>NC_134543.1:27276103-27954706 GCF_050624435.1 Tenrec ecaudatus | reverse complement strand
GATAACCAGGCACCAGCTAGGTCTTCTGGTTCTCAAGGTGGGTCAGGCCATGGTTCATTTAGACTGTTACCCCGTAGACCACTTCTTCTTTGAGTCTTTGGCTTTCTTCTTTCTTTTTTGCTCCAGACACGTATTGGCCAACAGTTGTGGCTTAGATGGCTGCTCACTAGCTTTTAAGAACCCCACCCCCCTGAAGCTACCTACCAATGAGTATATAGAACTTTATCTTTATGAGCTCTGTTATGCCAGGTGACGATGTTGTCCCCAAGACTGCGGGCCTAAGCCCTCAAACTCAGTAGCCCCACCCCACGAGGTGCTTGGTTATGTCTTGGTGGGAGCCATGTCTATGGCCCTTTAGGCAGCCCACTGACTTCTCTGGAACAATAAGAGCATGTGCTTTTGTCTCTGAGCGTCTTGCTCCTGCAGTTCTGCCCGGCTGGAATATCTCACCTACCTTTCTCCTGTAGGAGAAAGTCCCGCAGGTCCCTCCCTCAGTACTGGTCAGGTAGGCTGAAGGAGTAAATAGCCCCCACCCTCAGTGGCTGCAGTAAGAAAGGCTCCTTTCTAGGGTGCACATCGCCGTCTCCTAGGTGGGATGGTCATCTCTGCTTCTTTCACCCTCTAGAAAGACATCAGCTGTCCAAGGCTTTGCTGTCTAGAAGGCAGTCAGTGTCCTTGACTTGGGGGAAAGAAAGACGGGGAATGGTGCACCATTGGTTAAATGCTTCCATTGATAAAAAGTGATCCACATAATTGCTGGTCATCTGTCATTGGCTAATCAAATCACATGGCTCTGCTTAGGAACAAGGAAGGTCAACCCTCCCATAGAGTTAGAATTTGGAAGCGGGAGACCTGGAAATTAGGCCTGGAAACGCCGGACAAAGAAAACTGAAGAACCAAGGCCCTAGCACTGTGCGGTTGCCAAAGGGGATTGGATGTGAAAGTCAGGCCTCCTCACCGATTGGGAAGCATGGACATACTCTTGGGCAGTGCCCATTCAGCTCGCTGCAGTCACCTTACAATCTTGGGAGAAGCCAGCCTGAGGATGGAGCGGGGGACAGTGCAGAGCCAAACAATGGCACTAACAGAATAATAATAAAAATAAAAAGCCCAGCTCCTGATCATACCATACCTGAAGCTAACCTTCCCTTTCTCATTCCTGCAGGGAAGATAACTTTGCTGTGTTTCCTAATAGAAATGTCTACACATGAGGTGGTGTAGGCAACAGAAGTCCCATTCTCTCACTTTCTAGAGGCTAGAAGTCCAAAATCAAGGTGTTGGCAGGACTATGCACCCTCTGAAATCTCCAGGGGACGCTCCCTCCAGTCCCTTCCAGTTTTCAGGTAGCCCAGACTTCTTTGGTTTACACAACTTAACGCCAACCTCTGCCCTGTCTTCACATGACCAGCTTCCCTCTGTCTCTCTGCCTCTTGTCTTCTCTTGAGAAGGACACCATTCTTGCAGGACAAGGACCCACCGTATCCTAGGATGGCATCGTGTTAACTCATGACATCTTTGAAGACCCCACTTCCACCAAGGTCACAGTGACAAGTACCAGGGACTAGGACTCCAGCATGTCTTCTTGGGGGAACACGGTTCTGCCCACGGCCTCAGGTGTTCTGTTACCTTGCTCGCCCTTCCAGCTCTGATTACCTATCGTTCAAGTCCCCATCTCTTTAGGATCTTGCTGTGAATTTATCTTGGCTCCGATTTCTCCCACCAGGTAGACTATGCCTCACTCCCTCTGCGGCCCCAAACCCAAAAGCCCAGTCCCAGCCTTGGAGCCGGCGACCCTATAGGACAGAGCAGAACTGCCCCCTGTGGGTTTCCAAGGCTGTGGCTCCTGTCCGGAGCAGCATGCTCTCTCCTGGTGACCATTCCGTCCTTTCCCAGTCTCTTGGGGGTGTCTGTTTGTGTCACCCTGACTAAATTACACGTGCAGGTTTAATTGACCCACCATTACCTTCACCTTCGTGGGGACCATGAAAGTGATCGGGCCTCTGCTTCTGCTGAGCTTGCCCGTGCCGGCTGCAGGCCTGGCCCGCCCCCTCCCTCACCTCTCCAATATGCTGCCTTCATTTATCACACCTCTGTTTATAGCCTTCCAGCGAGCACCCTCCACCCCCACCCCACCCCACCCCACCCCACCCCACAACAACCCCTGTCCATGCCTATTTAAATTAATTTTGCTAGTCCGATTTCACGAGACACTGAATCAAAGGCTTTTCTAAAAATCAAAAAGCACTAAATCTGCCGTGGGTCCTCTCCCCACTCATACCCCAAATTAGTAAGAAGGGAAGTGAGGCATGCTTTCCCAGCATGGCTGCTGCGTAAACCTGCCAGCCCAGTTTATGGCTCAGGCCTCTGTTGCCCTCCAGCTGCTTACTGGATTTTCTACTCATAAAATTTATCGTAAATTTTTCATCATAAACTTTGTTCCATGGCTCGCCTACAGACAGAACTGACGGACTCTCTGGGGAAGGGGGGAGTTGGAATCCGTTTCTCTCTGTCTGTTCTTCAAGTCCAGTCCCTGCCCCTGGGCCCTGGCCCTCCCGTGTGTCCTCGTGAGGCCGTCTCCCTGGGGAGGTTCACCGTCACCTTTGGAAAGGAGCCATCAAGTGTTGGGTAAGTTCATTAGTTAATTCTGGCAAGACCTCTCCATTGGCTTGCCGTAGGACCCCCGTGATTTATACCTCTCCCAAGCATTCCATTTTTCTAAGTGACCCTTTACCTGTTTTTTATTATGACTTACTAATTGCACCCATTTCCAAACTTTATTTTTCTTATTATAGACAGGTTTTAATAGGCAGTTCATTTTGCAGCCACTTAAGAACCCTGATTAATTTCACTCGCCTCCTGGTCATTCAAGAATAGATCACCTTTCTTGCTAATAGTCCTTTGTCCCCAACCTGGCGGGCCTGGATGCTGCAGTTGGGAGGCAAAGTAAACTCCTGCTTGCATTCCCAGACTCTGGTTCAAATCCTGCCTCCACCATTTCTTAGTCTCGCGATTGGTACTTAAAATTCATAGTGTCTGAGTTTCCTCTCCTAGAAACCAGACCAAGCACGTTACCCTCAAGCCACGTCTGACCTGTAGCCACACCGTGTGCGTCCAGTAAAGGAGCAATCCCTAAGGTATTTGTTCAGCGACTCATGTTTTGGGAGGGAAATCCCCAGACTTGCCTTTCAAGGTGGCTCTGGGAAGAATTGAACCTTTCACCTTTCAGTTAGCAGGAAATGTGTTAACTCTACCCACCACTGGGACTCTGCCTGTAAACTGAGGGTCACGGGGGTCACGGAAACGGCTCCATGAGATAGTGGATATTCAAGAAAATCCACTGCCACTGATTGGCTTCTGGCTCTGAGTGACCCTGTAGACAGGGCAGAACTTCCCCTGTGGGCTTCCTTCTTGGACTGTAACTCTTTACGGGAGTAGAAAGCCTCATCTTTCTCCTGTGGAGCAGCTGGTAGTTTCAAACTGCTGACCTCGCAGTCAGCAGCCAAAGATGGAACCGCTCTACCACCGGGACCCCTATGCAAATATGAGGGGACTTCAGAAAATCTGTGGAAAAATGGAATGAAATGAGAATGGTATTTTTCCATGAACTGTTTGAAGCCCCCTATTTAATAAACGTCAAACCAGTAACCAGCCAGCGGCACCGACTCAGGGGGGTCCCATGTATGGCAGAATAGAACTGGGCTCTGTGAGGTTGCCAGTGGCTGAGACTTTCAGAAGTCGGTGGCCACTCTTCCTTCAAAGGTCCGTCTGGGTGGACTTGAATCTATAACCATTTGGTTAGCAGTCTAGCAGGTGAACTGCACCACCCAGGGACTGCTGAGCAAATGGTAACTCCGTGTATTTCTGAGAAAGGCTCTTTTGCGTATGGAGGTCTTCCTGCAATTATTCCTTCCAGAGTGATTTCTGTGTTTGTAGCGCCGAGGCAGGCTGGAGAGGAGATCGTAAAGCGCTGATATGCTCACCCAGTGCCTGTCCGCCTGACGGGACTCTCACCCTGCTGAGAGACAGCCAAGCAGTCAGCTGTAGATACTTCCAGGCAGAACGAGGCAAATGAAGCCAAGGGCTGGGGTGAGGGGGTGGGGGGCAGGGGCTCAGTTAAATGAACACTTTACTCTCTGGGGAGGGGCTGCAGACGGCTTCACAGAGAAGAGGACCGGGGAGAGCACCAGGTAGGGGCTGGGCGGCAGAAGACAGGAAGCAAAGGCATGACAAGATGGCAAGACGAGGTGCTGACCTGGGCCAAGGCTCAGAGGGGCCCATGTGTGGGGAGGCAGTGGGGTTAAAATGCATGGAGAGTAGGAGCAGGGTTGGGAGAGCCACTGGGGACAGTCAGATGGTCAAGATCAATGTCCTGGCCTCAGTGAGTAGAAGGGACCGTTGTACATCGCAGCTCCGTGGCTTCCTGTGGCAGGTGTGACCACCTTCAAGAGGAGGCGCGGCATCCCAGGTGTTGCCTAAAGAACACTTCATGAGATGAGCGCTCCTGAAGCCCCGTGCTGTCTGTGACAGGAGACTCTGTCCATCGACACAGAAGACCAGGTAATAGAATGATGATGAAAAAGCAAGCAGCAGCCACTAAAGCCAACCAGGCAGGGGCTGGAGAACTCTATCCACCTTTCGGTCCCAAGTTGATCAAACACACGATTAAAGTGTGTGGGTAGTTTCTGCAGATGCTGCAAACAAAGGGGAAGGATCCATATGTAGATGTGGACACAAATGAAGCCGGGTCCTTATTAACATTCTTTTCCCAGCGACACAAGCAGTGGACTTCATTAGCAGGCATAGCTAGGCAACAAATTAGGAGCGTCTGTGGGCAGAATGGTGGCAAAGCTGCCATCGTCTGTGAAATAGGCTCTCACTCGGGTGGAAGCTGAGGAAAACTTAAACAAGTCCATAAGGGCCAAATTACTCTCTTGAGTATTGTGTTAGTCTGGGTAGACTAGAGAAACAAATTCATAGACACTCATATGTGTATAAGAACTTTATATACAGAGTAATCGTACAATAAAAGAACAGTCCAGCCCAGTCCAGATCAAGTCCATAAGTCTGATATTAGCCCAATCTATAAAGTCCTCTTCAGACACACAGCACATGCAATGGCGCCGAATGCAGGAACATCACAAGCCCATGGGTGGGAAGTCTTGTGGATCCAGTGATGTTGTAAGCATCGCAGTGCTGGCAGGGGTCTCCACATGACTCCTCCAGCTCAGGGCACTGGTCAAGTCCCATGTGTGTTGTCAGCTGCAATGTCTCTCAAGGAGTGAGCAGAGAGAGAGTGTTTCTCCTGCCTCCAAGGAGGAATACCAGAGTTCCCAGAATCCTCAGGAGAAAGTCATGCCCACACGGAGGCCCCATTGGCTGTGACCTAATAGACAGGCTAGGGTCCACCCCTTCACTCTTAATCCTCTCAAATTGACAAGTGATTATATAACTACCCCAAGTACATCCCACCTAAATTTGGAGGCCACTTTAAGAACAGATTTGACACATTTAAACACGAATGACCCAAGAGCAGACAAGTGGCCAGATGGCATTGAGAACATCATGCAAGAAGAAAGTAAGAGCCTGTTCAAGAGACTTGGGAGAAAGGAAAGATTAGAGCAGGTGACAAAAGATACCCTGACGCTGGCTCTTGAACACGGAGTAGCTGAAGTGAACGGAAGAAATTGTGAAATAAAACATCTGAACCGAAAAGTTTAAAGGGCAGCTTGATGAGACCAAAGCAAAGCACTGCAGGGAAATGTGCAAACACTTGGAGTTAGAACACCAGAAGGGAAGAAAATGTTCAGCGTATCTCAAGCCTGGAGTCGCAATCTGGAGGACTTCTGTGCAATGTGTCGCTTGGAGGGACACACCCTTCTGAGATACGGCTCTTCGCTCAAAGCGAGCCTAACGTGGGTTGAGCTTACTGAGGCAGGGTACAGCCTTGCCCTTCATGGTGGATGCTCACAAGGACAGGGACCCTTGGCCAGCTGCCAGCTGGTTGGGCTAGGGTCTGCCCTTGCCTTCGCTGGCAGCTGGTGCTTGACTGAGAACTTTGGTTTGGCAGTTACGTGGTTTGTCTCATTCCTGGCCACCGTCTCCTCTCAGGTGTGACCACCTCTTCCTGGATCTCGGGATGTGGACACTCCTGGCTGGTTCCCACCGGGATCCCATCCCTAGCAGCACAGGTACGTGATGGTCACTTTGTCGGGCCCAGTTACTCTTCGGTGTTTGTTCTTGTTCTAAACCCCTGAACACCTCAGTGAGCATGTCTGGTTTGGGGGGAACCTCTCCTTATCCGAATGTTTCACCATCCCCTCTTTTCTACCCCTGGACAGCAGTGTCAGGACAGTTGAACCCACTTCTCTGACTGCATGGCTCAGAGTGGAACACACTACACTCATTTGGCAATTTTTCTTTCTTTTTCTCTTTTTAAAAAAAATCGTTTTACTGGGGGCTCTGACAACTCTTATCACAATCCATCCATCCATCCATGTGTCAAGCACATTTGTGCATGTGTTGCCATCATTTTCAAAACATTTTTTTCTACTTTAACCCTTGGTATCAGCTCCTCATTGTTTCCCTCTCCTACCTCATGAACCCTTGATAATTTATTTTAAAAATTTGTAATGTCTTACACCAACTGTCTCCCTTCACCCACTTTTCTGTTGTTCGTCCCCCTGTGGGGGTGGGCAGTATTATAGGTGCAGGTGCATCATTTTGATTGGTCCCCTCTTTCTATCATCGCCTTCCCCCATACCCTCCTGGTATCAGTACTCTCATTATTGGTCCTGAGGGGTTTAACTGTCCTGGATTTTCTGTGTTGCAAGCTCTTATCTGTACCGTGTACATGCTCTGGTCTAGCTGCATTTGTCAGGTAGAATTGGGGTCATGATAGTTGGCGAGAGGAAGCATTAAGGAACTAGAGGAAAGTTGTATGTTTTGTCTGTGCCATACTGCACCTGGACTGGCTTGTCTCTTCCTTGTGACCCTTCTGTGAGGCGCTGAATGACTGGGATCTTAAAAGCAGTGAGCAGCCATCTGAGATGTCACTATTGGCACCTCCACATTTGGAGCAAAGTAGAGTGAAGAAAATCCAAAGATGCATGAAAACAATTAGTTCAGAGACGAAGAGGCAACATGAACCCCAGCCTCCACAACCTTGAGACGCAAAGTACTCGGTGGTGTCCAGACCACTCAGAAAGGGATAGAGTGGAAGGAAAATGAGGATCAAACCCATAAAAACGAGCAGGCCTTCTGGTCTGACAAAGATTGCTGGAATGATGAAGGCCATGGCTCTCAGACATTCTTCATCTCCCATGGGTCAACTTTGGGGGGAACAATAAACAGGCCTCACAATAATACTAGGAAAGTACACATTCACGATAGTCATCAGCCTGACTAGACCACAGGGACAGCATTCGGCCAAAGGCAAAGCTCAGAAAGCAGGAGGGGATGGGGAAGCATGACCAATGGAAATGGTAAGCCCAGAAAAGAAATGCGAAGAATGCTGTCCCATTGTGAACGTGGTAAGCAACATCACAAAACAGCACGGGCATGAATCGTTCAATGGAAGATAAATTTGCTCTGTAAACTTTCACCTAAATCGTAATAGAAATTGGAAAGGTAAAAAGACAGTACCTACACAAGAATGGCAACTGGTTTACCGGTCAATAGATGGGGTCTGGGATTTGCTATTGAGCATCAAGTATCTCAATTGAGTGGGAGAGATGATGAAGTAATGAAGCTGCCCAGAAGACTTCAAGGGCAGCTCAAGAAGACAAACTGACGTGTGATCATGGAATGTACCAAGATCTGGAATTAGGAAACTGGAAGAAGAAGGTGCTCAGCCTTTCTCAGACTGAGAGAGGGAAGGAAATTCAGGCATTGAGTTGAAATGTTGAAGGATTCTCTGGTCAACGTATTGAACAGCACAGGAAGCGTCAAGAGAAGATGGGAAGAATGCACACAGTCACTTGACCAAAAGGAATTGGTCAGCTCCCAACCTGAACTTGCTCTAAGCTCAAATGTGTCTCCCTTGTTCCACGACAGAAATTTCTTCTTTGGCTTTTGGTGGTCTTTTCTTTTTGACTCTTTATTTTTCTTTATATTATTATTATTATTATCACTTTAGTCTTTCTGTTTTATTTTTTATTGTTTCTGATAGGTTTCCCAGTTTATGAAGGATAGAGACAATAATTGTTGTGATGGTTTAGTGTGTGTGCGTGTGTATGTGTGTGTGTGTGCATGCGAGTGTGTGTGCGTGTGTATGTGTGTGCGTGCGTGCGTGTGTGTGTGTGTGAGGGGAATTGGGGAGCAAACAGGGAATGTGGGAGGGAGGAGAGAGCACTAGAACTGATTGTGATGATGTCTGTACAACTCTTTTAAAAAAATAATTTTATTGGGGGCTCGTACAATACTTATCACAATCCATACATACATCCGTTGTGTCAAGCACATTTGCACATTTTTTGCCATCATCATTCTCAAAACATCTGCTTTCCCCTTGAGCCCCTTGCATCAGCTCCTCATTTCCCCCCTGTCTCCTCTTCCTCCCCTCCCTCATGAATCCTTGATAATTTACAAGTCATTATTGTTTTGTCATATCATACACTGTCCAACGTCTCCCTTCACCCACTTTTCTGTTGACCATCCTCCAGAGAGGACGTTATATGCAGATCCGTGTAGTCAGTTCCCTCTTTCTACCCCACCTTCCCTCCACCCTCCTGGTATCACCACACTCACCACTGGACCTGAAGGGTTCATCTGTCCTGGATTCCTTGTGTTTCCAGTTCCCATCTGTACCAGTGTATATCCTCTGGTCCAGCTGGATTTGTAAGGTAGAATTGGGATCATGATAGTGTGTGTGTTGGGGTGGGGGCAAGCATTTAAAAACTAGAGGAAAGTTGTATATTTCATTGTTGCTACACTGCCCCCTGACTGGCTCATCTCCTCCCTGAGACCCTTCTGTAAGGGGATGTCTAGTTGTCCACAAATGGCCTTTGTGTCCCTACTCTGTACTCCCCCTTATTCACAATGATGTGATTTTTGTTCCCTGATGCCTGATACATGACTCCTTCAACACCTAGTGACCACACAGACTGGTGTGCTTCTTCCATGTGGGCTGCTTTGATGCTTCTGTGCTAGATGGCCGCTTGTTTACCCTCAAGTCTTTAAGACCCCAGACATCTATATCTTTTGATAGCCAGGCACCATCAGCTTTCTTCGCCACACTTGCTTATACCCCCATTAGTCCTCAGCAATCATATCAGGAAGAAGAGCACACAATGATATGATTTTTCCTTCTTTGATGCCTGAAACCTGGTCCCTTTGACATTTCGTGATTATACAGACTGGTGTGCTTCTTCCATGTGGGCTTGGTTGCTTCTCAGCAAGATGACCACTTGTTTATCTTCAAGACTTTAAGACCCCAGATGCTATATATTTTAATAGCTGGGCACCCTCAGCTTTCTTCACCATATTTGCTTATGCACCCATTTGTCTTCAGTGATCATGTCAGGAAGGTGAGCATCATGGAATGCCAGTTTAATAGAACAAAGTGTTCTTGCATTGAGGAAGTACTTGAGTGGAGGCCCAATGTCCATCTGGTACCTTAGTATTAAACTTATAAATATGCACACATAGATTTGTTTTTTCATCCTAATAAATAAATATATTTACATATGCACATGCTGTATTTAGACCTCTATAAATGCCCTTTACTCCCTAGTTCTTTCCTCTATTTCCTTTGACTTTCCTCTTGTCCCACTATCATGCTCAGCCTTCATTTGGGTTTCAGCATTTCCTCTTGGTTACATTGCCCTACCAGGCCTCCTACACCCTCCTCGCCACTGATTTTGGACCACTTGTTCCCTTGTCCCTGAGTTTGTTAACACCACTTCCTTCCCTTCCCACTCCCCTTCTCCCTTGTCCCCCCGAACAGTCAGCCCAGTTGTTTTCTCCTCCAGATTGTTTATCCAGGTATGTTCCCTTCTTGATTCGCTCCACTTTGGGGGGTTCAGACCATGCTGCTTTCCTACCCTATGACCCCAGAAATGTTCTCTGTCTTCTCCAGCAAGGGGACAGCATGATACGTGCTATTGTCATTTGCCCAGTCCCCTCTGTGTCCCATTAGCTCCCAGCAGGGACGCCATCCTCTGAGCATCGTGTGCCAGCGAGGGTCCCAGTCCAACTCTCTTTCTCTTCCTCCCTCTGGGCTTGCCTCCATGTGGTGTGGCATGCTGGGTCCTCTCCCCAAGCTGCTCTCTGCCAAACCCACTTCCAGGGAGGGGGTCAGTTTGGCTCTGGTTGGGGCCAGCCCTGTAGCTCCCTCTTTTCATGCATTCTCCCATGTGAACACGCTGTCCTCATGGCTTGGTGCTTCATGGTAGGGTCTGCAATTTAACTATGGAAGTGTATACTATGTGACTATCATATCAAGAAAACGGAAACAAGAAGGAAAGAAGCCAAGCTTGACCCATGGCTCCCGGGGGTGATGGAGGAGGAAGAGTTGTTGCTTAGGGGTACTGTATTCATGGTAACGGTGCCAGAATGATTTGGACAGGGAGATCAACAATGGGTGTGCAGTACAAAGAGTATAGTCAATGACACTGAATTATGCAGGTGGAAGTTGTTGAATTGGAGAATGTTTTGCTGCATCTATTGTTGCCACCATTACGTGAATAACAGTGAGTACAAGGAAGAAGACAATATTCAAAAATTGATTGTGGTAATGATTGTATAACTCTTTAAAATCTTTTTATTGGGGGCTCTGACAGCTCTTATAACATTCCATATATCAATTGTGTCAAGCATATTTGTATATATGTTTCCATCGTCATTTTCTAAACATTTATTTTCTATTTGAGCCCTTGGTTTCTCCTTCCCCCTCACATCCTCATGACTCCTTGATAAATTATAAGTGATTATTGTTTTCATATCTTACACCGACCGCTATCTCCCTTCACCCGTGTTTCTGTTGTTCGTCCCTGTGGTGCACCACATTCCTTGATTTGATGGAACTAATGGATGGTGTGATATGTGGATGAAGTGCCAATAAATCTGTCAAAAATAAAAATAAAATTGATGTGGAAAAACAAAAGAATTGGTCCACATTCAACCATTTCAAGAGGTAACATATGATCAAGAACTGATAATACTGCAGCAAAATGTCCAAGTTTCACCGAAAACATTGGATAAAAACTAGGCTCCAGAGATTGGCAGAATACCAACTGAAATCTTTCAGCAAACTGATGCAGCCCTGGAAGCACTCACTTATCTATGCCTAGAAATTTGGAAGACGGCTGCCTGGACAACTGGCTGGAAGAGACCCATTTTGTGCTCATCCCAAAGAAAGGTGACCTAATGGAAGGCAGAAGTTATCAAACGATATTATCACTATCACATGCAAGTGAAAATTTGCTGGAGATCATTAAACAATGGTGGCAGCTGTACATCAACAGGGGGCTTCCAGAATTCAAGATGGATTCAGAAGAGGACATGGCATAAGGGAAGTCGCTGGTATCAAGTGGGTATTGGATGAATGAGAGACTACCAGAAATGTCTTTACTTATATTGTATGGACTACACAAAGGCATTCCACTGAGTAGTGTCTAAGTAACTGTGGATAACGTTGAGAAGAATGGGATTTCCAGAGCACTTCAGTGGAGTCATGTGGAACCTGTGCGTACACCAGGAAATGGTCACTGCAACAGAACAAGCGAGCGATGTCTCAGTGGGTTAAAATCAGGACAGGTGTGTGTCGTGGTTGTATCCCTTCACCATACTTATTCAATTTCTATACTGAGCAAGTACGCAGAAGAAACTGGACTATATGAAGAAGAACAAGGCATCAGAATCGGAGGAAGGCTCATTAGCAAACTGTAACATGCAGGTGGAACAACCTTGTTGCTGGAAGCAAGGAGGATCTGAAACTCTTACAAATGAAGAGCAAAGAATGAGCCTTCAGGAAGGATTGCACCGCGATGTAAAGAAAACAACAATACAGCGGAATCCGTGAACTGCATCCTGATCAATGGCGAAAAGAATGAAATTGTCGAGAATGTATTTTACTTGGATCCACAATGGACACGTGTGAAAGCAGCTGTCGAGAAAGCAAACCACCTATTGCACTGCGCACGTGTGCCACACGAGACGTCTTTGAAGCAAGGCAGTCACCTTACGGAGTAAAGTGCACCTGCCCCACGCCCCGGGGTTTTCAATAGTCTCATATGCATGGGAAAGCTGCCCAATCAATCACGAAGCCTGAAGGCGAGCTGATGCCTTTGAATTATGGTGTTGGAGAAGAACACTGAATATTCCACGGACTGTCGTGAAAATGAAGAAATGTCTCTTGGAAGAAGTACAGCTGGAAGGCTCCAGGGAAGCGAACATCGGGAGACCACAGCTCCCAAACTTGGACGTCGTACCAGGAGGAGCCAGTCCCTAGAGAAGGTCATCATTCTTGAAGTAGAAGGGAAATGAAAGTGAGGAAGACCTTCAACAGGACGAACGGATGGACGGACGCCACGGCTGCAACAATGCGCTCAAATATAGCAACTGTGAGGGAGGCACAGGATTAGGCAGTGTTTTGTCTTTGGTGCATAGAGTTCTAGTTACTCTGAGTTGGGACTGACTGACAGCAACTAAAGCAATTATTCGTGTTTTAAAAGTTGTTAGTTACCATCAAGTTGTCCCTGACTCGTGGCCGTCTTAGGTACGGAGAGCAAAACCAAGTAGGCTGCCTGGGCCTTCGCCACCTTCCTGGTCGGTGGTTTGTCTACAGTTATTGTTGCCATGGTTGCGTCAATCTACAGCATAAAGGAATTTTTCTTATTTTCATTTATCTTCTACCTAATAGGTTCATTTTTTTCTGGTTAGTACTCTTTCCTGGTGATGTGTCTAAGGGAAGTGTTCTATTGCTATATTTTTGTACATGGCTCTGCTGCTGTTGGCTCTTCTTAAAGAAAGATTCTCAGCAATAACGGCATGTAGCGCTTGATGCCCCCACTTGGGCATCAGTTTGTCGGCCAGTCCCTGTGAAAGAGCATCTTTCCTAACAAAGCAGAGGAGCAATGAATAGAGGACGACCTTTCCACCGTCATCAATAGCCCTCTGCAAACCGGATGTTCAGAACTGAAGCGCTAATACAAGGCTTGCGTGCCATGATATAGATAAAGTCACACACACCCCAGACCCATGCCATCACATCGATTCTAACACACAGAGACCCTGTAGGGCAGAGCAGAACTCCTCCCTAGAGTTTCCAAGGCTGTAAGCATTTATAGGGGTGGAAAGTCTCATCTTTCTCCCTTGGCCACCATGAAACCCATTGTCTTGCTGCTTCCGGCTCACAGCAAGCCTACAGGGCAAAGGAGAACTGCTCCACTGGGTGTCTGAGACTGTGACTCTTTCTATGTGTGCCTCTGGGGCAGCTGGTGGGTTTGAACCATCCACTTTGAGGTCGGCAGCCCGATGCTCTACCCACGGCATCATCAGGGCTCCGTGACCATTGTGGAACGTGGCTTGGAGTCCATTTTTGGCGTTCTCAACGCTGCAAAACTCTGTCGTTTTCTAATCTAATCATGACATGTGGCCTGTTGGGGAAGAGACCCCAGGATGCTGGCACCTCCCTGGAAGAGATGGATCAGCACACCTGTGGAAGCGAGTCAGGTCCCTCCTTCAACGAGCCAAGCCCCGTTCATCTTCTCTTGTTGAGCTGGCCTTCATTTACCACAGGTAGGAAACGCAGCTAGGATTCTAAGAGTTCTACCACCACCACTGGCCATCGAGTCCATTCTAATTCACAGCAACCTTAAAGGACAGTGTATAACTACTTCCTAGAGTTAACCTTGCCCACCGCCTTGGCAGCACCTGTACGCAGGGGGATGATGTTCTGGGCCACCCCATGGCTGTCGCACTGGAGTTTCCCAGAGGGGCCGTCATGGTCTTCTGGGTGGCAGTGATGGCGTGGACTGTGGTCCTGAGTCCCTCCATGATGCCCAAGTTGTTGTGAATGAGCTTGGGCAGGAGCAAGCGGTTGGTGGTGCAGGAGGCATTGCTGGCAGTCGAGGGAGTTGTCGTACTTCCGCCCATCACAAACATGGGGCATTGGCAGAAGGGACAGAGATGAGTACCCTTCGGGCACCACCCTTCTGTAAGCTTGAGTCCCAGCCTGCTCTGTGGTGGTGAAGACGCCAGTAGACTCGACGACATACTTGGCACCAGCTGCACCCCACTTGATGGTGGCGGGATCTCGCTCCTGGAAGATGGAGATGGACTTCCCATTGGTGATAAGCTTCCCGTTCTCAGCCTCGACGGTGCCATTGAACTTGCCATGGGTGGAATCAGACTGGAACGCATAGACCATGTAGTTCAGGCCAATGAAGGGGTCATTGAGGGCAACAATGTCGGAATTGAAAGCAGTCCTGGTGACCAGGCGCTCAATGCAGCCAAGTCTGTTCACTCTGCCAACCTTCACCGTGGGTCTCTGGGATGCAGCTAGGACTACCCAGGAATGGGAAGTTATGGCCGCCTGTCATAGGAGGAGGACCAGAGAGCCGAGTCTGATGGTGACCCCAAGTGTGTCAGAGTAGAATTGTGGCCAATATGCAGTGGTGCAGTGGTGGGATTCAGATGGTTCACCCTGGTTCGGTAGAACTGATACTAATTTGTTGTTGGGTTTGGTAAACCACTTGTTAAAACAACACCTGGAATCAGGGTTTTCTCTGAGGTGGCTGGACAGTCGGCCAATGTGGAAATTTCAAATTTACATTCCTTACTCCTTTTTAACATTCAACTGCTCAAGAGCATACTCCAAGCACCTGTAGTAACATTTATTCCATCCATAGCTATAAAAATTAGATGGAACCATGCTTGTAATATTTATTTGTTCAGTTCATAAAAGTCATTATACTTCCGATGAATTACTACGTTTCATGGCCTTGCATTTGGGACTTCCATAAACAACCATATAACATAAAGAGAGAAAGTGCCAAACTACCAGAGGGTGACACCCGGTCATTCGTTTCAGCTTTCTGTCGTGCCTCAAGTCCTCACGTGATACTGAGTAAGTTAGGAAATTTCTGAACGTGTTCAAAGAGCTAAGACTCTTGTCAGAACAACTGCTGTCAGTTCAGCAGAAACAGAAAAGGGGTTTTCAAAGATGAACACCATCTGTCCAGAGAAGAGAAATTCCTTGTTTCTAATCTATCCAATGCAATGGCTGTTAGTGTCCTTGGCCTGCCTCTGAGGGGATGGGCACCTGCTCCGACAGTGAAAGGTGGCTAAGGATAAATCGTGCGGCCAATGATGCTCCGATAAAAGTGAAGGAAGCCCATTGAGAAGCCACGTGGAAAGATCTGAAATAATATTTTTATTGTTTTTGTGATGAATCACTAGGCCTTATTGATGTTCACTTTGTAACAATGAAAACACATCCTGCAGATCAGACATTCACATGATGATGCATCACAGTATCAAAATGACAGTTGTGAAGTTGCAACGAAAATAATTGTATGGTTGGGGGGTCACCACCACATGAGGAACTAAAGCATTAGTATTAAAGGATCACAGCCTGAAATAATACTTTTATTGTTTTGGTCAGGTGATTATTTAATAGGCCTCCATTAGCATTTAAAAACCCTTTCTTAGAACATAATCTAGTTTTTGTGCTCTTTTTTTTTTTAACAATTTATTAGGGGCTCATACAATTCTTATCACAGTTCATACATATACATACATCAATTGTATAAAGCACATCTGTACAGTCTTTGCCCTAATCATTTTTTTCTCCTCTTTTCTTTTTTTACATTTTATTAGGGACTCATACAACTCTTATCACCATCCATACATATACATACATCAATTGTATAAAGCACATCCATACATTCCCTGCCCCAATCATTCTCAAGGCATTTGCTCTCCACTTAAGCCCCTTGCATCAGGTCCTCTTTTTTTCCCCTCCCTCCCCGCTCCCCCCTCCCTCATGTGCCCTTGGTAATTTATACCTCGTTATTTTGTCATATCTTGCCCTATCCGGAGTCTCCCTTCCCCCCTTCTCTTTTACTGTTCTTATTTAAGTATTAACTGTATGAAAGAGTAAACTACCTTTTGGTGGATCGTGTTTCATACTTAAAATGGTCACGGAGGCAATGAATCGGTGGTTGAATTATTTGAGTCCCGCCATGGCCCTCATTGTGCTCATTGCCTGTGTGTTTGGAAGTAGACCTTGAGGCCCTTCTTCTGAGGTGGATGGACTTGAACTTCCAACCCTTTGGTTGACAGCCAAGCACTAGCCATTGGTGCCACCCTAGGACTGAGCGGAAACACTGCTTGGAGTGGTTGCGATGTCAGAGCCAATGCTCATCCCAAAATGGATTTTTCGAGCCCAGCAGAGTCTGAAGGGCTGTGGGCATCGAGGACTGTCAGCAGCTAATGACAATGACGGTAAATACTGCGAATGGTCAGTTCACCGCACTTGGCTCCCAGGGGGAGGAGGACGCTCTCTTCTCCGGGAGAATGGCTAGCTCTTGCCAACAGGTTGCCACCATCCCAGACTGGCTCTGCCAAGGAGCAGGCTGGCGGTGGGGTCCGATCTGAGACAGATGAGAAAAAAGTCCCCTCCATCTCCCCTTCCCTGGGGACCAAGCCCCGTGGCAGGTGTGGGTGTGGGCGGGGGCATTGTGCAAGGAAGAGATGAACAAGGAAGAAGAGGAGAGGCTGGGGGCAGGGAGAGGCTGGCGGGAAAGGCAGCCAGGGAAGTGGGCGAAAGGCATTTGTAAAATTAAAAGGCAAGGCCCCATCAGACGGTGTTGGGCACAGAAAGCGTGTTACGGGCGGGAGTAATTGGTAATCGGAGCTGATGTGAAGAGGGGATGATTTATGGGCGCGTGCAGACAGGGGTGGAATAATTTTTGGAGCAGAACGGGGAACTTACTGAACGCCTGAAACTCAGCTACTTATCCACTCGTTCCCATGATGAATTAGCTCTTGTTTAAAGTAACCACGGCTCCATTTTTCATTCTGATTACTACACTTGATATCTTTCTCTCCCTCTGTTTCCCTCTGACCACTGCCCCCTTACCAGGTTGTGGGTGCAGAGGCATGGGGTGTGCAGAAACCGGCTAACCCTCCTCCCTCTCGACTCACTCCCCCAGCCCGATGACATTCCTCCTCAATAGCAAAGTCCCAAACCCAGCCCCATGCCAGACTGCAAAGATTAGGGATGCACAGAATTAGCGAATGGTTACTTGACAGCCTGGCCTCTGGGGACCCTTGGGATGTCCCCTAAATGACTGCAATCCCTTCGCCTGTTTCAGGGGGGAAGCCTTTCTCCCAGGTGCCCCGACCTCTTCCAGGTGTCGCCAGAAGGTGAGACCGCAGAGCCCTTCCATTTGGGGACTGGAAAACCTTTGAGGAGTATGTCAACCCCTCACCAGGGCAGACTGCAGGTCCACAAGGCGCTGCCCCAGGAAAATCGAGGGTCATTTTATATTGTGTGGCTGGGGCACGGAGTCATTCTAAGGGTGACGGAAGGACCCAGGGTCAGGTTGCGGTGGTGGTGGAACTGCAGGGTGACCCAGGCAGCCTTCCTGAACTGTTCCTGGGGAGAGAATCGACACAACAAATGTGTTGTTACTACCTTGTTATCAGAATTTTTTTAAAGTATTTTAAAATCCTATTGTGTGGGCAGAGGACAGCTCTAGACTCAGGGAAGGGTATACAGGTAGCAGGTGGTCTTATTTATTTGTTTTCTAGATTAAAAAGGCAACCGTTAAAAAATCCAGGCTGCTATGCGATTGGGTCTCAACACAAATTTGTGTTCAGAGATGAAACAATCTGACCAAAATATAAAAGTCTGATAAAAGACGTGTGTGTGTGTGTGTGTGTGTGTGTGTGTGTGTGTGTCTTAGCTCCCTATGTTATAAAATAATTACAGGGAAATATTTCCTTACTACTCAGAAAAACTTCTGAGGCTCTGATATTGTTTTCCACCCTCAACTGTCAACTCCAAAAACAGAACAACAAAAACTCACTGCACTTGAGTCGATGCTGGCTCATAGTGACCCTGGGAAGGCCATTGGACAGGGCGGAACTTCCCCTGTGAGTTTCTGAAACCCTAACTGTTTAGGACAGTAGAAAACTCCATCTTTCTCCCAAGCATAAGGCTGACCTGGTGGTGAGCAGCCCACTGCATACCCACTACATCACCAGGGCTCCTTTCCAAGACCCCCTCCGAAGCCCAGGCATGGAGCTCTTGCTGTCATGACCACCCAAGTGTCCTGGGCAGTGCAGTGACCCTGGGTTTGTCTTCCTCCCAGTGCCACCCATCCCTCCAACGTGCCTCCTCTTTGTTCCTTCCATGAGTAATTAGGGTACTCTTCTCGCCAATGGGTCTTGCGATGCCCCCTGGCTGGGGCATGTGGCTGGGGCCCTCTAGGATCCCCTGAGCCCTCTGGTGGGTCTGCCTCAGGCTGGGGAACTCCTTCCTGTCTCAACAGGTTCCTGGTTCCAGCAGGTTCTGTTTCAAAATTGCTGGGAACAGAGGGGCCTCCTGGCCACTGCCTTCACTCAGTTCCTGATCCTGATCCACCAGGGCCCGGAAGTATCTCAGCTTCTCTGGTAGTCTTTCACTGCTGCTTCTACCTTTAAAGAAGATTCCGGGAACTTCCAAGGTTCGCGTTTAAGCCTTTTTGCTCGTTTCTTTGGCAATGTTATGTAGATATCCAGAACCTAGTTCTCCAGACCCTGATCTTGCTCTGCCTTTAAGATTCCCCTCAACCATGGAGGAATGGGGGAGTGAAAGGAGATGGGCAGTCCTCTAAGCTGAACCAACAGCCTTTGCTTCCTACAAAGTAGACCCAGCTAGCTTATACCTGCCCACCTAGGGCTCAGTAGTTACTATTTCAAGCATCCATCATATATATATATATATATATATATATATATATATATATATATCTCACACATGACACAATGTGTTGAACTGCTAGCCACAACGTCAGCAGTTCAAACCCACCGGCTATCTCACGGAAGGACAATGAGGCTCTCTGCTCCCATTCTCTATCTTGATAGGGCTTGGGACGGACACAGATCCAGAGACAGGGTTGTCCAGAGCCCTTGCCCCTGTCCTCTGGGGACAGCGGGTCAATGCCATTGACCATGAGCTACTGGAGCTTGAGCATCAGGTTTTTCGTATTCAGTCTCCTCCATTCAGCACTCAGGACAGTGTCTTCCCAAGTACAGACCTGGATGAGCAGCCCTGGAAGGAAGGCTCCTTCCAAGGAGAGACCATCCCTGAATGACACTCAAGACCCTCAAGCCACGTGCCCGATTTCTGCAGCTGCTGCCACTGCACGGCATGAGACCCATGCAACACACGTCAGCCCACGCTCCCACACACCTCACCACGCCTGCCCTGACACCTGGCCAGCCTGGCATGGCCTCCTACAACAGTGAACCCACGAGGCTGGCAGGATTGCCAGCTCTGCACGAAAGCACTTCGTGGGAGTGGATTCCGACTCCCGGCGTCCCTTGTGGGTCAGAGTAGAACTGGGCCTCCACGGGGTTTGCAATGACTGCGTTTCTGGAAGCAGATCGCCAGATCTTTGCTCCGAGGAACTTGTGGCTGGCCTTGAACTTCCAACCTTCCAATTAGCAGTCAAACGTGTGAACAGTTCACCCTGCCCAGAGAACCCACTGAGCATTTCCACAGTGCAGGTGAGGGAACTGGGGGGCAAGGGTGGCACAAATGGTTAAATGCTCAATCATCAGCTGAAAGGTGGGTTGTTTGAACCCAACCAGCAGTGCCTTGGAACAAAAGTCCTGGCAACCTGCTTCCCAAGGCCATGGTCCTGACACCTCAACGGAGCCGGTCTCCTCCGCTCACCTGGGGTCACCAGGGGTGGGATTGACTCCAGGACAACCACGACAATAGATGAACAAGCCCAGACCCTGTGTCCCCCTCCCCCTCTGAGCATGGAGGACAGCGTCCAGACGCCTGGGGTGCAGGTGGGGCACTTGTAAACCAAGAGCTCTGCTGCTGGCATGTCGCTGCCAAGTCGTGGCAACCCTACAGGACGGAGCAGACGACCCCGGACCGTGGTTCCCTTATGCAGAGGCTGGCTGGTTTGAACCAATGGCATGTCGGCTTAACCACTGTGCCACCAGGACTGCTGGAGGCGGGTGGAGGGCAGACATGAGCAGGTTGGGGACTCTACAGCAGGAGGTGACTGCCTGTAGCCTAGGCTTGGGACTCACCCTTTTGTTTTCATTTCTATTCTCTCGGGGGCATCGGGGGTGGCGTGCATGTGTAGAGACCCCAAGCCGTCCACCCCTTTTCAGAACAAAGATTCAGCAATCCCAATGGGTTGCCAAGTTGTGGGATTGGGGGTCGGGGGATAGACGAGGAGGAGGGCATGAGGGTCTGGTAAGGTAGAGCCAGGCCACTGTTGTGGTTGTGGCTATCAGATGCCATCAAGTCGGTTCTGACCCACAGCGACCCTCTGCACCACAGGACAAAACACTGCCCCGCCCTGTGCCAGCCTCACCTCTGTTCCTGTGCTTGAGCCCATTGGTGCAGCCATGTGTCCATCCGCCTGCTCGAGGGCCTTCCTCTTTGTCACTGCCCCTCCACTGTACCAAGCATGACGTCCTTCTCCAGGGACTGGGCTCTCCTGACCACATGTCCAAAGCCGTGAGATGAAGTCTCGCCATCCGTGCCTCTAGGGAGCACTCTGGCTGGACAGCAGGGCAGGTTTGTTTGTCCTTTTGGCAGTCCATGCCAGGCCACTACCTGTGAGAATTTGCTCTCAGGTAACCCTGAGCTGAGCTGGCCTGGGCATAGAGCTGAGGTCAAGCTTGCCAGGTGTGACCAAGGTGGGGTCAGGGACCCACCATCCTGCATGTATCTGCTTGTTAACTAGCTAAGCACACCTCTTCCCAAGGAGCCCCGACCCCTTGTAAGGCGAACTGCGTATCTTTAGCTAATAATTAACTTGTCACAAGCCCCATCAATACCCCATCAAGAGAGTGACAGAGGGACAGGGAGGGGAATGGGGCGGGGAAGGGGGCCCACCCAGCACCCCGGCTGGGCCAAAGCCCCGTGCTCATCTGGCTTATAATAAATAGGATGAAAGGCACTCCTGATAAATGCCCGTGTCAGGGAGAGATTTTACCTTCACTCAGAAACAATGTAATATCTCGGCTATTACCCAAAATAATTTATCAATGTGTAATGGCTTTGAGGGAGCTGTGCTATCAGAGATGGATGCAGCCTACCTTCGCCTTTTAATTTTTAATGTTCGCAGCCAGCTTTGCATTAAAGGCCAGGTGTCATATAAAGACTTAATGTAAGAGGGGAGTTCATGAATTCTAATCAAGGGAGGAGGCTCTGGCTGGCTGCTGTCACCCCGACTGTTCTCCCTGATCTTTCGTTAGCTCCCCTCCTGCGTCTCTAGCTCCTTTTGTTAAACAACTCTCCAGGTCCTCCACCCCACCCTCCCCACCCAGGCTCACCCTACCAGGCCCCATCTGAGCTTTCTCTTGCCCAACGCTACGGGCCTTTTCTCTCCTGTCCAAGAAGAAGGGGCAGGACGAGGGCAGGCGGTACAAAGCTTCCAGTGCTGCTGAGCCAGGCACCCAAACGCCAGACTAGCACGCAAAGCTCTTGTTTGTATGTTTGTTTCTGGTCCATTCATCCTTTCACTCTGCATTACATTTTTATTGGTTCGTTTTCGAAAATTATCATTCACTTACTCCTTGGCTCAAAAAGTGTGTTTGAGTTTGAATGTCCCTCCGCCCCCCTTCTCTGTGCTGGGCTTGCAGGTGCTCTCAGGACTAGAGGAGCCAATGTGCTGGCGGTTGGCACAGGAAGACTGCACGTGGACGGCGTCCACAAACAGAAATGCACTCTCTCGCCACAGAAGGGGCGAGGCATCCAAATCCAGGGCACCAGCTCCTGGGGAAGGCCCCCCTCTCTCTGGGGCTTGTGTCCTTTCAACAGCTGTGCGTCTGGGGTTCCCTGGAGCTCCATGTGTCTTGACATCAATCTTCCCCTGGGTCTAGGAGGTGCTCAGTGCGGGGACCCCAGAGGTTGTGCTCTGCTCACGACTCTTGGTGCTGGGTGGTGCCAAGGGCTTCACATCCCTCCTACCGCCGCTGCTGACTGCATTCTCCTTTCCACGCTTGTAAGATGTGAGCTGATGAAGGCCCCAGCCCAGCAAGTCTCCCCGTTGGTGTCAGGCCTCTCACCTGACTCAGGCTGATGCATCCCACCCAGTCAGGGCTGTGACCTCAGAGCATCATGACAAAACTGCCAAATGACATCATGGCATAACTGCCAAACCACTGAGAATCCTGAGCCAACCTGGTTGACACATGTTGGAGGGACACATTTCAATCCATGCCACGGTCAAAGTACTCACGCATGCAAATATACACATGTAAACACAACTTAACACCATTATTTAAAATTTCAAAGAAATCCTTACACATCACCTTCTTAGTGAATGGTACTTTCCCTGACCTCCTTTTAAATGCGTGCTCTCGGCTGGTACGTATGCATACTGTTTTCGTATTTTGCTTAGGCTCTGTCTCCTCCCATCAAAATGCCAGCTTCATGAAGGTAGGAATGTGCTCTACCTTGTTCCCCGACGTGCTCCCGTTTGTACACAGCACTGAGCACACAGTTCAAAACCCAACCCAACCCACTCCTGTGAAGGTGCTTCTGACCCCTAGCACAGAGTAGGTCTGCTCCGCAGACTCTCTGAGGCTGTACAGCTTTGCCAAAGCAGGCTGCCTCAACTTTCTCCTGTGGATCTGCTAGCGGGTTCGAACTGACCACCTTTACTGTTAAGCAACCTAATGCTTAACCTACCGTACCATCAGGGCTCCTTCAACAACTCAGAATAGGTGCTCAATCAACACATACTGATGGAACTCAGCAAGCAAGAATGGCGTTGTGAGGGCAAGAACAGCGATACCGCTGTGTGCCGAGGGGAAGGAGCAGTCAAAGCATCCTGCCACGAAAGCTGCTCAATGGGCAGGTAGATTTTATAGCAGAAACCTTCCTGCAAAACCTCTCCTAATTTCAGCCTCACGGAATCCAAGAGTAACTTCCTCCTAGAAATAAAGGTGAACTGCAGGATGTCAGAGTTTGCTACAGTGAGACTTCATCCATATGTCTTTAGTGCACGTTTCGTGCTTGTAAGGCTGGGTGCATGTGAAGAATCCAGCTGCTTCTACTCTGGTGGCATCATGGGATACACACTGGACTGTCCCAAACCCCCAGCTGCTCTGTGGGAGAAAGGGGAGGCTTTCTACTCCCAGAAAAAAGCCACAACTGGAAAGGCCACAGGGCTGGTCTGCTCTGCCCCACAGAGCTGATGAGCTGGGATCTACTCAAGGGCAGTGAGTTGAGAGGGTTTGGGGCCCTTCTCTCTGCTGCCAGGAAGACTCCCCCCCATTCCCACCTCCGCCCTACCCATACCTGTCTGCCTCCTACATGAAGCCCTCAGGCTCAGCGGGCCCCTCTCTCCTCTGTGTGCACCAAACATCTGGTTCCAGCCCTTGCTCAGCCCAGGTGCACTGTTCCCAAATTGCTAATGGAGCAGTCCCCCTGTTAGATCTTGTGTTAGTCAGGGTTGACTGTAGAAACAAATTGATAGACACTCATATGTGTCTAAGAGAGAGCTTTGTCTCAAGAAGCAATTATGCATCAATAAAACATCCCAGCCCAGATCAAGTCCATGAGTTCGATATTAGCCCTTAAGTCCAAAATTCTCCCATGAATTCCTCTTGAGACTCACGCAACACACGCAATGATGCCGGATGCAGGAAGGTCACAGGCCCGTGGGGGAGAGTCTTGTGGGTCCAGGCAGTGGAAACATCTTAACACTGGCAGGGGTCTCCACGTGGCTCCTCCAGCTCCAGGGCTCTAGCTTAGCTCCGTAGCTCCGTGTGTCTTCTCAGCAGGAATGTCTCGCAGGGAGCGAGTGAGTGAGTGAGTGTCCCACCTCCAGGGAGCTATTTCTCTTTGTAGCACCTCCAAAGGAGGCCATCAAGCTGCGACCTGATTGACAGGCTCGACTCCACCCCGTCCTCAAGTTGAGAGCTTATGTGACTGCCACAGATCTCCATTCCTTGGAGATAGGAACTGTGTCTGAGTCAACTCTTTTGAATTCAGGATGACTATTTTGGAATCCATTCTGCCCTGCAAGGTCACCGTGGGTCAGAATCTACTCGACGGCAGTGAGTTTGGTGTTGGTGTTAGGCTGGGTGGTACTAATGGTTGGGGTGAGTCTGGAACCCACCCAGAGGCCCCTCAGAAGGTAGGCCTGGGTGACGTCTCCAAAGGTCGCACATGGAGCGGTCGCACTCTGCACAGGAGCGCCTGTCAGGATGGCGCAGGCCCAGGTGGGTCTTGCTCTGATGCAAGGAAGGGTGCAGTGAGTCAGAACTGACTGCAGCACCTACCAACGAACCCTGCTGGACCTTGAACCTGAGACCAGAGGAAGGAGGTGCTGTCTGGCAACCATGAGCAACCGCCCGGACAGGACTCGCATTAGGAGGTCCTGGCTAGAGTGGGAGGAAAATGTGAAACAAAATTCAAAATCATTAAAAAATAAAAAAGATCAGCCTGCTTGGTTGTATAGAGACGAATGGAATCTCTAAGACCAGGGCCCTTAGTCACTGTGAAAATGGCCAGGCCACATCCGACCTCCTCCGGCCACACAAGGGAGAAGCAGAATGCAGCTCCATGCCAGCCAGGGCCCACTGTCACCAGGCAGAGGTCAGACACCCTCTGCCCTGCCCTCCCTCCTTAATCCTGTTTTCACACCAGCCGCACTCTGCTTTTCTGCCGGGTTTGATCATTGGTTGTCATGGCCGAACAGAACTCAGATAACACAGATTAGCAAGTTCCTGCGAGTCAGAATCAGTTGACAGTAAGGATGCAGACCTTGGTCCACAGCAGCCTGGGTCAACCAGTAGCCAAGTTTCTCGCTCTCTCTGGTCTTCAACTTCTCAGTCATGTGGTCCCTTGGCTTCGGCCTGGTGAAGCCTGGCTGACGTGCCTCCTCTCGGTCTCACAGTCTCAGGTCTCAGGGACACAGCTCCTCCGCTCTGTCTGTGTGGCTCCTTTACTCTGTCCCATGGCCTCCAACCCTCGACCTCTGATGCCGTTTTAAGCGGGGATGTTGCTGCTGGTGGTTCTCCTTTGGGGGTCCCTGGAATTCTCTGCCTTCCTGATTTTAAGGTGGCTCTCTTCTATAGAGAAGTGGCCTCCCAAATTGACCACTGTCCCTGTCTCACATGAACTGCATAGCTATAAAAATTACAATAGCTAATTCAGTTTGATGCATACTATGGTTGTGGAAATGGGTGGATGTGATAAGCAAATGTAGCGAAGGAAGCTGATGGTGCCCAGCTATTAAAAGATATAGCGTCTGGGGTCTTAAAGGCTTGAAGGAAAACAAGCAGCCATCTAGCTCAGAAGTAACAAAGTCCACATGGAAAAAGCACACCAGCCTGTGTGATCACAAGGTGTCGAAGGGATCGGGTATCAGGCATCATCAGAACAAAAAATCATATCATTGTGAATGAGGGGGAGTGCAGAATGGAGACCCAAATCCCATCTGTAGGCAACTGGACATCCCCTTACAGAAGGGTCACAGGGAGCAGACAAGCCAGTCAGGGTGCAGTGTAGCAATGATGAAATATACAACTTTCCTCTAGTTCTTAAATGCTTCCCACCCCCCACCACTATCATGATCCCAATTCTACCCTACAAATCTGGCTAGACCAGAGGATGTACACTGGTACAGATAGGAACTGGAAATACAGGGAATCCAGGACATATGACCCCTTCAGGACCAGTGCTGAGAGTGGTGATACCTGGAGGGTGGGGGAAGGTGGGGTAGAAAAGGTGAACTGAATACAAGAATCTACATATAACCTCCTCCCTGGGAGACGGACAACAGGAAAGTGGGTGAAGGGAGATGTCAGATGGTGCAAGTTGACAAAATAATAATTTATAAATTATCAAGGGTTCATGAGGGAGGGGGGAGCGTGTAGGGAGGAGAATAATGAGGAGCCAATGCCAGGGTCTTAAGTGGAGAGCAAATGTTTTGAGAATGATGAGGGCAATGAATGTACAAATATGCTTTACACAATTGATTTATGTATGAATTGTGATAAGAGTTGTATGAGCTCCTAATAAAATGATTTAAAACAATGGTGGACGCCTCACACATCATAAGATGAGTGTGATTTCTCACTGGTGCCTGAAAGTCTGAGTCCACAAAGCAGCCGAGGAGAAGCCGGACCAGAAGGAAAATAGGGATCTTGGGCAGAGGTTAGCCTTCATCCAGTTTGATGGAGTTGTGAAGTCCGTATGAGGGGATTGAAGATACCATGACTTGGGGCAGGTGCGCCTTCGCCCTCAAGCCAAGGCCTTCGAGTCACTGCTGTAGAGCCACCTTGTGAGTTTCTGTGACTGTCTGTGGGCGTCGAAAGCCCCATCTTTCTCCCGTGGTGCTGCTGGCAGTTTTGAACTGCCAATCTTGCAACTCACACCCCAATATGCAACCACGACCTTACCAGTGCTCCTTGCTCGCACCTCACAGTAACAGCCAAGCGAGTCTGTCTTGGAAAAGCAGTACGGCCAGAGTGCTCCTTAGAGGCAAGGAGGCACACTGTGTCTCACATTCTTTCGACGTGTTATCGGGAGAGACCTGCCCCTGGAGAAGGCCGTGATACCGGAGAGGGGCAGGGAAAAAGAGGAAGGCCCTCGAGGAGATGGATTGACACAGTGGCTGCCTCAATGGGTTCACACACACGAATAATTGGGAGGCTGGTACAGGACCGGGCAGTGTTTTGTTCTGGTGCATAGGGTCGCTGTAAGGCAGAACCGACTCTGGCACCAAACAACAACAACATGAAGGAAAGGTGGGAACCCAAAACACCGCAGATCAAGTCAATTCCAATTCATAACCACCCTATATCAGGTTTCCAAGACTGCACATTTTTACGGGAGGAGACAGCCTCATCTTTTTCCTATGGAGCGGCTGGTGGGTTTGAACAGCTGACCTTGTGGTTGACAGCTACGTGCCTCACCCACACAATCCCCTGGGCTATTTTCACTAGCCACTCCTCAATCCCTCTTCAAGGTGGTTTTTCAATTCACTCCCACTAGCCATGCTTAATTAAGCCTTCTCCGCTCCTCCCATCCAGGTGGTCTCGGGTGCCGTCCAATATACAACAGCCTCAGCAATCATGGCAGGTATGAAGGGATGCCCCATTGCTGTTCAATCTAAGCACAACACAGCCTTCAAACACACTTAGAGTGGCCATTCAGAGCAGGTTTTACGACGCCCACGATTAGATGGTGCTAATCATGCGGGGCATTCATAAGGGCACAAACACAAAGTACCAAACTTCAGCTTTGGATGAAATTGCGGTGGGTGTTCTTTCCTCCCTAGCTTTCATGTTGGCAAAACATTCCCCACTTCTCTTCAATTTTCCAAATGAGAGAGCTTCTGAGGAAGGCTATTCTGGGGTTTTTAATCATTTATTCCCTGTAAACAGAGCTAGCCCATATGTGATTTGGTTTCAGAATTACATTGCAGATTTGAGCCTGCTGGTCTCAGGGTGGGTGATGCTGCCTGGGCAACGTAGCCCCCCTACACCTTTTATATGTGTGTGGCAGAAAGACTCAGCCCAGGCACTCAGAGACAGCGCTGAAACTGCTTGTGATGGGCTAAATGGCGTATCAGTCTCCAACATGAGATTTCCTGGTTAAGACCGAATCTGAGTTTTGCTTTAAATGTTGACTCTACAAGCTATGGAAGAAGCAAGACCTTTCTAAGTCATCTCGTGTGGAAGCTTCAATGTTAATAAGCACTAGCTTTCTGATTAGGAGCTGTGGAAGTTACATAATCTGATGTCAATTTGGTAGGATTAAGAGTGAAGCGGAGGAGTCTAGTCTGTCAATCAGGTCATAACCAATGAGGCCTCTATGTGGGCATGGCCTTCTCCTGAGAATTCTGGGAACTCCTGTATTCCTCCTTGGAGACAGAAGACACTTTCTCTCTCTCGGCTCACTCCCTTGGAGACTCTACTGACAGAGCTGACTCCCTGTGAGACATCCCTGAGGAGAAGCCGCACGGACCTACCCTGATGCAGCCTGGGTGCTGGAGAAGTCACGTGGAGACCCCTGCCAGTGCTGAATGTTTACAATGCCACTGGATCCACAAGACTTTCTACTCACTGGCCTGTGATCGTCCTGCACTCAGCGTCATTGCATGTGTTGTGTGAGTCTGAAGAAGACTTGATAGATTGATGCCGGACAAATGGACTAATATCAGACTTAAGGGCTTGGACTGGACTGGGTTGGGATGCTTTCTTAATGTACAGTTACCCTTTATATAAAACTTTCTCTTAGACACATATGCGTGTCTATGAATTTGCTTCTCTAGTCTACCTGGCCTAACGCAGGAGCCCCGGTGACACAGTGGTCACTGGTGGGCTGCTAACTGCAAAGTCGACAATCAGAAATCACCAGCTACAACTCGGAAGAGAGCTTTCATCTCAGGAACCCACAGGGGTAGTTCTACGCTGTCCTATAGGCTTAGTTTGCGTGAGCATCAACTCGATGGCAGTGAGTTCGGTTTAGCTTTCTCTGTGGTGCATTTTCATTCATCTCAGTTATGTGAATGTAACTGAGCTGGAGTAATACAAGCTAGCGTTCTCTGCACCTGCTTATCTAGACCTACGCCCACTGGCACCTCAGTCCTGGTTGCTGGTGGGGTTGTGAAATGGTGTATGCAGCCAATGTGGAACGCAGTCTGGTGGGTCCTTGGAAAGCTTACCATAGAATTTCCACTGCAGGATAGACCCCCAAAGAGCTGGAAGCAGAGACGCAGGCAGACGCTTCCATACCGATGTGCATCGCAGCATTACCTCCTATGGTCAGGAGGTGGGACGGATAAGCAAAATGTGGGACATCAAAAACAAGGTGCTATTATCCACCACAATGAGAAATTAAGTTCTGGTCCACGCTATGGACATGGATAAGCCATAATGGCAGTATGTCAGGTCCTGGATAGAGTGGGAGAAGGATATGGAACGAAGTCATGAAAAAGACCAGATCTGCTGTTTGGTTAGAGATTGGTCCCTGGTCCCCCTTCAGGTCTGGAACTGACCTCACTTGGCCCTGTGGCTTCATCTTCAGCCAAACTATAAACAGATCTCTCAGGGAAATGAGCACGCTGGTGGTGTGCGCTTTCCTTAGAAGGATGGACCAAAAAAAAAAAAAAGAAGGATGGACCATTTGGGATCAAAGGGACATCCTTTCCCCGGGACACAGTTCAGAAGGGTTAGGAAAGAAGGAAGGATGGACGCTGGAAACTCAGGGAGGAGGTTGGATGAGAGATTCTCCATTGAGAGGATTGCAATGAATGAGAGCAAACAGAATGTGTAGGAATCATTGAATGTGAGACCGAGGATCAGCCTTCAATCAATTCATAACAAAGCGCGAAACACAAGCAACACGAGGCTATGCGGCATATGTGCATCATGAAAGGTCACCTGCTTTAGGATCCCGATTATAGGCGACACCTAGAACAGAAAAGTGGGTAGAGCCAGAGCCCAGGGACTGGGGCAGTGAGTGGGGAAGGGACGGAGGGCTATTGCTGAGTGGAGTTTGTGCTTCTGTTTGACGTGATGGCGACGTTTGAGAAATAGTCGAGATGGCTGCACCACGTGGTAAATGTGGTAGTGGTGGCAGCCTCTGACCCCTCCCTTCAGTCCATAGGGGTGAAGGGAGTCATGACCATCAGTAGCACCCAAGGCTGATTGCTTCAAAGTAGAGGTCAGATACAGCACCCTGCTGCTGATTTTTAATTTTACAACCTTTTGACTAATTCTGACTCAAACGGACCTTCCACGGCACTCGACTTCTCTGCCGGCTTCGATCATGTGTTGCCCCAGCCACACGGAACTCACAGACAGCACTCAAGATTGTGCGGTTGTCTGGGGAAGTACTTATAATCTGGGCAACAATTCAGGATCGGGAGTGACTCAGGATACAGTTCTTCAGTCAGAATCATTTCTCAGACTGGCCTGGCCTGTGCTCTCCTCGGGCAAGTGTCAGAGGCTCTTTCGCTCCACTGATAAGTGAGTGCTCAGAGGCATCCCATCCTGGCAGCATCCTTAGCCCAAAGCCACTCAGCTTTCTCGTGTCGTGGGCCAGGAAGCCTACTGTGCCATCTGCCCTTTCTCTGTGCTGTTTCTCACCTTCTCTCACTCTCTTTGGTGTTCAGCTGCCCCTCTCAGTGTCCTGCGTCCAGGAGGTGCTCATTACAAGAATTCTGGGTCCAAAGACTGTTTCCCTAGTAGCTCTCCTCGGAGGTCCCCCATCCCCTTTGCTTCTGGAATGGCTCAGTTTTAGCCTAGTAGAATGGTCAAACTAATCAATCCCTCACTGGGATTCCATATACCTAATTTACATGGTCCCACCCCTAGAAGGGTGTCATATGCCTCATTTGCATTTTTAGCAAACCACCCAATCCCCTTGGTGGGCCACAAACACCTTATTTACATAGTCTCACCCAATTATTTGGTGAGAATTACAAGGTCACAGTAGAAAGGGCCATATAAATGAATCCACTCTACCATAATAATTAATGTCACCGTGTTGCACACTTACAATGGTTAAAGTGGCAAATTTTATGTTATATTTCACAGCAATAAAGTTTACAGCGGGCAGGGGGACCCATAAAACAGAGAGGCAAAGAAAGTCTGAGGAACGGTTCCAAGTCAAAAGCGGCCAAAGGAAACATGACAGTGGAGTGACAGTATATCCTGGGTTGGAGGGAAAAACAGTTATGAGGGAGGCTAGAGGGATAGTGATAACATTTAAATATGGATTATGAAGCAGAAAATAGCATGGTCATAATGTGAAATGCTCTGATTTTTATCATTAAGGTTATGGAAAAGAATGGTCTCATTCTTTGGGGGGAAATACTGAAGTAAGTGGGGTAAAAGACAAAATTTGGTCCTGTTTAATATGCAGGTGGGGAGTGGGGTGGGAATCCCTCACCAGCCAAAGCCAAGCCTATAAATCAAACTCCCCATAAAGCTGAATTTTTTAAAGACGTTCGCCGGACAGGTGGTAACATGTTCTGGTTCGTATTCTGCTTCGGCTTTAGTGACGCCACGGATTTTGCTTTCGATTTATTGCAATTTCGCCAGAGCCGTTCACTTGCCCAAAGAGACCCGATCGGGTTCTCTTCTCCGCCAGTGGACGTGGAGCTGAGGGGCTGTGGACATTGGAGCTCACGGGCCCCGTGTTTGCAAGTTGTGGCGCAGCCTCTAGCACCCGTGGAACTGCGAGGCGGAGGAGAAGCAGAAGAGGCAGGAGGCAGTGCCGGGTCCTGGCTCCTGAACTTGGCTGAGATCAGGCTCTTGATCTTTCCCGGGGTTAGGTGCGATGTGGAAGGTGGTGAGGGCTGGGAAGGGGCATGACAGAGTGAGATGCCTGCCCCTATAAACAATTCCCCCATTATTTTGTTTGTTTGTTTGGCTAGTCTAATTTACACTACGTATATTGAACGAAACCATGGAGAAATTACCAAAAACTCACTTCCATCGAGTCAATTCCAACTCACAGTGGCCTTAGAGGGCAAAATAGAATTGCCCCTTTGGGTTTCTGAGACTGTACGTATTTACAGGAAAAGACAGCCTCCTCATTCTCCTGCAATACCGGATGGCTTTGAACCACTGACCTTGCGGTTAGCACCCCAACCCAAAGCCTGCTACCAGGCTAGGCTCCCAGAGAGAGAATGCAGGCTGTCCTGATTGACAGCCCACTCCAAGTTACAACAAACCCCACTTGGGACCTCTGGGTTTGGGTGTGAGTTTTAGTACATCTTATTACGAGTGACACGTGCTACACATGATGTTGTATTGCATCGTTTGCTGATGTCCTCATGCCAACCCCGAAAGACAAAGATCCAAATTTTACCGATACCTCTAAGAAAAGGCGATAACAATGAAAACTTGTATAAAATGAGGCGTTCCACTGATGTCAGAACCGTCTTATGATGGAGTCCTTGGAATGGAACCCCGGTGTAAGCTGGGAACAACCTGCAGTTGGTTTCTGTCCTCTGGTACCCTGTGATTCTGGTATCCTGGTCCTAGTTGACCCACAAAGACCTCATCCTTGAAGGCCCTTGGCCCCCACTCCAGCCACGAGACAACCAGAAGGTCCCTGTTTGGAGAGCGAGCGAGCAAAACCTCACCACCCTCCTCCAGGTCCTCGCACCTGGGCCGGGGTCTGCTCGGGTGCCAGCTTCTCCCCTCGGAGTGGCTGGTGCCAGTTTAGTGAGGAGGGTGGTGGGCTGCCCGGCCTCCCTGAAGTTCCCCCTCGTCCTTTCTCAGGCCTGACCCACAGAGGAGAGGTCTTCCAGGTCCCTGTGAGAGCCACACGATCCCCGGCTTAGCTCATCAGGGGCTCTGGCTGTCGAGTCCCGTCGCTAACTGGACACCCTCGAGCTGCCGTGTACTACAAATTAATGCGTTCCTGAAGGCCCCACTGTTTGGTAACTGGCTGTCACAGCCAGTGCCCGGGAGCTAATTGAGAGTTGCGATCCGTGGCAGTATTTCCATTAGCAGCATAATGACAGGCAGCTTCTGTGCCCCCGCAAATACACACCAAAGCACAAAGCAGGACACACACACACACCATGCCAATGTGTCCGAGTTCACTGTCCTGCAGACGGCCTGGACATTAGGCTGCAGTGACCATTCATGTCTGGGAGCCCCTGGCTGAGGACAGAAGACGAAGCCCTCTTACTGGGCTGCCCCTGCGCACCAGCAAGTGGAGATGGATGTGTTTACTAATGCAGCCAAGCAATATCAAGTTGGCTGATACAGAGCCAGGCTCTGCTCTGGCCACTCAATAACCACCAGGCTGCTTAGAACAGCCCCAGAAGCAGAGCTGGGATAGGATGTGTGAGACCCCAAGAAGCACCCAGGACCAGGAAAAATGACACCATGGAGTCCCCTTCAAGACACAGCACCCCTAAAAAAATTTTTTTTAAAAGACACAGCACCCCTAAAGGACAATGGAGAACTGCATCCATGGGTTTCCGGGACTGGAAATCTTTACAGAGTACACAGTCTCATCTCTTTCCCATAGAGCAGCTAGTGGACTTGAACTGTTGAACTATGTTATGATTATCAACCCAATGTACAACCCGCAGTACCACCAGGGGTCCTTGAAACAGGGCAAGAAACCAATGTGGGCAGTGTTCGCAAGGGGCTCCTGACCCTGGACGATGGGGCGCAGTCACCCTGGGGAGACTGTGGAGAGCCAGTCTCAGAGTGGTCCCACTCCCACCTGAGGGCCAAGGAGCTGGGTGGTTCTCCCTCAGCTCCCCTTTGCCACTGGTTGAAGTCTGCTCCTGGGAGGCGGGGCCCCTGCAGCCTTGCCCAGACCCAGAGGCAGCCAAGTAAGCCCTCAGGTCGTCATGGATACCTGCAGTAGGGGTACTTGCAGTCATGGATACCTAAGGGGGTGCGGAGGGGATGTGCAGAGGGGCTAAGAGGGAGGGGGCACAGAGGGGTGTGGGCTGCAGTAGAGCGCCTTCCTCAGTGATACACACGACAGGCCCTGTCCCTGTCTCTTAGAAACCTGTTTCAGGTGATGGAGACCGATGCCTGCCCGCATGCAGCTCCAGCTCAGGAAGCAGAGCAGGGGTGGCGTAGGGCCAGGCATTGGAGCTGAATGGACCATGGGACCCTCCGCCTGGTTGGCTCACGGTGTTCCTCCAGGGTCCATCCAACCCAGACCTCCAAACCAGTGGCTGTGAGTCAGGGCGACTCCTGTGCTCCAGAGGTAGATGTGCTCCGGGGGGTGCTTTGAAAGTGGGGGGCAAGGCCTTTCTCCAAAAGGTCCTCTGGGTAGACTCAAACTGCCAGACTTGCAGCCCACAGGGACCAGCTATTTCTCACCCTGGGCCATCTCTTCTGCTGTGCCAAGGGCCAATCTGAGTTGGAATGGACTTGATGGGACCTGATTCCCAGCCTTTCTACATGCATAGCTCAGCTGCCAGTCCACTCGCAGGCAGATGACTCCGACTCGGATGCCTCTTGAGCCACCTCTTGGAGCCCGGGGTCATGTGTCTCCAGTAGAACAGCCCTATGAGTTTCCAAGACTGTAATGCAGTGGTTCTCAACCTTCCTAATGCTGTGACCCTTTAGTAGTTTCTCATGTGGTGGTGACCCCCAACCATAAAATTATTTTCATTGCTACTTCATAACTGTCATTTTGCTACTGTGATGAATCAGGTGACTCCTGTGAAAGTGCATTCGACCCCCAAAGGGGCCTTGACCCCCAGATTGAGAACCGCTGCAACTGTTTACGGAAGTAGAAAACCCCATCTTTCTCCCATGGAGCTGGATGGTGGGTTCAAACTGCTGGCCTTTTGAGCCGCAGCCTGAAGCGTAACCACTATGCCACCAGGGCTCCTTAAGCATAAACCTCCTGGTGAGCCTTTAAGGTCCCTGTCTCAGGATGGGGCAGCCTCTGCATTTCTCAGTGGAGGGTCCTAGGATTTGGCCTTCACGCCCCTTTCCTGCATGGACGTCTGCACTGATTCTGCGGATTGCACACCATCCCCTTCCCAGAGCCCTTCTTTCGACCTCTACCTCCCTAGTCTAGGTCACGCCCCAGGGAGGGCGCACGACGCCACGCAAAGACATGATGCCTATGAGCTTCCTTTACGTGAAGGCTCTTAAACATGCGTCTATGCCTTCAAGGTACATCCACTTCTTAATCAGGGTTGTCTCAATCTGGAAGACGAAAAGAAACAAATGCAGCCAGGTGAGCTCTGGAAACCATGAGCCTCGTGGATTCACTCTGAATGAAGATCAGCTAAGACCCTTCTTTGCTCGTGATGGGAACAGTGGCACAACTCGGCTTGTATTAGTCGGGGTAGACTAGAGAAACAAATCCAGAGACGCCCGTATGTGTATGAGAGAGAGCTTATGTCAAAGAGCAATTGTATATTAAGAAAACATCCCAGCCCAGTCCAGATCAAATCCATAAGTCCGATATTAGCCCATGTGTCCAACACCAGTCTATACATTTCTCTGCAGACTCACGCAGCCATGCAATGATGCTGAGTGCAGGAAGATCACAGGCACAGTGGGTGGAAAGTCTTGTGGATCCAGTGGTGGTGGAAGCATCTCAGCACTGGTGTGGGTCTCCACGTGGCTCCTCCAGCTCCACAACTCTGGCTCCATCACTGTAGCTCCATGTGGCTTGTCAGCAGGAATGTGTCGCAGGGAGAGTGTGTCCCACCTCCAGGGAGTTCCCAGAATCCCACACAGAGGCCTCATTGCCTATGAATTGATTGACAGGCTGGACTCCATCCCTTCATTCAAGCTGACAGTAGATGATGTAACTGCCACCTGGCTCAATCAAAATAAGAAAAGGAGAAGCAATCAGATGAGCAAAAAGACCAGTGGTAGAGCTTTAGGGACAACTTCATCTAGGGCAGCGGTTTGCGATCCCTTTGGGTCACCTGATTCATAACAGTAGCAAAATGATGGTTAGGAAGTAGCAACAAAAATAATTTTATGGTTGGGGGTCATCACCACATGAGGAACTATATTAAAGGGTCGCAGCATTAGTAAGGTTGAGAACCACTGATCTAGGGGCTGTTGATGCCATCAGAAGCAAATGTCTTTCTAGACATGTCTTGATGGTTTTTTTCCACGTGGTTGGTTGTTAGGTGCCATGACGTTCATTTTGACTCACGGCTGCCTGGTGCAAACAGAACGATCCTGTGCCGTCCTTTCAATCACGGTCATTTTCAAGCCCATTCTTGCAGCTGCTCGTCAGTCTGTCTCGTGGAGGCGCTTCTTTCTCATTGCCCCTCTGCTTTTCAAAGCACATTGACCATTTCCAGGGACAGGTCTCTGCTGATAACATTTCCAAAGTACATGAGGCAAAATCTCACCATCCTTGCTTCACGGGAGCATTCTTACTGTCCTTCTTCCGAGACAGATTTATTTGCTCTTTTGGAAGTTCACAGCACTCTACTTTGAGTACATCAATTCTTCCTCAGTATTCCTTAGTCAATGTCCAATTTCCACATGTGTATGAGGCAGTTGAAAACACTATGTCTTGATCCCTGAAGACAAAGTGGCTGCATAAGCAAATGTGGTGAAGAAAGCTGATGGTGTCCAGCAATTAAGAGATTCAGCACCTGGGGTCTCACAGGCTAGTAGTTAAACAACGGCCATGCAGCAGGAAAGCAGCAAAGCCCACTTGGAAGAAACACACCAGCCTGTGTGATCATGAGGTGTTGATGGGAAGAGGTATCAGAAATTCAAAACAAGCAACAAATCGATGCGAAGGGCGTGGACAAAGTGGAGACCCAAATCCCACTTGTAAGATAATTGTACAGTCCCTCTCAGAAGAGCCGCACAGAAGGGATGAAAAATCCAGGGCGTGGTATAGCACCGATGAACCTTCCCCTTATGATTATGGTTTTTATTTGTTTTACTTCATTAATCATGTTAGGTTTGTGTATGTTCTTTTGTATATTTAAGATCATCCGGTACATGAAAGCCAAGATGGATAACCCTTCAGAAACAGTAACAGAAGTAATGGTTCCGTGAATGAGAAGAAGGGTTGGGAGGGAGGAATAGGGAGCCGATAACATTGATGACAGCATAACCGCACTTGATGGGATAAAATAACAGAATTATAAGTGAATGGATATATTGAATTATGTAAGATATGACAAAAACCTATTAGAAAGGGGAAAGTAATAAGGGTTCCTGAGGGGACAAGTCGGGGAGGGAGGGGATAAAGGGGAGCTGATATCAAGGAGTTCAAGAATAAATAAAATGTTTTGAAACTGTGGTAGCAATTGTAAAATACTGCTTGATGTGATTGAACTGTGGAACGTTATTATATCCGTAAGACTTCCCAATAAAATGATTAAAGATTTTAAAAAGAAACACTGTCTTGGGTCAGGTACACCTTAGTCCTCAAAGTAGCATCCTTGCTTTTCAGCACTTTAAATAGAGTCTAATGCAGCCTATTTACCCTGTGCGGTGAGCGATTTGGTCTTTTGACTGAGGTTTCCTTGACCATTGATGGTGGATCCAAGCAAGACGAAATCATTGCCACCTTCCATCTCGTCTCTGCTTTTCCTGGGGTCACCTGTCAGTCCAGCGGTGAGGATTTGGGTTTTCTTTTCATTAGGTCATAATCCACACTTAAAGCTGCAGTCCTTGAGCTTCATCAGCAAGTATGTCAAGTTCTCCGCAGATTCAGCAGGCAGGGTGGTGTCAGTTGCATGCAGCTGGTTCTTAATAAGTCTTCCTCTGATCCCGATGCCACATTCTTCACATAATCCAGCTTCTCTGATGATTTGCTCTGCGTGCAGATTGAAGACAGCTGCTTGGCCAACTGACTGGAGGTGATTCGCATTTGTACCCATTCCAAAGAAAGGTGATCCTTACGTGAGAAGATGCAATCTTGGCCCACATCTTTCCTGATTTTAATTCATGCAACATTGTCCTGTTCTGTTTGCATAACTGCCTCTTGATCCGCATAGGGGTTCCGCATGAGCACAATGAGGTGGTCTGCAATTGCCATTCTTCTCGATCCTATACAAAGTGTATGATTCGCTCCATCAAATACCTTTGCGTAGTCAATGAAACACAACTAGACATCTTTCTGGTATCCTCTGCTTTGAGCCAAGGTCCATCTGACATCAGCAATGTTCCACGTTCTCTTCTGAATCGGGCCTGAACCTCCGGCAGCTTCCTGTCAATGTACTGCTGCCACCATTGTTGGACGATCCGCAGCAAAATTTTACTTGTATGTGATATCAATGATATCATTTTATACTCTGAACATTCTGTTAGCTCACTTTTTTTGGTAATGGGCACAAATACACATCTTCTCCAGTCAGTTGGCCAAGTAGCTGTCTTCCAACTTTCCTGACATAGATGAGTGAGTGTGTTCAGTGCTTCATCAGCTTGTTGAAACATTTCAACGGATGCTCCATCAATTCCCGGAACCTTGTTTTGGGCTATTGCTTTTAGTGCAACTTGAACTTCTTCCTTCAGTACCTTTAATTCTTGCTCGTATGCTACGTCCTGAAATGCTAGGATGTCGACCAGGTCTTCTTGATACAGTGACTGCGCATTTGTTCCATCTTCTTCGGATGCATCCTGCATTACTCAATATCTGGCCCACGGAATCTTTCAGTACTGCAACTCGAGGCTTGAACTTTTTCTTCTGTCCTTTTAGTTTAAAGTATGCTGAGCATGTTCTCCCTGCGGGGCTCCCTAACTCTCGCTCTTTGCACCTCTCATCATGCTGCGTTACTTTGTCTTCTCCAGCTTCCTTTTGACATTTCCTGTTCCACTCCATGGCTTCATCATTACGTCCATTGACCTTGGCTACTCTATGATTGGGAGCAAGCTTCAGAGTCTCTTCTGACATCCACTTCGATCTTTTCTTTTTTCTTTCTTGTCCTTTTTTTAAAGCATTTTTATTGGGGGCTCGTACAATTCTTATCACAGTCCATAATATGTCCATTGTGTCAAGCACATTTGTACATTTGTTGCCATCATCATTCTCAAAACATTTGCTTTCTAATTGAGCCCTTAATATCAGCTCCTCATTCCCTCCTCCCTCACCGCCCCTCTCCCTCATTAACCCATGATAATTTATAAATTATTCTTTTGCCATATCTTGCGCTATCTGATGTCTCCCGTCACCCACTTTTCTGTTGTCCATCCCCCAGGGAGGAGGTTATATGTAGATCCTTGTATTCAGTTCCCCCTTTCTACCCCACCTTCCCCCACCCTCCAGGTATCGCCACTCTCAGCACTGGTCCTGAAGGGGTCATCTCTCCTGGATTCCCTGTGTTTCCAGTTCCTATCTGTACCAGTGTACATCCTCTGGTCTATGACCTATTGTTTTCTGCAGGTCTGATGTTTTTGATGTCCTCCCACAGGCTCATCAGGCCTTCTGTCATTGGTGTTCAATAGGTCAAATCTGTCCTTGAGATGTTCTCAAAATTCTGTGGGATAGATTCTACATCCTATTTTGGCTCTAATGGACTTGTTTTAATTTTGTAATCAATTTGATTTCTCTATAGTCCATCTGGAGAAGTCCACACATATAGATGTCATTTGGGTTACTGAAAAAAGGATTTGCAATGGAGTCATTCATCTTACAAAGGTCTACCATGTGCTCTCGGCTTTGTTTCCATCACCAAGACCATATTTTCCGATTACTATTCCTTCCACTTTGCCTCCAACTTTTCCATTCCTATTACCAATGATTATCAATGCATGTTGATTGCAAGTTTGATCGATTTGAGACTGAAGAAGCTGGTAGAATCCTTCCATTTCTGCATTTCAAAAATCATTTTATTGGGGGCTCATACAGCTTTTATCACAATCCATGCATCCATCCACTGTGGCAAGTGCGTTTGTATATTTGTTGCCATCATCATTCTCAAAACATTTGCTTTCTACTTGAGCCCTTGGTATCAGCTCCTCATTTCCCCCCTCCCTCCCTCACAAGCCTCTTGATAATTTACAAATTATTATCATTTTTTCATGTCTTACACTGACCAATGTCTCCCTTCACCCACTTTTCTGCTGTCCGTCCCCTTGGGAGAGGGTTATATGTAGATCGTGTGATCACTTCCTCCTTTCTCCCCCCACATTTCCCTTACCTTCCTGGTATTGCTACTCTCATGGTTGGTCCTGAGGGGTTTATCTGTCCTGGATTCCCTGTGTTTCCATGTACATGCTCTGGTCTAGCTGGATTTGTAAGGTAGAATTGAGGTCATGGTAGTGGGCGGGGGGTGGGGAGAGAGGAATCACCCAAGAACTAGAGGAAAGTTGTATGTTCGTGGCTGGTGCATGAATTTGAAAATAGTGGTCTTCACTGGGTTTCCTTGTTTTCAGGTAAATAGTATCCTATCACGGCAGCATTGTACTTAAAGATCGAATTTGAAATGTCCTTTTTGACTCTGAATGCAACACCATTCCTCTCAAATCTGTCATTCCTGGTGTAGGAAACCATTCTGATTCGGAATGATTGATACCAGTTCATTTCAGCTCATTAATGCCTAGAATGTCGGTCCTGATGTGTCTCATTTCATTTTTCACAGTTTCTAATTTTCCTAGATTCATACTTCTTACATTCCTTATTCTGATGACCAATTGATATTTGCAGCTATTTCTTCACATTTTGAGTTGCACCCACCAGCTCCACTGCCTTGGAGAGGGGGAAGCAGGCGTGACCGCGACGCTGACCTCACGGTCCAGCCTCTACGTTGCCATTCTCCAGCCGCCCGTCTGGAAAGCAGCTTCGCCCTTTTGATGGCCCATGGTGCTCTCCCCAGGAGCATCTACTTTGACATCACTGCTGTGAACGTGGTGTAGTGCAGACAGGTCTGGCCTCACCTAACGCCACATGGGACGAGGAGCGTCATTATCAGGACCATCCAAAGGCTGGTTCCTAGGAAGCAGAGGTGAGACATACTCCTCGTTCCAACCTTTTTTTTTTTAACCAATTCTGACAACAGCTGTCCCTCCCACGGAACTCTCTGCTTCCTTCCTGGGTTTGAGACTTCATTGCAATGGCCACTGAAGCCACAGATGATGCTCATGATAATGGGGCTCCTCAGGAAGTAGCAGTTTACAATTTAGGATCAGAAATAACTCCAGGTATAATGCTTCAAACAGAACAGCTTCTTAGACATGCCCACAGACAGGTCTCTCTTGGCCCTTATCCCCTTGAGCCTTCAGCTCCTCAACAGCTCCAGCCTCCGGGGCTGACCCAGCTTCTGCCTTGCTTGGGAAACTGTTGAAAAGCTCTTTCGCTCTGCCAATACATGCCTGGAGGCACCCTACTCTGCCAGCAAGCAGGCTTCCTGCCTGAAGGTGCTCAGCTCTCTCACTCTGTGGGTCAGCAAGTCCACCACCCCATCTCCTGGTTCTTGGTCGTGTTTGTTTCTCTGTGGTTTCTTATCATCTCTTGCTGCCTTCGATGTAATATTTGTCTCCTGGCCCCAGTGCAGAGACCCTGAGTCCAAAGAACACCCTCCACTCCCATTTTGTCAACTTGATGGTAATCAGGTCCCTGCTTCTGCCTCTGGGACGGCTGGTTTTAAGCATAAGGGGGTGGCAAAATTGACCAATCTCCTTGTAGTTCATATACCTTATTTTCAAGGCTCCACCCCTGCAGGATCCCACGCCCCTTCTTTGCATTTTTAACAAACTGTCCAATCTGATTGGTGGGCCACAAGCACTTTATTCATCTCGCTCCACCCACTCATTTGGTGCGTGGCAGGAGACCCTGGCGTTCAGCAGTGGGGCCTCACAAGCCTGAAGTAGGAAGGGAGGGAAAGTGCTGTCTTACCACGTGTGTGAAATTGACTCCGGGCTGTAACTGTCTGTTCAGCGGCATTTGTGAGAGCAGACAGCCTCATGAGTAGCTGGTGGGTTTGAACCCACAACTGTGATGGTGCCACCAGGGCCCCTGCTAGAGGGGGTACTTGACTCATATTCATTCCATCAGGCAAGCAGTTGTTGACTAAAGGTTTCCGTTTGTCCTAATGGAGGTGCTGCGGGAGAAGGGCGGGGCTGCTCACCCCAAGGTCAGTGATTCAGAGTCACCAGCTGCTCCTGGAGAGAAAGATGAGGCTCTCTGCTCCCGCTCCCCTTCAGATTTACGGCCTTGGAAACGCTGTACGTGGCCCCGTGATCTGGAATCCATCTGTTGGCAGTAGGTTTATTTTATGTTATGTCTTCTAAAAGGATCCACGGTGGTGCTGGGGGTAGGCGGTGGGCGGTTAACTACAAGATCAGCTGTTTAAACCCACCGGATGCGCCTTGGGAGAAAGAGGAAGCCGTCCGCTCCCATAGGATTGACCGGTTGGAACCCCTACGTAGGACCGTCCTGAAGGAGAGTGGGTGGGCTGGGGGTGGCAGTGGATGGATGGCGGACATATGGTGTAGGCACTAGAGGCACTGAATATGAAGAAACAAATCAAACAAATAGAAGGTGCAGCTTGCATTCTGGCTCGGTGACCACATGGCGCGTGAATGGAGGGACGGGGGGTGTGTGTGGCTTTGTGCAAACAGTAATGAAAGCAACAGGAGGAAACTTCTGTGGGGACACCTCGCCGTGCCCACCCACACCCCACGCCCGCCGTTTGCTCATTGGAGAAGAGGGCAGGAAGGGGTGGGAGGGGAAGGGGGACCCCGGGGCCACTTATCACGGTGACCTTAGCACGACCCTTAACGCTCCTGGCCTTCAGCTTTGTCATCGACTCAATTTCACATCGTCGCCACCAGGCGTAAGGCGGGAAATGAACAAAAGCCTTCTGCCGCACGGTCATCTTATCGTGAAGGAGGCCCTGGTGGCACAAGGAGCTAAGTGCTCAGCGAGAGCCAAAGGTTGGCAGTTCAAAACCACCCAGAGAGAGAGGTGTTTGGGCCAGAGGGCCTGGAAGTCCACAGTCTTAGAAACTCTCCAAAGCAGGTTGGCTCTGAGATTAGGCCCGATCTGGTTCTTAACATTTTCTCTCTCTTGCTCGCTCTCTCGCTCTCGCTCCCACTCTCGCTCTCACTCTCTGTTGTTTGTGCGTATTGGGGTTTATCTCAGATGTGTTATGTCATTGGGGTCACCCTCTTGAATGTGCGTTCTAGGTTTCTCTTCTTTTCAGTCTCTGAAACCCAGGATTGATGAACCTATAGGGACAGCCAGTTAAAAACGGTTTGGGGGGGGGGATGGAGATGGAGAAGTCCTCAGGGGGGTGTGTGTGTAAAAGGGAGCTGGTGTCAAGGAGTCCAGGAAGGAAAGGGATGTTTTGAAACTGGTCATGGTAGCGATTGTACAATGCTGCTCGATGTGATTGAAAGATAGGGGATTGGTCTTAGCTCCCAATAAAATGTTCTGTTTTGGTTTTTTGAGTGGGGGGAGAATCTAACAATAGTAATAACATATGATTACTTAGCAGGGTGAGTGCACCCTCCCCACCCCCATCCCGGCCTCCACCCGCCCCTGCCCTCCCAGGGCCGCTAGGCTGACGCTGTGCAGCTTACTGTGAAATGCGCTGCGTTTTCTCCCCAGCTGCCTCCTGATTGCGGTATTTACTTTTAATCTCCTGCGCCTCGATGCCCGATAAAAACTTTGTCACATTAGATGGTGACAGATGGGGGCGGGAAGGGGGGTGGCCCTGCTTGGGAGCGTCCGGATCACTCCACAATCCTTCACCCCGCCAATTACGTCCTTCAGTGCTCCCCGGCGTGGGCACCTGTGTCAGCACAGAGGAAAATGGAAAGGCATAAATAAAGACAAAACCGGCCTCGGCGAGGCCTTAATCTGCAGAATAACATTTCTCATTTGTGTGAAATATCACTGGATCCTCTCCCCATGCGCTGGGCCACACATGAGTGCCCACGCATACCCCTGGGGACAGGGGGCCCTGCCACCTGCTGGCAAAGGTGACGGCAGCGGCGTGCTGTGCAGGGGCCGGTGCCTCGAGAGCTCGGCCTCACTTGCCGTCTACAGTGAGCAGTTCCACAGGGAACAGCACCACAGAAGCAGGGAGAGCGCTTGACCATGGACTAGTACGTAGACACAGGCAAGCTCCTGCTAACCTTGCTTCCTGGGTGCTCCACGCCCATCCAGCCCCAAACCCAACCCACTGGCGTAGAGTGGATTCAGATTCCCAGAGCTCCCTGAGGACAGAGTAGAACTGCCCCATGGGTCATCCTAGGCTGTGACTGCCCAGTGAAGCCATTCAATGCCTAACCCACCGGGCCACCACGGCACCCCTTCCTGTCCAGGAGGGTCATTTGAAAAGAGACTTTCTTGTGTCTGAAGGCCTGTGGGGTTGGAGAGAGAGGGACAGATGCCAGAGGGACCTAGAAACAGAATCCTTGATGTGATGGGAAAGGGTGACCCGTCCCCACCAATGGGGAAGCACATGGAAGTAGACCAGGGCTTGCCTTGCTTAGGGAGTAAGCCCACACCTGTAAGGTGTTTCCCTAACTGCACTGTCAGCGCTTATTTCTTCCTGGTGTTTGCAAAGTACTAATGAGGACAAAGACACCACCACAAACCCACACACACCTTCGAATCAGCGCCGGCTCCCAGAGACCCTGTAGGGAAGGGTAGAACTGCCCCTGCGAATTTCAGAGACTGACTCTTTACTGGTGTAGAAAGCCTCATCTTTCTCCCTTGGAGCAGCTGCTGGTTTCAAACTGCTGACCTTGTGGTTAGTAACCCAATGCATAGTCACTACGCCGCTGCCACTGCCAGGGATCCTAACACTGAGGGGAAGGAGAGTAGAAAACTGGGGGAGGAATGCCCACAAATGGTTCAGAAATGACCGGCCGAGTGCAGAGTGGGAGGGAGGCAGGTTGGGGGTCAGAACTGGACTCCGCTTTCACAATTAAGCAAGAATTCTTTTGTACTAATATGAAAGGGCTTCAAAAAGCTCGTGGAAAATGGAATTACATAGTGGGATTTTCCTGGGAACTTTTTGAAGGCCCTTCATGTTTATGATGAGTACCTAGCACGTTCCAAATGTTTCCTTCACTTCCTGGTCCTGGGTGACTGTGAGGGCATTTTCAAACAAGCCCCCTCGTATGCGGACTGTGTTTCTGTCCTCAAAGAATGTCTGTTCCCTGTCCCTCTGTCTGAAGGCACAGTGCGGTCAAGGTGCAGCGACTGAAAGTGTGTGTTTTGAGATGAGGCAATCTTGTGTTTGAACCTCAGCCCTAGGGTCAGGGACTCCATGTTCTCAAGTCATAGGGGAGCGGCCTGAGCCCAGTCAGCCAAGCCTGCAGCGCAGCTAAGGCAGGGAGCATTCTTAGCAGCGCCCCCAGGGACCCCAGCACCAGCGTGCAAGAGGAGGGGCCAAAGCAGGGGGAGAAGGGGCTCCTGAAAGGAAGATGGAGATCCAGGTCCCTAACTGCTGGCGTGGAGTTACAGAGGCAGAGGCTGGGAGCCCTTCACCCTGGGAGATGACCCACTGTGCCTGAACCAGGTGAGCTGTGGAGGCATGCCTCCTGCACTTGAAGAACTGGGTGCCTGAGAGCCAGGTAAGGAACGAGGAGGAGCGTCCATATCGGCACCAATTCCAGTTCTAGTCACTTCTGGCAAGACCACAGCCAAACTCTGGTGTTGATGATGACGGCGATGATGTGGTTGTCGTTAGCTGCCACCGAAGCACGGAGCTCAGGTACAGAAGCATGAACCCCAGTTCTACACCATCCCTTTTGACTTGCAATCAGGTTGTTGATACATGGAGTTCTCAAAGGCTGATTTTCAGAACTGGGTCGCCAGGTCTTTCTTCCTAGCTGTCTGAGTCTGGAGGCACCAAGGAAAGCTGCTCAGCAGCATAACAACAGGCAGGCGCCTGCCGACAGATGAACGGCGGCTGCCTGGGAGGTACAGTGGCCAGGTACCGAGCCTGGGTCCTGACACCGAATTCTAACTCTGAACAGTCACTCCCCTCTGACCCCAACCCCTAGTAGACACAAGAAATTACGGCCAGATACTCAGCTGAACCTGGTGGGGACTAACCAGAAAATGGGGCCACTGAAAGGAAGGTGGGGGGCAAACAAGCAGCAGGGATTCTGAGGAACAAATCCCAGAGAGCGAGTGTCGGGGAAACAGAATTTCAGCTGCATCTTAAAGCTTGGTGAGAAGGAGGTGGGGGTGGGGAGTAGGGGTAACCCCAGAGAAGGATTTTCTCCAGATTGCAAAAGCAGCTCTTGAGGATTTGGTAGTCCTCGCACGGGGTGGGACGGGGGACAAAGAACGGAGTGTGGAGAAGCTGTCAATGGCATAGCGACAAGACCATGTGCCACGCAATGCCATCGTGCTTTGGTGAAATTCACATGACGTAAACGCACCATGCGTTCAGCGATGTTTAGTGTCTGCACAGTGGGGCAGCCAAAACCGTTTCATTGCCTCCAAAGGTAAACGGACCCAGTGGCTCCAACCAGCGATGGGATTCAGCCGTTTGCGCCAGCTTGACAGAACCGATACCTGAGTTTTTCTTGAGTTCGACGAGCCGGTTGTTAAGATGGCACTTGAAGTCAGGGTTCTCTCCATGTGACTGCTTGTCTAAAGGAACGAGGTCCTAGTCCTAGGGTGAAAAGACGGTTAAGGATAAATCGCAAGACTGGCGATGATCGATAAAAGTGAAGCATATTGCAGGTGAGGCTGCCCTTCGAGAAATATATGAGTTTACAGGTTTTTTGTCAGGTATGATTTAATATTTTCATGAATATTTTAAGACTCTTTCCTAGAACATAGTCTAGTTTTGTTGCCTCTTTTATTGTTCTTATGTAAGTATTCACTGTGCTACCATTTGGCATATCTTTTTTTGTCCTTAGAGTGGTCTAGGGGGCAGTGAACCAGTGAGGTTGGTGCAGGACCCGGCAGTGTTGACAACAATATGATTTCTGTCTCTGAGGATTTGCCTGTTCTGAATGTTTCACATCAGTGTCAGGTAATGTGTGACCTTCTGTGCCTGACTTCTCGCACTTAAAAAAGGTTTTTTTGAAGGTCACTGTGTCAATCTGGGTACTTTAGAGAAGCAGATCCACAGAAACTCATGTATAAGAGAGTTTTATATAAAGGTTAAGTGCGCATCAAGAAAACATCCCAACCCAGTGCTGCCCAAGCCCACAAGTCCAACATTAACCTATTAACCCACACGTCCAACACCAATCCACAAAGTCTTCCTCCATCTCACAAAACACACACAATGATGCCGACTGGAGGAGGAAAGCCGAGTCAGTGAATGCATAAGCATCTCAGCGCTGGCAGGGGTCTCCACACAGGTGCTCCAGCACCCAGGGCTGCATCGGGGTAGGTCCATGTGGCTTCTCCTCAGGGATGTCTTGCAGGAAGTAACCCTTGTTAGCTGAAGCAGGGCACTATCAGAAAGCAAGAGACCCGAGAACTGGAAAGGCAATGCTCACTGAACCATTTATCCCTCCGCCCTTCAATTAACCCCATATGTGTTTATCGGCCAGGTTGGTGCAAAAAACTAACTACGAATGATATTCCACTGTGCGTCTGTGACTCATTTTATTAGTATCGCTTCCACTTGTTGGCTATAGGACAGGCAAGGGAATCTCATTGGGAAGCTTGGCGCCATAACTATGGTTATTTATTCTAGCAAGGTGGCCCTTGACAGGAAGGAGCTATTCCTATGGGCATTATGCTGTCTTCCAAGAAGATACTTACTACAATGGAATAAAAGCCTTCCTTAGGTCTCTCGCCTCCACAGGGGTAAGAGAGGAGACAATCAGAAAGAGAACGGGCTCAGTCGCCCTCTTCCCCCTTCGCTCCTCTCATCCATTCATCTGTGCAGTCCATATTCCCAGCACTGCGTGTGTGGGAAGCCCAGGCTCTGGGCTTTGTGCAGCCTGGCTGACTCCCAGCTAGAGGCCCCAAGAGATGCAGGGTGGCTTCACAGCACAGATGCCGGCCAGAATCCTTGGGCAGGTTTCCATTGGCTCGTGAGTGCAGGTGAGCTGGCACCTTAATCAGGCCCCTCCCACCAGTGGAATGGGTTCAAGAGACACAGAAACCTGGGCAAACTTCCAATGGCCAGATTGCTAAGGCCAGGGCACCCCCTCCCCCCAAGAGGACAGGGCTCCTGTTCAGCAGGCCCCTGGTCTTGACCACCTACAGGTACAGTGAGGCCTCCACTTATTCTGATTGGTTTGAAGGAGGGTAAACAATGAAGTGTCCCACCCCCACCCCACCCCGGGCCAGGCTTAATTTCATTATTGGAGTATCCATGTGAGAGGCTAGGGAGAGAGACAGAGGAAGAGATGGACAAAGTGAGAAAGACAGACAGAGGTAGAGAGATTGACTATTAGCAAGTTGACAAGACTCCAAGTAAGAGAATGTATGGGGTGGGAGGAGGGAATGGGATGGCTCCATAGTCTTATTTTTAATGAATGATCATTATGTTTAATGAAACTCTTTATGCTGAAGAAAATGACCTGTTATCATGCAGGTGTAAGTCTTCTCAACGTATCCTTTTCTTGCCCTCTGAGATGTTGAGTGAAAAGCCACCTTTGGAACCAGGATTGCGTCTACATCTGATTGCTAGTCCAGAGGACTCCCAGGGCAAAGTGTCAACCAATCAGCGGAGGTTGCTGATTTGGGCTGTCAGGTGCCCTCGAGCTGGCTCTGACCCCCAGGGGCCCTCTGCACCACAGCAGGAAACACTGCCCGCGCCCGTGCTGCCCTCACCAGTACCCCTGTGCTTGAGTGTGTGGCTGAAGCCCCTTGGCAGTTCATCTCCCAAGGGCCCTCCTCTCCTTCGCTGCCCTTCTCTAGGGACTGACTGGTCTCTCCCTCACCTTCCTTGTCCCTAAGGATCACTCTGGCCGTACTAAAATTCAGATTCCTGGGTGCCCATGGGAAGCATGACTCTTGCTCAAGGGCTATTGCTTCTCCCAAAGTCAAAGGACTGAGTTTCCAGGGGTCCGGTTTTCCTGTCAGGAACCGGCCATCGCAGCTGGTACATACTGGGGCCGAGATGATGGAAATCTTTCTCCCCCAGGCTGATGGAGAGCGGGGGAAGGGCTATCCCAAGAGAGTTGGAGCGCTGCCACTGGAGAAAGGGGAGGGGGTATTGGGGTGGGTCAGCGTGTGTGTGTCTGCTCCATTTGTGTCACACAGTCGACGGGCAGCTGCCCAAGTGACAGTTGGTCATTCATCCACGCAGCAAATTCTGCGGTGCTTACTCTGTATAAAGCATGGGACTCTCTTTAACCATGTGAGGAATTGTTGAAAGGAAAAAAAATGTTGGGAATGTCTGTGTGTCCCTATGGAAGATCCAGGATGTGGATGTATGTGCAAGTGCATGTCCTTGTGTGCATTTTAAGGTATGTGAGTATTTATACACGCGGTGTGTGTGTGTGTGTGTGTGTGTTTCTTTAACGGAGAACTCAGGTGTGTGGGTGTGGGGGTCCGAGGAAGACTAGTAGGAATGACTGGATATGATGGAGGTGGGTTTTGAGCGCAAGAAGGAAGTCTTCTTGTGGGCCAGTACGGGGACAGGCTGTCTGTCTTCTAAGGAGTGAGTTCCTCCTTACGAGAGGTGCTCGAGCAGAGGCTGGGGGAGCACACATCAATACCAGAAAGGGGCTGGAATCAATGAGGGGCTGTATTGGTTTGGTACAGCTGCTGCAAGAAGCCAGGCTTGCATCACAAATCCATCCTCTCGCAGTTCTGGAGCCAACAATGGTCGTCCCCTGAGTTCAGTTCAAGGCACCAGCTGGGCTGGGTACCTCTCCGGAGGCTCTCTCTAGCCATTCCCTTGCCTTCCCACCTTCCAGAGGCTGCCTACCTGTGCTCCTTGGCCGGCGGCCTCTTCCTCTGTCTTCCAAACTAGAAACAGTCGGTGGGGTCTGGGATGGATTGAACTGTGTCTCCCGCAAGCAGGTTCTGTGAAATCTGGGTCTCAAAGGGTGGCTATAATCCCACCTGAGACTGTTTGGAGGAGGTGGTATTAGTGTGAGGTGTGGAGTAGATCACTTGTGAAATGTTTAAAAAAAACAACAACAGATGAAAGAAGCTGAGGTGGCGGATGCTGCACCACACAAAGAGCCCCAGGGGGTGAAGACACAAGGCATGTCCCAGAGCCAACAGGGAGTGCCTTCCTAGGGCTGGCAGCCTGGACGTCTAGCCTCCTAACCTGAGAGAGATCACAGGTGTTTGTTAACATCGCCCACGTGTGGTGCTCCCTATCCCATCGTTCTGACCACCCCTTCCCCTCCCTCCTCCACATCTTAGGACCTTGTGATTGCAGTGAAGGGGTCCTGGTGGGACCATGGGTAACGCACTCTGAAGGGCCAGCAGTTCAAATCCCCAGTCACTCTGAGGGAGGAGGATGTGGCAGTCTGCGTCCATGGAGGTCACAGTGACAGAAGCCCTACAGGAGCAGCTCCACCCCGTCCTGCAGGGTCCGCTTGAGCCAGCATCCATTCGATGGCAATAGTTTGGGTGTGGGAATCACATTGGGCATGCACAGACAATCTAAGAGTCTTTCTACTTTAAGGCCAGCTGAGTAGCAACCTCAATTCCCCTTAGCCAAGTAACCTGGTTCTTCTTACCACAGGACTACCACGTCCATTCCCTGCCGGACACTGAGCTCTCGTGATGTGCTTGAGTGGATCTCCAGAGCTTTCCAAGCAGAGAGAGGCTCACACAACACCTAGTAGGGCAGTGACTCTCTTCAGTTCCCCCGAGGACACTGCGCATGTGGTTGTTTGCTTTGAAACCAGCCGGCAGGTTGGTTACACGATACTTAGCAGCCATGGCCAGAGATGGTAGGAGGTCTGTACTGGCCGTGAGCTCAACTTCTTTGACAAGGCATTCTACTGAGCGGCCATGGGACTAAGGTGTCACTAGACAGCAGTGGGGGCTCTTGTGTTCGTGACCTGGGACAAGTCCTTGGTACTGGAACAGCAGGTATGCGGACAGGCAAGGAGCCTTCCTCCCCTTGTCTCCTCATGGCAGGTCTGAGGTCACCACAAAGTCTAGAACATTCTGAACTTTGGCAAGGCCCACACGTTGTGCAAAACAATCACAATAGCGACGATTCTTTGTGGAAGAGTCCTGGGGGTGCTGTCGTGTGGGTACTGGACAGCTAACCGCAAGATCGGAGGTTCAAACCCACCAGCGGTCTCTTCCATAAAGATTTACAGCCTCAGAAACCCTACATAGATGGCTATGAGTCAGAACACACTACACGGCAATGAGCGGGTGAGTCTTTGTTACTTGGCCTGTGACAATGGGGGTCCTGCTGGCGGAGTGAGTTACTTACTGGTCCCCTAAACATAAGACCAGCAGCTCGAAACCACCGGCCACTCTGCTCTGTGACAGATGAAGCTATTTAACCCTGAAAGATCACAGGAACCCACAGGGGCAGGGCTACCCTGTTCTTCACAGTTGCTGTCAATCAGAAACAATGTATAGCAGTGAGTGAGTGAGTGAGTGAGTGAGTGAGTGAGTGAGTGAGTGAGTAAGTGAGTGAGTGAGTGAGTTAGTGAGTGATTCTTTGTTACTTGTCTGATTACAGGCTTGGAACTGAGACTCTACACACCCCAGAGCCAGGTTCCTGAGTGATGCCCTCCCAACCCCCACCCCCTTTTAGGCCTTCCATCTGCATGGGGGCAGTGGATACTGACAGGATGAAGCTGAAACATGGTGGTGGAGGAAGGCAGCTGGGGGGATTAGAGACAATGGAAGGAAGGAAGGGTAGCCCATTCCATGTCAGAGTGGTTTCCACCTATGAAGACACCCAGCGCTGTGCTGATGCTTTCGGGGAGTTCCCTACCTCAGGGGGGTTTCTTGCAGTAGGTTCCCCACAGGCACTTAGTGAGCATGCTCCAGGGAAGTGGTATCTCCCACCCCCAGCGCGATCCTACAGGACAAAGAAAGCCCCAGGGCCCATGTGAATGGCAAACTGACAAATAGCTCACTGGACATTTAGGCACATTTTAAAAAAAATAAACAAAAACAGATGTGGGTGATTTGAGCCTGGAACGAACACTCTTTGAGCACATGGTTATTTGCTTTGGGGGCAGAATGTTTGGAGTTTTTTTTTGCAAAGTTTTCATCTCGCCAAAATTTAGCCTTATCTATCAGGATAACATTGGACTTGGTTTGTTCAGGGTCATGTCTGAAAATGTCCACTATTTCGGGAGATGAAACCACACGTGGTGACACTGTTTGGCTTGCCACTGTGGAATCAGTCTCATTTGCAGCTATCTGATCCACAATGGCCCACGAAAACGGGTGACCTTCCAACTCCCTTTCAACTTCTGCCTTTGAACTGGTGATAGCGTTGAAAGAAGCTCCCAAAATGGGACCAAAAAAGGTACCCAGCACCAGCATCTGGCCTCCAACCATGGAGGCATCTCACATAACCATTAGAACCGGACTGTGACTCCTCCCCAGCCACATCCTCGGTGATCATGTTGAGGCCCTGATTCCTTGTGCTTGTGACTGCGACCTTGCTTAGAAATGTTCCTAGGTTCTTGGAAGGTGTTATCCGTTAATGTGGTCTTACGGGAGGGAGTATGATGGTCAGACTAATCCAACTGAGTGATGTTGTTAGAGGAGAGAAGATACCTGAGACTGACCGCAGGAAGACAGCCATGCGATGGTAGAGTGGTAAGATGCAGCAATGATCAAAGAACATGTGGGGCTCCCAGAAGCAAGGAGAGGCATGAACATGTGGTCTCCCAGAGAAACTCCAGGAAGAACCCAGCCATGCAGAGACTCTGTGTGTGACAGCGATTCCCTGTCCTTAGAAGCCTTCCAGTTTGTTACAGTAGTTCTAGGAAAACCATAAATACTAAGAGTGTGTGATCAAATCCAAGAGCTTTGCTGGGTCACAAACACACACAGCCAAAAGCCCGATCCAGACATGGGTAGGGCTTTTCAAGTCCTAAGTAGACCAAGAGGCAGTTGTGTGAACCGAACAAGGGAAAGCTGAATGATTTAACATCAGGAAAAGTTGCATCCCCTGACAGTACTTTAAGCAAATCATCAGAGAAGCTGGATTATATGAAGAAGAATTATATACGGTGTGAAGATGAGGAAGGCTTACTACCAACCTGCGAAATGCAGACGACACCACCTTGCTAGATGAAAGTGAGGATTGAAGCCCTTGCTGACGAAGATCAAGGAATGTAGGCTTCAGTATGGATTATGACTCAATATAAAGAAGGCCAAAATCCTCACACTGAACCAGGAGGTCACATCAAGATAAGCAGAGGAAAGGTGGAAATTGTCCAGGATTTCATCTAGCTTGGATCCACAAGCACTGGAAACAGCAGTCAAGAGATCAAATGACACATTGTATTGGGTCAGTCTGCTACACAAGACCTCTTTAAAGTGAAGACTGAGGGGTGCCTGACCCAAGTCATGGTATTTTCAGTTGCTTCATAGGCTTGTGAAAGTTGGACGTTGAATGTTGTTTATGTTAGGTGCCATTGAGTTAGTTCTGACTCATAGTGACCCAACACACAACCAAAGGAGACACTGCATGGTTTTGTGCCACCTCATGTGGTTGCTATCCCTGAGCCCACTGATGGAGCCACGATGACCATCCCTTCTAGTCCAGGGCCTTCCTCTTTTTCGTCACCACTCCACTTTGCCAAGCATGATGTCCTTCTCCAAGGACTGGTCTCTCCTGACAACATATTCACGGTATGTAAGACAAAGTCCTGCCATCTTTGCCTCTAAGGAGCACTCTGGCCTGACTTCTTCCAACACGGATCGGTTTGTCCATGGTACTTTCGATATTCTTCCCCAGCATCACAATTCAAATGCATTGATCATTCTACTGTCTTCCTTATTCGATGTCCAACTGTCACATGCATATGAGGCAATGGAGAATAGCACGGCTTGGGTCAGGTGCACTTTAGTCCTCAAAGTAACATCTTTCATCTTCAATATTCTACAGAGGTCCTGTGCAGCAGATTTACCTAACATAATACCTTTTCTGATCTCTTGACTGCTGCTTCCATGAGCATTGATTGTGGATCCAAGTAAGTCCAAATCCTGGACAACTTCAACCTTCTCTCCATTTATCATGATGTTACCTATTGGCCCAGTTGTGAGGATTTGGGTCTTCCTTACATTGAGTTGTAAACCATACTAAGGCTATAATCCTTGATCTTAATCATCAAGTGCTTCAAGTCTTCCTCACTCTCAGTAAGCAAGGTTGTATCATCTGCATATCGCAGGTTGTTAATAAGCCCCCCTCCAATCCTAATGCCACACTCTTCTTCATATAATCCAGCTTCTCTGATGATTTGCTCAGCATAGAGATTGAACGAGTATGGTGAGAGGATACCGCCCTGATGCCCGCCTTTGCTGGTTTTAGACCGTGCGCTATTTCTTAGTTATGTTCGAACAACTGCCTCTTGATCCATGTACACGTTCCAAATGAGCACGATGAAGGGTTCCGGAATTCCCAGTCTTCTCCAGGTTCTCCGCAGTTTATTATGATCCACACTCGGATGCCTTTGCATAGTCAATGGAATTCCTGCTTTCAGCCAAAATCCATCTGACATCAGCAATTATAACCTTGTTCCATGTCCTTTACTGAATCCAGGCTGCACTTCTGGCAGTTTCTCGTCAATGTACTGCTGCAGCCATTGTTGGATGATCTTAAGGGAAAGTTGATTGTGTGCGTTATCAATATCATCCTATAGTCTGAGCATTCTGTTGGTCACCTTGCTTTGGAACGGGTACAAATGTGGACCTCTTCTGGCCTGCTGGTGAGGCAGCTGCCTTCCAAATGTCCTGGCATAAACGAGTGGGTGATTCTATGGCTTGCTGAAACATTTCACTGGGCATCCTGTCAATTCCTGGAGTCTTGTTTTTGGCTAATGCAGTCAGTGAAGTCTCAGCACCATTGGTTCTTGCTCATATGCTACCTCCTCTCAACGCGTTCTTTTTGGTAGAGGGGCTCTGTGTTCTTTCCTTCTTCATTTGATGCTTCCTGCATCATTCAATATTTTGCCCAAGGAATTTTTCATTGAATAAGGAGTAAGGTCTTTGAATAAGGAAGACCAAAGGAGAATCGGGGCATTTGAATTACGGTGTTGGTGGGGAATATTGAAAGTACCAAAAGGACAAACAAATCTTTCTTGGACAGTCAGAATGCTCCTTCAAGACAACTTCATCTCCTTAAAGGTGAGACTTTATCTCATGTATTTTGGGCATGTTATCAGGAGAGACCAGTCCCTGGAGAAGGACATCATGCTTGGTAAAGGAGACGGGCAGCGAAAACGAGGAAGGCCCTCAACAAGATGGATGGACACAGTGGGCGCACCAATGGACTCCAACATCTGAACGATTGTGAAGATGACACAGGACAGTGCCCGCTTCACTCTGCGGTACATGGGCTCACTTACGTTGTACACAAGTTGGAACTGACTCAACAGCACCTAACAACAACAACAGCAACAGGTAAGTATTTTCAACGGGGTCTGGCGTCCTCTTGTTTCAGATTAAGTCGTCTTGTCCAAGAAATGTAACTTTTTGAAATTTCATTCAGACATCGGTTACTAGGTAAATGAAACCCTGGTTACTCTCAAGGTGGCCCACAGGGCTGGCAGCAGCCTCACCTGGGCCCTGAGTAGAGATGCAGACTCTAGGACCACCACAGAGTCGGAAGGGCTCTTAGCAGGACCCTCAGGGATTCGTGGACATTGATGCACCTGTCTCCCAGGGCCATTATGAAGGTGATGATAATGATGGGTGATTGATGCTTAACAGAGATGCTGACTTGTTGAAGTGCTAAGCCCTTCGCTGGCATTAGTCTCCTTCATTTGCATGACATCCCAATGAGATGGTGATTATCAGCTCTTTTTTGCAAATGAGGACCAGGAGGCACCGGCACCGGGAGCAGCCAGTGGGCGGCAGGGCCAGGTGAAAGTTTCCAAAGCTCTCTTGTTATGTCTGCTAACAATGCTGCCATCAACACCACAGCAGGTCAGATGTCCTGGGCGGTGCAAATATCAGTGTGGCTAGGGAGTGGGTGTCAGCTATCCCTGGGTGTGGTTAGCTGCTCACCTGTACATGGGAAGTTGGAACCTAGGCAGATATACCTTGGAAGAGCGGCCTGGAGACCTCAAAAGCAGTCACCGGAGTCCAGTTCTGCTCCGCCACCTCACAGGGTCTTTTAGCACGCAGTGTCGTCTCTGTGGCAGCTGGTTTCTTTATTAGGTGTCCGTTAGTGGGCTCTGTGGACACACAGGCGACCCAGTGCTCCAGAAATCTATGGGGAGAAACAACTCCCTAAGATCAAGACAGTGAGTCCAGAGAGATGAAGTAAGGTGGCCGGCGTTGCTTCGCAAGGAAGTGGAGAGGCAGGCTTCAAGCTGAATGCTTCCTGCTTCTGATCATGGGGACTCCGCCAAGGCACCACGCTGTCTCAAAGAGTTCACCGTGTCTCCTACTGATTTCACAATGTGTTTCCACCATCATCCCAGGAGGCCCTGCCGTGAGACCCGCGCTAGGAGGCCTCTGCCCAAGACATGGAGCTCTAGGCATCACAATTCTCGAGCTGTTTCCCTCCGCACAGACAAGGAGTCCCGGCGTGAAGCCCTTGAGGACGCTGCTCAGCATCCTAAGCCGCTTCCAGCCTCCTGTCGGGGTCCACCCTGGGGAAAATGGATCACCCCACCACCATGTTCAGCCCCGGCCTGATGACACTCTGAGATGGCCGCCTGGGAAGGCAGTCGAGTTTGGGGAAGGAGGCGGAGTCTCTTTGTGGGGAGAGAGATGGGAGCACCATTGCTGGGGGACTGTGGGCGCTCTTGGCTCAGGCCACAGACATGCAAGGGCGAGGCCTGGCCCTGGGTACTCTCCTCCGTCCTATCCAGGATTGAACTCCCATCTACACCGTAACTTCTCAATGGATGAAACTATGACTTCAAAGCCTCTTGACCTCTGCCGCCCTAGGGGCTTAGCAGCTGGCTGGACCAGCGAAGGGGTTTTGTGGATTCAGAACCTCAATCCCGAGTCTCCAACAGAGCGGGGAAGAAGTAGTCCCAGATGGGCCACAGGTCCCCAGTGCCAACTGATGAGCCACTGGGCAGCGACTCACTGAGCTTGGCCCCCTGCCCTCCCCGAGTCCTTGCCCACCCACCCAGCAGGCAGCAGGCGCGGGAGGGGTGCCAGGGCACAGCCTATCAGAACGTGCGAATGGGGGCCCTGCGGGAGGGGAGGTCTCGCAGAAAGATTATCTCACAGTTCGAAATCGTTAATGAAAGAAATAAATTAACCAAGCTCATTTTTCAGGGAATTCTTGTGTAAACTGGAAATTTTCCAGTCTGTGAGCCCTGTGCCCGGCCCTCCCATAAATCACAGCAAACAGGCTGTCGGCGGGGGCCCGGGGGAGGGACCGAGGGGCGAGCTGGCAAGCAGCGAAGCCCATGGCTGGGCAGAGAGGTCCTCCCCAACCCCCCCCCCCACCAACACATGCCCCCCCCAACACGTGGCCCCCTACCCACTTACCGGCTTCCTGGAGCCCTGCCTCCCGGAATCACTGGAAACAGGGAGACAGAAAAACCAGGAAGAGGAACCCAACCATGGGAGCTCAGGCCCCAAACAGGGCTCACCTGGCCCCACCCCCATGCTCCGTACTTGGGAGGAGCCCCCCAAACAGGTCATTTTTTAATTGAATACAATATTAATTACTGCGTGCACCATTAACAGTTTGTGGGATTTGACTAATTAATGTAATAGGCTTTGAGTCACGCTCATTAAATATGAAAATTACGCTGGTGAAAGGTATTGGTTTCATTATCAATCTTGTATGGACAGGATGGGGGCAGGGACCAGCAGGAGGGACAGACCTCTGGCTGCCTCTTCCTTCAGGAGAAGCATACACTGGGAGTTCCAGGATCCAGGAGAGCTCACCAGGACTTGTCTGGCATCACCCAGTGACCGACCACACAGGGCTCTGAAAACCAGGCCCTTGGCTTTCTTTCTACCCTAGGCTTTTCTAGGTGGGAAAATGCATTCATTCTCATTCATTCATTCAGCATCTTGCAGCAGACTCTGTTGTCTAGGTCTAATACAATACCCATTTCCAGCCCCCTCTTCCCTAGCCTGCTTCCACTTCCAAGGCTACAAAAGGGAAATATTTCTATTCCCAACCTCTCTTGGGAATTGTCACATGACCCAGACATAGGCAATGAAGTAGGAGGTAGTTAGAACTAAAACCAAGCTCCCTGCCATCAAGTCAGTTCTGAAACATGGGGACCTGAAAGGACAGGGTAGACCTGCCCTGGTGGGTTTCTGAGACGGTAACTCTTTACAGGAGTAGAAAGCCTCATCATTCCCCATAGTGCAGCGGCTGGTTTCGAACTGCTGACCTTGTGACTAGCAGTCCAACATGTAACCACCATGCCAGCAAGGTTCTTAAAACTTAACTGCCAACGAGTCGATTCTGAATCATAGAAGCCCCGTAGAACAGAATATAGCTGCCCCTGTGGGTTTCCAAGAGAGGAAATCTGTATGGGAGTAGACTGCCTTCTCTTTCTCCCACAGAGGGGCTGGCAGCTTCAAGTGCTAGCCCTGCGGTTTGTAGCCCAATGCGTAACCCACCAGAGCTGCGGCTACGATCAAAGAAACAGACACTGCTGCTGAGGGTGTCCCCGGAGAGCACAAATGGCTAGGTACTCAGCTGCTTGAGTGACCAAAAGGTCGGCAGTTCAAACCTACCCAGAGGAACCTCAGCAGAAAAGCCAGGTAAAGATCACAGACATGAAATCCTGTGGAGCTAAGTTCTGCTCGGTGACACACGGGAATGTGGACATGGGAATCCACTCGGCAGTCGTTTCGTTTATGTGGCTGGTGAGAATGTTGTCTGTTTGGATCTGTGGCAGTTGGTCTCAAACAAGAAGGAAAGGCTAAGAAACAGGCAGAGATGCTGCTCCTGATGCTGCCAGGCTCCTGGTCCATCCCCAGTACTCTCCTGCTTCAAGATGCCCAAGGGCAAACAATCACTATTGACAGTTATTGTTACTTACAGCTAAAAGCATTTCTTTCTTTCAAATCACTTTATGGGGTGCTCTTACAGAGGTTGTAACAATGCATAATTCAATTAGATCATGCATGATTATGCAATTGCTGCCACCATCAGTTTCAAAACATTGTCATCCCGCAACCCACCCCCAGGAGCCCTTATTGTTGTGTTATATATGTTATAAAGTATTATTATTATTACTGTTAAAAGCATTTCTAATACAGTTGCATGATGAAGACACTTTACTAAGTGCTGAGTCAGAATCAGCTCGGTGGCAATGTGATGAGAAATTCAAAGATGCCTGGCATCTCATCACAGAGACAGATGGAGAGAAAACGAAAACAGACAAGACAGCGAGCGTTATATGCCCTCTGAGTCGTCTGAGGGGCTGCTGTCGGCTGGTGAGCCCAGTGGAAACGTGTGGCTACTTACAACCAGGGTTCTGAGCACCCAGAGCCATGACACACAAAATCCCAAAGACCCACTGCCATCGAGTCAATTCCAACTCACCACGACCCTCCAGGACCAAGCAGAACGGATGCTGGAGGTTCTCAAGGCTGGACTCGTCGCGGAAGCAGACTGCCACCTCTTTCCCCTGCAGAACGGCAGGTGGGTTACGATTGCTGAGTCTTTGATTGGCAGCCGAGCATTTGACTGCTCCACCACCTGGGCTCGTTGCCGTGACATGCCCATGATCAAATCGTTACCCGTCATCGTTGGCGTTGTTGTTAGGGGTCATTGAGTCGGTGCCAATTCATAGGGGCCCGACATAAAATGGCAAGCAGCAGCACCAGTCCCCTATGCTCACAATTGCTCTGTTCGAGCCCGTTGTTGTAACCGGGGGTCAGGCCACCTCACTGAGGGTCTTCCTCTTGTTTTATTTAGATCATCTGAAAAGCTCACTTGTGTGGCAGGTGCTGTGGAAAGTTAGAGAGGGACTAGGAATCCTTTTCCTGGAAGAGATTGCCATTGGCCTTGGGAGCCTCCAATGTAGCAGCCTATGACCAAGGCCAGCACCCTGGAGAGCTGAGGAGGGGGCGCTGGCCAGGAGTGACAGTCACCCCTGTGGGCAGTGCTTAGAGTCCAAGATGGACAGGACTGACTCTGGCCTGAAGCCCTTCTGTCAAATGCAGTGACACTAAAATGGACCCCAGAGTCTTAAAATGTGGGTGAACTGGAACATCAACTGGAATGGGAAAAACTACAGGTCAAAGTCCACTAGTGTGTGTGTGTGTGTGTGTGTGTGTGTGTGTGTGTGAGAGAGAGAGAGAGAGAGAGAGAGAGAGAGAGAGAGAGAGAGAGAGAGAGAGAGAGAGAGACCTAGCAACCAAATCTCTTGCCTAAGTTGAACACAAAGGTACCCAGCTCAATGAGGGAGGTGGACCACACCACTTTTGAATGTGTTGCTGTCCATGGTCCTGACCACAATTGGTTACACATCAGACTCCTGAAAGGATTCATTATGCCTCTTCAGTTCACCCACCCCAGAGTGTCAATCCATACCTTTTCTCATTCCAGATCACCCAACTTTTTAAAATGCAGGCAGGTCTGCTCATCAGCCATGATGGAACTGGTTCACACCAGTTTGAGGCCCTGTTGAAACCCCTTTGGAGCAGTTACACGCTTTCCTAGAAAGGTGGTGTTGGATTCCCCAATCAGCAAGATGAGTACGAGCTTGCTGGTGCTTATATACTAATCTGTAAGGGACAAAGTCACCTTGTTTCACCACATCAAAAATTCTGGCTCTGGGTCTGGCTGTCCTCTGCCTCCCTCCCAATCCCCACAGTACCCTCTACTGAACCAAAGTTTCTTTTCAATGTCTATGTCCCTGGCACAGGGAGCAGTGTTTTACATAGTGAGTAATCCACCCCTGGACAAGTATAAATTGGATCCACCTGGGTAATCCATGATGATCTACCTGTCTAACAGTCATCTGATTAGTAACCTTCATTCCCCCTACCACCGTGATCCCCCTTTGCCATGGTGATGCCATACCACCAGTGCCCAGGGATTGGGATGTGAACATCTTCATGGGCGGGGGTGTTTAGTCTGCACATCACTCAGAATCATATGGGAGAACCGTCCTTCCCTGGCACTTTCTACAAACGTCTCTGTGTGCCCCTGGTGAGAGCTGGACCATGTGCCCCCATCTCTAGCTGAGAAAGAGAGTCAATGCACACCCACCTGTGGGCTTCTGAGGCTGTACCTGTTTACATGACTAGAAAGACCAGTCTTTCTCCCACAGAGCTGCAGCTCACTGCCTGACACTAACCACTGCAGCACCAGGTTCCCTTCAAAAGAAATTAGGAAATGAGTACGTGGCTCACTGACCTCTATGAAGGGAGGCAGGTGTGGCAAAGGCAGCTTCGTATTGGCTTTAGGTAGCCAGTTTGTAGCATCTGCCAGATGAGGTCACCCAGAGCTGGGACGTCTGTCCTCCCTGGTCCTGTCGAAACAGCCCATTTTCTGTGCACATTGGAGCAGCTCAGTCCCTCAGGGCTGTGTGAACCTGGGCACTGGGTCAGCAGTGTAATAGATGCTCATGGGGATGGATGCAGAGGAGCCTTCATGGCACAGTGGGTTATGTGTTGGGCTGCTAACCACAAAGTCAAAACCAATAGGTGCCTCGAGGGAGGAAGGTGAGGCTTTCTACTTCCATAAAGAGTTACAGTCTCAGAAACCCACAGCGGTGGTTTGGCCTGGATGGCAGTGAGTTTTGAGTTGGAGAGTAAGAGGAGGGGGTGTCAGAAGCGCTGTGGTAAGTTTCTTTTACTCCGAGGTCAGAGCTTCAAGGTTGGAGGACAGAAATCCAAGCTCGGTGGCTCCAGCCCTCCCCTTCCTGCGTGGGCTGCCAGCCAGCACCACATGCTTGGTACTAGTGCTCTGACTGCTTCTTGCTAATTCCTTAGTGTTTGCTGAGTGAAGGAGAGGGACCCATTCGAGACAGAAACTCTCATTCCAAGCTGCCAGAGAGCCCCGGAGCAGGACAGGCGGGTTGCAGCAGGAAGGATGCTGGCAAAGCCCACTGGAGGAACATAACAGCCTCATTGCTTTGGCTCACTCCTCCCAAGCACCGCAAAGGGAGTTTGGGGACCAGAGCCCGTTAGCAACAATGAGTGACAGCTGAGTACAGTGCCCTGGGGAGGGGTCCTGCCAACTCCATTATGTTTATGGCCACTGCTTGGCTGTACTCCAGGTGGGACCCCAGGAGTGCAGCATCCATGTAGAGAGTGGGGAGAGAGAGAGGACTAAGGAAGGGGAGGGAGTAAGGAGAGAAACAGTGTACACAAGACTAAGCACTGGCTGGACGCAGGTCTCAGACTTCTTTTATTTAGAAGAAAAGGTGAAAGGCCGTTGTTAGAGAAGGGGAAGCGGGAGGAAAGCAGAGTGATGGAGGGAGGGACAGGGAAGGAGTGGGGAGAGGGATAGGGAGGGAACCAAGAGTCAACGGGTGGCCTGGTTGCACAATGGTTAAGAACTCGCTTGCTAACTGGAGGCCAGCATGCAAGCTCACCAGCTGATCTGTGGGAAGAAGATGTAGCAGTCTGCTCTCCTTTCTTTTTGAGCTATAGTTGCACCTTTACTTGAAAGTCTCATCTGCCAACTTAGCATTTTCCACCAACCTGGAGAGCAGAAACTGACACAATCCACCATCACGGGAGCCTTAGTAGCAGCCATTGCTGCCTTTTTAGACGCGTGCATAGCCCTTTTGTTTCTTTGTAGTCCTGAGAGCCTGCTCTCATTGAGCCTTTCTAACTTCAGGCTTCTGATGCCTCTAGGCCATTATATCAGCAAGAGCTGCACCAGTGCTGGCCCTCTGGAATTTGACTGCATAGTGGGCTCTTTTCCTTGGACTTTCCTCTGATTGCCAGTCCCCCCCACCCCCCATTTGTGCTTCCTTCTATAGAAGACAGGGTGGCTTATCTGCCAGGGTTCCTCTTGGAATGGGAATGCCCATTTCGTATATTGTATTAAGGAATTGGAAATCCTTCTCGTCAGTCCTGGTGTAGTACCTTCCTTGTCTGGGGTAAATATTGTACTTGCTGAAACTGCCCAGCTTGACCTTCATGGCTGTAGCCGCGGAGGGGCAGGACGATGGCCAAGAGGGTCTGCTCTCATAAAGAGGACAGCTTGGAAACCCGTTGGGGGCAGTTCTGCCCCATCCTCCAGGATCACTATGAGTCGGCATCGACTAAACAGCTATGGGTTTGAGCACCAGAGCGGGTCCCGGGAGATACCTATCATTTTTCCAGGTTATGAATCAAAAGGTTGGTGATTCGTGTTACCACACGATAGCCTGTGAAGAAAGGCCTGGCAATTGGCTTTGGTAAAGAGTTCAGCCTAGAAAATCCTATGGTGCTCTGTGTGCTCTGTCATGCCTGGGGCCACCACCATGAGTCAGAACCGACTCAATGGTCACAGGTTTGTTCTTTTGGAGGCAGGCTGGCACCAGATGAGGAGCTGGGGACCTGAGAGGTCACAGAACAAGCCCAGGTGTCAGGGTGGGCCTCAGTTTCCTCTTATGGAGAGTGGGGGTAAAATAGTGTCTACCTGTGGTAAGCTGACTAACAGGACCACCCAAATCCCTGGAAAAATCAAACTCACTAACACCTAGTCAATTCTGACTCCCAGGGGCCCTGAAGGGCAGGAGAGAATTGCTTGCTAGGTCTCTTAAATCTGCTATAATACACCCCCTCCCTTGTCTTTCCCCATACTTTCCTTCCCTCTGTTCCTTCCCCAACTTTAAGGAGCCGAGGGTATTTGTCCTGTGTAGTTTCGTGTGGTCTGGATCGTACTGCTGAAATACCTGGAGTTTTCTTGAACAGGTTTCTTAGTCCCCTCTAATTTAGTAGCTCGACCAAGAAGTTTGACCTCATTCAGTTTGATTGTTCGGGCAAGGCTACTTCAGGGTGGTATTGAATAATTCCTTCCTTCATGACCCAGGGCACATACCCGCCCTCTACGATCAAGTCAATTCAAACTCATAATGACCCTATATAGGCTTTCTGAGGCTGAGTTGTGCACTGGGCTGCTAATCCCAAGGTCAGCAGTTCGAAACCACCAACTGCTCGCAGGGAGAAAGGGGAGGCTTTCTACTCCTGGAAACCCACAGGGGCAGTTCTACTGTCCTCTAGGGTCTCTGAGTCAGAATTGCCTTGATGGCAGTAAGGGTGAGGGAATCTTTTTGAGAGTGGACAGCCTCCGCTTTCTCCCAAGGAGGGGGCTCCAAAACGTTTGTGGGAGATGGAATTCAGACATGTTCCTCCTTTTGGCAGTCCATGGTACTTTCAATGTTCTTTGCCAGCTCAAACACATTAATTCTTCTCTGGGCTTCTTTAGTCAATGTCCAGCTTTCACATACATATCGATGAGGCAATGGAAAAGACCATGGCTGGTGTCAGGTGCACCTTAGTCCTCAAGTAACATCCTTGCTTTTCAATACTGTAACGAGGTCTTATGCAGCAGATTTACTCAATGCAGTGCATCGTTAGATCTCTCAGCTGCTGCTCCATGAGCATTGATGGTGGATCTGTTAGACCTCTTGGGAGAGAGATGTGCCTTGGTCCTTGGCTCCATGTGAGAAAGAATTCATGCTGAAGCCTGGTTTGTGAGCCAAGTGAGTTTTATGAAAGTTAGAAGAAGTTTCAGGTTTACACGGGCACCCACAGGGCCCCTTGCCCCCATGCAGCCAGGCTAGAAGCTGCTCAGGAATGTCATGCGGTTGGCTCCGGGATCCTGCCTTTTCAATTATTCCGCAGGGAGGGATGGTTGATGACCCTGGTCGACCCCATTGGCTGAATTGAATTCACCTGGCCTAGGTGAGCCAATCCAGGTGCAGCGTCCACCCAAGTGTACCTCCCCCTCCTGGCCAGCAGCCTGAACCTCTGAGCATGCATAATGACCACCCTGGTCCCTAAGCTAAGCCACCTAACAGATCCAAACAAGACAAAATTCTTTTTTTTTCTTTTTTTAAACATTTTATTAGGGGCTCATACAACTCTTATCACAATCCATACATATACATACATCAATTGTATAAAGCATATCTGTATATTCTTTGCCTTAATCATTTTCTTTTTTTCTTACATTTTATTAGGGGCTCATACAACTCTTATCAAAATCCATACATATACATACATCAATTGTATAAAGCACATCCGTTTATTCTTTGCCCTAATCATTTTCCAAGCATTTGCTCTCCACTTAAGCCCTTTACATCAGGTCCTCTTTTTTTTCCCCTCCCTCCCCACTCCCCGCTCCCTCATGAGCCCTTGATAATTTATAGATTGTTATTTTGGCAAGACAAACTTCTTGACAACTTCCATCTCTTCTCCATGATCGTAATGTAACCTCTTGGTGGCCAGTTATGGGAATTTTGGTTTTCTTGAGAGCAGCAGTTCTCAACCTGTGGGTCGCGACCCCTTTGGGGGGAGGGAGGAGGTCAAACGACCCTTTCACAGGGTCCTCAATTCATCACAGTAGCAAAATGACAGTGATGAAGTATGAACGAAAATACTTTTGTGGTTGAGGGTCACCACCACACGAGGAACCGTATGAAAGGGCTACAACATGAGGAAGGTGGAGAACCACTGCTCTACAGTGACTTGTAATCCACATTGAAGCCTGCGATCCTTGATCTTCGTCAGCAAGTGCTTCAAGCCCTCCTCACTCTTAGCAAGCCGGGTTGTGTCATCTGTGTGGGCCGACACAACCAAATGGGTCCAAGGGGTGGTTGTGTAATTGAAGGGTGCATGAAACGAACAATAGACAAGGCATGCAAGGGGTCACACCTTCCATGGCGACCGGAACCAGAGTGAGGGAGTAATGTGTTCTCTCACATGCTTATACAATCTGGGGCATGCAAGCCACGGTAAGCACATACGTACATGTAAAAGGAGGGTGCCATGCTAGGGGCACACACGCAATAGGAAGGGGAGATGCTAGAGCATACAGGGACAGGAAGGCGCCTGACAAGATGAGTGGGTTCTAGAGTTAGATGGCGGCTTGACCTCGGTTGTGTATGACCTGGCTTGACCTTACGTGTCCCTGAGCTCTTCGCCTGGGGATCAATCTGTGATCCATATCAGAAGGGAGAGGGCCCTGCTTAGGGTCGGACAGACAATAGGGTCTGACTGCTCTCCAGGACAGACCACCTTCAGGCAGGTAACCTGCAAGCTGTATGGTAAGCAACTGGGTGCTGACAAGCAGCACCTTCAAGTTGGCATTATTATGGGGAGGTAGATGGGGAGGAGTAACTTTTACTTGGGTGAATGTGACTGGGATGCATCTCCACCTCCACGAGCACAAGGGACTCCCAGCACGAGAATCCCGGCCTCCCAGACTCTTAAATATGAGCATCCAGAATTGCTCCACATGCCCTCTCCTCCCGGTTCTCAGTCTCCCACACAGCTGCACGTGCAGGCTGTTATAAATCTGGATGCTTTCCTCCAATCCTGACGCCAGATTCTTATGCGTAGAATCCAGCTTCTCTCATGATTTTGCTCAGCGGCTACGTGGGTTCAAATCACAACCCTTCTCATTGGGAGTCCCTGTTTAACTGCCGTGACATCAAGAGTCCTCTCTCACTCGTGGCCTTGTTAGGTAGCATTGAGTGGGTCTCACTCACAGCAACTGTGTGTACACCAGAAGGAAAGACTGCCCGCTGCCCCGTGTTTGAGCTCATCGCTGTCCCTTGAGTGCCAAGCCACCTCCTGGAGGGACTTCCTCTTTTTAGCGCACACGGGACCAAGCACGAGGTCCTTCTCCGGGGACTGTTTCTCTCGTGATAGCATGTCCGTAGACAGGCGTCTTCTAAGGTGCCTGGTGGGTGTCGTCTCAGGGATGTGGGTGACCTCGGTCTGCTTTTCAGATGCCGAGTTAAAAAAAAATTTAGAAATGGAGGAAAGAGGTAATTAATCTAGTTCAACATTCATGGTGGTGGTGGTGGTGAAGTGCTTCCTGGTCAGTTCTGACCCTATGTAAACGCTGCCTGATCCTACTTCATCCTGATCATGATTGTGATGTTTGGACCCATGGATGCAGCCGCTGTGTCAATCCAACTCCTTGACGATCTTCCTCTTTTTCACTGCCCTTCAACTTGACCAAGCATGGTATTTTATCTGGGGACCAATCCCTCCTGAGAACAGGTCCAAAGAAAGGTAATCAAAACACGAAATACAGGACACATTGTGGCATCTTGCTTCTGAGGAGCATCTGGCTATACAGGTGTGATCACACCGATCGTGTCTGTTTACCATGCAAGGTGGTAGGTCTGAGGGATCCAGGTGTGGTGCTTTATGGGAGTTGATTCAGCCTACTTTCATGGCATAGAGCAAAAGTGCTCCGTGTGTAAACAGGGGGGTGGTTTACATGATTCTGTGGAATTTAAAGGATTGCGGGCTCCCAGCTCTGCACCAGTCCTTGGGAGCATGATGGCTGGTGTTTGCTGAGATCAGGGTGGCCTGGGCTTGTCCTTAGCAGCCCAGGGGCAGTTACTGCATCCACTGATGTCTGTGGCTGCTGAGCCCATGGTTCATTTTTCCCTTTCCAGCAAGGGCTTGATGGCACTCCTGCCGATGGGCACCCATCATCTCTTTGAGTGCTCTAGGTCTCTTTGAGGCCCTGACACCCCTCCTGCCAGCTCCTGGATTCACCTCTCCTTCGCTGTGGGGTCAGCTTGGCATGGCCAGGCAGGGCTCCTGGCAGGCCGACTGTTCTGAGCTCATGGTCCACCCACCAGGAATGGGTTGCACAAAAATGCACCTGGCCCGTCATATTGCTCTTTCTTTGCCTACGCTCGTCTGCCGCTGCCTGCTCGGGACATGCACCGACCGAGGTGTGTCCTCCAAAATCCCCAAGGAGAAGATGAGCAGAAGCTCTCCACCTGGCACTGCCCTGGGGGACTCCATGACCAGGACACCTACACGGCCATCAGCGTCCCTTTTCCTACGGCCTCTTTTCCTCCCCACCACCCACCAGGCCCACGAGAGGCAGACTTCTTCCTCCATCATCTGGTTCTCCAAGACTGTCAGGCCCTCCCTCGTATGGAACTGGTCAGCTGGACCTGGATCTTCGTGTGCTCCAGGGGAAGATCATCAAGTGCAACACATCATTTGATGACTGCCAATGCCCAGCTCTTGAGCCTCTTGTCTGCCTAGAACGTCCTAGCTATAATGGCAGAAGCCGAACATCAACTCCTCCCCGAGTGTCCCACTTCGTTCCCTCTCAACCCTAAGATTCCACCGCGTCCCTCCTGAAGAGCGCAGCCTCTGAGCAGTGGGGACTCTGCCATCCCCACCCCCGTGGCATTGCCTGGCTTGCAGCTTTACCCGGGGCTCAGTCGCTCCGGGTCAGTTGCCTCGGTGGCAGAGAGGTTCGTTCTTTGTTTTGGAGTTTGTCTATCTTACAAGGAGATTGACCTGGTGGCACCATGGGCGAAGCATTGTTGGGTTGCCAACCACAAGGCCAGCAGTTCAAATCCACCAGCCCCTCGACAGGACACAGATGAATCCTTCTGCTCCTGTCAAGATGCACAGTGTTGGAAGGGTCTCCATGAGTCAGAATCGACTCCATGGCTGTGGACTTGCCTTAGGGGGCTTGTGTATTTGCTCTGTCCATCTGCTCAGTCTCCTTCCTTTCTGCCTGGCACAAATGGTTTGCCTTTGGCCACTGACCACTAGACTGGCGGTTCCAGTCTACCCAGTGGTGCCGCACAAGAAATACCTGGTGATCTACTTCCATAAGATTCACCAAACCTATGGCCAACAAGGAGTTGGCCAACTCCTAGTAATGAATGATCCATAGGATTTCTAAGACTATACATCATTACGGGACCTAACAGCCTCATCTTTCTACCTCAGAGTTGCTGGTGGGTTTGAACTGCAGACTTTGTCCGCAGCTTGACCTTGCCCATGGCTTCTTAGATGAAAGCTACTGAGACCTGTACGGAGTCAATTCAACCACCACCGCATGTCTATCTCACACGGTCCAGTTTTCTGATCCTGGGACCTGGAGACACTCCCCTGCGGAGACCAGAGGTTTTCCCCAAGGTGTGTGTGAGAGCAGAAGGTAGGGGCACAGCCAACCACTCAGCCTGTAGCTGCTTCTGAGGAAAAGATGAGCCTTGAGTGCTTCTGGGGTTGAGGAAGCCACCCGGCTGTCCCGGAAGTGCAGGGGGGTATGTTAGAGAAGCAAACCCTTCAGGAAGCTGGGAGAAGCACACTTTTCTGAAAGGACATGAAAGGAGGCGAGCTGAGACGAAAGGTGGGAGGAAGGTAGGAGGCCTGGCAGGTAATCACTTATTAGGGGTGTTGGCCTTGGTAGGGGACATGTGTGGGAGTCCCAGGGTCAAGTCGCTCCCACAGAGACAGAGGCAAAGGACACTCTTTCATTCCTTGGCTCTCATCTACAACAGTTCGGTCTCATTAGCCAGCGTCCACCCAAGACTTCCGGAGAAGGTTGGAAGCCAGGTCCCTGCCTCCGTGCCTCGGGCCCCTGTCTGCCCCACCCCCAAGGCAGGGCGCTGCTGGCCCCTGCACTTGGTCAGAGAAAGTTTGCCTCCGGTCCCATCAGTGCTGCCGTGTCCCCGACTCCCTCTCTAAGCCACCCTGCTCTCCATTTGTCAATTTTAAGTGATAATTTCTATTCAATCTGATACATATTATAAGAATATAAACAAATGCCTCTCCCCCTATCGGCGCCATAATCACTTTCTTTTATAGCTATCATTTATTACGGGCCGACAGATGGCCAGTTTGTGGAATTCTAAAGAGGCTACCCGCTGGCCAGTCACCTGGGAACTCGGGTGCATTTACATTTCTCCAAACAGATGGAGAGGGGGCGTGGGGAGGTGGGGGGAAGGAGGCGGATTCCTGTCAAAACTTTGGCGCTTTCCAAAACGTGTTTCTCTCGCTCCTCCCGCACCCCTTGGCCTTTCTCACAGATGGTCTGGAGCCAGTCCTCTGCATACCCGCTCAGAATCCATGCCCCATCGGGGGCCGCTGAAGCCACCAAGATGGCAGCCTTGATGGGCTGAGACCCAGCCCGGCGCTTGGCAGGCCACCTTCTGGGAACCTTCAGGTTGGCAGGCGAGTGCCGCCACCCCACCCGCTCCCTTCCTGGCTGGCTATTTGGGATGGGGCCTGACGTAAGAGGCCAGGGGAGGGTGACACATGAGTTGGCACCCCAAAGGACAGGACCTGGAGCCTGCCTCTTTGACAAGACCACGGAGAAGTGGGTCTCAACCCCACAGCATGCAGGAGAGGCACCTGAGGAGCCTCCAAAGCAATGATGGCCAGAGGCCCACTGGGAGGGGTTGGACTACAGGCTAGGGATGGAGTCTGGCAGTGGGTGCAGTCGCCGTCGAGAATCCACGGCTTTGGAGCTGAAGGAACAAGAGGGGTGTTGTAATGAGGGGGAAATGATGGCCCCATGGAGAGTAAGATGGTTAAGCACCCACTGCCCACAGTGTAACTGACTCAGAGAGACAAGCTCCCTGCTTGTAGCCCAGAGGGGTCAGCGGCAGGCAGGCAGACTGGTGGCTGGGTTCCAGATGGTGAGGTCTGAGACGCAGGTCTGATTGGGGTCGGATAGGAGCGATTCCATGAATGGGGTCTCCGAGGGTCTTCATCCAGGAAGGTAGCATCCAAGTGGAGAAAAAAGAAGGGAGAGAGAATGTGTTTGTGATACTCCCCCATCCCCACCCCTCCCTGCAAGTCTGGAAGGGTCTCTTAAGGCACACGGAGTGTCCACCGTAAAGAAAAACGTAAGGTTGTTTTTCACCAAAACAGTACCGTCATGAGAAGGAAGAGACAAGCCATCAGCTAAGAGATGTGTGTCGCCCAGGCAGCCAACAAAGCCAAGCCACAGCGGTGGAGTCCCTTCCAGCTCCCCACAACCCCGGCAGGACAGGTAGAACTGCCCTTGTGGGTTTCTGAGACGGTCACTCTTTTCAGGAGCAGACGGCCTGACCCGTTTCCCACAGAGCCAGTGGTGGTTTCGAACTGCTGACCTGTCAGTCAGCAGGTTAGCAGCCCAACTAGTGACCCACGATGCCACCAGGGCTCCCAGCGTGGGGCAACCAACCACCGGGAGAGGGCGTGGAAAGCTTTCCCACTCAAACGAGACAGGAAATAGGAAAAGATTGATTAATTATTTCTGTAGTGGAGTCAGCGTTGTTCTCCTTAAAGCACACAATGGAGTCGTTGATGGTCCCAACATCACTAGTTACAGCCTTGTCAAAGAAGTCCTGGCTGGGAGTGGGGATGGGGGTGGGGGTGGGCATACAGGGTGGGGGCTAATTTTCAATCATTTTTAATCAGAGAAATGAAAAATGGTGATACTATGAAAGACCTTTACACACCCACTAAATTGGCAGCAACTCAGGACGGTGAGTTTGGAGATTTCAGCTGACATCCATGTAAGTCTGCCAATATTGAGCGCTATCCGTCTGCTGATGCTGGTGGTACAACCATCTTGGAAAAACCAGTGGGGGGGAAAAACCCTACTGAGTGATACCTGAAACAGAATACTCACTCGCCCACGGTCTGTGGTGGTGTGCCTGTTTGCTCACAGCAACGTCGCAGGACGGCATGGAATACGGGGTTTCCTAGTCTATACACCGTCAGGGAAGGGGATTGTCAGGTCTCGTCTCTCTCAGAGCCCCGGTAGGTTCGATAGACTTTCAGTGAGCAAGCAAGCGCTTAACCACCCCCCCCCCCCTACACACACACCAGGACTCCTTATAGACACTCTACCAACCGTCCCTCCCACACTCAGCCACTATTACAAGGAATCTTGCCCTTGTGCCCAAGAGACATGCATGAACCTTCATAGCAACGTCGGTCACAACAGCACCCCCACTAGGAACCAGCCAAATGCTCCCCGATGGCATCATGGGGATCACTGGAAAGCTGTGCACCTGTGACTGTACTGGCATTAGCCATCGACATCATCCTGGGTGCAGCTCAGAAAGCAGGGCGTTGAGTGGAAACAGTAAATGAGGACGAATAATTGAATTGTCATGAAGTTGAAAAGCACACACACAGCTACATTCGGCTGTTCAGGGCTGGGTACATACGTAGCAGAACTATCCAGACGGACAAGAAATGGATGACCAACTTCAGCAAGGCGGGCTGCTCTTCAGTGGCCTCTGGAAGAGGCGCATGGGGTTTCAGAAGGAAGAATGAGTCTGTCTCTTTCATCTGGGTAATGGCCACACACGTGCTCATTTCATGTTTATTCTTTGAACATTTTCTTTGTATTGCATGCTTGTGTTAGTCTGGGTACTTTACCGAAACAAATCCTCAGAAATTCAAATGTATTAGAGAAAGTTTTATATAAAGGTTAAGTGTACATCAAGAAAATATCCCAACCCAGTGCTGCCCAAGCCCACAAGTCCAACATTAACCCATATGTCCAACACCAATCCACAAAGTCCTCCTCCATCCTCACAAAACACACACAATGATGCCAACTGCAGGAGGAAAGCAGAGTCAGTGAGCATGTAAGCATCTCAGTGCTGGCAGGGGTCTCCACACGGCTGCTCCAGCACCCAGGGCTGCATCGGGGTAGGCTCATGTGGCTTCTCTTCAGGAATGTCTTACAGGAAGTGAGCCTTGCCAGCTGAAGCAGGAAACTGGCTAAGGCAGCTGCACTCTGGTCTGACCATCACAAAGCAAGAGACCCAAGAACTCGAAAGGCAAGGTTCACTGAGCCATTTATCCCTCCGTCCTTCAATTAACCCCACATGTGTTTATCAGCCAGGTTGGCACAATAAACTTTAATGAACTCAATGCTTCATTAAAAAAAACGAATGACAGGTGGTTTTCCCAGGGCGAGGCTTATCCATTGCACTCCGGATGTGCTGACCCCTGCGATTTCCCCAAATGTGGGAAACTCGACTGCATAATTTGTGGTAGTGGGGGTCTGCGTTCGCGCTCTCCCCTAAGGAAAAAAAAAACAAAAACGAATGAAAACAAAAGGTCATGGCAGACGCGAAAGGTTGCGGGGTGGTGAGTACCATTCCTGACTTCAAAGTCTATCCGAGGAAGCGGCTCGATTCTCTTTCGTAAGTCGTGACCCCGTGGCTGCAGCAGCGGGCTCAAACATCAGAACAATTCTGAGGATGGCATGGGACTGGGGGTGGGTCATCCTGTGGTCTGCAGGGCAGCTGGCCCCTGACAGAACAGTGACAACGTCTTTCATTAGCTTGGTCAAATACTGTAGCAGAGCCCTGTCAAACCAAACAGGGCTGGGGGTGGGGTGGGGTGGGGTCGGGGAGTTGGCCTGAAGACAGCCTGAAACCTCAAAAAAGCACAGCTGGGCTCTGCAGGTGCCAGCCAGCATCCCTTCCAGGCACCACCCCTGAGCTGGTCCTGGGGCCGGCTGAGGGTGAAGCCAGGAGACAACTGACCAAGGAGGGAGCAGGGCCACCAAGTGCCACAGGCGAGCTAGGAGCCCAGAGCCACACTCTGCGTGCAGCCTCTCCAGGACATTCTGCTCCCCACCCCGGCTCCCTCTCCCCTAAGCCCTCTCCCCCTGCCCCAACACACACAAACACACACAGCACAGAGGTGGCTGTGTGGTAGGCGCTCAAGCCGTCTTTACTGGACAAGCGAGATGTCTGCGTTCCTGCTCGCCTGTGCCTATTGAGCGCTTACGACGGAGCCAGATGTGCCACCCCATCCTCTGCCCCCTCCACTTCACCCTCCAGTGGCTCTGAGAGTCAGGCACTGACTGCAGGCCACCCATTCCTTGGAGGCGGCTACTGAGGCTCCAGGTGGGCAGGCTTAGGAGCCCCCGTGACAGCTGGGAAGGATCAGATGACACCAGGTATCTTTGAAGGCCTGACTGTTTTAGAGCAGCCTGAGATTCACAGAGCCACTGTGCGGGAAGCTCGTTCCCCACGCAGGCACCCCCAGTTCCCCTGCATTCCTGGGGCGCTTTGTGATGGCAGATGAACCGACGTGGAGCATCATGACTGGAGGTCTGCAGTCAGGACGAACGCTCCGTGGGTTTTGTCATGTGTTCACCTAGTGGTGCTTATGTGCTGGACTGTCATCTGAAAGGCCAGCAGTTCAAGCCCAACGGGGCTGTCAGCTCCCATGAAGAGCAACAGTCTCGGAAACCCACAGGGGCAGCCCTGCCCTGTCCTCTGGGGTCACTATGACTCGGCACCGACTCGATGGCAGTGAGTTTGGTTTGCTTTTTATGCCCTGTAATTTCACCGCCCTAAAAACACTCAGTGTACCACCAAGTCGTCTCCCCTCCCTCCCCTGAAGCCTGGCAGCCAGCGATCGTGTTGCTGTAATGAGAACATATTTTAATTACCATTTGATACTAGGAAAACCTCAGGCAAGACCACACAGCTGGCTGGTGCCCCAGAGAACTGCTCACAAGATCTTCATCCGTTCTTCCTGGTCCCACGTGGTTGCTGGGTGGGGGTAGCAGGTGAACCAAGGGATGCGGAATACGTGACCCCTGCACGGGAGGTCTCCGTGCAGCGAGGGGAGTGTCAACCAGCTGGGCCGCTCCTCCTCTGCTGGGCAGTGGGTGAGACCCAGTTCCCCGGCTCTGCCTGCCTCTTTCTCTGGCTCTGTCAGAACAGGGGCAGGGGTCGCATTCCACCTCCCATACGGCAGACCACGGATGATTCCTGGTCCATGCGTGTCATGCACAGCCCACGGCCATCTGTCAGGGAGGCTGGCATCTTGCTATGATGCTGAACAGGTTTCAGAAGAGCTCCCAGAGTAAGACAGACTAGGACTAAAGGCCAGGCAATTTGCTCCCCAAAATCACCCACAGAAGCCTGTATGGTCCACAGCCATTAGATCTCACTGGGCCTAACATCTCTAACAACAACAACAAAAAAAAAAACAGCTGCTTGGCCCAGGGTCGGTGGACCCCAAGTGCTTAGCAATCAGAGTCCTCACTCTAAAGAAGAAGGCCAAGGGGTGACTCCTCTCAGAGTTCTTTAAGCCCCAAGACTGAATCTCTTCCCTGGAAGATGGGAGAGGCGTGTGGAAGGGCAAGGAGAGCCCTTTGGTGCTGTTTAAGCCACGCTAGCTAGGAGGCCTGACCAGGAGACTCCAAAAAGCTCACTGCCCTTGAGTCAATTCTGACTCACAGTGACCCAAAAGGACAGAGTAGACCTACCCCTGTGGGTTTCTGAGGCTGTAAATCTTCACATGACGAGAAAGCCTTGTCTTTCTACTGCAGAGCAGCTGATGGTTTCAAACTGCTGAGCACCAGGGTTCCTGACTGGGAGTCTAAGGGTTGTGAAATAACAATGGTGTGACAGTTACATCATCTCCTTTCAACTTGAGTGAAGGGGTGGAGGCTAGCCTGTCAATCAGGTCATAGCCAATGAGGCCTCTGTGTGGGCATGGCCTTCTCTTGGGGATTCTGGGAACTCCTGTCTTCCTCCCTGGAGAAGGGACAGACACTCTCTGCTTCACATTCTTGTTGACAAGCCACATGGAGCTACGCTGATGGAGACAGAGCCCTGGAGCTGGAGAAGCCACATGGAGACCCACGCCAGCGCTGAGATGCTTCCACCACCCCTGAATCCACAAGACGTCCCACCCACTGGTCTCTGATCTTCCTGCATTCGCCATCGTTGCATGTGGTGCGTGAGTCTGAAGAGGACTTCATAGATTGGTATCAGACATATGGGCTAATGTCAGACTTAAGGACTGGATCTGGACTGGGCTGGGATGTTTTCTGAATATACAATGATGCTATTATAAAGCTCTTATACACACATGAGTGTCTATGGATGTGTTTTTTCTAGTCAGCCTAGACTAACACACCTGGTTAGTACTTCAGAGGCACCTACAAAGGGCCGGGTACCACTCTCAGTCACAGGCCAGTCAGCCTGGACTGAAGGCGGCCCACTGCCTGTATTTTCTAACTCGGGATTAGCTGGAGTCCAGCCCCTCTCATTTGTTGACATCTAGACCATGGCTGCTTCCACACATTGGAGGCAGAGGGCAGTTATTGCGATATTGGCCGTCTGCCCTGCAAAGCCTGGCATAGTAACTCTCTGCTTCTATTCAGAATGTGTTTGCCAACCAGGGCTGTACTTGGCATGCTTAATCGCACTTGATCACATTCCTAGAAGTAGGAAGTGTGATCACTGTGAATCCCATTTTATAGATGCAGTGGTCAGAGAGGCAAGTCCAGATCTGAACGCAGTCACTGCAGTACCAGAGCCCAGCACAGAAATAGCCACAGGAGTGGAAGAGCAAGGATGTTGCCACTCTGAGGGCTAAGGTGCACCTGATCCAAGCCATGTCCTCTTCACTCGCCTCGTAGGCATGTGAGAGAGGATAACGGAGAAGGGAGACCAAAGAGGAACGGCTGCATCTGAAGTATGGTCATGCCAAAGAATCCTGAAAGTACTGTGGACTGACAGAAGATCAAACAGGCCTGTCTGGGAAGAAGAGCACCCAGAAGGTTCCTGAGAAGACAGATGGCAAGACTCGGTCTCACCAAGTACTTGGGGCATGTTGTCAGGAGAGACCAGTCCCTGGAGAAGGACCGCGCTGGGAGGGTCAGTGAAAAAGAGAAAGACTGAGACGGATTGGCACAGGGACTGCGGCGATGGACTCAAGAGTAATGATGGTGAGGGTGGTGCAGGACTGGGCGATGGTGCCCTCTATTGTACAGCGGGTTGCTATGAGCTGGACCAACCCTACGACACCTGTTAGCAACATCACACTGGGGGGCACCGTACCCTGAGGTCTGTGATCAATTTAGCAAAATTACAAAATATTGAATTTGAGTTTCAAATAAGCAGTGGATATATATTATATATTTTGGGAAGGGTCAGCATGGCCCATGTGGTCTTCGAGAATTGTTCCTGCTTGTTCCCATTGGGTCCGCTCTGGCTCATGTGACTAATGTACAAAGGAGCCTCATAGGGTAGTGGTTACATGCCGGGCTGGTGCTAAGCACAAGTCACACAGCTCGAGACCACCAGTCACTCCTTGGGAGAACGATGGCGCTTCCTACTCCTGTAAAGTGACAGTCTCCGAAACCCACAGGGGCAGGCCTGCCCTGTCCGAGGGGGTCACTGTGCATCAGCACCGACTCGATGGCAGGGAGTTTGGTTTCTGGTTTTGTGTCCAGTGGAAGAAAACATTGCCAGTGTGAATTCATGGCAACAGCTCTTGTGCCTCGCCGGGCTCTCGGATGGACTAAAGTTCAGGTCCCCCCTGCTCGTGACATGTCCAGAGCAGGTGAGTTGGACCGTCTTCTGTTGTGATGCAAAAGATTCCATGGGCTGATTCTCGGCAGTAGATCACCAGGCCTTTCTTCCTAGTTTGGCGTAGTCTGGAAGCTTCGCTGAAGCCTGTCCGCCCTGGGTGACCCCGCTGGTATTTGAGACGGTGGTTGTGGAGCTTCCAGGGTCTCAGCCACAGGAAGGCCACTATGACACTTGTTAACATTTTAAAAAAACTATTCATTATTCAAAATCCAAACTTCACTGGGCACCCCAGATTTTATCTGGCACCCTGACTGAGGGTCCCAGCAGAAGGAGGGCTCCGTCAGGAAGCAGCCTGAGCCCTGGAAAGGCCTCCTTCTGTGGTCAGTCTCTGAAGGGAGGCTGGCTGATGCATCCCAGACCTCTGGCCCACAGAGGTCACTTCTCCGCAGGGCATTTGGACTCGTGGCCAAATGGCTTCAGATGGGCGCAACCAGGAGCAAGAAGGACGCCCCCCATCCCCCCCCCCACACACCCAGGATGAGGCACAAAGCTCCTTACTCCAGTCCAACTGCAAGCTTACAGCTGCCTCCCTCCCTTCCTTCACCTCTTCCCTCCTCCTCCTCGTCTCTCCTACGCTTTTAGCATCCTTGAGATGGTGTGGAAGTTTCAAAATGAGAGGGAACAGGGGACAGAGGGGGGAATATAGCAAGCCGGAGTGACAGCCATCCAGGGCCAGAGGGTAGGGGTGTGGGCAGCCAGGGAAGAAAGCGTGCAGGCTCAGCGGTGGGGGATGGGAGCGGGCCGTCTGCTTTTTAATAGACTAAGACATAAAGGCAACATGATTCACTTTGAACAGGCCACCTGGATTAGATGGAAGTTAATTAAAACAATCCCTCATTTCCCGAGCGTTTAAAACTTCTTAAGTCTCACTCGGGGAAGGGTGAGGCAGGACTTTTTTATTACTCTTAGATGGTTGTTCAGAAGGCCCATAAATACATCTCCTCTTCCCGTGACCCCATTAATCTTGCCGCCTCTCCTGCTCCTCTCTGCCAACAATCAGATCCCAGTAAACAACCTCAAGTGAAATTTGGAACTGTCAGATAAACATTAAAAATGCTTCTCTTGTCCTTTCCCATTGATGGTCCCATTAATATTGTAATGGAACAAAAAGTTATGAAAATGAATGCATGCTGGTTTTGGAAATGAATGATGCCAGCCGCGCCTGGGATACAGACCCCCATGCATATGGATGGGCTCCGGAGAGGAGCGTGCTGCCTGCGCCCACAGGAGGCTGTGCGCCGACGGAGACCGACAGTGGGCACGCCGGGGTCCAAGGACACAGCACACAGGCATAAGGAGGGTGTGGGGGGGGGGGACATGAAGTCAAGGAATTGCACCCCAGAAAGTACTGTAAATCCACATTCACCGCGCAGCTTTATTCAGAGTAAAGCATTAACCGTGTTCTCTATTTTATCGCTGCTGCCCTCCTCCCTTATCTGTTTCCAGTCAGTGCTTGGGATTCTCCGGAAAGATACTCGGATACCCCAGCTGATAAGGCGCTCTTGACATTTCTGGCCCGTTCGTTTTCCCATGCAGAGGCCTTTTGAATACGCGAGCGTGCGTGTGTGTGTGTGTGTGCATGTGTGTGCGTGTGTGTGCGTGCATGTTTATCTTCCTGATAAATGAGGTCCTAAAACCCAAAGCTCTGAGGCACGAGAACTTTAGGAGAAGATGGATGTTTGAGGTGTTTCTTCCCATTTCCAGTCAGGCCCCTCAGCAAGGGAAGAGCCTGAAAGCTTTTCTCCGTCCACTTCCGTCAGGCCGTCCGGATTGCAGAGGAAGCCCTTCCCTGGTTTGTTTGAGTGCCTTCCGACCTGAGGGACTCTTCTTCCCGCAGGACAACATATATCAGACAACGTTCCGCCGCCGTCCAGAAGGTCCTCACGGGCCGTCTTTTCAGAAGTGGAACGCCTGTGCCTTTCTCTGTCTTCGTCTGGACACTCTGCTGAGACCTGTCCACCACAGGCGACCCTGCTGGCATTGGAAACACCAGTGGCTTCTCTCCCAGGATCACGTAAGGGGGTGGGGTGGATGGAGGTTTTAGAGTCAAAGAATCATGGTTGACGCAGGAAATGAGGACAGTATCTATGTACCGTGAAGTTGGGCAGGAGAAGACGCCGGAGCCCTGATTGTACAGTGGTTCAATTCCTGGCTGCTAACTGAAAGGTTGGTGGTTCGCATCTACCAGCAACTCTTCGGGAAGAGACCTGATGATCTGTTTCCATAAAGATAATAGTTGAGAAAACATGACTGGGCAGTTCTACTCCATCACACTGGGTGGGGGTGGGGGTTCTGAGTCAGAATCTACTCAACAACAACAGGACACACAATCAAACAAACACGAACAAGAATAAAGGGAGCCAGCAAACAAAGCCCCTGGCACTGACATTCTGGGCAGAGAGATTTGAATCACCATGTCCCCAAACTCCTTCGTGGGCTGCCGGTGGGCAGGGCAGTGGCACGCAGAGCCTAGTCTGGTACCTGGCACGTATCAGAGGCCCCAGATTGGCCTGCCAGAGGGAGAGAGAAAGGAGAGGAGGAGCAGTGGGGGATGGTCATTTCTCTTCCTCTGCTGGGACGTCTTGCTCCATCCACCTGCCAGTCCCAGGCATATCAGCTTCGTATTATCTCGGAGGACTGGCTGGAGGCGAGAGGCTGAGCACAGTGCCGTTGGGCAGAGGAAGGAGCCAAGGAGACAGACTCTCCACGTGACTGTCTTCTTTCTGTCTCTTTGGTTTTCACCCGCTTTCTTCAGAAGGAAGGTCTAGCGATCTCCTTTCAAGGCATTGCAACCTGGCAAACCCTATGAGCAATGCTCTCCACGGCCGCACATGAGGGACATGGGGTAGAGTCCACTCAATGACACTGTGGGTTTTGTTATTGTTGGGTTTGGGTTTGGGCCAGTGGTATTTGTCATATCAACCTTAAATGCAGGAGGAGGGGGATGAGACCAAAGCCCACCCCTAGACACTTGAGCCTACTGACCGTTGACTCCCCTACAAGTCCCCCCAGCAAGAGCCGGTTACGTCTCCTTGCTGCACTACAGCCACTCTGGGTTTCCGGGAGGTCCTGCGCAACACCAAGGCAAGCGCCTGGCTTGTAGCACAACTCACCAAATACATCGTGGTGGATTCATAGAGTAGTTTAAAAAAATAATTGCCCACATTCAAAATGCACTGTCATTGAGTTGGCGCTGCTTTCTACTGACCCTACAAGACGGCAGAACTGCCCTGTGAGTTTCTGAGACTGTCACTCTTCACTGAAGTAAAAAGCCCTCTCTTTTTCCCATGGAGGGGCTGGTGGTTTTGAATTGCTGACCTTGCAGTTAGTAGCCCAACATGTAACCAAGACACCACCAGGACGTCTTAATCACGCCTCAGATTACCTTAGCCATGCTTCATGTGACGTGCAATGTGGTTAGAGACAAAATACTAGTTTCTCAGTTAAGACTCCGGTTTCAATGTTGGCCCTGTCTCTGACTCATAATGTGACTTTGGGTGGGGGAGAAGACTGTATTTAAGCTCATGGTGCCTCAACTAGGGAGCTCTGGTGGCCTAGTGAGTGGGTTACATGGGCTGCTAACTGGAAGGTCAGCAGTTCAAAACCACCACCTGCTGAGAGGGGGAAAGACGAGATTTTCCACTTCCATAAAGAATGACAGGCTCAGAAACCCGCCGTTTGCTCTGGGTCGGAACCAACCCCATGACAGTGAGTTTGATTTGGTTTTGGTGCCTTATGTTTTTTTAATCTCTCTCAGTAAAATCACACGATTGTCCTGGGATGGAACCAATGGTTTGCACTCAGCCACTCATGGAAAGTTGGTGGGTGGAATCCACACAGCAGAGCCACAGAAGAAAGACCAGGCCACACACTTCCATACAGCTGACAGCCAAGCGAGCCCTGTGGAGAAAATCCCCTCTGTAACGCACAAGGTCTCCGCACACTGGAGTCAGCACGATGACAGTGGATATTTTAAAACAAACAACTTGTTAATTTTTAAGTAACTGCACGGGAGACAAAACTTAAAATTCAATCCAACACGATTTTTCATGTTTCTGTGTGTTCGTGTTGAACAGGTACACAAACAGAACGCACTCCGATCCTGCAGCGCCTGCGCGTGCAATTCGGTGACGGTGATCACATCCTGCAGGTTGTGCCAGGGTCCTCGCCGTCTCTTCTGAGTTGTCCTCCCCATTCGACGCTCACTGTCGCCTCGGGGTCCTGTCTCATCTTTTGACTTGCTGCCGTTGAGAACACAGGGCTCAAGGTAGATATCGCTGACATGTTACGTTCCACTCGGGGAGTGATCTTCAGCAGGCCCAAGGAGATGTTTTCTGTTTAAGTGTTAGCAGTTCATTCAGAGATTCACCCAGAAAGTCTGGAATCCACAGGGATTTAAAATATTGTTCAGACTCCCCCCTTCCTCCCCATACCAACCCCACATTTCATCAGGATTTTGATTTTTCACAGAGTCCAGTAACGGTAGCCAGGCACCCACCACCCAGTTTTCCCAGACACATTGCAAAGGAGGCCGTGGTTCATGGGGGCCATTTCCCGGCCCCCCTCCTCCAGGTGAATTCGGAGCACCTGTTGTGTTTGGATGGCCGCTTGCAAGTTTGTAAGAGCCCAGGCACTATGCAGAGAATGAGGAGGTAAAACAGAAGCACTAAATCATACGGTATTGGAAGCCAATGAACTGGGATGCCCCTTGAAACCATGCCCATCAACCCCACACCAAGGAACCAAATCCCACGAGCACTTAAAATTGGATGTAAACAGCCTCAGAGAGAGAGAGAGAGAGAGAGAGAGAGAGAGAGAGAGAGAGATTGTTGTAAGTCTATCTCTGGCGAATTCCACTCTTTACAGGCCTACCACCTTTGCAGTAATTGGCCCTGCAACCTTGTCTAAATCAATGCGATTTGCCATCACCGTTTACATCCCCCTTTCTCCCCTGCCCTCCCCCAGTCCCCACTAAGAACCCCTGCTCATGAAGGGTTTGTTTTTCTCTACGAGTGAGTTCATGCAATAGTTGTCCTTTTGAGGTCGGCCTCGGTGCATTTCTCGCAGCACGACGTCTCCGAGCTGCATCACTACAGTGAGTGGCATGCATCATGATGGTGTCTGCTACTGGCCCTGGGGCATATCTGACACCCATTTCATCTAGGGTTCATTTGTTGCTGGTATGCCCTGGGCTTCTGTCGGTTATGGGGCACAGTAGTGCAATGAACCCGGCTGTGGGAGCGTCCGCCTCGGGCTCTGCTTTCACATCTGTTCCGTCTGCAGGTTGTCTAGGAGTGAAAATGCTGGGGCACGAGGGCATCTGTTTTTAATTTCTTTTATTAATAAATCATTTTATTGGGGGCTCTTACAGCTCTTATTACAACCCATACATCAACTGTATCAAACGCATGTGTACATATGTTGCCGTCATTTTCAAAACATTTTCTTTCTGCTTGAGCCCTTGGTATCAGCTCCTCTTTTCTCTCCCTCTCCTCCCTCGTGGACTCCTGATAAATTATAAATTATTATTATTCTCATATGTTATACCGACCTCTGTCTCCCTTTGCCAACATTTCTGTTGTACATTCCCCGTGTGTGTGTTTGTTAATACATTGATCATTGACGTTGATTCCCTGTTTCTCCCTCTTCTCCCCCTACCTCTCCCCTACCCTCATGGTATCACTACTCCCACTATTGTTCCTGAGGTGTTTGTCTCTCTTGGATTCTGTGTGTTGAGAGCTCTTATCTGTACCAGCATACATGCTCAGGTCTAGCCGGATTTGTAAGGTAGACCTGGGGTCATGATAGTGGGGGTGGGGTGAAGGAAGCATGAAAGAACTAGAGGACTGTTGTGTGTTCCGTTGGTGCTATGCTGCACCCTGACTCATTCCTTGTGACCCTTCTGTGAGGGGATGCCCAATTGTTTATAGATGGGCTTTGGGTCTCCACTCCGCACTCCCTTCATTCACAATGATAAGATTTTTTGTTCTTTGATGCCTGATACCTGATCCCATCGACACCTCATGATCACACAGGCTGGTGTGCTTCTTCCATGTGGGCTTTGTTGCTTCTCAGCTAGATGGCCCCTTGTTGATCTTCAAGCCTTTAAGACTTCAGACGCTATCTCTTTTGATAGCCGGGCACCATCATCTTTCTTCACCACTTTTGCTTGTACACCCGCTTTATCTTCAGCAATTGTGTACACCCGCTTTATCTTCAGCAATTGTGAGCATCATGGAATGTCAGTTTAATAGAACAAAGTATTCTTGCATTGAGGGAGCACTTGAGTGGAGGCCCAATGTCCATCTGCTACTTTAATACTAAACTTATAAATATGTGCACATAGATCTATTTCTCCATCCTCATATATAAATGTGTTTACATATGACAGTACAACGTCTTAAAATCCACCATTCCCTCTGAAACTAGCACCCTCCCTCACATCATTAGTCCTCAAAACTCTTGCTTTATCTCCTGCCTTCAACCCCCAAAGACCTATTTCCTAGCTCAGACTTTCCTGTATCTTCATCTAGCGTGCCTCTTTGATTCAGCGTTTGGTTAGAAATTAAGTCGTTGTTCACAGAATATGGTATAGAAATAGTCTGCTTTGTTCTTGTTGTTCTTGTTTTTGTCATCTCTCTCTGCTTTCCCTAGCTTACCAGCTGTGCCATTCTTCGTCCCTACCTCATCCCCCATAGATGCAGTCAACACTTTCTCTTCCTAAAATCCAGCCCTTAGCATGACACTCGGACTCAAGGTGCTACTCAGTCTTTACTACCTCCCATCCTCCCTTCGCCTGGTGGTCAAATCCGTCTGTGCTACGGACATGCCCTGCCCTCCTCTCCTGCCTCTGCTCCTCCCCTGCAGACATAGTCTGCTTGTCTCCGAACTTATCAGCGACACCTCCTAGATTCTTATCCCCAAGCCTCTCCTCACTTTCTTTTCTCCTTGGCATGCCCCTTTCCTTCCTATTTTTCTACTTTATTCCTTCTTCACCAGAGCCCTGGAGACATCATGAGTTAGGTGTTGGGCTGCTAACCACAAGAGCAGCAGTTCAGCCACTCAACAGGAAAAAGACGGGGCTGTCTGCTCCCAGGTAGATTTACAGCCTCAGAAATCCTAGCGAACAGGTCCACCCTGTTCTAGAGATGTATTCCATTTGATAGCAATGAGTCTTCCTCATTCAAGACCAGGCTTGGTCAGACATCTTTCACCACTTTCCTTCCTCCCTGGAGCAGCCACCTGGGAGCATTCTATTTCCCAGGATCACCCAGGTATCCTGGAAAGACCATTGACTCTGGACTCCCATGAATCTGAGTTCCAGGCTTTGCACCACTGCAAAATGAACGGTCAAACATTCCAACTCAGTGACACCTTTCGGAAGATTTCCAAGGCTGGAAAGTCACAGATAGCCTTGTTTCTCCCCCGCCCCCGCCCTACCCCGAGAAGCAGCTGGTGGGTTTGAACTGCAGACCTTTCAGTTCTCAGCCCAACACCTAACCCACAGCTCCAACCGGGGCTCCTTCAATGGATGAAGACCTTGACAATGGGCTTACCTTCAATTTCCCTCAGCTGTGCAATAGGAGAGGGAAGTCGTTGTTCAAGGTGAGCGTGTTGTCATCAGGATTAAAATGAAAATATAGATGTGACATTCCAAGCACATACTAGACACCTGAATGAGCACATTCATTCACACCCACCCTGCTCTTCTGAAGCGTGGGATACCAAGTGTGCGATTCAAGAAACAGAACTTCACAGTAGATCAAAGGACCTTCGTTTCCTTCCTCCTGGGCACTATCTCTATGAGTACAGGTTAAGATGTCAATGACATCACACTGAGCTAACAGCTGTCCGCAGCCCCCAGCTCTTTTCTGCATAAACTGTTGCTAGGCTGGAGCTCTGGTGCCACAGTGGGGTAAGACTGGGCGGCTAAGTACAAGGTCGGCAATTCAAAGCTGCCAGACACTCCAAGAGAGAAAGGTGAGGCTGCTCCCACTGAAAGGTACAGCCCCAGAAACACTAAGTAGCAGTTCCCCCTAGACTGTCGGGGGTGATGAGTCTGGGTTGGCTTGGTGGACGGGAGTGAGTTGCTAACGCTCTAGATCTACTTGTTCAGTTGATTTTGTTGAACGAAGACCTGCTTTGTTCTTCCATCCCCCTTGTTCACGGGGTTTCTCTGAATATAGACAAGAGAGGCCCACTGGCTGAGCCAGAGCCAGCCTGGTCCCCGGGTGGTGGAATCTGGATGTGACTGACGGTCGTCACCAAGGCTTCTGCTCTTCCGAGGTCTCCCCTGCTCAGGTGACTATTATCTGCCTGCCATTGTCATCTCAGAGATCCGGGTGTTTTCAGTCCGCTTTTCAGGTGCCGAGCTTTGAATTCAGAAAGAGCGATGTGCTTCCTCTGGTTCTGCCACAGATGCAGGAACGCAGGCCAGTCAAATCCATGATGGTTGCTGATGTTTCTTTCCGCTGCTAGACTATCACGTCTGACTCACAGCGAGCCTGCGGACAACGGAAGGAAACACTGCACCATCCTCACAATTGTGGGGGAGCCCAGAGCAGCAGCCACAGTGCCAACCCATCACCTTCAGGGATTTCCTGTCTTCTGATGACCTTCAACTTTACCAAGCACACTGTCCTTTTCCACGGACTGGTCCCTCCTGGCCGCGCGTCCAAAGAACATGAAAAGAAGCTTTGCCAGACTCGCTTCTAAGGAGCATTCTGACTGTACTTCCTCCCAGACAGATTTGCCTATTCTTCAGGCCGTCCATGGTACTTCCCATATTCTTCCCCAGACCCATCATTCAAATGCAGCAAATGCATCCATCTTCTTTATTCATTATCCAGCTTTCAGATGCATGGCTCTGTCGGGGGCGCCTTTGCTCTTGAACACGTCAAAGGGGTCTTGTGTCGCAGTTTTACCCAATACAAAACATCGTTTCATTTCTTGACTGCTGTTTCCATGAGCGTTGGCTTGTGGAACCAAGTAGAGTGAAATCCATGATACCTTTCATTTTCTCTGTTTTTATCATGCTGTTGTCGTTTGGTCCCGCTGTGAGGATTGTGGGTTTCTTATATCGGGGGCTATTCTAGACAGAAGGGTGTACTGTTGTTTCAGAAGTGGACAATCTCTTCTGTCTGCCTGGAAGCTCTGATGAAACCTGTTCACCTTGAGTGACCCTGCTGCTGTTTGAAAGACTGGAGGCAGCACACAATCCACCACAGACAACAAACTGGCGCATGGGGACATGCATGGTAGCATGCCCAATGCCAGGAGAGAGGTCTCGGAATCAGGTCAGAGATGAGACACACACACACAAAAGTTTATCTTAGATGTAGAATCTGGATAATTCCTGGAACTGAGCTTGGCACATAGAGGCACTCGGTAAACATTTTCCAGACAAATAAAAGAATCCTGCAGTGGATATGCTGATGAGTTGGAGTGTTGGGTTCAAAGGACATTCACCGGTCTGGTAGAATGGTGTTTTGTAACGTATTACTACTGATGTCTGCTGTTGGAGCAGGGGCCGTGGTGAAATTCCCACACCAGATGCTGAAGCTTTGCACATGTAATGAGGAACTCAGAAAGGTACTGGCGTTTTAGCAAGAATTCATGTATAGTTACAAAGAGTTTATTTCTATCCCAAGGCTCTGATAGAGAAGCACATAGCATGAAATCCCCACCAAATCCACTGTGACTGAGTTGATTCCGATGCACAGTGGTCCTTTACAGTGTTTCTAAGACTGTAAATCTTAACAGGCGCAGACAGCCTCCTCCTTGTTCTCCCGGGTTCCAGTGGGCGAGTATGAACCCCCAGTCCTGGGGTTAGCAGCCCCACAATGACCCCGCATCCTCCCAGGGCTCCTTCCACACCTGATCCAGAAAAAACGACTTAGGTTTGGAAAGCAGGTATCCAGCCAATCACGTGGTCAGGACTGCCCCCCAGGTAAGCTGGGATTGAAGTCAGCTCTCTCAACATCAGACACGTTATTACCCATCAAATGCCAGCTACACAACACTTTCCTTCCAGTTCTGTGCAAATGACAGAAGACAACTCAAAGGATATTTTCTAAAATTTAACAGCGACGAAGATCTTAAACCAAAGAGGTATCCACCAGCAGGTAAAGGTTTCAGACCCAGCCAAGCCTTCCTCAGCCCTGGGACATGGATGATAAGAAGAGGTACGGTTGGCAGAGAGGGGAGCCCTGACCGCTGGGGCGTAGCCATCTCAGGAAACTTCAGCCGGCCAAGAATCGCGATCCTACCTCTTCCACCAGAAGAAATTGACGTTGCCGAGTATTTCGTCTTGCTTGGATCCACAAACAACGTTCCTGGAAGCAGCTCAAGAGATCGAACGGCACATTGCATTGGGCAAATGTGCTGCGCATCATCTCTTTAAAGTGTTGAAAAGCAAGGGTGTGTCTTTGAAGACCAAGGTGTGGCCTGACTCAAGCCATGGTATTTTCAGGGGCCTCGTCTATAGGTGGAAATTGGAGAGTGGACAGGAAAGAGCACAGAAGAATCGATGCATTTAAATGATAGTGCTGGCCAAGAATCTTGAAAGTACCGTGAACTGCCAAAAGAACCAATGACGCTGCTCTTGGAAGGACGGCCAGGATGCTCCTGGGAGGCGAGGATGGTGAAGTTTCGTCTCACGTTCTTTGAACATGTTGTTAGGAGAGACCAGTCCCTGAAAGAGAATGTCATGATTCACCAAGTCGAGGTAGAGCCAAAAAGCGGGAGAATTGGCACAGTGTCTACACCAGTGGGTCCCAATGGTGAGGACTGTGCGGCTGGGGCGGTGTTTCCTTCTGTTGTGCATACGGTCTCTGGAGTCAGAATCCAGCTAACAGCACCTCCCAGCCACAGCCCTCTCTCCCCGAGTGCCCTTCAACTTTCCCTGGTGGGGGCTCCGCCAGCATGTTACAGCCCCTCGAAACTGAGGCCACCATCCCCGTGATCACACAGAGGAGGCCCCGCTGGTAGAATTCCACTTTGAAGAGAATGGACTGATGCCCCCCTTAGGAACCTCAGTACCCTCTGACCCACTCACCCCACCCCGAGGATAGTGGAGCACTGCCAGAGAGTCACAACCTTGGCTCAGCTAGCTGCCGGACCCCTCACATAGCAACCTCACGTCTTCACTTGTAAAAGGGGGGCTCCCTGCATTGCCGTAAGGGTGAAACGAAAGGGTGCGTGTTAGGGTCCACAGTGAAGTGGGGCTTCTTGTTGGGTGAGGTTAAGTCAGTTCTGGCTCATGGTGGTCCCATGTGACAAAGCAGGACTGCTCCCCAGGCTTCCCCACCCCCCGCTGGCTATGTACTGGGGTCTTCTTGGGAGCAGACTATCAGGGCTTTCTCCCACAGAGCCTGAGTGGGTTTGAGCCACCAACCTTAACCACTGCCCCACCAGGGTCCCCCTGGAATGGAATAGATGGCGGGTATCATGCCTCCTAGGGCCGGGGCGCCAGTCCACTGCTCTGCTTCTTCAGGACGGAGATGAACGGGGCCTTCGAGGTAGAGGGCACAGCCTCCCCCTGGCCACACACACCAAAAAGAAGCGAGAAAGCAAAATCAAACGGCCGTTGTAATTTATGTCCTCTGCATTAATTTTCCACACTTAACTGCTGAACGGACTCGATTCTTTTCTTTTCTTAAGGACCTTTATGAATCCCATCATTAATAAAATCAGACATTCAATTAGAAGGAAACTCTGATTGAGAAGTGATCGTCTCCTCGATGCCCCCCCCCCATCTCCCTCACTCGGCGCCGACTCCCTGAATTGTCCCGGGTCTGCCCTGCTGACGCGCCATCCCCTGTTTCTCCCTCTTCTTCCCCCCAACAAAAGCCAGAGAAGAACACGGGCTGATTCCATTAACCTCCGTCAGCACTGAAATCTAGCTCTTCATTAACATGAGTTAATATGATTAATCAAAATAATGAGACAAACCTATTAAATTAGGGGGCCTGAAATGACAGGACTGGGCAGGAACAGCGAAGGCAAGAGGCAGGGATCAGAAGGGCCGCTGGGTCAGGCTGGGGAGACCGAGGTGAGGAGGGCAGGGAGCCCATGGCCCAGCCCCACCCAGGGCTGCAGGAGGGGAAGGTGCGTGCAGTGGCTTGGAGACCTTGACTGGGGGGTGGGGGGTCACATCCCATGTTTGTGTCCATCTCGGTTAGTTAGAACCAGCCCCCACCCTGCTCCTTCTTACCCTCGGTTCTGAGTTCTCAGTGGCTCTGCGCCCTCCAGGGCCAATGGAAGCACAATCAAGGAATTGCAAAGCCAATGCCGAAGTTCTCTTCCAAGTTTTAAAGAGCAAAAATATCACATTGACGACTAAGGCGTTTGCCCCAAACCGGGGTCTTTTCCCATGGTCTGTCCTGCGTGTGAAAGCTGGGCCAAGAGGTAGGAAGACAGAGGACGGGTGCACTTGACCCGCGGTGCTGATGGAACAGACCGAAGAGACTTCCCGAAGAGCAAACATGAAATATAACCGAAGACTCCTTAGTAACGACACTTTGTCTTGCTTACTTTGGGCCCATCAGGAAAGACCAGTCCTAGAAAAGAATGCCCTGTGTGGTGACGTAGGGGGTCGAGAGACAGGGAGGCTCTCGATGGGATGAACTGGTCTAATAGGCACAGTCGTGGATGCGGATTCTGATCGATCAAACGTCACAGTACAGAAATGGTCAGCTTTTCACTGTTACATCTGCGTGGAGGGTTGTCACGGGTCGCCTGACTTCATAGCAACTAACAACTCCAGGGTTATCTACTCCTGAGTTTCCTCTCCCTCCTGAGGAAGCAGCGAACTTTTCCAAGGCAGAAAGAACCCCCCCCACCCCCCGCCAGCTCGGCTGCTCAGAAGGTGTGTGACTTGGAGAGAGGTGTTTTACTTTTCGGAGGCTCATCCATGTGAACCCATCTATCACAGCGGTTCTCCACCTGTGGGTCGCGACCCCTGTGGGGGGTCGAAAGGCCCTTTCACAGGGGTCGCCCAATTCATAAAAGTAGCAAAATGACAGTGATGATGTAGCGATGAAAATCATTTTTTGGTTACGGGGTCACCACCACATGAGGAGCTGTCTGAAAGGATCGCAGCATCCGGAAGGTTGAGAACCACTGAGCTAACAGAGGGGAGTGCAGTTACTGAGTTTGAATAACTGCTGGAAGAAGGGAAACAGAGTCTAAGGGGAAATGTCTGGTGGGACCCCCCGTGGAAGTCTTTTCCCTCCTTCTGCCCCCGACTGTCCCAAGGATGATACCTTGAGATTGCGTGACACCAAAAAACCAAGGCCATCACTGTGGAGCAGATTCTGACTCTTGGGGTCCCCATGTGACAGAGGAGAACTGAACTCCATCGGGGCTTTTGGCGGTCATCTGGAAGGATGTAGCTCACCAGCTGTTTCTCACCGTGCTGGTCCTCTGCACAACAGAAGGAAGCCCTGCTTCTGCCCGGGCCGGCCCCGGCCCCACAGCTGTTCCTGGACTCGAGCCCACGGCTGCAGCTCTGGGGTCAATCCATCTTGTTGAGAGCTTTCCCCTTTCACTGCCCTGATACTGTACCCAGCCCAACGCCCGTCCCCAGAAATGGGTCTCTCTTAGTGACGTGCCCGAAGGACATGAGACGAGGGCTCAGCATCCTTACCTCTAAGGAGCACCCGGCCACATTTCTTCAAAGATTGGTTTGTCCTTTTGGCGGTCCACGGTACTTTCAATCCTCCTCCAGTGCCACATTACAAATGCATCGATTCTTCTTCCGTCTTCCTTACTCAATGCCCAACTTTCACGTGCACAGGAGACGATTAAAATGCCACGGCTTGGTCAGGCACACCTTCATCCTCAAAGAAACCTCCCTGCTTTTCAACACTTCAAAGAGATCTTGTCAGCAGATTTTCCCAACGCGATGTGTCCTTTGAGCTCTTGGCGGCTGCTTCCCGTACAAGCTGTCAAATGGGAAACTGACCGGCTCCATGAACTTTCATCTAAAAGACAATAAAATCTTTTAAGTCAAAAAGGGGCTGGCGATATGTTGCCTCACAGAAACCACTCTGTTGAGGGTGACTTCCACCTCAGAAAGTATCAAGACCCAGTGTCTCCAACCTGCTTCTCTCTCTGGTTCCACCTCGGAACAGAGGCCGGGGTGACTCCATGGTAGAATTCTCATTTTCCACGCAGGAGACCCAGGTTTGATTCCTGCGTACACGCTTCATGCACAGCCATCACCATCTGTCCGGGGAGGCTTCCATGGTGAGAGGTTCCAGTGGAGCCTCCTAACTGAAACGGACTAGGAAAAAAGGCTTGATGATCCCGGTGATCACAGAACTGCAACTGATCGCGGGTCTGTTTGACGGTAGCCAACAGCAACAAGTAAACACCTCTCTAAAACTCTGTATCTCTATTGACAAAGAGGGATCCTGATACGACACACAGAATGCTGGGAAGGCGAAGTGAGGTCCTGTTTACAAATGGCTCTGTCCCAGGCACTCACAAAACACATGTGCCTTTCCTCCAGGAAGGCTGCATCCAGAAAGAGGAAGGACAGCAAGTTCAACAGGGGACATTTGGGGTTCTAATTCTCATTGTGTTGACAGTCGTGCAAATGACCTTGTAAAGGGACTGAAGGGCTTAGGCCAACCAACTGGACAGGATCCACATGTGCGTCCATTCCAGAGAAAGGTGGTCCAACAGAAAACAGAATGCAAAACGGTTGAGCCCTATCATTAATGTCATATGCAAGGAAAATTTTGCTGAAGATAATTCATAGATGGCTTTTAGTAATATGGCAAGTAAAAACTGCCAAAAATTCAAGTCAATTCAGAAAAAGACACGAAACTTGGGCTATCATTGCTGACTTCAGCTGGATCTTGGCTGAAAGCAAAGGATACCAGGAAGATGTTTACCTGGTTTATGGACTATGCAAAAATATGTTTACTTGTGTCATGTTGAATCGTGACAAATTATGGACAAGATTGCCCAGAATGGGAATTTCTGACAACTGGATTGTACTCACATGAAACCTGTCCATAGATCAAGAGGCAGTTGGTTATTCAGATGGAACCAGGGGTGTTGCATGGTTTAAAGTCAGGTTGGGTGTGCGTCAAAGCCCTTTCCGTTTACCACACGTATGCAGTCTGTGTGAGGGAAGATCTTCAGAGGAGCTGGACTCTCTAAGGCAGGCTCATTAACACATGCAGATAACGCATCCTCGTTTGATGAAAACGGAGAGGGCTGGAAGCATTTACTGATGAAGATCAATGACTAGCCTTCAGGAGGGATTGCAACTAAATGCAAAGAAAACAAAAATCCTCACCGCAGAGCCAATAGCCAAAGTCACTACACACGGAGTGGGGGTGGGAGGGTGAGAAGTTGTCCAGGATTTCATCGTACCTGGGTCCACAGCCAGTGCCCACGGGAGCAGCAGTTAGGGAACCAACAATGTGCTGCGTCAACACACCTTTTGTAAAAGGCCTCTTTAAGGCATTAAGAAGCTAAGTTGGCACTTGAAAAAATAAGGCGTGCTAGACCTAACCCGTGGCAATTAAAGGGCCTCATCTGCTTGTGAACGACGCACAGAGGAGAAGGAGGCCCGACGAAGAATGGATGCCTTCGAATACGAAGCTGATGAAGAATATCAAATGTACCACGACCGCCCAAGGAACCAACCAATCTTTCTTGGAAGAAGTACAGCAGCATGTTCCTTCGCATCGAAGATGGAGAGAAGAGACTGTGGGGCTGAGCAGGTTCTGAGTGGACCGGTCCCTAGAGAAGGACATAAAGTGGAGGATCCGTTGAAAATCGAAGACCTTCCAGGGACGGATTGCCACAGTGCCTCCCCCGCGGGCTCAAGCATCCAGACTAGTGTGAGGATGCGTTTCATAGGGTCACCATGCGTCAGAACCAGCTCCCTAACAGCACGGGGACAGAAAGAACGTCTTTATGAGACAGACGCGCGTTGCGCTGGCAGCGGATTTAGTTATCAGAGGTCAACCACAGACCACGTCTAGTCCCCACCTCATTTTGTCCTGCCCACACCCTAAGAAGGGTTTTCACATTTTTAAATGGCTGGGGTGGGGGGTGTTTTTAACACGAATGACACATTTGATTCAAATTGTCCTGTCCATAGGAGCCCTAGTGGCATAGTGGCTATGCGTTGAGCTGCTAACTGCAAGGTCAGCAGTTCAAAACCACCAGCTGCTCCTGGGGGAGGGGGATGGGGAGGACAAGGCTATCTACTCCTGTAAAGTCACAGTCTCGGAAACCCACAGGGGGCAGCTTTACTCTGTCCTATAGGGTCTCTATGAGTCAGAATTGACTCGATGGCAGTACGTTTTGAGAGAGAGTCTGCTTAGGAGGCAGCCACACCCATTGGTTTACATATTGTCTGGAGCTAACTCAACTCTTTGAACTACTAACCACAGTCAGCAGTCGGAACCCACCAGCTGCTTCTTGGGAGAAGAATGAGACTTTCCACCTCCAGGTAAGATCTGCAGCCTTAGAAGCCCACAGGGGCAGGTCTCCCCTGACAGCAGAGTTGTTATGAGTTACAACTGCCTCGATTGCAGTGAGTGAGCAAGTGCGTGGGTTCCACGCTGGGCTGTTAACCCCACGGCCAGCAGTTCGCACTCACCGGCAGCTTCCAAGGAAAAAGAAGAGGCTTCTGCTTTACAGGTTTACAGCCTTGAAAGCCCGGATCCACTCCACGGCCAGGGGCTGGGCTGGTGTGAATGCGTCCATTAGATGGCTCACACAGCTGTGTATTGGAGCTTAAATTCTGAGCACCCGATTTGCAGAAGGTTGTGGATGACAGTCACAGTCCGAAATCCATCTGCAGAGTCCCCACATAGACTGAGCATCCATTGACTTCCTTCTGACCATTGACCAAGGATGTAGATCATCTTGCCTTCAGGCAGAGTGCTTTGGACAGTGGGTTACCCTCAGTCAGCGCAGAGAGCGCAGTCTCTTAGGGGCTTGTCTAGGTGAGTCTCACTCATCTCACTGCCTTGGCTAGAAGGCCCTGGCCCCTCCTGTAAGCTCTTATAATCTAACACTGTACATGTAGCAACAGAGGCCCCTTTCCTGCTTCGGTGGTCCCCCCTCTACACATGGAGCACCTTGTGTTTTGCCTTTGTCATTTTCAAGACTGAATAAATGTTCTCCTTAAATGATATTTTATATTGGAGTCTCTTTTGTACCCTACGACAGCCTAAACCTTCCGCTACCTGGCCATTGACAGAAAAATGAGCAGACTCCTAGGTTGGATCACCAGAAAGCAACAGCTTTTGCTGTTCATTCAGTTCCCCTAGAAAAGTCCTCAGCACATTAAGATTTAACTTATGTCCTTACCTTTTTTAGGAGGTTCATAAGAAAGATCCATTTGAATGGAGTGCCAGTGTCTTTTGCAATAAATATTTCCTTGAATTTTATGCCCGGCAAGAAGTCTGTCTCCAATTGACCTTAGATACATCATTTATTACCCCAGTGTGACTGGCATATTATAATCAGCACACAGAATCACTTGAGATTTTTTAGAGGGTACCAACAGACAAATATTCTGTACTTGAATAATTATGCATTAATTTATGTGATTATCTCCTAAGTTGTGGTTACTGATGGTCGTTTTCCATTTATGTAAAGGGTGCTAGATTTCTTTTTTAATTAATTCAATTAAATAATAACATGACTTAAAGAAATGTCAAGGAGCAATGTGGGCATAGTGTGACAGGTTTTGTGTCTACTTGGCTGGGTCAAGATTCTCAGTCGTTTGGCAGTTGAGGGCTCCCCCAAGATGTAATCAATTATCTGATGGGATCTGCTGTGAGTAGCCCAGCAGTAGTGGGAAGGTCAAGGTGCAGTTGGTCCCTTACTGAGGTCACGGCCCTCACGATGCTTCCTTGGGGAGGTGGCACGCTTCATATAGAAGTAGACATTGTGGAGGGCTTCTTGCTGGTTGGGCTTATGCATCTGGCTCATCGACCTCCAGTCCTTTGAACTTGAGCCAACATCCAAGCACATTGCCCACTCATCCCGGGAGCCATCCGAGCCGGCTGTCTGACCTGCCGACCTTGGATTCATCTGCCTCTGCATCCACCAGCTGTGGTCTTTCTGCTTCATCTTCCTGCTTCTTGGCCCATCAGCCCTGACAGCTCCACACGTCAAGAGAAGCCTTGGGTTGGAGGTCTGATCCACAGACTTGAACCCGACCGGACGAGCAAAGTCACCAGTTGTGATTCTCTTGAGAACCCAGCCTAACCCAAGTCAATCCACAGAAGAGGCACAAAACCTCAGGAATGACAAGCATCTGGGAAATATCATATTGGACACTGGGAACAACGTGCTTCTCTTGTAACCAACTGTCGTTGCCAGAAAGCTCAAGATCAAAGGGACTGCAGTTTGCAATGATACGAAGGTTCTGTAGCTGATCTGGGGGAGGCTTAGGAATACGGTGGGTAGAGCATGGTGCTGCTCACAGAAAGGCTGGCACTTGGAACCCACTGGTGGCTCCTTGGGAGATAGATGAGGCGTCTGTTCTGCAAAGATTCACACCCCCTTGAAAGTCCCATTGGTTTGATCTTGATAATGACCTCATTCTACTTCTTTGCACTTTATGGACGCAGGGAGAAGGAGAAGGTTTTCTACTCCCATGAAGTGTTATGGTCCGGTCAGCCCACAAGGATGGTTCTGCCCTGCCCTACAGGGTCGCTATGAGTCAGAATTGACTTGATGGCAGTGAGTTTGTTTGTTTGGTTTGGGTTTTATGAGAGCATTTGTCACATGGCTCAGATTTTATTGACTCACACGCCTATCTTCCAAACAAGACAGAAATGTGACACCCATCATGTCTTCATCCTCAGCTCTGACACCGTTGTTGTTATTGTTGTCTCCTCCTTGTTGTAACCCAGCAAGCGGACAACAGAAGGAAAACCCGGCCCAGTCCCGCGCCATCCTCACCCTGGTCCCTCCGCTCGGGCCCACGGTCCATCTCCTGAAGGGCTTCCTCCCTCTCGCTGACCTTCTGCTTCAGCAAGCGTGACATCTTGCTCCAGGGACATCAGATGGTCTCTCCATTCTTGATTCGAAGGAGGATTCTGGGTATACTTCTTCCGAGACTAATTCGCTCTTTCTTCTGGCCATCCACGGCACTTTCAGTATTTGTTCCAACGTCATCATGTGAGGCACCAGCTCTTGGGCCTTCCTCATTCATTGTGCAGCCGCACCTGCACATGAGGCAACTGAAAACACCACAGCTTGCGTCAACCTGAACGTAAGTCTTCAAAGTGACCTCTTGGCTTTTAACACTTTAAAGAGGTCTTTTGCTGCAGACTTGGTGGTGCACTACGCCATTTGGTTTCTTAACTGTGACTTTCATGGGTGCTGATTGTGACCTGAGTGGCGGTGTTAAATGCAAACACACACCAACCTGTTGCCCTCAAGTCAAGCTGCACAGGAGAGCTGTGCGCCATTGGGTTTTCAATGACTGGTTTCCAGAAGGAGAACCCAAGCCTTTCTCCCAAGGTCCCTCTGGGTAGACTTGAACTTCCATCCCTTTGGTTGCAGCCCAAAGCCTTAACCGCCTAGGGATTTTAGGTACAGAAAGCAAAACAAAAAACAAACTGCCATCTAGTTGATTCAACGCATGGCAACCCGAGATAGAGTTTCCAAGATTGTAAATCTTCCTTTTGGAGAGCAAACAGCCTCATATTTTCCCCACAGAGCTGTTGGTGGGTTTGAACTGCTGACCTTGTGGATAATGGTACAATGCAGCCCATAACACCCAAGGGGTGCGACATTGAGTAAGTAAAGAAATGGAGGGCTAGCAGGAAGCATAAATAATAGTGTGTGTCTCTTTGGCTTCTAACTACTAACTGCTAAGGATGTCAGGGAGCAAGTTGGAGAGAGGGCGAGGGCCTCGCCGTCTATTAAGATGAAGTTTATTGAAGGAACAAAGCGACACGTCGTGAGGATTTACCAGAGTCCTGGGGGGACATAGAGGTTTTCACAGAGCTTAAATACAGAGGAGTCAACAACTTCCGAGAAGAAATTGCTAAAGGATAGATATTTACAAAAAAATCTTATTTTAAAAGTCACAAAATCAATTGTAAATTGCCAATTGTAAATTTTAAATCCCTTACCAGTTTAATCTATGGGTGTTTCAAGGGTCTGAGTTAACTGCTCTTCCTGGGAGCCAGGGGAGGAGGGGCGCAGGGGTCCCTACAGGCTTCTTGACGTAGTCTGGCTCTGGGGAGTCAGCTCGGACTTAGCAGTGAAGAGAGAGGAAGAGTAAGTGGGGTCCAGCATCCATCTTTGGCTGAAGCCTCACCATATTCCAAGCACTTGGTTCTGTTGAGCTCACACCTACCGCTGTCCCCCAGAGGTTGTGCAAAGAGCCAGCGATAATGTCTCTGATCATCGCAATAACCTTGTCCAGATGAAGCAGTTTTTCGTTTCAAGGACTTCCCCTGGGATTGACCTGACCTACATGCTATCCCAAGACACCCCATCTATGTCTCCATTGTGTGTTTCGACATCCTGCCTCAGTGAGTGGGGTCAGGAGAGAAGAAAGAATGGACGCTTTGCTAAGAGCCCTTGTCGGGAAGGTCTGGGATGAGGCAGGCTAGTCCTTCTGCGTCGTTGGTACCGTTGGGTAAGTGGTGGGCTAGGTCGCTAGTTCAAACTCCGCGGGAGAAAGTTGAGGCTGGCTGCTCCCCTAGAGAAGGAGATTCTCAGAAACCCTGTTCCATGGGCCACGGTGACGTGGACAGACTTGGTGGCAGTGTGTCTGGTTCGGGTTTTGTGACCCTTCCTCGCTCCCTCTTCCCACGCGTCTCCCCTTTATGTGAAACCAGCTCCCCTTGTTGGCTTTAGCAACTATGAGCGGGCTGTTTCTCCGACGAGGGGGTGCTGTGGGCCTTCCTGTGGTCCTCCATTTCAGGAAATGCAATTATTCCTTCAAGAAAATATTTCCGTCCATTTTCTAATGGAATATCGGGCTCCTGCTTCCACTAGGGCAGTAATAAACTAACAATAGCCCCCTCCACTCAAGGACACGAGCCTCACAGCTCCAGAGCGTAAACTCCTTCCTCGGCCTTCCCTTCCCGGCCAGTCCTCTCCTTTCTTCCGTTGGCAGATCTTTCCTCATTCTCTGTCTGCCACTTTGGGGGCCCCAAGCCCTAAATCGGATCTTTCTATGGACATGGTGCAAGCTTCCCTCTCCTTCCTTCCTCCTTCTCCAGTCTGTCCGCAAGGCTGCTGGTTAACGTTCTGAAACAGAGAGGCACACGGAAGCCTCAGGCCGTGGCCAGCTGATCCTGGGTCTCCGTCTTTAGACGGTTCCATTGTTAAATGGTTTGATGTTGCTGGTAGGTGCCGCCAAGTTGATGCTGACTCCTGGCAGCCTGATGGACAGCAAAACGCAGTGCTGCCTGGCCCTGTGTCCTCACGGTCAGCAGCCCGGCTGAGTCCTTCACTGTAGGGACAGTCCGAGCCCACCGCATGCAGGGCCTTCACTAGCCCTGTCGGTGTCCCGTCCAAAGCACGTGAGCCAGACGGTGTACTGCGGTGACCCATCAGGTTTAGAAGTAGATCTCCAGGCCTTTCTTCCTCGTTCATCTTACTCTGGAAGCTCTGCTGCAAGCTGCTTCCCATGGGCAACCCTACTGGCATTTAAAAGTGCCTGTGGCATAGCTTCCAACATCACAGGAACACCCAAGCCACCGCGGGGAAGGGTTGAATAGTGAGCCAAGGCAACACCGGGGCCGGAGCACCAGGATCTCTTGCTGTGATCGTCAAGCCCCGGCACCAGCTCCGAGGGCTCTGTTCGCCACCAGCCTGTGTTAGAATCCAGCTCTGTCCCCTCCTAGCTCGGTGACCTTGGCCTGACTGCATCTATAAGCTCGCTGGGCCCCATTACATCATCTCTCAAATGAGAAAGATGATCCCAGGAGCGCTTACCTCAGTGCATCGCTCTGAGGCTTCAATGAACTCATGCCTGGGAAGCTCTCCAGCATGTGCGTGTTCACTAGGATGCTTATGCCCCAGGCTCCTTCATGCATACTGAGCACTTGCCCCTGGGAGCCCGGCCGGAAGCTTGGTCTTTCTCTAGGGAGGTGGCAGCTGGGATGACTCCCCGCCTGGAGTCTCAGGACCAGCTAGCGCCCCCTCTCTTGACCCTGGGAAAATCACCAGCCAGGTGAAGCCCAGAGGACTCACTGGACCCTGAAGCTCAACTTCTAGAACTCACATACCACAGGCCCCGCCCAACTCAAGACATTCAGTCCACAGCCCTCTGTCCTCTGGTCACCAACCAGGAGGGGCTCTAGGCAGAGCCACTTCAGGAGAGAGGTGATAGAACAAGCCAAGCCAAACCCACTGGCCATGAGCCAAATACTGACTCATAGTGAACACAGAGGACGCCTAGGGGCACCCCTGTCCAGGCAGCAGGCTGCACCAGTCACATTGTATACCCTCTGGTGAGTCTGAGGCGCAGGCAGGGGACACTGCCACCCACCCCAGGAAGAGGGCTGACTGGAGAGGCAGAAGAGGCCTTGGAGGCAGCTGCCCACAGTAGAGGCCTGCTCTGACAGAGGGCCAGGTGCCACCTCCTCAGGTCACAAGTCTGATAGAGGGATGCCCTATGGCAGGATATCCTCGGGATGTGTTGTTCATCAGATTCAGGACCCATCTGTGACAGCTAGTTGACAGCAGCACTGGGGGACAACCCGTTGGACCACCGGATCAGGAAGACTGGAGGAGCATTTGGCAGTCCTTCCCCACCATTGGTCATTTGGACAAACCAGAAACCTAGGTGTGGGTCACGCCAGCTCTTCCTGAATCTCCCCTAACCTAACCCTGCCTCATCCGCGTCATGGTATCATCTCCTACTGATGTCGGCCATCGGCCGTCTCCTTCCAATTTCACTTACCCTGTCGTTCAAGCTGTGTTTGTCTGGATTTCATCCCCAAATCCTAGCAGCATGCCAAGCACCTAACAGGTGTTCAATAAACGTCCGTCGAATAAACTAATCAAGTCAAGACACCCAGGTGCGAAGATTCCAAGTGGCTTGTGGAAGAAGAGGAGCTGCAGGTGGGCCAGCTAGCACATGAACAGATGCTCAGCACCACTGGCTATTAGTAACAATGACTCAACACCATTGTGAGACACTGCTTCACAGCCACCAGGAGAGGGTGTCATCACACAAACATCTCCAGAAGCTCCAAAGTACTGAGACGGATGGGAATCAACTGGAACCTTCCTTCACGGCTGAGGCCGAGCAATTCAGACTCCTAGCCACTCGATAGCATGAAGTAGAACTGCCCCTCAGGGTTTCTGAGATGGTGACTCCTTAAGGGAGTAGGAGACTCATCTTGCACCCAGGGAAAAGGCGGGTGGGTTTAACTTGCCAGTGGTAGCTCACGGCATAGTCACCCACGACGTCACTAGGGATCCCTCGTTGTTGCTGGGGGAGTGCAAAGAGGTGCCGACCTGTGGAAAATAGCTCAGTGATGAACCCAGCAAGCTCACTCCCAGCTACAGACACCCCACCCCACCCCCGACCTCCATCAGTTTAAAGCTGGACTCAACCAGATCCTTGTCCGTCCACGTTCACTGCAGTGCCCTCCCTAATGGCCAAGAGCTTTTCAATGGCCGGTAGCTAACTGGACCCAGCCTGCTCTGTGGGTCGAGGGTACCAGGCAGGACTGAAAGGGCCTGCTAGGCCTTCTGTCCACTGTGTCTTCCCCTTGACAGAGGTCAAGACTTGGGAGGCTGTTCTGTACTAAATGCCCTCTGTGATATCACCCCTCGCATCTGCATATCAAGGACTCTGAAAAGCCTCAGGTTAAGACGGAGCCCGTGATAAAGGAGGAATGCATCTGTCCAGAGGGCAGCCTTCCACCTCCCCAGTCAGCAGCAGCAGCTTCCTGAAGCTCAGCTCCAGTCGCCCAGTGGGTGCCCCTCCCTCCAGGAATGGCTTATCAAGGAGCTATTCAATGAAAAGCATTGTGCTGGGCAGCAGGCAACCAGCCTGCATATGGGATGGGAGGACCTGTAGCCCCTGCCCGAACCCAGTTAAACGGAGGAACCACCAACTGGTCAAGTTGTTGCCAATTTGAAATGACAGCAACACAAAAAACAAAAGCCCCCTTGCCAAGGAACCGATGGCGGCGAGAGGAGAACTGCCTCTACTCTTCCAGGAGTAGAAAGCACCGCCTCTCTCCCACCGAGCAGCCGGGTGGTTTCAAACTGCTGACCTTGCCATTAGCAGCCCAGCTCGCAAGCCGAGGCGGCACAAGTGGTTATGGCTCCATGCCTAAGGCGCCTGGAAGATAGGCCTGGGTATCTGCTCACCCAAAGCGGCGACCTGGAAAACCCGGTGAGCCACTATCTCCCCTAGGGGACACCGCCAGGAGTTGGAATCGGGTCCCCGCCAATAGCAGCAGCTGCTGCCGCTGGGTGGTCTGGGCGGAGACCCTCTGACCTTTCCGGAAGCTACTATTCAGAGTGGTCAAGGATCTTGTCTGGCTTAGATGCACTGCTGCTTCCATGAGCACCGATTGTGCATCTTGCAGGGGTCCTCAAACTTTTCAAACAGGGGCCAGTTCATTGTCCCTCAGACCCGTTGGAGGGCTGGACTATAGTTTAAATAAAAATATTTTTTAAACTTATGAACAAATTCCTATGCACACTGCACATATCTTATTTTGAAGTAAAAAAAGCAAATGGGGCAAAAACACCCGGCGGGCCGGATAAATGTCCTCAGCGGGCCACATGTGGCCCGTGGTCCATAGTTTGAGGACACCTGATCTTAGGCACTGGGGCCAGAGTGAAAGGAAGTCTGGGAAGTCTGTTCCACAGGATTCCAGGGTTCATCAGTGGACTACCACATGCTTCCCAACAAAGAACACCCCCGGCAGGGCTCTCCAGGCTAAGGGTTAGGGAGGGTGACATGGCGGGGGATGCTCATGAGCCAGAATGGAAAACCACACACAGGAAGGGAGATGGCCCTTCTGGTCTCTGCTCTGTCTCCTCTCCTTGTGCCAGCGAGCACGGTGCAGGCAGCGTTTCCACGGGGAGCATGAGGCGTGCAGAGAGCTCAGGGATTGCTGGGATGGAAAACCCTTGTTACGGAGCCATTAGTCCAAGATGTGTCCGATGACATTGGGTGGTCTACTTAATGGACTGATGTTACACCATCTTTCAGAGAATTGTGGGTCTGAGTGCCCACACCCATGTCCTTCCTGTGTCTTAAGGGCAGCCTCTGGGACTCTCCAACCATGGGGATTTTCAAGAGCAAAACCCCCTCGCGCGGAAGAGGGACGGCCACCAGCACTCAAGTCCTGGTGACCAGGACAGCTGTTGGAGCTTAAGGTAGCTGCCCCCAGCGTGGGGCAGACGGAGCTGTGGCAGCAGAGTGGACGCTGGTTACAGGTTCTCTTAGGGGGCACTGAGGGCACGGGCTGCTAGGCCCCGATCCCAGCTCAGCAGCTTGCCCTGGTTGACCCCTGCCAGTGGAGTGGGGAGCTTTTCCCTACTTTGAAAGGACACCTCTGGGTGTTAGGGCCAGGGAAGTTAAAAAAATAAGGCTTGACTGACCCCTTGTGGTGCCGTGCTCAAAGCTCACTCCTGGCTGTCCTGGAGGTCTCTGCAGACGGGTTCAGAGGCTTCTGTCACAAAGGTTTCCGGGCGCTGTTGTGTTAACTGCTTTCAGGACAGCGCTGACTCCTGGCAATGAAGGAGACGCTGCCCAGCCCGGGTCACCCTCGCTACCACTGGCCCATCCGGTCATTGTCATCGTCAGCGGCTGATTTTCCAAAGTACAAGGCCAAGCCTTTCTTCCAAGGAAGCTCCATCAACACCTGTCCAGGGTCAGCAGGGGCCCAGACGAGCGCTCCCAGCATGCGGTCACCTGGGGGCACTCGTTCAAACACACACACTCTGCCGGTCAGACTTCTTGATATTTAACAAACCACCTTGGGTCCGCTCTCCTCCACTCCCTCGGTGGGACCCCTAATCTCAACAACCCACGGTGATCTCTGGGGCAGCTCACTGAATACTCTCAGCCCTTCCCCTCTGTAGTCATTCCTGAGGGCCGCTGACACCCGTCATAACTTGGTGACATAAAGCTATAGAACTCTAGTTTCTCCCTCCCACAGATCCAGAGACCAGATGTCGGATGTCGGCAGGCTTGGGTCCCCCTGGAGGCTCTGAGGCACCTTGGTCCTGTGCCTTTCTGCTTGTCTCAGGTGGGCACCTCCAGTCGGTGGTCCTCCTGGGCTTATAGCTGCATACATCCCACTCTGCCTCTCTCTTTGCCTGGTCTGCCCTCTGAGGGACTGGGCTGACTCCTCATCTGTTCTGCTTCAAGGACTCCGCATTGGACTGTTGGGCCCAACAAGGAAGCCAGAGTGATCTCATCTCAAGACCTCGGAGTATCTACCAAGACTCCTTCCCAAAGGGTGGGAATGCACATCTTGGGAAGCTACTGTGCAGGATAGAGTGACGTCGTGCAGGATTTTTGTCTTGCTTAGAGCCACAGTCAGTCCTCACGGAAGCAGCACTCAAGAGACCAAACGACCCGTTGCCTTGGGTCAATCTGCTGCACAAGACCTCTAGAGTATCGAGAAGCTAGGAAGTTGCTTTGAGGACTGAGGTGCGCCTGAGCCAGCGGTCTTCCATGGCCTCCGATGCAGGTGACAGTTGGACATCGAAGAAGGAAGCTGGCGGAGAATACGGAAAGCACCATGGACGGTGCGTTCCTGGAGGAAGCATGACCAGAGTGCCCCTTGGAGACCAGGGTGGCGAGGCTTCATCTCACGGCTTTGGACGAGTTGTCAGGAGAGACCAGTCGCTGGAGAAGGACGTCATGCTTGGTAAAGTGGAGGGGCAGCGGAAGAGAGGCAGGCCCTCAGTGAGATGAATGGACACAGGGGCTGGCACAACAGGCTCAAGCACAGGAACAATCGCGAGGATGGTGCAGGGCAGGGCAGCATCTCGTTCTGTTGTGCCAGGGTCGCTACGGGCTGGAACTGACTCAATGGCCTCAATAATCACAACACCCCTTCTTCAGCCTACTGCACCGTCCAAGCAGGGGGTAAGATTGTGGGTCTAAGCACCATCAGTTCTGGACCCTCCAACCCCAGGGGTACGTGGGCCGGCTGGAGCGCATGTTAAATTCCAGACAGCCATCAGTAGCAGGGGCCGCTGCCAGTGCTCTGGCATTGCTGCTGGCTCTCAGCGAGCCACTCAGAGTAGGAAGTTGGAGGCGGTACTTCTCTAAAAAATCCGGAGTTGAGCTGATGGTTGATTTTATAACATCCATAATTATATTACTGCATAGCTATAAAACCATCTCTCGGTTCACATTTCAGCCCCAGAGCAGCTCTGAAGGTGAGGGAGGCCGTCCGAGCCGCTATTCCTAGGCTAGCCTATCATTGAGAAGAACAGAAGCTTAGGGCCATGGTGCTGGAAAATGCCAAGATCCGAACACAAGTCACGTTGAAGTCCCGCCGCTCCCTAAATAACAGCCCCGAGGGCGCCATCGGCCGCGCCTGAACTCTCAGCACAAGTGGAAACCACTTCAAATTCTGTGGTCACTTGAACTTAGCTTCTCAGCCAGGCTTTGGCGTCCGGTGGCCTCGTTCGTGGGGAGCACAGTGCCCTCTGGTGGTCTTTGCGAGCATGAACTCTTGGGAAGTACAATCAAAAATGCTCCTTGGATTTTAAAGTTGATGGTGATGATGATTGTCATGGTATGCTATATGAGTCAGATCTTTAAACTGTTAAAATAACAGCACATAGTAAGCACTCATTAAAAAAACACCAAGAGGCCGGGGAAAAAAACTCCTTAGAAGACAGGGTGGTGAAACTTTGTCCACCAGGAGAGGCCAGTTCCCGGAGAAGAACATCGTCCTTGGTCAAGTTGAGGCTCGGTAAAAAGAGGAAGACTTTGAGCTGTATGAACCATCCCAGGGGCCGCCACTGCGGACTGGGATGTAGGATTGTAAGGCTGGAGCAGGACGGGCTGTCTCAAGTCTATTGTACAAAGGGTTGGCATGGGTGGGAGCTGCAGAGTCTAGGTGACATCTTTGTAATTAGGAGGGAGCCCACTTTGGGGGACGCACACTCTGCGTGACTTTCATCAACACAAGCCCGAGACTCAGTGAAAGATTCCCAAACCCAGGCTTACTGCCATCAAGTCAATGCTGACTCGCAGCGGCGTTATAGGACGGGGTAGAACTGCCCCTGTGGGTTCGAAACACTGCAACTCTTTAGTGGAGGAGAAAGCTCATCTTCCTCCTGTGGAGTTTCTGATGGTTTTGAACCGCCGACCTTGTGGTTATGGAATAAGTCATGGTTCGTCCATTCTGGAAGCTCTTAAGACTTTTTACCTCAAAGAACTTGTTACTAGGATGACACTATGATCAGAAGAGACAGGCTGGTTCTAACATCTATTAGCAAGTCCCCGGGGCCTCTTTGCTCCTCTCTCGCCTGCTCTATAGAGGAGGACAAAGGACGCCGTGTGAGTGAGACGCCTGTGTGGAAGTGTCACCCCGAGACACCTCACATTACACAATTGTCAAAACTCACAGCACTGCACAACACACAGAGTGGACCTTAGTGTGACATGCAGACTTCACTTGATAATAGCTTATCAATACAGGCTCATCAATTGTAACAAACAGACCGCCAGAATGCAAAAACCCCAAAACCTCCAAACTCACTGCCATCGAGTCAATTCTGACTCATAGTGACCCTACAGGCAAGTGGAGACCTGTCTCAGGGGGTTTCCAGGAGAGAAAGCCACATCTCTCTCCTGCAGGGCAGCTGGTGGATTCAAACTGCTGACCTTGCAGTTGGCAACCCAATACATAGCCCACTACACCACCAGGGCTCCTGGCACAGGAACGCAAGGTGGTCATGATAAGAGAAGCAGTATATTTGGAGGCACTTTACTTTCTGCCCAACTGTCTGTAAGCTTGAACCAGTCTGAACATAAAGCCTATTTTCAAAATATGAGCAGAGAAATAGACTAGACTGCCTCTCTGGCTCCCTGGGATGAAGACGAGAGGGTTGTTCCACAAACAACTGGGAGGTCGTAGGAATAGACAGACCGGGGCATGAGTTTAACATAGAGAGCCCACTTGGGAGGCGGGAGAATGGTGGTGTCTCAGAGGAGGATGAGGTGAGCAGCCGATTTGGGGGAGAAGATGACAGTTGCCATTTACCTGTGAGTCTGAAAGGGCACCCAGACAGCTAAGTGGCATTAGCCAAAGCAGTTGGAAGAGGTTTGGAAAGGCAGAAAGGGCAGTGGTCTGCATTTGATGCTGCCCTTTACCACCCCCTGCCTGGGTGAACTCCAGCCAGTTCTTGGGTCTCCCAGTGCCTCGGAGGGGCTCCCGCGCCAATAGAAACGCCAGAGGCCGCCGGGAGAATGCAGTGTGTGAGCAGGTGTCTGGGTTTCGCAGAGCTTGAGAGTGTTCTGTTTACTGGAACATAAGCTTCCTGGGGGCAGCAGTTTCCATACTTCTCCCGGGGCAGAGTAGGTCTTTGGTCCATATCGCTGAATAAATGAATGTATGAGAAACTGGAGTCGTTGACCCCGGACTGCACGGGGGAAGCCATCTGAAGGCGAGGAAACAGCTGAATCTTTCCCTACCAATGGGGAACAAGGCGGCTAAGCCCAGGGCGCTGCTCAGCAGGAACTGAAAGACTAGACTAGAGGTTCTCCACAGGGGCAATGGGGGGAGACAGTTTGGGGGTCCCGACTAGGGTGGAGGGTTCTACACATAGTGGACGAAGACCAGTAGTGCTGCAAAAGACACACACACACACACACACACACACACACACACACACACACGAGACAGTCCCCAAAGAAAGAGTTATCTGGCCCCAAAGCTGAGCATCCTGGGCCAGACTTGGGAGTCCAAGGGCGACTACTATCCAGCTGATTCTTACCAGCTCGATACTTTTGTCTGTCCATTCCTTGATCGCTCTGATTTTTTTTATTATTGTTTTAGAAAGGGACTGTTTGGGCCCACCTGAAGATTGTGGGGAGGAACCGAAACACGCGTTCACGGCCCTTGCCCTGTGGCGGCCCTGACCAATCCTGGCAGTTACTGTTCACTCTCGGTCCCCTGCAGGCGGGCGGCCAGCACAGCTAAGGCCTCACGTCTGGGGGCTGCACCGAGGCTGGGTCCTGCTTAGAAAGGAGCGCACACCCACGCCCTTGGCTTCCACCATCTTCCACACAAAGGCAATGAGGCCAGTGTGGCGCCTGGTTTCCTCTCTCCTTGCTCCTTAGGAGGTGAGACAAGATACACTTCCAAATCAAGCCTGCTCCCTTCGTCCATCCTGAGCAGAGTAGAACTGCCCCGCAGGGTCGCCACGGCGGTGCAGCTTTAGAAAAGCCAACTGCCACAGTGTTCCCCTGGGGGGAGGGCGCGGGGGGCAGCTGGGGGATTCGAACCCTCGACTGTTTGGTGAGCAACCAGGAGTTGCAGCCACCAGGGCTCCTTGTGGGAGCTAGAAAACAGTGCAGAACCAGGAATAACGGAGGGCTGCCGACAGAGCAGAACACGTTGACTTCATTCGGCTCAGGACCCAAACACCCGCCCATGGACCCCAGGCCTGACCCAGGCCAATGTCTCAGGGACGGAGCGTCCCATCCTGCCCACACCACTCGGTCACTGTCCTTGGTGGACTGCCACCACGCATTGAGCACAAGTTCAGGGTCTGACATGCCCAGGCCCCGCTCTGCGGTCGGCCTTCTCCTTTCCCACGAACCTCAACACCAAGCCATCTCCGTGCAGCAGGGTAGAACTGTGCCCCAGGGGCTTTCCGTGGCTGGCTTCTTTTTATAGTCCTTTAGTCATTTATTGAGGGCTTGTACCGCTCTTATCACAATCCTTACACCCATTGTGTGCCAAACACACTTGTACATTTGTTGCCATCATCATTCTCAAAATATCTGCTTTCTACTTGAACCCTTGGTATCAACTCCTCATTTTCCCCTCCCTCCCCATATCCCTCTCCCTCATGAACCCTTGATAATTTATAAATTATTATTATTTTTCCATATCTTACACTGTCCGATGTCTCCCTTCACCCACTTTTCTGTTGTCCATCCCCCAGGGAGGAGGTTATATGTAGATCCTTGTAATCAGTTCCCCCTTTCTACCCCGCTCTCCCACCACCCTCCCGGTATCACCACTCTCAGCACTGGTCTTGAAAGGATCATGTGTACTGGATTCCCTGTGTTTCCAGTTCCTGTCTGTACCAGTGTACCTCCTCTGGTCTAGTCAGATTTATAAGGTAGAACTGGGATCATGACCGTGGGGTGGGGAGTAAGGGGGGGGGGCAAGCATTTAGGACTATGGCTAACTTCTTCAGAGGTACATCACCAGGCCTTTCTCCCGAAAGTGCCTCTGGTTGGACTTGAACCCCCAGCCTTTTGATGAGCAGCGGAGCATACCAACTGCCAGGAATGCCCGGGGTCCTGGTTCGTGCTCCGTATGAGTGCTTTTGACGTTCCCCCAAGGCCACTGGGGCAGGATGCTGGGGGAAGAGACTGGGGAGGGAGGCCTGGCTGCAGAGAAGGGCTCCGACAAGACAGGCTTGGGCATCACAGACATTGTAGACACAGCTGAAGACGCGTGCAGGACCTGCCGACCCCCACAGCACAGAAGCTTGTCTGTTTGTTTGTTTTTAAATCTAGGTAAATTCTGTTGGTGTTGTTGTTGTGCGTTGGGCTGCGAGCTGCCTGGTCGGCAGTTCAAAAGCACCAGTAACTGGGCTTTCTACTCCAGTAAACAGTTAGAGCCTCGGAAACCCATGGGGGGAGGCTATGAGTCAGCATGACGCAGACAGGTCTGTGGGGAGCGGGCCAGGCACGGTCTGGAAAGCGCTGTGCGTGTACCCCGAGCTCCTCAGTAAGGAAAACCAGCTCTTGCTGACTTGTGGTGACCCAATAGGACAGGCGAGAACTGCGCTGGAGACTGTAACTCTTTTACGGGAGTAGAAAGGCTCGTCTTTCTCCCGAGGAGCTGGCTGGTGGTTTTGAACTGCCAGCCTTGTGGTTAACAGCCCATCACCGGAGCTCCCCTGTCCTCCAGGGTTCCCCTCAAAGTCAAAAGCCAAACTCACTGCCTTCGAGTCAGCCCTGGCTCCTCTCGACCCTCCAGAAGAGGGCGGAACGGCTCCTCTGGATTCCGAGACTAAATCTTTCCTGGAGTAGAAAGCCTGTCTCCTGCCCTCAGAGCAGCTGGTGGGTTCAAACTGGCGGCGTGGTGGCTGGCAGCGCGACATATGCCCACGACACCACCCGTGACTTCCAACCTTTGGGACGGTCGTGGAGCACTTACCTGTTGGTGCCACCAAGAAAACCTCTTGGCGTTCAGATCTGCTCGGTACCGGTACCCAGGGGTCGCCCTGCGTCAGGCTCCGCTCTGTGGCGAGGGGGTTGGTTTTCATCCGGGTTCGGCGCCAAGCTTGTCAAGTCGATGTTCTAGCTGAATCTTCCTGGCCGAGCCTCTCCCCTACCACCCTCCACTTCCTTTGGGGGGCTCGCTCCTGTCTCATCTCCCCGATGAGATTCACTCAGCTGTGCAACTTCAGGATGCGGGTGGCCACAGGTTGATTGATGTCCATCAACTCTGGATTCAGGGCCAGGAGGTCCTCGGGCCTGTAGGCTTACACTGCATGCTACAACCTAGCCTCACAAGTGACTTCTGACCTCTGTATGCTGCCTCTTTTGTCTTACTCGGGAATTAGTTTAAACCCGGGTGGAAAGAGGGGTTGTTTCATGGTCGAATTCCCATCTTCAGCTTGGGAGCCCAGGTTCGATTCCCAACCGCTCCCCTCTCCGTGGAGGCTTGCATATAGCTCCATACGAGGTGGCCCGGGTGTCAGCCAAGTTTGCAGGTGAAGATGAACTAGGAAGGCCTGGGGATGGACCACGGGAATCCGCCAGGGAAAACCTTGGGCATCAGTGTCTGACCCGCACGCCTGATCGAGAGGCTGTGCAAGACGGTGCTGTTTGCCACGAGCTGCCCATAAGAGGATGGTGGCCTGGGCAGGGTGGTTAGGAGTAGTGACCCCAAGTCTGAAGGGTTTGTGGACTCCTGGAATGAAGGCCATGGCTGTCAGAACCTTGGTAATTCCTGGGCAGACTCGTTGCTTCTCAGCCATGCCCAGAGACCCATTCATTTAATATCAGTTATAAGACACAGAATGCTGATACTGAACAGGTTTTAGAGTTCTTACTAATGAAGTGAAAAAAAAAAGAAATCATCGGTATAAATATTACTAAGGATGAAAAATACGCTATAAGTTTGCCAGGCAGGATTGCAGGCCTAGTTTAACAGCAAACTATTTGAGTTCCTGGTAGACTTTGAAACGTGAACTATACAAAGCCGAAAGCTTTTCTCTAGTCTAACCCACGGAGAGACATTTCATGCTTAAGGATGAAATAGTATATTTTAAAGTATTGATTCTAAAATTAATACATCAGTTTAATGTCCTTCTTGTCAGAAGCTTGATGTGTGTATGTGTGTGTGTGTATGATAATGGGCCATTATTAAGTAGGTAATTCATTTGTTATCAATATATCATTGGCTAACAGTTGCTAGGGCCAAAATATACCAGTAAGTATAGAGTGACAGGATGCTCTGGGGCTTCCATGAGAGCCAGGGAATGAAATAACCCGAATTCACACTTGGCAATGGTGTCCCTAGCGGGACTGGATTCTGTCTTTTCCAAAATGAAGCAACTTCCACGGGAGAGCGGAGTCACATCTTCCCCGGTGCCAGGTCCGAACCAGGATCCCAGGAAGCCCTTCAAGGAACGCAGGCTAGAAGCAGGTCCTCTTTCCCAAACCCTTTTGTTATCAGACTGTAACATCAGACTGTAAGGAGCCCTGGTGGTGTAGTGTTTACGAGCTACACTGTGATCACAAGGTCTGCAGTTCAAAACCACCAGCCGCTCCTCTGGAGAAAGGCGGGGCTTCCCATGACTGTAAACAGTTACTCACTCACAGACTCACAGGGACAGTTTGAATGTGTCCTCCTCTAGGGCGGCTGTGTGTCAATATGGACTCAATGGCAGTGAGTTTGTTATCAGATTGCAGGTTCTCTCCAAGATCAGTTGTCCAAGGCTGAGGACAACTTTCCTAACTAGGATCTGCCCCTCTTAGACCACGTGGCTGTTTCTCTTTTTAATCTCTCTCGCCATCTATGGAATGCACATCATTGGGGGCCATCCTCTCTTCCATCTGCAGAAAGGAAAAAGGTAGCCAGCGTCTTTCTTCAGCTGGGGAGCCCAGTTAAGCCCCAAGAGAGCCAAGAAGGCAGAGCCAGCTTCAGGCAGAGGCATTTGGGCTCTCGCGGAAGGTGTGTACCTGTCCGGGATCTCTGTTCGGTCACCTCTCACATCTCACATCCCTGTGAACCACAGAACCCCTTCCCATCTCATGGATCCCCTTAAGTCAAAGTGAAGAGAGGGTCCCACACATGTTTTCCTTTCCTACGTTAGTTCTAGGCACTCAGATGGTAACCCGGTCTTTATCCTGGGATGGGCCCAAGCCAGGAACAGCACCAGGAAGGCAGAGTATAGAAGCCAGACAGGCGGTAAAGGTGTGTTCTACAGCCGTATTCTACCTGAGAGTCCTAAGGGGCCCTTACTCTAAAAGTCACAGCCATGGAGTCAATGCCGACTCTTGGCGACCCTATAGGATGGGCCCTGTGAGTTTGAGAGACTGTAACGCTTTGTGGGGTAGAAAGCCTCATCTTTCTCCCATGGAGTGTCTGGTGGTTTCAAACTGCTGACCTTGAGGCTCATAGCCCAATGCATAACCCCTCCTAAAATTCCCTTGAGGCAGCCCAATTCGAGCCATCCTTCAAAGACGGCTCCCGGCGTCGTGGTTTAGTACAGACTATTGCTGCTATTGATGTCGTTATTTTAATCAAAGGCTGACATGAGCCCTATTACAGCGGGACACGGTTCTAAGTCAGTGGTTTTGTGTTTCTGGAAGCTGAGATGAAATGAGGAAGATTGCTGCCTGGGGGAAGATGGCGGATGTTAGCACCATGACTGATGGCCAGTGACAGGGAGACACGGAGTCCGGGTGTGGCCATCAGAGCAGTCCTACACGGAGCGGAGGGAAGAGACAGGTTTGCCAATGCCGCGAGAGCTCACCTGTGGCTGTATGGGCACAGCTACCTTCCTGAATGAACCAAGGACTTTGAAGGTCTCTTCCATGCCGAGCATCTCAAAGTTCAAAAGTAGAATGCTCCAGTTGAATGCAATGAACTTGTAACACTGTGTACCAAACTAGAGAGCACTAAAACAGGTAAGAACTAGACAGAAGCAATAGCAGCAGGAACCTTTCCCATCACTCTCGATGTAAAAATAAATGGGCAAAAAAGCCAAACTTCTATAACACCTATAAAACACTCACTGCCGTCGACTCCAGCTCCTAGTGACACTACAGCCCTTGTGAGTTTCTAAGACGGTCGCTTTGCGCAAGCAGAACGTCTCATCTTTCTCCCATGGAGTGGCTGGTGATTTCGAACTGCTGACCTCGCAGCCAGCAGCCTACTGTGTAACCATGACACCCTGGCTACGCATTGGGTTGATAACCATAAGATCAGTGCTTCCACACTAGCAACCTCCCTGTGGGAGAAAGATGGGGTTTTCTACTCCTGTAATAAGTTCCAGTCTTGAAAACTGGGGGCCAGCTCTGCCCTGTCCCACAGGGCCGCTATGAGTCACAGGGACGTGATGGCAGTGAGTGAAACCCCGGGGGGCAGAAAGAAAACTGCTACCTTCTCTGTACATGATGGACTGACCCAGAAATAAACTAGAAGACACGTTGTGAAGGCCTTATTGTGTGTTCTGTCTGCTCACAATAACTAGCACCTCCTCCTTCCTCGAAGCTCCCTCGCCCGGGTTTGGACCCCACTTCTCTGACTTTGACTGACTGCTTTAGGCCTGGACACCTGACCCACACTGACCCACGCTCCTTCCTGGAGAGTCGGGGACTCTTTCCCAGGTGGCTGTCCCACCCCACCGCTTCAAAGCCAGCACCTTCAGATTGTGCGTCTCCGGGCTTGCATCCCCTCTCCCTCTGTGCCGGCCTTCAGGGCACTCTCTCCGTCTCACGATCCTTGACGTAGTGCCATCTGCGATGGGCCTTCCTCCAGCTATGGGAAGGAGGAACCTGATATCTTCAGGGGTCAGCAGTCAGCACTGAAAGCCACCAGTTCAGTAGCTCCCCAAGACAGCCCACTGGGCACCTACTCTCTGCCAAGCCCTGAGCGGGTCACAGGGACACACAGTGGAAGACAAGGCTGGGGGGTCCTCCCGGGCCCCACATCTCGGGAGAGCACAAAGGAGCCGGAAGGCCCAGCACAACACGCTAGTCACGCAGTGACGTCTTGCCTGAACAAAACCCAGGGAGGTCAGTTTCAGGGTGAGGAGCAGGGGTGCCTTGAGGGGTCTGGGCAAGGGGTGGAGCCTCCATGACACCTACGGGTTGCTCAGCACTTGCTATACCTGAGGTTCAATTCTAAATGCGCCCCTATATCCTCTACTTAGTCCTGACATGAAACCCAGGGAGGACATGGATCTGATATAGATGAAGAGACCTAAGGCTGAGACATAAGGGGACTTGCCTGGGATTCAGGAACTTCCCATGGTGGAGATGAAATGTGAGCCCAAGCCGCTCACGTCTTAGCGTTTTGCATCAACCGTGTATGCCAGCGGCCCTCCTTTGGCAGTTGGAGCACGCTGGGCACCAGTTAGATTAGGCTATAGAAGAGGGGGAGGGGGCAAGTGGGAAGAGCTGCACCCTGGTCCTGGTGGCTCTCGGTCTGTGTGTCCTTGGGCAATTGTGTCACCTCCCCAATGTCTCTTGCCCCATCAGTAACATGAGGAGGTGGGACCCAAGGAGCTCAAAGGTTTATCTCCGCATCCAGAACAACCCGATCCAAATCCATTGCCAGGGAGCCGAATACCGGCTCGTGGCGACCCTCTAGAACAGAGCAGATTGGTCCTATAGGGCTTCAAGATGCCACGTCTTTCTCCTGCGGAACAGCTGGTGGCTGCGAACTGCCAACCTTGTCATCAGCCGCCGAGTACTTCACCACTGTGCCACCAGTGTTCCTGCATCCAGACTCAAACCCAAAACTCAAACCAGTGTTCCTGCATCCAGACTCTCACTCGCTCCCTGGAGTTCATGCTGACTCACAGCGACCCTATAGGACAGGGTAGGACTGCCCTGTGCATTTCCGAGACCGGAACTCTTCCAGAGCAGAGAGCCTAGAGGGCTGAAGATAACCAACCCATCATCCTTACACTCTCTTCCAGGATAGGGCTTCACCTCAGGTACATAGGAGCCCCCCAAACTGAAACCTGCTGGGTAGGGTGGGCCACAGACGGCAGTTGCATGACTGAGCCACCAGACAGCACCAGTGGCCCTGGGGACAGGTTGAGGCAGGTGGAGTTGACTTTCAGTCCATTCCTTTGGAGTGCCAGCTGGGTTCTCAGGACGCAGAGCTCGCCAGGTTTCTGTTGGGCACATAGGTCACGAGGGACAGATGGTTTCTGCAGAGGTAGAATTTCATGAGGAACTCCAGGACGGAAGGAAGGCAGAAACCTAGATGCTGGACACAAATCGTCCCTGATCGGAGGGCATGGGACAGTGGCTTGACTCTTCTGGGGGCGCCTGGGCCTCTCTGGCAATCTGATGGCATCTCCGAGCCCTCTGCCCCGAGGAATTCCCATAGGGAAGTACACAGCTGGCGTGTTATGAAGCCCATTCCTGGACACCGGCTTAAGGATCCCCAGTAGAGAAGGCAATCCCTCCGGATGGACATTCCAGGAATCAAGAAGCCTTGCAGCCTGAGGAACGGATCAAGGCCACTCGGAAGTCACTTTCCGCATGAATCATCTCATGGGATTCAAAGGCTGGTCTCTTTGTATGGAGAGTGGACGTCTGGCGGCGGCGAGAGAGGGGTGACATTGAAAAGATGCTCACGTACAATTCTCCACCAGCTACTTGGTTTTCTTTGCATTTCTCTGGGGGTCGGGAGAATCCATTTTTCCTGGGGCGCGTCCTTGTTCTGCAATCCATAAATAAAAGATTAGGTGATTGAAAATCATCTTGGAATTCCTAGATCGCTGGGAACCATCTATCATACACATACACTGCTGTCGAGTCGATTCACGCTCCTAACAACCTTTTGTAGGGTTTCTGAGATGAATCTTCACGGGCGCGGACAGCCTCATCTCTCTCCCAAGGAGCTCCTGGTAGGTTGCGATTGCTGGCCTTGTTGGGGCGCAGGTCACCCCCATCCCACAGCACCAGGAGGGCCCCTGGACACCACGGTGGTCGAGAAATGACAAGACCACGCTCCTCTCCCGAGAGCACGTCCCTTCCCCTCATCTACCAAGAAATCAGAGATACCTGCTTCTCTCACATACACTGGGATAAGCTAGCTGGACTCAGAGCCTGTCAGGGTACCAACCCCACCTCAGCTCAGCGATGCCAAATTTTGTATCGAGCAGGGTCCATTATGAGAAACATGAAACTTTGCTGTCAGATTGATAGAGAGTAATCATTTGGGGATCATGAATGCCCCTGAAGGTGGGTGTTGGTGGTCCCGGGGTAGAATTCTTGCTTTCCCAAGGAGCACCCAGACTTGGTTCCTGGCTGAGGGAGCACAGGCACAGCCACTGCCCCTGTCGGTGGAGGCTTCTGCATTGTGCAGGTGCTGAATGGGTGTTAGCAGACGTTTTAGACTTAGATGGATGAAGAAAAAAACCTGGAGACCCATCTCTGAAAGTCAGCCAAGGAAAATCCCACGGGCCACAGCAACCTGAACCCCAGTCGCAGGGATGGCACATTTTAGATCGGGCTGCATGTGAGCAAGCTAACAGAGCTGGAAAAATACACACTCAGTTTAGACATGTACACGTCTCCACACATACACGTAGTCACTGCCGTCATGTGGATTCAGACTCACTGTGCCTCCTTAAGACAGAGCAGGACTGTCTCTGTAGGCTTCAGACGCTGCACATCGTTTATTTTATTTTATTTTATTTTATTGGGGGCTCTTACAGCTCTTATCACAATCCATACATATATCCATTGTGTCAAACACATCTGTACATCTATTGCCATCATCTTTTTCAAAACATTTTCCTTCTACTTGAGCCCTTGGTATCAGCTCCTCATTTTGTCTCCTGCCTCCCCACTCTTGCTCCTCCATGTCCCCTTGATAATTTATAAATTTTTTGGCATGTCTTACACAAACCGGTGTCTCTCTTCATCTACTTTTCTGCTGTCTGTTCCCCTGGGAGGGGGAGCCATACATCAATTATTGTGATCGGTTCCCCTTACTCCCCAGCCTTCCCTTACCTTCCTAGTATCGCTGCTACCCTTGTAGGTCCTGGGGGGTTCATCTGTCCTGGATTCCCTGTGTTGCGAGTTCTTATCTGTACCAGTATACCTGTTCTGGTCTAGCCACATTTGTAAGATAGAATTGGGGTAGAGGTCGGGTGGAGAAAGCATTTAAGCATAAACTAGAGGAAGGTTGTGGAGAAACTACAAATTTTTATGAGAGCAGAAAACCTAATTTTTTTTCTCACGAGGAGCAGCTGGTGGTTTTGAACTGTGTACCTTGTGGTTAGCAGCCCAATACATAACCCCCGATGCCACCAGGGATCCATATATTCTTACACATACTCTGGAACCAACTTGATGGCACCTGACAACACAGCAGCAGAATCAAAACATGGTTTCTACTTATGAGCACAAGAAGACTATTCATAGGATACTTTACATATTCTCTCTCTTTTTTTTTTACCCTTTCTAAGTTCTTGGAATCCCATGTGCACTTGACACTTAAGGCACATTTCAAATAGAACCAGAAATCCAGAAACATTTCAGGAAGACCGCAAACTGCCACCTGGCTGCAGAGGGGAATGACCCAAGGTCAGCAGCGCAGGTGGCAGACCACTGATGGCTCCTGGCGGCAGCAGGCAATATGGCGGACCGCTGACTCCAGTCCAAAGTATTTAAGGTCAGTGGGCCAGAGACAGGATGCAGACCCACCAAAAGCAAACAAGCATTCCCACAGAGTGCACTGACATAAGAAGCAGGCCACACACCCTGGGAAACTTCCTTTCAATTGCATCCGGGTCGTGACCTCGGTAAGGGGGTGGCACTCCCACCTAGCCTTCTTACAGTTGCTGGGCCACTCACAGCAGATCCTGTGCTGGAGTCGATGCTGTGGTGTTGGGTCCCCTCACAGGTGAGGCCTCAAGAGCCAAATCGCTGAGAGTCTGGGCCCAGCCAAGTTGACACCGTCTATCATAGGTAAGGTCCAGGAAGCTCCCAGCTAGTGCTGATTCCACAGTGTGGGGCATCAATCTTAGGGGCCCCTAGAACCCCAAATTATATTTTCTTTAGATCCCACCCTATCCTATCCCTCCCACTCCACCCCCTACTTCTCTGTTTCCTGATGTCATCTAAGTGGCTGTGGCAGTCTGGGTTCCGGGTGCACCCCCTTCTCCTTTTCTTCCCCAACCCCAGACCCCAAGGATGGAAGGGTCCTTCCTGAGAGAGAAGGACCCCTGGTCAAGTAATGGGAAGTCACAGTCTCTTGGCTTCCTCAGGTATGTGCTGCAGCAGGGAGTAGGAGCAGGATTTTCACCCAGGGCAAGGTTTTACACACACACACACACACACACACACACGCACGCACGCACGCACGTGCGCACACACACTGTGTCCCTAGACCTGGGCCTAGCTGTCAGTGCAGAGCGACACTCCCACTTCACCAAAGATGCCTGAAGACTGAGCAGTAGTTTCCAGCCATCCCTCCAACACATTTATGTAACCCTGGAGTTCAGCTGGAAGGGACCAGAAATAAATACCATCGGACCCACCGCTGCCCTCATTTTTATAAATGGGTCAGGTGACCTGTGTGAGCCACAGAGCTGCCTTATGACATCATCAAGATCTAGGCGCATAAAGGAATACATTGTTGACCCAGGAAAGGGATACCTATCTCTGGTCTCTGAGGCCAGGGGTCCTCCTGCTACCCACCAATAGTCTAGTCTCAGCCCTCTTCAGAAAACCAGGAATCCATGTACCCTTGTTGGTCAGGACGAGAGAGGAAAACATAGTGAAACAGAATGCGGAGATTTGACTTGAGACCAACCCTTCACTAGACTCTTTATGCCATCCTCCACCACGGGCTACAGTATCACCATCACCCACGCTTCTGGAGGTCCCACCCACTGCACATGCACTACACACAAAGGCTTCCATGGCAGTTACTTCCAAGTGCATGCTAACTCATGGCAATCCCCGTGCATCTGAGAACAGTGCTTCAGCCGTTTTTCTGACAAAGAGCTTTCAGCAGCTGCTCCCAGAGTCCCTCTCCTCTGAGGAAGTTCAAGGTGGATAGAACCACTAACCTTTTGGTTGGTAGCCAAATGCTCAGCCATTCACGCCACCCGGAGACTCCAAACACTCCTATAGCCTCGTTTAAATACAATTGACACTACTTGGGATGGGTTTTGCAATGAGCTAATTAACATAACATTGAACCAACATTAACGTTAACATCTCCTTTTCTGCTCTTTCTTTCTTTTTTTAGGTCTTGAGAATTTTCACAGGACTTTGAAAAATTTAGCACCTAACGGTAAGTGAGCTAGTCAATGAGTGCGCCCAGTACAGCTGTGCTTGTGTCTGTGTCTACTGCGGGCATCTAGTACTCATCAGCCACTGCCCAGGCTCACCAGATGTGAGGTCTTTTGAAAACTGCCCTGCCCAAAGGTTAAAAAAAAACAATCTCCCATCGGCTACTCTGTCATCCTGAGTTAGCAATGGTCCCAATGACTGGCTCCGTGTGAGCTGCGGGAGAAGGAGGGGATGACTCACAAGGATGTCTAAATAGTAACAATAGGTTCCAAAAAACAGAAGTCCACTGGGACCCTATCCTCACGACGGATGTCTCAGATGTCGAAAGCAGAATCCCACAGCTACTGACCACTCAAATATTGACCTTGCTTACTAAAAATGATAGCCAGTGGACATTCAAAGGACTTTGACATACATGTTTTTGCCATGATGACTATGACCACCACTGCTGACATGTCTATCTAGCCTCCAAATTATTCAACTCCTGGAAGAACTTGTGAGCCCCCAGCAGCTGCTGGGACAACCACATAACCTTTCTGTGTTGGTCTGGGTGGACTAGAGAAACAAATTCATAGACACTCGTGTGTATAGAAAGAGCTTTATATAAAAGAGTAATTGTACATTAAGAACATATCCCAGTCCAGTCCAGATCAAGTCCATAAGTCCAATATTAGCCCATATGTCCGATACTAGTCCATAATTTCCTCTTTAGACTCACAAAACACATGAAATGACTCCGAATGCAGGAAGATCACCGGCCAGTGAGTTGGAAGTCTTGTGGATCCAGTGGCGGTAGACCATCTTAGCGCTGGCAGGGGGTCTCCACATAGCTCCTCCAGCTCCAGGGCTCTAGCATAGCTCCATGTGTCCTGTCCGCAGGAATGTCTCAGAGGGAGTGAGTGTGTGCCCTGCCTGCAGTGAGCTATGTACATTCTTAGCACTTCCAAATGAGGTCATCAAGCTGCTACCTGATAGACAGGCTAAACTCCACCCCTTCACTCTTAAATCTCAAATTGCCAACAAATTATGTAACTACCACAATTTCCCTTCAGGCACTTTGATACATCCTTCATGCAGGGCTGTGGATTGGAGGTGGGCTCTGAGAAGACAAGGCTGTGGAGATCCCATTCACAGCAGAACATCACGTTGGCGGTGGGGGGGGGGGTGTAAATTAAGAGGAAATAGGGCTTTGGAGCCAGACAATCCCGAGTTAGGATTTGGCCTCTGTCCGTTGCTAAGTGTAAGACACAGTGAGATTATTTGATTTTTCTTCCATGACTTTGTTGCTAAAATAAAGAGATTCCGCCCACTTCAAAGGATTGTAGTAAGGCTAGAGGGAGACGTTGCTTGTAAAGTACAAGCCCTGCAGTAGCCAGTCTATCCATATTACCTGCTTTCCCATTCCATGTTACGTGCTCCTGGGAGCACTGCCAGACCAGCCTAGGAACAGAGGCTCAAAGTGAATGGGTTAAGAAATCCAAGGGCCTGGATTTGAACTCATGCTCTGACACTTACTGCCTGTATGACTTTGGGTTAGCTACTTCACCTTTCTGAGTCTCCTTATCTCTAAAAAGGAAAATAAGATACAACATACCTCTAAGGGTTGTTGAGGATTAAATTCAATACAGAGGCAGATACATAGGAAATCCTCATTAATGCTGATGTGTGGCTATTACAGGAAATTCTCAGTAACTAGTAAGCCCAAAAGAAGAGACTCATTCATTAGATTTAACATCCTGTCCACTAAGGTTTCCAGAGTAGCCTCTCCTTGCTTAGCAACCCGGTTGGGTTCCAAAGCCCAAGTCAAAAAGAACTCTCCCTCCCAGATTACAACTCATAGTAACCCTGCTTATCATTTCCGAGCTCAAAAGTTTTATTCTAAACAACTAAGAACAAGTATAATCTGCTTCCTCACCTGTGGTGAGGATAAATTTGGAACATGTATGGGCAAGTGTTTTATAATGCATTAGGCACTAGGTAGTGGAAATTTTCCTTTCTTTCCATTGTGCCCCTTCCCTTCCCCGCCCCGCCCCCCCCCCACCAAGTGGCACCAGTAACTTAATTCCCCTTTTGACTTGAGGGCAGAAGAGCTCAACCCAAGGGAGGTAGAGAGACAATACCCCACTAGTAGTACCACTCACAGGGAAAGGATGGCGTCTGTGGCCACCAGACTGGCTCCTGTCCAGGAGGAACCTTGACACTGTTTCTCAAGGCTTTCGTGTGTGCACTCAGGCTGAATGGTCTCAATGTACAGAGAAGCAAAGTGGTCCACACAATCTGGAAAGACCTTCCAGATTAACAATTATGAGGCTATAAATGTGGACTCCATGTATGTTCAGGAAACACGGGCTTCAATGACAGGCATCTCTGGTTTTAAATCCAGGCCCCGACACTTCTTGGATGTAACCTTGAGAAATCAGCTCAACTTTCCAAGTCTCGATTTCTTTGCCTGTAAGATGATGGCACCAGCACAGACTTTGCTGGATGGTCACGAGGATATTGTGAAATCATTTCTGTAAAGCACTCACTCCCCCCAAAACACGTGTCAAGTGGTCTGGGCCGTGATTCTCAGTGGTTTGGCAGTTATGTGATCATGTGACTTGGCAGTTACATAATGCTGTGATCTGATGTGAATAACCAATCCATGGTTAGGAGATTATGGAGTGATGTAACTTCCTTACTCATCTCCCAGACCTGATCAGATGTCAGGGGGGGTTCTCTGAGGTGTGACCTGCAACACCTTATATCCCACAGAGATACGACGACAGAGAAGTGAACGGAGTGACAGGTACTTACTGCTATCACCACGAAAGAAGAGCTGAGGATGGCATGTGTCTTTTGAGCCTGGGATCCCTGTGCTGAGAACCTCCTAGACCCAGGGAAATATTGTCGATAAAACACACGGAGCTCTCCAATGAATTCTGGGTCCTCCAGTGCCGACAGTGAGAGAAACCACACTGCAATCACATTTCTCACACTGTGCACTATGTGAACAATGTGAAGGACTACATTTCTGTTTGTTAAAGCCATTCACTTGGGACATTTCTGTCCCAACAGCCCCAGGTAGCTCAGACAACGTCTAATATAGCACCTGGGACATGGGGGCTCAAGAAACGATGCCAGTAGCAATGCTGGCTGTTTGAGCCAGAAAGAACTATTACAATGTCTATGGCCAATATCTGGTTTCCCAATGGCCCTGAGGAGCTTTATCTAGACAAATATTTTCAGTATTTTAGGAGATAGATTTAGTCATTACTGATTCACATGTCAAACATTTATTAAGTTCCAACTGAATGTAAAAGAGCTCTGGGTTACAGAAAGAGCATACAGGCTGCTGTCTAAGGGGCTAAGTTTGACTCTCCAGGGCTCTCCCTTCCCCAGGATTCTAGAACACATCAACTTTCAATGTAGGAAGGAAGAGGAGAGGCCCCCAGAGCAGGACCATCTCTGTGTATTTCCAAAGCAGGTAGATTATTCCCTTGCTGAGAAAAATGAGAGCGAGGGAAAGAGAGAGCTGGGAAGAAAAGGGATGAAAGAAGGGGACACAGCAGAAAACGGCACTTCACAGGGAGTCGGGAACAATCAGTCTCCAGGATAGCGCTCGAACAGGAGACCCCTCTACCCCCACCCCCACCCCCACTATAAACCAGGGAAGTGTCGGGTTTTATGTCCCTTGTAACCCACCAGAGCTGGGATCTGGGTCAAAGTAACCAAAACAACCTTGTTAAATCTAAAGACTCCTGGGCTCAAGCCTCGGAGAAGCCCCGTTAGAAGGTATCAGTTTTATTTTCCTTGTACGAGTGTTTCCAGGACACATGCAAGAAATTCGAAGGAACGCACACCCAGTGCTTCTAACTGAAAATCCTTTTCTTCTTCTTCTTCTTAAAATCCCAGAAAAGTCCCAACAAGAGGAAGAGCCTCAGCAAGCTGGATTGACATGATGCTGCACCAATGGGCGCAAGCATTGGTGCGAGGACGGCACAGGATTGGGTGGTGCTTCCTTCTATTGTACATAGGATCCGGATGAGTCTGAATCGACTCAACAGCAACTAACAACAACCAGATTCCCTGCATGGATGGATGGATGGATGGATGGATGGATGGATGGATGGATGGATGGATGGATGGACAGATAGACAAGCAAAATGAATAACAGCTTCCACCATGTAAGTCTACAAAATTGTGGATAGGTAGTAGAGGTTCAGACTCTGTCCTTGCTTTGCATCATGTCTCTTTACTATGTTTCCTGGGAAAGAATAGAACTCTGCAGTTCTGGCCAGACAATTTAGGGAAACTAATTAAAGTTCATTTGGTATGGTAGAAAGGGGAAATGTGGGTACCCATTAAAAAGCTCTCCTGGGAGGTCTGGGAGGCTGGCCCCAGCACCATAAATTAAGTGGAATCCTGCCCCTCCCCCGAAAAGAATTTGTTCCAAAGGACGACATTGGCTCTGCAGCTCTGGGAGATGGACATATTTGATCAGAGCACACGGGAGCAGATGAAGGGGCAGGAGGAGAGAGTGGAGCACAGCCTGGCCCACCAGGCCGTGAGGATGATGTTCCTGAGTAGAGCAGCCAGTCCACAGAGAGAACAACATGGCTGGCCCTACTATGAGACATGATGCCCCTCAGTGACTAAGGGCGATACAGGGGACAGCACCGGAGACACAGTGTGGGAATTGCACCTGACCTGATCCCACCACACTGAGGCAAATCACTGGGGGAGTGCAGCGGAACAGCAAGGGAATGGAGTGGCAAGGTCCCCAGGGAATGCTGAAAGTGGACTTTGGGGCCAGGGCGTGGTGCCCCAACAGACTGGACTGGAAAACGCTCCTAAGGGCCAGCAAACGATCCCTGAACTAACTACAAGCTTTTCTCTTGTGAACTGTTTTGTTCTGTTCTTTGTCAGTGGTTTGTTTTTGTTGTTTTGTTGTCTGGTTGTATACTGTTGCTTTGTTTTCCTCTGTCTAGTTTTCGTGCATGTTAGTGACTCCACAGGTCTGTCTGAATAGGACAGGCTTGATGAACTATCTGGAGGAAAAACAACAGGACCGACAGTTCCGGGGGGACTTGGGGTGGGGGGGTAGGGGGGGGTAAGGAAGTGGTGTTAACAAACCCAGGGACAAGGGAAAAACATGGGACCCCAAATGGTAGAGAAGGGGGAGTGGCAGGCCTGGTGGGAAATGATCAAGGGAAAGGTTGCTTAGAGAAGAGGTATACTCTAGCCCAGGTGGCGATGAAGCATGGTAGTAGGGCAGGAGGAAAGTCAAGGGAGATGGAGGAAAGAGCTAGGAGTCAAAGGGCATTCATGGAGGTCTAGACAAAGACATGTACATGCAAATATATATAGGAGGATGGGGAAATAGATCTATGTGTCTATATTTATAGGTCAAGTATTAAGGTGGCAGAAGGACCTTGGGCCTCTACTCAAACACTCCCTCAATGCATGAATACCTTCTTTTATTAAATTGGAACTCTACGATGCTCACTCTCCCGACACAATGGCTGGAGCCAAAGTGGGTGAACAAGTAAATGTGGTGAAGAAAGCTGATGGTGCCCGGCTATCAAAAGAGATAGTGACTGGGGTCTTAAAGGCTTGAAGATAAACAAGCGGCCATCTAGCTCAGAAGCAACAAAGTCCACATGGAAGAACACACCAGCCTGTGTGATCGAGTGGTCCCAAAGGGATCAGTTACCAGGCATCAAAGAACAAAAAATCATATCATTGGCTGCACACCTCCATGATAGGATCGCTGAAGACAAATGGGTGCATAAGCAAATGTGGTGAAGAAAGCTGATGGTGCCTGGCTATCAAAAGAGATAGTGTCTGGGGTCTTAAAGGCTTGAAGGTGAACAAGCGGCCATCTAGCTCAGAAGCAAAAAAGCCCACATGGAAGAAGCACACCGGCCAGTGCGATCACGAGGTGCCCAAGGGACCAGGTATAAGGCATCATGCAAAAAAAAAAAAAGATATGTGTGTGTATGTATGTGTATATATGTGTATATGTATATATGTATGTGTATATATGTGTATATGTATATATGTATGTGTATATATGTATATATATATCATATCAAATGAAGGGGGAAGTGCAGAGTGGAGACCCAAGGCCCAAGTGTCGGCCAATGGAGATCCCCTCATAGAGGGGTTTAGGAGAGGAGATGGGTTAATTAGGGTGTGAGGTAGTATCGATGAAGAACACAGCTTTCCCCCAGATCCTGGATGCTTCCTCCCCCCAACTACCATGATCCGAATTCTACCTTGCAGGGCTGGATAGGACAGAGGCTGTACACTGGTACATATGAGGGTTGGAGGTACAGGGAATCCAGGGTGGATGATACCTTCAGGACCAAGGGTGTGAGGAACGATGCTGGGAGAGTGGAGGGTGAGTGGGTTGGAAAGGGGGAACTGATTACAAGGATCCACATGTGACCTCTTCCCTGGGAGAGGGACAGCAGAGAAGGGGGGAAGGGAGACTCCGGATAGGGCAAGATATGACAAAATAACGATGTATAAATTACCAAGGGCATATGAGGGAGGGGGGAATGGGGAGGGAGGGGGGAAAAAAAAGAGGACCTGATGCAAGGGGCTTAAGTGGAGAGCAAATGCCTTGAGAATGATTGGGGCAGGGAATGTATGGATGTGCTTTATACAATTGATGTATGTATATGTATGGATTGTGGTAAGAGTTGTATGAGTCCCTAATAAAATGTAAAAGAAGAAAAGAGAAAAAAAATGATTAGGGCAAAGACTGTACAGATGTGCTTTATACAATTGATGTATGTATATGTATGAACTGTGAAAAGAATTGTATCAGCCCCAATAAATTGTTAAAATAAATAAATAAATAAATTTTTAAAAAAAAAAAAAGCTCTCCTGGGCAGAGCTTTTGTGGTCCACATTTTTCCTTGCTGGGAAAGCATCAAGCAACTCTCTCTGAGTTAGTGCACCCAGTGGCATTGCTTAGGAAGGTTCTCTCTGGTCACAGTGAATTTTTTTCGTAAAAGCAGTTTTTCTTGTACCTCGTTCTTGTGATGACCAATTCAAGAGAACAGCGTTTGGCTGTGAAATTTTATTTCCTGCTCAGGAAAATGCCACAGAAACAGCTAACGAGGACAGCGCTATGGGAAAAACTCAAGTGTATGAGTGGTTTTCTCATTTCAACAAAGGTGAAATGTCAATTGATGACAACCCTCATTCTGGAAATGCGTCAACTTCCTGAAGGGATGAAAATGTCATCAAAATTCATGCACTTGTACTGAAGACCAACGAGGGACCAACGAAGAGATGGGGAAGTCATCTGCACTGTCTTGGAGCTCGGTTCAGCGAATTTCAAAGTTTGGGAATGAGAAGGGTCACTTAGAAATTTGTGCCTTGGGTTCTGACTGACCATGTTTTCGTCAACTAGAAACATGTAGTACTTTGAAAGAACAGGTCTGAAGTGACCCAGACTTTTTTCCAAGGTCATTACTGGTGATGAGACACGGTGCTATTCTCATGACCACAAATGGAGACATCAATCAAGCCAGTGGAAGACGCCATTGTCACCTCGCCCCAAAAAGCTCGTCAAGTGAAATCAAAGATCAAGATGATGTTCATTTGTTTTTTTAATGTGAGGGAGATAGTGCATTTGAAGTTTGTTCTCCCAGGTCCGACTGCAATCAAGCTTTCTGTAAAGATTGTGTTACCAGTGTGCAACAAGAAAGGACTGATCGGCGACAGATGAGGTCTGGTTTTGCCACCACAACAACGTACTTGTTCATGCAACCATCTCAGTGCGCCAGTTTGGGGCAAAAAACAATATGCCTCTTGCCCCACACACCTGACTCACCTGACCTCACTCCATGTGACTTCTTTTTGTTGTTGCTAATGAAGAGGGACACGAAAGGATAGTGATTTGATGATGGAGAAGAGGTGAAGGGAAAAAAATGAGGAAGGTGCTGTCAGCCACCCAAACAGATGAGTTTGGAAAATATTTCCAAGAATGGAATCGCAGATTTGACAAATATAAGAAGTGTCATGGAGAGTACTTTGAGGATGATAAGGTTGTTTTGTTCCAAAAAAAAATTAAATACATAGCTTTGGGGGGAAATTCCGGTTTGGGGGGCCCCCTCGTATGTACGTATCACGTTCAGATACTTTATCCCTTTTGAGTCTGAGCACAATGAATTTCTTCTTGTGAGGTTGGTGGGGGTCATGATTCCCAACTGATAAACCAGGGAAGCCGTCAGATCAGAGAAGTGGTCACTTAGCGCCAAGATCACCCAGCAGTTGGGATGCTACATAGAGTGGAGGCGTCCTGTGGATCGAAGTCCAGGGGTCTTCCAACTTGGTCCTGCGGTCTTCTCCTGAAGAGAGCATGTGCACATTAAACCCCCAAATCACCTTGGACAGAACTTGGGATTGGGGAGGAGGCATGATTCCAATTCAACTGTTCCTGCCCTTTGCAACTAGATGATTATAATTGTGAAGATTGATCAGACAGAAGGCATTCCGGAACTCTGCATTCCATTTGCTGCCAGCCTGCTTCCTGGTCTCCTTATCCCTGTGGTCTTCAGAAGGCCTGTCCCTCCCAGTTTCGGATAGGGGAGGGGGGCCCTGTGGGGGACAGCGTCTATTTATCCTAACGTGCTCTGCTCCCTCTAATACACTGTCACCCAGGTGACTTGCTGGTTGATGCTGGAAAGGAAACAGTAAAATGCACAATGAAGAGAGGCGAACGCCTCCCAGGGAATCGGCATCTCTGGAGGTGACATTTCCCCTAACTCGCGACCCACGGAGCCCTTTGTCTCCGGAGGGGCTCTGCAGTAAGAGACGCCCAACTTGTCCTTTGGCCATTTTCCCCATGTGGATTTGGGGGTTGGCTGAGAAGCAAGGAGGAGGGAATGGAGAAGGCAGCCAGGACCTGTCCCCAAAGGGGTCCTCCGAGGTGCGAATGGACCAGACCCCCCTCTCTACTCCACGACAGTTTCCTCTTTTCCCCCAACCTTTGCTTCCTGGAGCCTTTCCACCTCACCTTCTCTGACTCCATGTGACGTAAGCCTGTGCGTGAAGATCCCACTGCGCTCTCCCTTCTCTGATTGGCCGATCCTCCCAAGGGTTCCTAACTCCCTCACTTCGTTCAGAGACAGAGACTAGAGCATTAGGGTCCTTCTGGGATGCTTTTACAAAGTCAGTGGACTTGACAAGCATGTCCCCTCCCCTCTGCACACCATTTCAGGCATCAGAGTAACCTTAGCCCCATCCTGTTGATAGATGAGGGGGGACAGGAACCCAGCAAAAAGTTAGGAGAAGGAGATCGACATGCCCTGGACATCACCAGGTGCAAACCATCATGGTTAGCTATCTTCAAGGTTACACAAGGTTTTCAGCGGCTTCTTCCTCCCAAGGGGGGAGCCGAGTTCTTCTCATTTGTCTGTCTGTCATCTGGAAGCTCCGCTGAAGCCTGTTCACTCTGGGGGAGCCAGCTGGTGTTTGGAATACCACTGGCATCGCTACCAGTATGTCAACAGCACGCAAGCCACCACAGTATGACCAGCTGAGGGACAAGTGGCGCACAAGACCTTTTCAGAGTATTGAAGAGCAAGGATGTGGGTACTCCAGCAGGACCCTCAGACCCCAATACTGGAGCCAAGGAGCTGCCCCATTGACTTTTAGGGAGCTGCCACCCCCAAACACACATGCACACACACACACATATCAAGGATACACAAGAAATGCAGGTCCCAGGAAAATGGTGTGTGTCCCTAGGTAGTGCTCAGCTAATGCCCAAAGGTCGACAGTTCAAATCTACCTGGGAGCACCTTGGAAGAAATGCCTGGAAGCACACTTCCCAAAGATCAGGGCCACTGAGCCCCTTATAGAACACAGCTCTACTCTGGCACCCATTAGGTTGGCATTGGGTCAACAGCGACATTTTTTTTTTTCTGGTTTGGGTAAAGAGTGAATTGGAATTGCTGGATTTGAGCTTCTGTGCCCTCTCAAGCCTTACACTCTCTGCTCTCTCCTGCCCCACTTTCACCCTATAGACACACCCGTCCTGGGATGAGGTCTGACGGTAGGGCATCCAATGTCAGAGAGTTCACCTAATCAGTCGCCCAACCCAATGGTCTGGGGTCACCGTGGGGTGGGGGGCGACGCCACAATAGTTAACAATAAAGGCATGCATAATGAAGCGAAACTTCACTTGCTACAAAGAGCGGCCATAGGGTTCCCTGGATAATGACCATCTCCATTCCTCTAGCCCAGTGGTTCTCAACCTTCCTAATGCCAAGACCCTTTCATACAGTTCCTCATGTCGTGCTGACCTCCAACCATAACATTATTTTTGTTGCTACTTCATAAGTATAATTTTGCTACTGTTATGAATCGGGCAACCCCCGAGAAAAGGGTTGTTTGGCCCCCACAGGGGTCACAACCCACCGGTTGAGAACCGCTGAATTCTAGCCCCTCGTCCCTACCAAACCCAGTCCAGCTGAGAGACGGCCTACGGGCAGCATTGCAGGCCCGTGTCATCAGAGGAGATGCATTACGCTGTCGGGTCGCCCAAGAATCGGAGACCACCGAACTCTCAGGGCAAGCCCAGCCAGGTGGAGCTCAGAAAGACAGGCTCTGAGAGATTGACCTAGAAGACACTTTCCAGAAGCGACCTCAGAATTAACCAGACATTAATTACTGTCCCGTCAGCTCCGGCTCACGGCAGCCCTTCCTTTGTGTGTTCCTGTAGAGCTGTGCTCCATTGGGTTTTCAAGGACTGGTTTTCCAAAGTGGATTGCCAGGCCTTTATTCCAAGGCACCACCTTGAAATCCCTGTAGCAGAAAATGGTGACAAACCTGATCGACGCATGAAAGATGGGGGCAGCATATTATTCCCCCCTCAAAAACAAAACCAAACCCACTGCCAGCAAGTCAATTCCCACTCACGGTGGCCCCTATAGGACAGGGCACAGCTGCTCCGGTGAGGTCCTGAGACCGTCAATCTTTACTGGAATAAAAAGCCTCATCTTTCTCCCAGGGAGCAGCTAAGTCTCAAACTGCTGACCTTGCAGTTAGCAGGCCAACACATGACTACTACACCACCAGGATTCCTTCCCTGTCCAGATGTTATCCTGGGCATCACCACCAGGCTAGGCTGGGTCAAGCCACCAGTATGTGACTGTCCTGGGGCAAAGGCAGAAAGTGCAGAGAAGGGAGCTGAAGGCCGCGGGAGGCCCCGGCACTGCGCCCCAGAGCTGAACTTGCAGCTCCGACAGAGCTGACTTTAGACCGACCTTCAGCGGCGCTTCTTAGCGATGTACACCGGGCAATCGCTGGTAAATCTTTATTAATTTTAATTGGCGGCACCCATTTATAAGAACCATTAAAAAGGATAAATTGAGCCCATCCGGCGTAATGTCTTTTGTTAATTAGTTTGTCAGCACTGTTTTAATATCCCCTAATGACTTCATATTTCAGACCTGACATTTAAGGAGACGCTGGGAGAAAGGCAATGGTCTTATCGCGGTGTACTGCGCAGTTTTTCTTTTTTGAACAAAAAAAAAGTGTCCTTCCACATGCTGACCAAGGTGAGATGTCATTTCATTCTACAGGGTGGGTGTCCGAGGACTTCTGAGGTCCCCAGTTCTGGGCCTGCGTCCTACCTCCTCATCCTTGCCCAACTCTCCGCACTCTCCCACGCTTCTTGGGGTGCCCATATTCCTTCCCTTCGGCTTTCCTTCCTTCACCCCTCAGTCCACAACACAGAGGGCCTCAGCACCGGGGGACAGCTCAGGGCGAGGTCCAGCCCAGCAGAGATAAAGTTGAGGAAACAGACCGAAAAACCGCCTATGCTTCACCTCACAGGTGAGCGTCTCTCCCAAATCCAAGGCCATCGACTCTGTTTCACCAAGAAACCAGAACATGGAGATGACCTTGATGGCAGTTTAGGTTTCCATCAGATTTTAGGGCAAAATTTCTATAAGCCAGGAGCTCTGTCTCACTTTGTCTGTTCATCTTTCTTACTCTCCTCGCCATTTGGGGGGCAACGTCATAAGAAAGATTTGGGGCCCCAAGAGTGGATCTTCATGCCAAGTTGACGAAAAATGTTCAAGAAGATTCTCTGGTATATGAATTTGCATGCCCTCTTCAAGGTAACAAACTCTCCCTGGCATCTTCTGTGCTTTGAGGTAGGAACCCATGATCGTGAGACTAATTTATACTTGATGAATTTGTATGGGTACCCACTGGGCATCGCTTGCACCCAGTGTCGTATTACCCCAGGGGCCAGGTAAGCACAGCCTTACTTGCATCAGTTCCTCATCCATAGGGAACAATTCCACATGGGCCTCATCTGCTCCCTACAGAGGAGGAGGAGGCGGGCACCGTCAGCCTGGGCTGGGCCTCTGGTGGACAGAGCACATTGGAAAAGTGGTGTGGGATCGGGAGAGAGTCGGATGCCAGCTGACCTAGAAACACACTCTCCAACCTGGTCAAAGGACATGCAATTCCTCACAACAGATGAGTAAGTAAGTAAGCAAGCACAAGCCAGCCGCACTTACCTCGCTTGTTGGAGAGTACATCACTTGTACAAGATGATCCCCTGGACATCTAGAAGCAACTATTTATATGCTTTCCACCATCTAAACAGAAAGAAGAGAATTAAGCCTTGCTGGTGGGCAATGGTAAGGGGCCCTGGTGGTGGAGTGGTGACCTGTTGGGCTGTGATCCGAAAGGTCAGCAGTTGGAGACCACCAGCTGGTCCTCAGCAGAAAGATGAGGCTTTCTCCTACTGTGAGCAGTTCGTCTCAGAAACTCACAGGGGCAATTCTGCCTCCCGGGCAGGGTCACCACGAGCCAGCATGGACTCGATGGTGGTGTGTTTGGTTCATGTTGGTGTGCCATGAACAGCGTGGTGCCACTGGGACTCGGGCCACAGGAGGGACCGAGGGAGGCAGGTTTCAGCAGGGCTCATCCCAGCTTGTTCGATTTCTGCACGTCTCCCTGTGGGAGTCTACCTTTGTCTGGTTAAGCAAACTGACAAGCAGAATTATCTAGTTTTAACTGAATTACCCTCACAAAAAGGACAATTAGAAAGCGTGGCGTAAGCCGTAAGCCGACATGAAAAATGACCATGCTGAAACTTCTGCCACGTACAAGCTCTTTGTCAACCATGCTATGAGGTAAAAATAATGGCGATCTAATCGTGTCTGACAAGCACTGGGCCACAAAAAAATATATATGAAAAATTATCGAGACGGCTCTTTGAAATGTGGATTTACGTCCTCTTATTATTCACAGTAAACTTTCCCCAGCATCTTCTGTGCCGCGAGAGAGTAACTGATGACCACGGGACTAATTTACGCTTTACGAATAAATAATTCGACATAAAGGGGGTGTAGAGTCACAAAAGTTCTTCCCAGTCGGGTATGTGTCCTGAGAAGTCTGGAGGTCACCCAAGGGTGGGGCCCTCGGCAAGTACGAGCCCCCTGGATCATCTCATCTGTCGAGTGGTACTGACATCATTCTACACAGGTTGCTCCAATGACAACCGGGAAAATAGGTAAAGTGTCCATTGCGGTGCCTCGCACAGAGCAGCCCGCCTGCGAAGGATGCTGTCGTCACCATTGTCTTCATCCCCACACCCCCAGGTAATAATCCAAGACTCCGAGCAAGACACCTTCCAAAGCAGCCTGCAGTAACCATGAGCCAACCGAGACACAGAGAGCAACACCCAAAACACCACGTGGCTCCTGGAGAGGGCAGTGAGAGGTGAGAGGTCAAGCATGGGGCCCTCCGGATGCCCTTGGCCAGGAGAGCATCCCCATCCCTCCCGTGTTTTGTGAGTGCAGGACCAACTCTGACAGACGTCGCTCAGGCCTGGAGAGAGCCCGTGGGCCGCTCTCTCTGGGCCCCAGCTGCGCGCTGGGTGGCGCTCCAAGACCTGCGCGTCCAGCCAGCCCTCGGCGAGGCCACACGGTCTCCACGGGTGTGGGTTAATACGCAGGGATTTTCCTTCTCCTTCTCCTTCTGTTTTGTTGTTGTTGCTTCTGCTCCATTTCCCAGTTTATGAATCACAGAAGAGCAGATGGACAGAGACAAGAGCTTACACGATTGCTTACAGGGGATGGGGGACGATGACGGGAAATAGGGAGCGAATAATAAATATGGGAGGAGAGAGGGTCCACTAGCACTGGTTGTGATCGGGTATCTATGACTCTTTCTAAAAGCAACTTAAAGATTTGAAAATAGTACTGCTTTATCCTTTATCAAGGAGTCACCAGGGTGCAAGGAAGAGGAGCTGACACCAAGGACTCAAATAGAAAGGTTTAGAAAATGATGATGGCAACATATGTACATAGATACTTTATACAATGGATACATGGATTGTTACAAGAGCTGTAAAACCCCCCAAGGAAATGATCCGATAAATAAATAAATGCGGCTCACTACGGAAGTGTGTGCTATGGGAATTTTGTATCAACAAAACCATTGGGGGAAAAATAACAAGTTCAAAGTCCAGCAGATCTTCCTCTCACTTTGGGCTTCTTGACTTCCCACATATATATTCTTCCCATATATTCTCCACATCTACCAGATATGCACGGGAAAGTACTTCGGACACGTTGCCAGGAGAGACCAGTCCCCGGAGAAGGACATCGCACCTGGTACGGCGGAGGGGCAGCGAACAAGAGGAAGCCCCTCCACAAGACCGATGGTCACCGTGGCTGCAGCAACGGCTCAAGCGTGAGGGCAGTGGTGGAGGAGGGCCCAGGGCAGGGCGGTGTTCTGTTCTGTTCCGTCCTACCCAGGGCTGTCACTGACAACAACAACAAACAACAACAACAGCAAACCTACCAGAAAACCTTTCTGGGATTTTGAGAGGAATCTCACTAACTCTGGGCATCCTTACGGAAAGGACTGGTATCTCCACAGCGATGAGTTTTCCGATCACTGCCCACGGCACGTGTCGTAGCTCCATTTATGTTGATGTTCTTCAATTCTCTTCACGGGCACTTCAGAGGTTTCAGCATGCCTACGTTCCTGTCCATGGTTGGTTAGATTTACGCCTAGGCATTCATTTCCTTGCAGTCTTGGAAACGGCATTGCAATTTCAGCGTCCATATGTCCGGTATGAACAAACGCACTTGATGTTTGTGATTCCGCCCTCCCCACACTGGGATCGGCAGGGATCTAATGACTGGTGACTCCGCACAAAGAGCAGACAGCGAGAGCACAGGCTTGTATTCATTCCACATGAAAAACACCCGTGGGATCGGCCAAAGGCCTGCACCCTAGCACGTGCACGCAAACGCTCCACCCGGCTTGTGAGTGCTGTTTCTTTGACCTAGCTCAGACCTGAAGAACAAACTTCTAGGTTCCAAATCAATTTTTTTTAACTTATTTTCAAATGTAAATTTTTTACTTACTCATTTTCAAATATAATTTTTTTGGTTCATGCCCAGATTCTAAAGTGAATCTAATTTTATAAATTGTACTGGCTTTAACGTTTTTATTGATGCTCAACTATTTAAATGTATTTGCCACAGGAAGACCAAATGTAAGAGGTGGCAGGAGTTTCTGTCTGAGTACAATGAAGCAGCAGCAAACACAAAGGCTCATGGAGGAAAGAAAGAAACGGACTTGTGACTCCCTAGAGACAACTCCAAAATTAATTTTCTTTTTTAAACATCATGAATCAGAAGAGACGCCTTCCATGGACTGCTCTCATTTAATGGGTACAAATCATTGTTCGCGAGTTGCTGGTGCCGAATTACTGATACAGCAACACAGCTATGACATGATCCGTTCCAAATTCTGCATCCGTCCCTTGATGTAGTTAAAAAAAAATTAATAGTGGTGTAGAAAGTGAAGCTCTTTTAGAATCTGAAATAGTCGTGTCTGCACAACCCATTCATAACAGAAAAGCAGATCTAGCTGTAGTGGGATTTCCCCCCAATGATGTGAGTTATTGGAGTAAACACTGTCGAGTCTCTGTCAACGAGCCAGTGGATGATTTGAAATTTTGGGGGTGGGTGGGGGTTTCATGTTAAGTCTTAATTGCTGAGTTTGAAGTTTAAGTAAATACTAGATAGGCATTTCAGATAGGCTTAAGCCAGCCTTCTGTTTTAACTGCTCTGAGTATTAAATTCCAGTTGGACGATTTGAAATTTTGTGTCAAAATTTCTGGATAGTAAATGGACAAGGTCCTGGAGCCAGCATTTATTTCTAGGCTCCAGTGCCAACGGTGAAACTTCTAAGAGGGAGTTGGGGCTACTGCATTCCCCATCAGTCGGAACTACACGTTGCTTTGTTTGCACAATATTCAGCCCTAAATCATTTAATTCTTGATTTGCTGTGGGTGGATTTAGTTACACCTCAATTGGTACAACTCAATATGATTGATAAACGCAAAAGCAGTTCCATTCACAGGGATTGTATGTGTCCTATTTAAATGAAAGACTAGATTTGGGCTTAACTCATGGACTGTAAATCCATATTAATGAAGAATGCCGCTATTGGAAATCTGTTTAAGAATGAGTTCTTGCTGCCGGTATAATAACCACCACGTATGAACAATCTTTTCCAGAAATAAAGAAAGAAAGGAAGTCTTTGATTACCTAACCAAACAAAAACCAAACTAAGAGACAATTCCTTACAGGAATAGAAAACCTCCTCTTTCTCCTGTGGAGCAGCTGGGTGGTTTGAATTGCTGACCTAGAGGTTAGCTGCCTAACATGCAGCTACTCCACCCCCAGGGCTCCTCACAAAATGGAAATTTGGGGGGGTTACTTGAACTTGTTACTCACCCTGGTCCATTCTTATAAGTCTTAGCTCAAGATATGGTAACAGAGGAAAGAGCAGCCGTGTGTGTGTATAACATGTGAGGAACTAATAATATAGTTCCACATTTCAGTTAGTTTGTAGATTCCACTCCTTGTATGTATATGTATGGATTGTGATAAGAGTTGTATGAGCCCCTAATAAAATGTAAAAAAAGAAAAGGAAAAAAAAAAGAAAATGATTAGGGCAAAGAATGTACAGATGTGCTTTATATAATTGATGTATGTATATGTATGGATTGTGATAAGAGTTGTATGAGCCCCTAATAAAATGTTTAAAAATAAAAGATTCCACTCCTGATCTTTATCATACAGATCAGCTAAGTATTGTTTCAGGCTGCATATCTCCTATAGATGGAAAACACGAACAATTTATCACATTTAAAGCTTGTGTTAGTCCAGGTTGACCAGAGAAACAAATTCATAGACACTCATAAGTGTGTAAGAAAGAGCTTTATATACAAGAGCAATTGTATAATAAGAAGACATCCCAGCCCAGTCCAGATCAAACCCATAAGTCCAATATTAGCCCATATGTCTGATACTAGTTCATAAATTCCTCTTCGGGCTCACACAACACATTCAATGGAAGATGACAGGCCAGTGGGTGGAAAGTCTTGTGGATCCAGTGGTGGTGGAAGCATCTCAGCACTAACGTGGGTCTCCAAGTGACTCCCTTCATTCCAGAGCTCTGGTCCATCAGCATATTTCCATGTTGCTTTTCAGCAGGAAGACGAAGCAGAGTATGTGCCCCACCCCCAGGGGAGAAGACAAGAGTTCCCAGACTCCTCAGGAGAAGGCCATGCCTACACAGAGGCCTCACTGGCTATGACCTGATTGACAGGCTAGACTCCACCCCTTTGCTCAAGTTGACAGCAGATTATGTAACAAAGCTGGAAAAGTCATACCACTGAAGAATTGTAAACCAAGTATTTCACGACAGGTATATGCGGACTGCCAGAAGAACAAACAAACCTGTCTGGGAAGAAAGACAGCTAAAATGTTCCTTAGGAGCGAAGCTAGCAAGAGTCCATCTCACAAGCTGTGGACTGTCGTCAGGAGGGCCCAGTGCCTGGGAAAGGCCATTGTACCTAGTAAAGTAGCAGGTGAAAAAGAGGAAGACCCTTGACGAGATAGATTGGCACAGTGGCTTCAACGACAGGCTCGAACGTAACAAGGACCGTGAGCACGGCCCAGGGCCGGCCAGTGCTGCCTCTGTCTCACACAGAATCGCTCTAACTTGGAATCACTTCCCTGGCACCCAACATGATGCATTCTGTGAAACAGGGTGCTAGGTGACTCAGATGTCGTCCAAACCCCATATTCTATCCAGGGCAGATGGACAGGACATACATCACCACCACCGGGTTAAGAGCATGGGCAAAGCTTCCACTCTGCTGCCATTGGTCATGCATGGTCAAGGCTGGAGTCTGACAGCCACACCTGGCCCCTGCCCACCCGCTGCAGCAAAGACTTGCCATCCAGCTGGCCCCTCCTGTCACGCCACTGGCTTCCTCTCCTTCCTTCCGTCTTGCCTTCCTGCCTGGGGTCCCCACCCCAGTGGGTTTTAAGTTCCACCCCTCCTGCCGTACTCTTCCCTCCTCCCAGAACCACCATCCCTGTAAATACCCCCACCATCACCACCACTGCAGCCTGAACCCCAGGTGGCTACACAGGGCACCCGGCCCAAGGGAGGCAGCCACCTCGGTAGGGCCTCTCACTCTACACCTCTGACAAGATGAGACTCCAAGCCTGGGCACATGCAGGACGTGGAAAGTCAGTGAGAGACAGATTGGAACTGCATATTTAGCGATCACCTGTCTGTGCCCCACTGACACAAGAGTCTGAGGTTGGGGTCTTTAAAATCATGAGGGGAAACCAAAACAAACAGAAAGAGCATGCCTGCCCCACTAAACAACAGCAAAAAACCTTCTAGGCCCACACTGGCCGTGGTTAGGGCTGTCCAAACGGCTGCTAGTCAAAGCCTCGTGCCAGTGAGCTGACCATTAAGCGGCTAACTGCAAGGTTGGAGTTTGGCGCCTACCCACCCCTCTGGGAGAAAGACGAGACTGTCTGCACCTGCAGACTCAGCCTCCCAAAGCCCCTGTCCTACAGAGCTGCCGTGAGTGGGAACGGATTCCACAGCAGCAGGTTCAATTATTCTGTTTTACCTATGCAATAATGTGGTGCGATATTGCTTTCCGATGACTAACATTTCCTCAATGACATCTTCCATGTGTAATGTGTATGAAACAAGCAGCGGAACTGAAGCCTAGGAGCCATCGAGAGCCAACGTGGGGAAGCCGCTCTTGTGCGAGCTCAATTCTGCATGGGTTGCCGCAACAGCGAAGCTCGCGCGATCATTTTCTGTGTTGTAGAATACGTGTTGTTTCTCAACATAGCCTCCACCTGTGAAGGCGCCGTTTCCATCTCACTGACCCTTCTCTGAAGAACTCTGCGACCTTCAGCTTCCTGGGCATCTGCGCGGGGTTCAAACTGCCCCTTTCAAATGTTCTCTGAAACAACGATCCAAGTCTGAAGGGGCAAGATCGGGGCTGGTGGGTGGATGGGATTTAGTTTCCCAACAAAAGTCGCCTCGCGCAGCCCTGGCAGGCCTCTCAAAATGAGCAGGTGCCCTGTCACGAGGGAAAATTCCTCGCTGTAACTTTCCGGGGCTTTATCTCATTGATGCCGTTTACCATTTTCATTAAAATTTCTTCATAATAAGCCCCAGGGTATCCTGAATTCAGACTATCCCCCTGGGAATCCCCATACAATCACCAGGCTTCTGAGTGGACGTTTCTGCCTGGAATCTAACTGGACCAGCAGGTCCCCTTGGAAGCCACTGTTCTGATGGGACCCCACTATTCTTTTTCTTTATTTTTAAAACCTCTTCATTGGGACATAACGTACATGTCATACAACTTAAATATCCGAGCACAGGAAGAAAAGTTACAGTCATTACAACAATCCATTTCAGAACAATTCCTTCTTTCCCGCCCTCCCTGTGATTAGCTTCCCCTTTCTCCCCAACCTTCTTGTGCCACACCCCCAAGAAACCAGGAATCCAGTTACTGCCCCTATAGATTCACCCGCCCGGGATTTCCTATACCAAAAACAGTGAAGCAAAAGAGCTAACACCGATAACAAAATAAAATAGAGGGAACCCTCCATCGAAAAGAAAGCAGACACCATAAAAAACCAGAACCACTTTAAGAGGGCCCTCACGATTTTGACAGGCCCTCCTGTCATCTGAATGCACTAACACATCAAGACAAGCGTGCGACGGAGAGAACTCGCCTACAGCCATCCACCGACGTCAGGGGCACGCTCACACACGCTTTATCCGGCACAAACCCGTGCGTGTCTGCACCAGAGTCCCACTAGCAATTCTTTTTTTTTTTTAACTTTTTATTGTGAATTGGGTGAAGGTCCTGACATTCAACAAGTTTCACCTCACTCGCTGCAACTCCCTCCACTATGTCACTTCCTCCCCCTCCTCCCTGTGTGTCCAGTCTCCTCTCCTCCCTTCTGAACTTTGCCCTCGAGGACAGGCTGCCCAACAGATCTCAAAGGGTGGACCTCTAAGGTGTGTGGACCTTACTAGCGTCACTGTTGTCGCTATTTGGCTGAAAACATTCATGGATCTATTTACAACAAAGGCAAATACCCACGGACAACTATGCACTGTCAAATACATTATATATATAATGTAGGCACATATACACCCATTCACCCGACATCACAGAGGAATACAGTCTATGTAAGTTTTATTAATATAAACATATAAGATATAAATTACATGTAGTTATGTGTATACGTTATATCTCGAATTCCCTCTCACACCCGTCCACTCCATGTGTCTATTCACGTGCCTACTAGTAGATCACCCTTTTCACAAGACTGTGTAACAACTGTACCGGTCTCTGTTGCCTTTTATTCTTGCAACTCCTCCCTGCCTCTTGTACATTGCCTTTCCCTTCCCCCAAGTTAGCACCAGGCTGCCCTCCAGCCCTCCTGGCATGGTAGTTGTGCATTGGGCTTCCAACCACAAGGTCAGCAGTTTGAAAACACCAGTCGCTCCTCAGAAGAAAGACAGGGCTTTCTGCTTTCCCAGGGAAACTCGGAAGCTCACAGCAGCAGTTCCACCCCGTTCCACAGGGTGACTATGAGCAGCTACAGACTCGTGGCCTTGAGTGACTGAGCCCGTACCATACCTTCTTGTCCCACCTGCTTCCAAAAATAGAATGCCCTTGTAGAGTGAACCACTTTCTTAACCTTTCACCACAGCGGCTTCAGACAATATGTGTCCCTTTCTGATTGACCAAGGTCACTCGGCATCCTGACCTCTCACTTCACCCAAGTCATGAGGTATTTCCCAGATTCGTGATTGTTCTTCATACTTGTGTGGGGTTCCGGTGTGTGTTCAGGCCAGAACCTGTTGGTCCATTCTGCCATTGATGGACATTGAGGATGCTCTGTCTTTTAGTAGCAATGCTTTTTAACACTTTTATTGGCACCAAATCCACATATCATTCAATTCAGTCATTTGATTGTTCAATCATATCGAGAAGAATTGTACAATCATTATCATAATCCATTATGTTATTTTATTTTTAACTGTTTCGTTAGGAGCTCGTACAGATATCATAGTACTCCATAGCTCAGTCACATCAAGCAAGCATGGTACAATTGCTACCACAGTCACTTCCAAAGCATTTTCTTTCTTCTTGAACTCCTTGATATCAGCTCCTCTTTATCCCTTCTCCCACTCCTCCCCCACCCTCCCACCCAGGAACCTACATTTTTAAATTTTTGCTGCACCTGACACCATCCAATAGATACATTTTGTATGATTCTGTTGCTCGGTCCCCTAGAGTGGGGCTATCTAGTCATCGGTGCTATCAGCTACTCCCCTTTCTGTCCCTCCTCCCCACCCGCTAGCTTCCCGTTCCCTCAGGGAACCATTACTCCTCTTACTGTTTCTGAAGGCTTCTCTATCTTGGCTTTCATGTATCGAAATATCTAAATTACATCAATGAACATACAGAAGTCTAACACAATTAATGAGGTAAGACAAATTAAAAAACCATAATAGTAAGGGGAGGAAATATTAAAGAACTAGAGGAGAGTTATTTGCTTCATCAGTGCTATACCGCACCCTGGATTTATCATCCCTTCCGTACCACGATAAATTTTAGAACATGTTTGTGGTAGTTATATAATCGTTTGTCAATTTGAGAGAACTTTATAGATTGGTATTGGACATATGGGCTAATATCAGATGTATGGACTTGATCTGGTCTGGGCTGGGTGTCTTCTTAATGTACAGTTACTCTTTATAAAAAGCTCTTTCCTATACGCATATGAGTGCCCACGAATTTATTTCTCTAGTCTACCCAGACTAACACAATATTAACCCCATGATTAAATTGCTTCTAAGATAAGTTGTGTAATCACAATCTCCTCTAGTGCCCCCTCCCCATCCCCACGTCAGTGCTGACTCTCCCAACGCCTCACCCTCCCGATCTCGGAACCGTACCCTTGGAGCAATGCTTTCTGCGCCCCGTGGCCTTGCCTTCTGATACTTGTGTTCCATAAAGGCTGCTATGATTTGGGGCTCAGACATAAGAACGATCGCGAGGCTGGCGCAGGGCGGGGCAGTGTTTCTTTCTGCCGTACAGAGGGTCACAGGAGGTTGGGACCACCCATGACACCTAGCAACAACATGATTCTACAGGAATATTTTTGGGTTCATCTCTTGTGCACGCGTCCATGTGGGTACATAACTCACCCGTCTCCTTCACAGGGGTGAGGAAGCAGGGGCGGGGGTGGGCACCACCTGCCTTCATCCAGCCTCGCTGCCCCATCTTTCTCTCCCGGAGCGCTTTGGGTTTGGGGAGCAGCTGTAACCACGGAGGGGATGTCCCTTTACGCGGGAGATCCATATTAGGACATCTGCGTCAGCGGGTTTCCACAGCCGTTCCCTGCAGTCGTGGGGGGAGACGTCCCTGAAGCCTCCCATTTGGGGGCGACAGGACCCCTAAGACTCCCATTTCTAACCGCTCACAGGATCCAAAACTGCTACAAGGCAGAGGCCAGGGCGCTGCGAGACCCGCAGGGGCGGCGAGGCAGCCTCCGTGGCGCCCCGGCCCCAGCGCCCCCCCTCCGGGGCCGCGATGGTTTCGCCCGTGACGTAGGGACTCATTCATAAAATGCTCTCATAAAAGAGGCAGCTGCGGCGCCTCGTACTCCAACCGCAACTGCAGCGAGCAGAGCAGCAGCTAGCCCGAGCCGAGCGGGTAGCGGCGCCGCGAGCCTACAGTCCCCGCGCCCCCGGCAGCTCCGCGCCAGCCCCCGGCCTCCGCCGTCCGCCCCCGGCCGCCGTCAGCCCGCGACCATGATGTTCTCGGGCTTCAACGCCGACTACGAGGCGGCCTCCTCCCGCTGCAGCAGCGCGTCCCCGGCTGGGGACAGCCTCTCCTACTACCACTCGCCCGCCGACTCCTTCTCCAGCATGGGCTCCCCCGTCAACGCGCAGGTGAGGCGGGCTGCCGCGCCGGGGGCTCGGGGACACCCGTGGACGTCTGTCCGTCTCTGGGGAGGGAGGTTGTCCCAGCTGGAGCGGCCCGAGCCCGGGAGCCCGGGAGCTCGGGACTTGTTCGGAGCGCACGCCCGCTTGTCATAGTAAAGACTTGGTTGCCACTTCTCACGACAGGCTCACTCTGAAAGTCCCTGGCTTTGCGATTTATGGCTGGGTCTCTGACATGTATGGGGACAAACATGGTCAAGCCAACTAGCAAAAAAGCCTGACAAAAGATCAGCCTCACAACATAGGTACAAATGTGCTTGACACGATGGATAGATTGTGATAAGAGCTGTAAGAGCCCCCAGTAAAGTGATTTTTTTTTTAAAAAAATCAGCCTCATACGCACTCAACAGTTGGACAAAAAAGTCAGAAAAATGGATGTTTGCGAACGGTGGTGTTGGGGAAGAATATTGAATATACTGTGGGGCTGCAAGCGAGCAAACAGAGGCCTTAGAAGAAATGCCACCAGTGTTTTTTAGAAGCAAGGATGGCCAGACTTAAGCCCAAATATGTAGACAGGTAATCAGGAAAGACAGTCCTAGTTGGACAAGCAGAGGACCCGTGGAAACCAGGGACCCCAATGGACACAACAGCCACCGGCATCTCGCTTAGGGGGAAGATAGCACTGAATTGATCAACGCCGACTGCTGCAGCAGGTGCACTGTGCTCCCAGGGAGGCTGAGCCGGCTCAAAGGCAGCCAACCACCCAAGCAGGTCACGTGGGGCCAAAAGTCACGTGACGAGAAGCCCTCCTTCAGGAACCCAGGAGGCCCTGGGGCTGGCTACATGTGGGGCTGTTAATCACAAGGTCAGCAGTTTGAAAGCACCAGCCACTCTAACAAGGAAAGACCATGCTTCTACCCCCATGAAGAGTTACAGCCTTGGAAACCCATAGAGGTATGTAGGGGGAGGGGAGGTTCTACACTGTCCTGTTGGGTCACAATGAGTCAAAATCCACTGGATGGTGGTGAGTTTCTTTGGGGTTTGAGTGACTCCTTCCACCACCACCAGGGTTATGGGAAGGCTCATTAATAGTCAGCCATGCATCAACAGCATCATCTTCCTGCCTGAAAGGGGAGAGGGCCGATGGAGGTAAAAATTATTGTCTGATGGATTACAACAAAAATCCTCACACCTGGACCCATAAACAAGGAGAAACATAGATGCTGACCAGGGTTTCATTTCACTTGGATCCACAACCAATGCTCATGGAAGCAGCCACCAGGAAACACCAAATGGCATATTGCATTGAGCAAATCCGCTACACAAGACCTCTGTAGATGTTCCCATGCAAAAATATCACTTGAAGGACTCAGGCCCCCATATAGCTCAGACACAACAATGCCCACATGGAAGAAGCACACCAGCCTGTGTGATCATGAGGTGTCAATGGGATCAGGTATCAGGCATCAAATAACAAAAAATCATACCACTGTGTGCTCACCTTCCTGATACGATCACTAAAGACAAATGGGTGCACAAGCAAAAGTGGTGAAGAAAGCTGATGGTGTCCAACTATCAAAAGATAGGTCTGGGGTCTTACAGACTCGAAGGTAAACAAGCGGCCATCTGGCTCAGAAGCAACAAAGCCCACATGGAAGAAGCACACCAGCCTGTGCGATCACGAGGTGTCGAAGGGATCAAGTATCAGACATCAAAGAACAAAACATCAAATCATTGTGAATGAGGGGGTGTGCAGATTGGGGACCCAAGACCCCTCTGTAGGCAACTGGACATCCTAGGGTACAATGTAGCAAGGATGAAACATACAACTTTCCTCTAGTTCCTAAGTGCTTCCTCCCCCCCTCCCCACTATCATGATCCTATCATGATTCTACCTTACAAATCTGGCTAGACCAGAGGATGTACACTGGTACAGATAGGAACTGGAAACACAGGGAATCCAGGACAGATGATCCCTTCAGGACCAGTGGTGCAAGTGGCGATACCAGGAGGTTTAGAGGGAGGGTGGGATGGAAAGGGGGAACCGATTACAAGGATCTACATATAACCTCCTCCCTGGGGGATGGACAACAGAAAAGTGGGTGAAGGGAGACATTGGACAGTGTAAGATATGACAGAATAATAATTTATAATATTATCAAGGGCTCGTGAGGGAGGGGGAAGCAGGGAGGGAGGGGGGAAATGAGCTGATACCAAGGGCTCAAGTAAAAAGCAAATGTTTTGAGAATGATGATGGCAACAAATGTGCAAATGTGCCTGACACAATGGATGGATTGTGATAAGAGTTGCACGAGCCCCGAATGAAATGATTAAATGGAGGAAAAAAAGAAAAGAAAAGAAAGGACTAAGGCCCCCCTGACCTAAGCCAGGGACTTCAGTCACGTCATACACGTGCAAAGGTGGACAGCACCTATGGACGACCCAAGGAAGATGATGCTTGGAATTCTGATGTTAGTGAAGTGTCAGGGCTGCCGAGGGAATGACCAAATGTGTTTGAGAAAGAGTACAGCCGGATGATCCCTAGCAGTGAGCATGACAGCGCTTTGGACATGTTATGGGGCGCTTCTCCAGCTCATGGCCTGGGACCAAGCAGCGCCTTGTTCTTTTCGTCGCAGGGTCGTTGTGAACAGCCCCCTAACGAGGCCTAGTGGCACCAATGGGTAAGCGCTCGACTGCTAGCCAGAAGCTCGATGTAAGCCCACCAGCTGTCTGTTTCCATAAAGGTGACAGCAGTTCTTCGCTGTCCTGTAGGTCGCTGGGAGCTGGGACTGGCTTGATGGCTTGCTTTGGTTTGGTGCGTCCTCCCATGGTTGCTTTCGTGGGTGAGGAAGAGGAGAAAAGGGGAGAGGGGCAGAGATCCTGAAAGAAGGGGCTTTTCCAGCATTTATGGACATAGCTCATTCTCTTCTCTGTTGAGGGGGACGGTTCAGAGAAGGGGGGGCCCATTCCTGGGAGACTCAGCCAGTCTCCTTTGAGCCAATGATGTCATCTTTCTTGCTGTAAGCTTCTCATAGTGGCCCTGTGTATGACAGAATAAAACTGATCCTCAGGGTTTCTGAGACTGTAAGTCTTTGAGGGAGCAGACAGTCTCATCTTTATCCCTCAGAGGGGCTAGTGGGCTTGAACCACAGACCTTTCAGTGAGCGGACCAGTGCGGGTCCCGCTGTGTCTCCACGGTGTCAGAGGCACCACAGTGGATCACAGACGTAGGGCCTGCCTCCACTCTGCACTTCACTACCCGTGTGACCGTGACAAACTCACTCTCCTGTTCCAGGCCTCGGTTCCCTAGTGAGACTGGAGAACATAACCTTCGCCCTGGCTTCAAATTCAAACAGTCCGTCATCCTAGATGATAGAAGGATTCCAGAAAGTTCTCGAAGACTCTGTCTCCACTTACAGAGGAAATATGTGTTGATGGGGAGTTCTGTGGTTTTGGCAAACATCCCTTTGCCTCCTTCTGCTGACAGCGCCCTCCTCTCCCTCCCATCTGCCCTTCGGGGCAATATCCCAAATCCATGGGATGAGTGTTTGGGGTGAGGGATGCTGCTTCCAGTCTCAGACTTGAGCCCCACACCTGGCATCTCACCCAGGAAGATCAAGCAGTCATTCTGAATGTTTGTGTGGATAAAAGACGAGCTTTCCATTCCCATAACGAGTGACAGTCTCAGAAGCTCACAGGAGCAGTTGCACCCTGTCCTGTGGGGTCCCTGTGCGTCCACATCGACTTGATGGCAGTGGGCGAGTTGATTCTGACTCATGGTGATCCCATGAGTTTCAGAGGAGAACTGCCTTCTGCAGGGATTCATGGCTGTCACCTCTTGGAAGCAGATTGCCAGGCCTTTTTCCCAAGGCCAGAAAGTTCAATGTCAGCAGGGCCAGGCTCCCTCCGGAGGCTCCAGGGGAGATCAATCCTTGGCTCTTGTGGCCACACTGCCCTGCTCACTCTCTGGGTGAACTCTGTTCCTGCCTCTCTTAGAAGGACACTCATGATGGCATTGAAGACCCGCTCAGGAAATCCAGTTGTAAATATTGTGTGGAGGTGGCATGTGACCTCTTCCGACTTCACTTCGTTCAATGTCTGCCTAAAGCCAATTTCTAGTGGTTGAGGGCAGACGTGCCTCCATCCTCGAACCCTTTCACCAATTCTGATGCCAGCCATCCCTCCCTGGCACTCTACCCCCCTGCTAGGTTCGAGAATTCATGGCATTGGCCACTCAGAACTCACAGATGATGCTCAGGAGTATGTGGTTCCTCAGGAAAGCTAACAAGTTATGTATAATTCAGGGTCAGAAATGTTCAGGACCAAACAACCTCCTCTCAGTCATGCCTACACGTTTTGCCTTTTAAGCTAAGGGTCCCCTTGACCTCTGCCCTGCTAAGGCAACTGTTGCCAAGCTCTTTTAGCTCTGCTGATGAATATCCAAATGGTACTCCATGCTACCAGTAAACTTCAGCCTGAATGCGTTCAGCTCTCACTCCACAGGTCTGCAAACTCAGTGCCCTCTACCTTCCAATTAAGTGCCCAGAGGCAACCCCCTCCACCAGCAAGCCTCTTGCCAAGAGGTGCTCGGTGTTCTCGCTCCTTGGGCCAATATGCCCACCACGGTGCCTGTGCTCTTGCTGTTGCCCTGCCACATCAGCAGTGCCCAGCCCTGCTTCCTGGGTGGAAGAGGTGCAAGGAAGGTCAGCTTAGGGTCCAAAGGGGTGCCTTCCACCCCTGGCTCAAAAGGTGAGCCACACCCCTTGTCAGAAGGTGAACCACACCCCTTGTCAGAAGGTGAACCACACCCCTTGTATGATCTTCAGGGGGTGTATGTATGTCTTCCCCTCCTCTTGTGCTTCCCGGAGGTGCCCAATCTGTCTTATCATATCTCAAAAGTGATTGGCTACCCCACACTGATAAGTTCTCCTTAATGTAACCAAGAGTTTTTCTAGATGGGATTACATCCACCAGTGTGTGGTGGTGTTGTTACGATCGAGTCTGCTGTGACCCTTAGCGACCCTCTGCACAACTGAACAAAACCACTGCACGGAACTGCGCCATCCTCACACCGGTTCCTGTGCCAGAGCCCACTGGTGCAGGCCTTCCTCCTTCCACCACCCCTCCACGTTACCCAGCATCATGTGCTTTGTCGGCGACTAGTCTCCCCTGGCACTATGGCCAGAGTATGTAAGTCTCGCCCTCCTTGCCTCCAAGGAGCACTTTGGCCTTACTTCTCCCAAGACAGGTCAGCTTGTCCTGTTAGCAGTCCCTGGTACTTTCAATCTTCTTCTCCAGCTCCACGATCCGAATGCATCGATTCGTCTGTGGTCTCCCTTATCCAACATCCAAGTTTCACGGGCATGTGACACAATGGAGAATACCTAACTTGGCTTGAGGTGCACCTTTGTCCTCCAAGTAACATCCTTGCTCTTCAACGCGCTAAAGAGGTCTTGCGCGGCTGCTTTACCCAATGCAATATAAATTTGGATCTCTGGACTGCTGCTTCCATGAGCATGGATTGTGGCTCCAAGTAAGACAAAACCCGCGACAACGTCAACCTTTTCTCCATGTGTCCCGATGCCACCGATTGGTCCGGTTGTGAGGCTTTTGGTCTTCCTTACATGGAGTTGTAATCCATACTGAAGCCTGCGATCCTTGATCTTCATCAGCAAGTGCTTCAAGCCTTCCTCACCTTCAGCAAGTATCTGCAAACTGCTGGTTGTTAATAAGCTTTCCTCCGATCCAAATGCCACACTCTTCTTCATAGAATCCAGCTTCTCTGATGCATATAAATTGAACAAATATGGTGAAAGGAGACAACCTTATTTCACACCTTTCCCGAGTTTAAGCAATGTAGTATTCCCTTGCTCCATGTACAAGTTCCTCATGAAAACAATGAAGTGTTCTGAAATTCCCATTCTTCTCAAGGTGATCCACAATTTATTATGGTCCACAGAGTGGAATGGCTTTGCATAGTCAATGGAACACAAGTTAACATCTTTCTGGTATTCTCCGCTTTGAGCCAAATCCATCTGGCATCAGCCATGCTATCTCTTGCTTCATGTCTTCTGTATCTGGCCTGAACTTCTGACGGTTCCCCCTCCATGTGCTGTTGCAACTGTTGTCGGTTGTAGGGGTGTGCGCAGGGATTGAAGATTCCCAACACATATTTGAGAGGGCAAGGGGATGCAATTCAACCTGTAGCATCCACGACCACTGACAGTGACTCCTACACCCACTCATTCAGCACATTTTAGTAGCATGTCTACTCCGCGCCCAATTCCATGTGCTGGGAGACGCTGCAAAGGGGCGTGGCACTACAGGGCTGGGAGAAGGACACAGATGACAGCCACACTAATCAACATTTGCTCAAGAGAATAAATGTCAGCTCCTGATAGACCATGAAGTCAGCAGGGGTGTGCTTGGGAGCCAGGCTGATGGGTGGTCTGGAAAGGTCTCAGGGGTGGGGGTGAGGTCAGGGGGTGCAGGGAGAGAGAGCACTGCAGGCTGAGCAGAGACCCCCGGGTGTTTGGGAGCAGACAGAAGACCGGGGAAGGGGGGCAGAGTGGGAGGAACGACAGGAAACCTGAAGGGTTAGACGGCCGCCTGGGGTACTTGAGAAGCCCTGGTGGCACAGAGGTTAAGCGCTTGGCCATCAGCCAGCCAGCAGCCCCGTGGGAGAAAGGCCTGCAGGTCGGCTCCTGGCTCCTGTGCAGGGTCCAGCTTAGAGCACCCGGAGTGAAGTTCTGCTCTGCCACCGGGGTCGCTATGGGAACATCCATGCATTGGCACCTCACCAACCAGGACAGCAACCAAGTCCAGTCAACATGGCCCAATGTATCTCTAATGATTTGGAAAGGTCAGCATAGCTGAGGCCCAGAGAGACCTGTGTGATAACAATGGGAGGGTTATTGATAAGCAGCTCCTGGCCCAGCCAGACAGGGGAGGGTCTTAGCCAGCCCCTGGGCCAGCCAGACAGGTGAGGGTCTTAGCCAGCCCCTGGTCCAAGCAGACATGGGAGGAGGGCTCTTAGGCAGCCCCTGGGCCAGCTGTGGAAAGCTGAGGTGCTCTCTGGCACCAGAGAACACAATCAGAGTCCGGGACTTCGGGAGCTGCCACCGGGTTTTGTTCTTTTGAAGACGTGGGTCCCAGACTAGTGGTAGCGGCTGGCTCTCCTGGACCGACAGTTTAGACCCAGCAGAGGGACCGCAGGAGAAAATCTGGAAGATATACTTTCCCAGAGATGGCAGCCAAGGAAACCGTGTGGAGGGAGCACTTCTCTCGGGAACACAGGGTGGCCAGGATTCCGAAGCAACACGAAAGTCAGGCCCAGGTTTGGTTTGTTCTCGAAGAGCAAATGTGCTTTCTACTTGCCCAGAGAGTCGCATTTGTTTGTCTGTTAAGAGCATTCTTAAAAGTCATCTTCTGAAGATTCAAGTAACATTAATGATCCAAGAGCGGGGTCCTCAAATCAGTGCGGTGGCCTTATGTATCACCCTGGCGGACAACAAGTGTGATGATGGCAACTTGACGCTCCTGGGTAAGGGTAGGGTGGAGTACAACCTTTGGAGAGGGAGATGGAGCAGAGTGGAATCCTCCTTGGCCCTTCAGCTCCTGCAGGAGATGGAGCTTGAGTCTGGTGTTCCATCTCCTCTTGCATCCCTTACGTATCCCAGGAGCCACCAGCAGACCACTGACGGTGGATTCATTCAGCTGACTTCCGACGTCTGTATCCACCAGCCTGTGCCTCCCCTGCTGCCTCCGCTTGCTTCATCGTCCTGCTTCCTTCCTGTTCATCAGCTTCCATGAGTCAAAAGACACCTGACTTGAACCAGGCAGTACTTAACCTATTTCTGCCACGGCATAAGCCATCTCTTTCTATATACTACACGTACAAGTGTCGCTGGGTTTCTTCTATTGAAAAGCACACCTAACTCAACCAGGCACCCTGTGTGAGAAATGCCGCTCTCTTGGCAGAGGCCAGGGCCGGACCCAGGAAGACGGGGTGGTGACATGCCAGCGTTGCCCCAAGGAACTGGCAAATACAAAGAGCAGGGGCTTGGGACTTCCTGGGCATCAGGATAGTTTGTGGACTCTTGTTTCCTGCCCATTCACGCATTTGTAAAGGGCTCGGCTGATTCTGCCTGAGGTTGGTTTCATCCTGAGCTCACTTGTGTTGTCTTTTCAGGTTGTTGGGGATGAAGGACCTACCTGTACCAGAACATCTGAAGAGCCAGAGACACTGCGCACGCAAACTATCCCAGCTCCCTGACCAGCTTTCCCTTGGGCCCAAATAAGACCATTGTGAACCTCGGAGCCCCTGCCCACCAGGTGCGAAAGCCACTTTTCAGAAAAAGAACAGAAGGAGCCCCTATCACTTTTGTGTTATTCTGGGTTGACTAGAGAAATTCATAGACGCATTCATGTGTGCATAAGAAAGAGCTTTATATACAAGAGCAGTTGAATATTTAGAAAAAACTCCAGCCCAATCCAGATCAAGTCCATAAGTCTGATATTAGCCCGTATCTCCAATACCAGGCTTAAACACCTCTATCAGACTCACGCAACACGTGGAATGACAACATGCCGAATGTAGGAAGATCACCGGCCAGTGGGTGGAAAGTCTTGTGGATCCAGTGGCAGTGGAAGCATCCCAGCGCTGGCTTCTGCAGCTCCAGGGCTCTAGTGTAGTTCCATGAGTCTTCTCAACAGGAATGTCTCCCAGGGATTATGTCTGTGTCCTACCTCCAGTGAGCTATTTATCTCCTTAGAGCCTCCAAATGAAGTCATTAAGCTGTGACCTGCTTGACAGGCTAGACTCCACCCCTCCACAAGTTGACATCATATAATGGTATTACCACAACTTTAGAATCCCTGTACTGGCTTCATAGAAGAGCTTGGAGGAGAAGGGGGGTTTGCAAAAGGTTCATCTGCTTGCTGCTGACCCAAATGTGGGAGGCTCCAGTCCAACCCAGAGGTGCTTCAAAAGAAAGTCCTGGTAATCTACTCCCCTGAGATAATTAAGGTTTACTCTGCCAACTGGCCGATAAACACATGTGGGGTTAATTGAAGGGCGGAGGGATAAATAGCTCAGTGAGCCTTGCCCTTTGAGTTCTTGGGTCTCTTGCTTTGCATTGGACCAGGGTGCAGCTGCCTTAGTGGTTCCCTGCCTCAGCTGGCAAGGCTCACTTCCTGCAAGACATCCCTGAGGAGAAGCACCATGGACCTACCTGAATGCAGCCCTGGGTGCTGAAGCAGCCATGTGGAGACCCCTGTCAGCACTGAGATGCTTACATGCTCACTGATTCGGCTTTCCTCCTGTAGTCAGTGTCATTGTGTGTGTTTTGTGAGATGGTGGAAGACTTTGTAGATTGGTATCAGACATATGGGCTAATGTTGGATGTATGGGCTTGGACAGCCCATAAATTGGGGTGTTTTCTTAATGTACACTTTCCCTTTATATAAAACTCTTTCTTATACAAATGGGTTTCTGAGGATTTGTTTCCCTAGTTTACACACACACACACACACACACACACACACACACACACCAAATCAGCCATTGAAACCCCGGTGGGGCACAGGTCATCTCAGTCGCCCCTGGGCTTGCCAGCACAGAGTGCTGTCCCAGCTCCGTGGGGTACCTACACTGCTCCTTACAGCGATGCTCACACCCACGCTAGCCGCTGCGGCCGGAGTTCAACGACATTTTAAAATAATAGAGTTGGGGAAAGAAGAGCCCAGACGGGGCCAGGCCACAGGTTAACAGTAGCCGTCCCTGGAAGTAGGTTGACCATTTCGATTTTCCTAGTGTATTTTTGTAAATCGTGGCCAAAATATCCACAAACAAGACATTCTCCAGTCCGACGTCTTCGACGTGTATAATTCAGTGCCATTGATTATACTCCTCATGTCGTGCGATCGTTACTGAACCCGTTTTCCAAGTTATTCCCCCACCATTAACACAAACTCGATGCCCCCCAAGCAAAAACTCCCTCCTTCAGCCATGGTAACCATTGGTCAAGTCTGGTTTCTTTTTTAATCATTTTGATTTTCGTTGTGTTTTGACATTTCCCAGACGTCTTCTAGGTGTGGTGGCGAGATGCCTTTGCCCCCACTTCCCAAACAGGAGAATTCAACCAGGATCCGGGAAAGTGATGAGCTCTCTGGAGTGAGTTAGGTGAAGGCTTACAGGGCAGATCATCAGGGGAATTTAGTTAGTTAGTTTAACAGTTTTATTGAGATGTAATTCATAAACCATACAACTCAGTGGTGTAAAGATGCTGAGAGTTGTGCATCGTCAATTTTAGAACATTTTCTTCATTAGACTTATTATTATGAGCTCTCCATTCCCTGCTCCCACCCCAGCCTCCCCTGCCAAAGCCCAAGACACGATTAACCTCATTCCTGTCTCCATAGATTTAACTCTCCTGGGTTTCATATAAAGAGAAGCATACCCCAAACAAACAAACATAGACCCAACCTCCTCCTCCAAACACACACAGAGAAAACCCCCACTACAAGAGAAAGCAGAAAATAGCCAAAACTATGCAAATTTTAAATGGCCCCAAGGGGTAAAAAAGGAGTAAAGTGTGAAATATGAATCTAACTACATCGGTAGGAATCCACTTTCCAATGTACGCCGTCTAAAGGCAGCTCATGAGGTCAGTCAGCAGTTCTTACACATTCTGTTTCCACTTAGCAGCCCCTCAGTGACCCATCTCCCATCCCACTCCCTCCCTACACGTCCTGCTTCCACGCCCCCTTCCTCACCCTCGGCACTTGGTCCTTGGACAAATGCTGCCCTTTCCGTCTCACACGGAGAAATTCCATCCCAGACCTGAAGGGTGACTAGGGGCCAGAGGCGTGGGGGTTCCACCAGCCTCTAGACCATTAGTAAGCCAGATCGGAGCACCTTCGTCTGATGAACCATTCTCTGGTAGCCAGGAAGTTTGGAGAAAAGGATCGCTCAGCGTGTGTAAAACATCACTTAGCTCAGGGTTGCTAGGACAGAGCTGCCGTGCCTGGGCCTGAGCCAGCACCAGGGGCAGGAGGGGAGCAGGTTCCTAGGTGGTGGGGCTTTAGGAAGGAAAGGGGCCTGCCAGCTTCAGGCTCCCACAGGTGTCTTGGTCTACTAAGTTTAGACTCGATACAGCATAGACCAGTGGTTCTCAACCTGTGGGTCCAGACCCCCTTAGGGGTTGACCAACCCTTTTACTGGGGTTGCCCGATGCATAACACTAGCAAAATGACAGTGATGAAGTAGCAACGAAACTAATTTCATGGTTAGGGATCACCATCACATGAGGAACTGTGTGAAAGGGTTGTGGCATGAGGAAGGTTGAGAACCACTGGCATAGACTCTCTCTCTGTTACTGTAAAGAAATGGTCATGATTTTTGTGTATTTCTTTTATACAGCCACGTGTTTCAACATCGTATTGTTAATTCTGTTGATGCTGCTGCTGATGCTGTTGTTAGGTGCCACAGGTCAGCCCCAACTCATAGCAACCTCATGTACAACAGAGGAAAGGCCAGGCAGTCGGGGCAGACAGAAACACTTCATAGTTTCCCTGGAGCCTTGACCAGTGCACCCATCCCAGGTGCCAAGATATGACCCAGTCCTTCCAGGATGCCATGTGGAAACGCCTGGACTGTGATCCCTGAGATTGGAGTTCTATTCCCAGCTCCGCTGCTGACCCCCGTGTGCCCTTGAAAGGTCCCTGGAAAGTGAAGTCAGGAAGTAGGGCCGTGCCTTTGGATCCGTTGAGATCGGCTCAGCAAGTCGACCCCAGGCCTTCTCGGAGTGGTGTGGAATGGGGCAGAACCGAAAGCCCGATGTACGTGGACTATCTGGTGAAACTGGTATTTGTTGTGTAGGTGTGATGGGGGTGCTCTCACACACAGCACCTGGCTTTCACTGCACTCTGCTTGCCTTCTGGGTTTTTCAGTCCTTAGAACGTCCACGCAGAACTCACAGACAATGCTCACGGCTGCGGGGTTCATTAAGGCAGTGAGCAGGTGCAGATTCAGGTGGAAATGCCCAGGATAGAGCTGTGCAGTCAGGACAGGCTACCAAACTCCTGAGGGTTGCTAATAGAGGTCCAGAGGGCATACCACTCTGCGGTCAGCTTCAGCCCAAGGGCACTCAGCTTCAGCTCCCCGAATTAAATACCTGAGCCTCAACCTGAGGGCACTCGGCAGCCGCTCCGTTGGGTCTGAAAAACCAGCTCCCCGGATTAAGTGTGTAGAGGCACCCACTCTGCACAAGTTTGGCCTCCAGCCTCAAAGCAGTCAGCTTGATGTGCTTAGTGGTCTGGGGAGTCCAGTACTCTCTCATGCTCCGGCCCTGGTCCTGTGGCCCTTGCTCCTCTGATGTCGGAGCTATCTTCCTGGATCGAGGAGGCCTGCTGCATGGGGATCTCAGGGTCCAGAGGACCTGCTCCACTCCTGGCTCTTATTGGTAGTGAACCCCTCCCTCCTGCTTCTGAGGGGGCTCCTTTCATAGGAGGGTAATCACAATGAATCCTGTTAAGAAGCAGTCACATCTGAATCCTATCAGAAAAAGGTTGTGTGGTGGGAGTTAGAAAGATTCTGGCTAGAAGAACTGCATTAAATAATCCACCACCTTGAAGGCCAAGAATAATTCATCTGATCTGGTCAGGTTCTTCCGACGTTGTCTCAGTGTCACTCTTCCCATCCCGATAAGATGTTTCCTGAGCGAAGATGGTTCCCTCACCCTGTGTCTCTCAGGAAATAAGCATCATGTTGGGGTTTCCCAGTAGCACAACCCGTTTATTCATTCCTCTGCCGGCAGCTATCAGTCCACCTTCCTTACATTTGTCATTTATTGCACCCAAATTTTCCACCTTGGGAAGGGACATGAGATCCACCTGGTGTGCTGTGCCAGTCCAGATCGTTGGTAGTGAAACCAGTCTGACCAGTGCTACTCCCTCAGTCCAGTCCCCACTCGTGTTGGGTAAGGTGACAGAGTACAAGACTAGTGGACTATCTGAGCCACTAGGCAGTTAGACACTGCACAGTCAGCCCCAGAGGAATCAGGATGTGGCCGTCTGTACCCTCGCAGATGTATTGCCTTGGAAACCCGCTGGGGCAATTCTCCTCTGTTCTACAGGTTGCTACATGTCCTGAAGGCAGAGAAGGAGCAGCCAGCCCACCAAGCCCTTGGACATTCTGGCATACAGGTTCAGGGGTTGTGTTAGTCGGGGTTGACTAGAGAAACAAATCCAGAGACACTCATAGGTGTGTAAGAGAGAGTTTTATATCAGAGACTAATCGTATATTAAGAAAAGATCCCAACCCAGTCCAGATCAAGTCCATAAGTCCGATATTAGCCCTTATGTCCGATTCCAGTCTATAAATTCCTCTTCACACTCACACAATACAGTGCAATGATGCCAAATGCAGAAAGATCACAGGCCAGTGGGTGGAAAGTCTTATGGATCCAATAGTGGTAGAAACATCCCAGTGCTGGTGTGGGTCTCCACGTGGCTCCTCCAGCTCCATAGCTCTGGCTGCCATCAGTGTAACTCTGTCTGACTTGTCATCAGGAATACACAGCAGAGTGTTTCCTGCCTCAAGGGAGGAAGACAGGAGATCCCAGAACCCTCAGGAGAAAACCATGCCCACAGAGAGGCCTCATTGACTATGACCTGTTGACAGGCTAGACTCCACCCATTTGCTCAAGTTGAAGGAGATGATGTAACTGCCACAGGGGTACAGTTAGTCCTTGGCTGAGGGGTCATCCCTGCTGCTGGCACGCGCAGCTGCATCCCTGGCCCAGGGATCATAGCACCCGGCATTAAAGAGCCGTTTAGGTTGATGTGGGCAGAGCTGTACAGTGGTGCCAGCATCCTCCCTCACCCCCTCCTGAGAAACGTGGGTATCTATGTCCTGGTGAACCTCCTTTTGACAGTCTCGTGGCTGGCGTGAGCCCACACTCCTGAAGGCATGTAAGCGGCCTCTGCCCAGTCACTTCACCACGCGTAGTCCCTGAATAGTCACATCGAGGTATGATGCTGCCACACATTTCAATTGAGAGAAATAGAGCAAGTCAACCCAGGCCTTCCTGGAGGGGTGTGGGATGAGACAATATAAAAACACCAGTGTCATCACGTGGACTGCTTGGTGGAAGTGTACTTGTTGTGTGGGTGTAATGGGTGGCGTGTAAGTGAATTTCACATGACACCCAACCAACCCCACTGCTGTCAAGTTGCTCCTGACTCGTAGCAACCCCGTAGGACAGAGTAGAATTGCCCCCGAGGACTTCCAAGCCTGTAACTGCCTGGGCACGGGCAGCCACGTCTTTCTCGTGGAACGGGGGTGGGTTTGCCTGCAGAGAGGAAAGCGCCATTCCTTCCTACTAATAGAATGTGGTGGTTACTTGATTTCATGTCCACTGGAAGCTACATACCAGTGCAGGGGCTGAGTTTAGCCTGTCAATCAGGTCACAGCCTGGTGACCTCCCTTGGAGGTGTGACTGAGATATCTAGCCTGATGGAGACAGCCTGCCCCGCCTCCCCCCCTCTCTTTCTCTGCCTTCACCTTCCTGTTGGCTGACCCTGGTTGCTGCCAGAGCCCCGGGGTGTTACCAGCGCTGTGGGATCCACACGACTTTGCATCCACCACCTGTGATCTTCCTGCAGTCTGCATCCTGACTTGTGATGACGTGAGTCTGAAGAGGGACTTACAGACTCATATCGGACTTAAGAACTTGAGTTGAACTGGGCTGGGATGTTTTCTTGATCTATAAGGACTTCTTGATATCAAGCTCTTTCTTACCCATAATATAAGTGTCCCTGGATTTGTTTCTCTAGCACATAGTAACAGAAAAGTGGTAAACTTGTTCTTTGGAACATAAATACCAGTCTGTCACGTTCCGGCTCTCACAAGCTTCTGTGTATAATCATCTTAGAGTTGGTAGATTACAGATGCCCCAGGTCATTAGCTATCTGGGAAATGCAAGTCAAAACCACAACGAGGTAGCACTGAACGCCCATAACTGTAGCTCAATTCTAGAAAGCTGAGAACAACAGATGTTGGAGAGGGTGTGGGGAGATAGGAACCCTTATCCACGCATGATAGACTTGTACATACGTCTAGTCACTGTGGAAGGTGATATGGAAACACCTAACAGATGGCAACTGAACTACCATATGATCCAGCACTACCATCACTGGGCATATACTCCAAAGAAACAAACAGATCACGAACAGACGTGTGTGTTCATTGCAGCACAGTTCACAGTAGCAACAGCCTAAATCCCCAGCAGTAATAGAAGAGTGCATGAAAAAACCTCTGGTCCATACACCCAATGGAATACTGCATCCCTAGAAACAGTAATGAAACCATGAAAGACCTTATGCTAAGTGACGTTATGCTAAGTGACGTTATGCTAAGTGACGTTCATCACACAAAAGGACAGATACGGTGTGAGTCCACTGCGTAGGAACAAGCAGCGGGACAAACAGGCACAAGCTCAAGCTGGCAGGCCAGCCAGTCTTCTGGCCCCGGATCAGGCAGCCTGGTCAAGAGCCGGACCCGTGCCAATGAACCGCACACCATCCACTCCAGGTAAGTACAGCAGAGGTCACTCAGCGGAGAGCACCTCGGGACAGTTGGGGTGCTGTGGTTAGGGGAGTGGAAGGGGATGCTCTCTGCTGCGTGGTAGCCATGAGGATCTGGGGTGAGGTCCCCCAGAGAGGGAAAGTTGATACATTACAATGATCTGTTACATCTATAAGCATGGGCCGTCTCTCCGGTTATTACTATAAACCACGGTTATTGATTTATTTTTATTGCTTGCACAGAGCCACATTTCAATCTTCTTATTGCTCTTGCTGCTGGGCGTCACCACGGCCCGTAGAGCTGTGGCCCTTCATTCCAGGCACTGCAAACACCCCAGGTCTGGGGCCAGCTGTCCTGACCACCCCATCCCTCCCTCCTCTCCTCTCTGCCTTCCCCTCTGGGGCCACAGCCCCTGCCCATGATGGTGTTGTCAGTTGCTGTCAAGTTGAGCCCCAGCTCTTGGTGATCCCTGCACGGCAGCACAAACACAGCCTGGTCCTGTGCCGCCCCGGGGAACCGCTGCAGGCTCCACCCTTGTGAGGGTCTCCCTCCGTAGATCATTGGCACAGAGATTGGCAGGCCTTTATTCCTAGTCCACCTCTGTCTGGGAGCACCACTGACACTTGTTCAGCATGGTCGCTATCCCATGTCCTCCGCTGACAGCCTGGTGATGGCTGTGCCTGAGGTGCGTGGGCTGGGAATAGAACCCAGGTCCCAGGGATGGCGAGAACTCTACCCTGGAATCCTCGGCCCCCTTTCTCTGAGCTACTACAGGGCAGTGGGCTCCCAACTGCCTTCTCCGCAGCTCTTCCATTCATTCATCTCATGCGCGCGCATGCACACACACACACACACACACACTCCCCTCGTGCACCCTGGGCAATCTGTTCCACATACTGCAGCCCAGGGAGCTTTCACATCGCAAACCTGATCTGGCCCCTCTTGCTCGCCCCTCTCCTGAGGATAAGGGTGAGCTGGCCCCTCCCTGTCCGGCTAGGGCATCCTGTCCTCCACTCTGCCCCCCCCTCAGGAGCACTGGCTGTCTCCATTTCTCGAGATGTACACTGAATGCCCCCTTCTGTATCCACACTTCTGCCTCCCACCCCATGTGCACGCACTGTGACAAGATGCAGGAATTACCTCCCCACGCACTTTTTGAAGCCCCTTCGTATCTGCTCCATGTCTCTGGAATGGACATTCCACCAGGGTCGGGCCTCTGTCTCTTTTACCCTGAAGCCCAGTGATAGTGTGTCACCTTGTTGGCGGGGAGGAGGGTGGGGGAACCTTGGGCCTGTGACCAAGCCTGCTGGTAGAGCTTTGGAGCAATGAGCTATGAATTCAAGAGCCTTCCACACGCATGTGGTCAGTCAATTCGCAAGTGTATTCCCTCCGCTCGCTATAATTTAGCTCAGACGACGAAGCGATGGAACTAAGGGATTCGCTTCCTACAATGCAGCCCAGTTTGAACCAAGAGCAATCTTCACAGGTACCACTAGATGGCAGGCTTCCAGACTGCTCCAGCACGCTGTCTCCAACCCACCATCAAACCAGCCTCCTAAGGCCCCGAGCACATTAGACCCATCGGATTGTCATAGAGGGAAAATGGGAGCAGATATCCTGCCTTGATTTTGGGGGTTTCTGACCCACGAAGCCTAATCTACACGTCAAAGAAGTCCCTGGCCAAAATGAATCTGCCAACACCTTTAGTTTCCTCCAAGTCACAAAGCCTTTGTTTGCTGGCGGTTTGCCAAATCTGAGTTTCAAAAGCTTGGGTGGGGGCAGGAGGGGCAGAGGGTATCGTGTACTGATATCCCTGGATCTCTGTAAAAGGAATCAGGGCAGCCTCAGCCTTCTCCCAGGGAGTGGCTCGTGGTTTCAAACTTCTGACCTTCCGGTCAGCAGCCCAGCACACAACCACTCCCATCAGGGCCCCTCTTCAGAAGCAGAAAGTGGCACGCTCAAAGATGCTCGTTTTGGTCGTATCTACAGTCACGAAACAAAACCCGAAAGCTTCGGCAGCCTAACTAATGTCGGAAAAGTTTTTATACATGTAGTAAGTACCCAATGTACTATTAAGTAAAAAGACACATTTGTACTGCCCCGAGCGTAAAACTGTGAGACTGTCACCTATGGCGACTTGGCATAGAAAGCAGCGATCCTCTATTGTGCTGGGTCTGCGTGCTGAGCTAGGGGCGCTGTTTCTCTTTGATTCAACCAGCAGCTATTGCTACGTCAAGACGCGGTTTCTTTAAAATAGCACAGGATGCCCCCCTCCCCCGCTGAGCCTCCTGGTTTCCTGTGCTAGGGGCAATAGGGCCCCGTCCCTTTCCATTTAACCTGCCGAAAAGCTTCCCAAGATTTTAAAAAGCCAACTTCCCCCAGCAGACCTCAACAACGGCCATTGCCCTGAAGGCCTCTGGGAACAGTCTGACAAATGGCGAATCTGTACCGACACACAACCGCCCCCGCCAGCAACATTCCCGGCTCCTTTTTAGAGCCCCGGCTGAATGGCAAGTTGTGGGTGCTTTCACCGTCCCCCACCCCCCACCCAGCAGCCCAACAAGGGGTCTTTGTCAAGAGAACCAGAGTGCCTCCCCACCCCCCCTAGCCAGGAGAAGCTCCAGCACCCCCTTCGACCCTTCACCCAGTCCCGCCTGTCCCAGGGTGAATTTATGTTTTGCATCATAGGCCTGTGGATAAACTTCCTCTAGAGGCTTCTGGGAATGTGAATGGAAAAGCTTACCAGAAGGAGAATTCACGCTCCCCCAAACCCTTCCCTTCAGTTCTTTAACGAGGGCCTGCTCACTGCTTTCCCCAGACCACGGAAGGCAATTTCCGCCTTAGCTCCGAGTTGGCCTGAGCTTCCCTTGAGGAGTCCCAGGATGGGCAGAAAGGCAGAGAAGGTACCAGACCATTAAGGAGCTGCTTGCCGCCACCACACACAAGAAGACCATGCACAAGTAGAACAGGGACTGGGGTGTCCATTGCGCATGCTCAAAAACTTGAGCTCCCGGCCTGAAAGGAGTGGTACTACTAGATGAGTGGTACACCTGGATTGGCCCCATCTAGGCCAGGTGAATTTAATTTAGCCAATGGGGGCAACCAGGATCATCGGCCACACTCCCAGCAGAGGACTTGAAAAGCCAGAATCCAGAGTCTGCAGCCCCTTCTGCTTCTGCAGCTGCTCCTCCGAGGCCACGTGGCAATCTCCTCTGGCCTCAGGACTTCATATGGTGTGTGTGTGTGTGTGGGGAGAGGTGTCCTGAGGGTGCCTGTGTAAACCTAAAGCTTCTTTATAAAACTCACTTGGATCACAATCCAGGCTTCGAAGTGAATTCTTTCTCGTGTGAAGCCAAGGACTGAGGAATTTCTCCCAGGAGAAAGATTGAACAAAACTTCTCCAGGGACAGGCAGGAGGCCTGGGCTTTAGAGAGGCAAGTCACCAAGGGAGTTAGGGGATAGGTAGCCAGCGTGTCTTCATTTTTTAATTGGAAACATGGGGTGGGTCTTCTCTCAGCAGGTGGGGAACAGAGAAAGGTGGGTTTGGGGACATTCTGGTGTCTTCTTTTTCCCCACTGCCATCGAGACCATGCTGACTCATCGCGACACCCCCCACCCAGCCCCCCATGGGTTCTCCACAGTCTGTAACTGTTGGCGGGAGTAGAAAGCCGGTCTTCCTCTGGTTCTTAGCGCCCGCAAGTCTGTTCCACAAAACACTGCCCACTCTGGCGCCGTCCTCACAGCGGGTCCTTCCTCTGAGCCCATTGTTGCCGCCACTATGTCAGTCCATCTCATTGAGGGGCGTCCTCTCTTTTGATGCCCCTCTTACTTTACCAACCATGGTGCCCTCCAGAGGCCGGTCCCTCCTGAGAGCAGGTTCAAGTACACGGTTTGAAATCTCCCCATCCTTTCTCCTAAGGCGCATTCCAGCTGGATTTCCTCCGAGACAAATCCTAGTATGCATTTGGTATCCTCATCAATGCCGGCATTCCAAGGCACCCCTTCTTCCCTGGTCTCCCTTATTCAGTGTCCAGCTTTCACGCTAATGAGGTGGTTGGGGCTACCCTGGCCTGGGTCAGGTGCTCCTGAATCCTCAAACTAGGGGGTGGGGGGTTGGGGGGTTCCTACTTCACTGTCCTCTCAGAGCACAGGGCTCACCAAGTGCAGCATGGCCAAGGGGTCGCCCGAGAGCCTGTCTCATTTGTCGCTGAAGGAGACGTAAGTGGCAAGAGTGTGGTCTCCGAGGCCTCCCATCTGGGGCTGGGGTGACAGTAGGTGAAGGAAGCAGTGGGGTACGGGTAGTCTGAAGGCAACTGGAATTTCACTCCTCAGCCTTGGAAATCAACCTCCTGCCATTTTCTCTAATAACTCTTCGCTCCTCTCCCACACCACCTGGTCAGTACCTGTGACGGCTCCTTTCAGGTGTCGATCTCCTTAAGTGATGGTGCCCGGTAACGTGGTCAATCACCAGGACAGACACTGGAAGGTATTTAAAGACCAACATTGAAGTCAAGTCGCATATGCCCCAACGTGTGGGTGGTCCTTCTCGAATCAGTTGAAGGCCTTAGGAGTAAAACACAGAAGAAAGACCCAGTAGGAGTCTCAAGCCTGCACCCCAAGCTAGGGATTTTGTATTTACCAGCCCACAAAATCTGATGAGCCACTTTCTTAAAGCCAATCAATTAGCCTCTTCTCGAAATTTTAAGGAATGGAATTATGCATTGATTTGGACACCCTGTTCCCCAGTTCCTGCCTTCCTGTCTCACCTGTCGGGAGTGAGGATGCAGGTAAACAGACAAACCGTTTGCCTCCCTTGGTTCCCCTAAATACACACAAGCTCTGGGACTCGGCCAGCCCCCTGGGAGAATCCCGAGGCCATGAGAGGATTCTGGCCCTCGGAGTGGCTTCCTCTGTTCTAAGGGGAATAGTCACCCCAAAGTCTAATATCATTTATAGAGACATATTCATGAAGACTTCAACGGAGCAAAGACAAGACAAAGGCAGATCTTCCGGATGAAGGAGACCGTCAGTACAAAGCCACGGCGCACAGAGACGGCCACTGAAATAGGATGTGGAGAACCAAGGAAGCGGTGACATAATCATGACGGGTGACAAATCAGTTCGTCACAGTTTCAGGCAGGACTGCCGGAGTCGGGAAGGGGCCCTGATGGGGATTTGTCCATGATTGCAGATTCAAAGCGTTTCCAGATGGGCCCAGGCTCTCCATTGCTGCTGAAATAGAAAAGTAGCCCCTCCCAGAACACTGAGCTCCACACCCTTAAGGTGACGGCAATCTCGGGCTAGCACATGGGCTTATGGAAGCTAAGGACGTGTCTAAGTTTGTAGTTTCGCACACCCTGGTAACTCTGGCCGAGCGTCCTCCTTGCCCCCTGTGAGATCCAGCCGCACATCCAGACGGGCCCTACAACTGTGTCGTTGAAGGGAAGAAAGTAACAGACAGAAAAAGTTTTGGGGTGCTCACCTCCACCATGGCTTCAGGAACCAGGTGAGCAGAGAGAGAGAGAGAGAAATTATTCTCAACACCAGCTTATAGACTCTTGGGGGAATGCAAGGCCCCCAAATTACAGGTAACCACATACTCAGTAAAGTGGGCTGTACCCTGACCCTAAAGTTCCCTTAGTTCGCGGGAGGAGTAAGCTAACACCAGTGCTGGGGGCAGGTAAAGGGGAATGACTGTCCCCTGAGCCATGAGAGCAATCACAGATGTCTGCTCCTATCGTTAAAGCTGCTGGCAGGTAGCAATCAGCCATGTGCTTGTAAGAGGTAACTTTGAGGTAGCACTATGATGGGAGGATATTGTGGGAGGATCAGGCTTGCTTATGAGAATGTGATTGGGACTCATCTCCAAGCCACAAATGTGAAGGCCTCCCTCCACCCAGAATCCTAGCATACCAGGCTTCTTAAGATATGAGAATAAAGAATTCATCGGCATACACTCTCTTCCTGGTTCTCAGTTTCTCACAGCCCCCTCCACACCTGGAAAGCATGCACCCTTCGCTCGCCACACCTTGAAGACCACGCCTCTTCTGGCAGGTCATAGCATCGCCACACCTTGCCTGGATGCCTGGGAATGCTTCCCGTTCCATGGAATATTTCCATTCCGTCACTGAAACATCCCCTGTTTCATTCTATTGGAGGGCACCTCCACCGTGAAAAGCTGGACTTTTTGCCCTTTTTCCAAAGTCTCATTTGATACAGGAAGTTCTGCCCAACTGTGTCCCATCCGCTGCCCCTCAGCCAACTCAGTCGGACGAGGAGATCCCTTCCCCTTGTCCAGCGCAGAGTTTAAGGACAGAAGGAACGCCAAGCTGTTTCCACCATCAGCAGCTCTTTCCTCCTCTGGCTGTCCTCGCCGCTGGCTGCAGAGCGAATGATCAGAGGGGGGCTTTGGAGGCAGAAGGAGGCATGGGATTCTTCCATCTGGAATCGCACGGCTCTTGGTGGTAAAGCCAGATGGAAGCAGGAGCTGCGTGGGGAGACCAAGCTTCTCCCGAAGCCAGTCATGCAAACACAACTGGGAGGTTCCAACCACCCAATGGGCCAGAGGTAGGACACTGAGCGTGGATGTGAAACACCACGGGCAGACGGCTCCAACTTTGGCAACCCAGTAAACCCTGAACGTAATTCAGCAAAAGCTGAATTATTTTGATTTTTCTCATGAAACCAAATGATTAAACCAAATTAAAGAAATTCCTGAACAAAATTAATACTACTGGTGGGTTTGTCTGGCATGCAAAACTGTAAAACCTTTCCTTTCTGGTTTGAAGGTAGGTAGGTTTGCTGAATATGAATTTCAAAGGCTATGGCTGAGTGGAGGAACAGAGACCATCCTGTGACCTGATGTGAGTTCGGTGTTAATAAAAGGGACAGGGCAGGGCTCAATCAATCATGTTAGAATTAACCAATGGTTGATCTATATTTCTCCCTCCTCTTTTCTTGATAAGCCTCATTGAACTGAGCTTCTTTGAGCCACTGGATTTTTCTGGAATAAAAATTATCTACCTATATGCATATAAGGGGCCCTGTGAATTAGTCGCTGGACTGCTGCCACCTCAAAGTTGTTGGTTCAAATCCCCCTGCTGCTTCTTGGGAGAAAGATGAGGCTGCCTATACCCATAAAGATTTATAGTCTCAGAAACCCTATGTAGGCTCTCTGAGTTGGAATCAGCCTGATGTCAGGGGGCTGGGATTGGGTTTATATCCATATAGAATAAACCTGAAGTTGAAAAGTTGCTGAGGTTTTTACTGTTTTTAACAGGCATTAAAAAGAAAATCGTTCACAGCCAGCAGTCTCGGCTACCCTCTCGTGCCATTTTTCAGCTGGGCGTGAACAGGCTTCCCTGATGCTCCGAAGCAGGGATGGGACTGTTGTTACTATGGAGAAGTTGACAATAGCTGTGTCCCTGTTGACACCGTCAGACAACACCCTCCAAGCTGCACTTAAACCGAATTCCAGGCTATAATTAAGGATACCAAACCATGATGCCACCTAAATTTCCAGCTTACTAGAAGCCCACAGCACCCCCTGTAGGGACAGTAGCAGATTTCCTGTAGCCCGTGAGATGGAAACCATCTGTTGCAGCCCCCCCCCCCCTTCCTGCCTAAAGCGCTGGTGTGTCCCCTAATAAAGGGACCTTCCAACCACAGAACAACTCACAAGCCGGTGACCTGCAGCGGGTCCACCCCACCTCTGGGCCTGAGTTTTCTATTAAGTGGGATGCTTGGACATGAATCAGAGGTTTTCCACTTTTTCTTTTCTTTTCTTTTTAAGCAGTGGGACCTTTTCTATTTTTCCCCCAAAGAAAAACCTTATGGTGGAACTCAAATATATAAATACCTTCCTGTCACCAGGACAAAGCACGATAAGGATGCTATGTGAGGCTGCTTTCAGGGGATGTATCAGTTCTTCATGCCAAAATCTCCATTCCGGTGCTGTGAATCCCTCTTGGCAAATACGAAGTGCTGAATCAGTGAGTGCTGTCACCACCATCACCACCGTCTGTCGCTCTGTGATACTGCGGTGGCTGGTATATTGCCAAGAGGCTGAAGGCTATGCCACCAGTTTTTTAAATACCAGCAGGCTCAGCTATGGTAGCCTCACCCAGCAGAGATGAAGACAGACAAGGAAGAAAGGCCTGGTGACCTGCTTATGAAAATGAGCCAATGAATCACCACAGAAGGGGATGCACTATAATGCTGGAAAATGACCCCAGCATTAGGAGGGACTGAGCAATAGCTACAACGAGACCGGTGATCGTGAAGATGTGGCAGAATTGGGCAGCAGTTGTCCCTCTGCTAACTGTACCTAAGAACAATTCGTGCTGGGTAGGACAACCCTGTGTTTCGATAGCAAACGATGCATTGATTGGAGCACAATCTATCGAATGTTCTTGTGGGGAGGCTGGGGGCCTTCTGTTACCTTTGAGCTATTTTGAACTCCCTGCCTTTGAGTCAATTCCAACTGATAGGGACCCTGTAGGACAGAGTGGAACTTCCCCATGGGGTTCTCAAGGCTGTAATCGTCATGGAAACAGACAGCCCATCCACCTCCCCCGGAGCAGCTGGTGGGTTGGAACCACTGACCTTTGGCCTTGTGCCACCAGGACACTGGTAGACAACTCTATAAATCTTGGGTAACGACAGCCATGCGAAATAATTCTTGTCCATAGACATGCAACTAAATTCGAGTGACTTCCCTTCCAACTCCTCCTGGGAGAAGCCGGGTCCCGTCGATTTGTACATATGTCAACGTTCTTTGCTCCACAAGAATTCCGCTTCTTCACTTCGCCTCTGAACTGGGTCGTAGCATCCCGCGGGCGCCCTCCTTAAGTAATAGGCTAAATAAAATCCTTCACACGTGTTGATTTCTACGTGAGTCATAATATTAGCTTTAAAATATGAACTTAGTTTGAAAATTTATGAATGAAAACATCATGTATACTCAAGTATAAGTCGATCCCAATATCAGCACCCAATTTTACCACAAAAACGGCATAAAATATGTTGAAACACTCAGCTTGTACACGAGTGTATATGGTAATGACATCAGGGTGACATATTTTGACCTCTGTGCCATTGATCCAGGAGTGCTAGTGGGGTAGTGGTTACCCCTTGGGCTTTAATCTGCATGGTCAGCGGTTGGAGACCACAGGACAGAGACTGGGCATCCCACTTCCCTAAAGTTACCCTCTGGGAAACCCACAGGGGGTCGTTATGAGTCAGCATTGACTCGGTGGCAGTGCGTGTGGTAGTCACAGAATCTGCTGTCAATTTGAGACTATGAAGAGTGAAGGGGTGGAGCTTAGCCTGTCAATCAGGTCACAGCTTGACACCTCATTTGGAGGTGCTAAGGAGAGAAATAACTTGCTGGGGGCGGGACACACACTTAATCCCTGTGAAATCTTCCTGATAAGAAGACACATAGAGCCCTGGAGCTGGAGGAGCCACGTGGAGACCCCTATCAGTGCTGAGATGTTGTCACTGCCACTGAATCCACAAGACATTCCACCCACTGGCCAGTGATCTTCCTGCATTCGGCATCATTGCATGTGCTGCATGAGTCCGAAGAGGAATTTACAGACTGGTATCGGACATATGGGCTGATACTGGACGTATGGACTTGATCTGGATTGGACTGGCATGCTTTCTTAATATACAATTACTCTTTTATAGAAAACGTTCATATACAAAGAAGAGTGTCTCTGGATTTGTTTCTCTAGTGTACCCCGACTAGCACCGTGAGTTTTCAGTTTTGAATACTATTTATACTCTCCACACAATTGACTTTAAAATTTTTTTAAGGAAAAGATAAAAGGAATATAAATATCTTTGGACAAATGCTCACCGGGAATGAGAAATGTGAGGAAGAAGGACCAGGGTTAGTATTAGCGGGCTCAGTGGCATCTCCAAGGCTGGTGTCACCCAGCTGGCGAGCTGAGACTCGGGATGCCACCCCCCTCTTGGCTCTCCTCCTGGAGCAGGCCATTCAGAGTCTGGCTGTTGTCCAGGCCATCGAGCCGGCTCCATGTGCCACAGGCACTGCGGGCCCTGGCCATTCTCAGTCACTGCCACGCCGGACCTCCTGCTGCAGCCTCGTTTCCATGAATCTGCTGGGGGCCTCCCTCCTGTCCATGCAAGCATGACATTATTCTTCAGGGGCTGGCCCCTCCTGATAAGAAGCACAAAATTGGCATCACCCCCTCTGGCAGTGTCACCTGGTGCTCCAAGTCCCCGGCACCCACTGGTGACACCATCGGCCAGGCTCCCCTAGTCTGAGGAAATTTTTTCCTTGTTCCAATACCTCAAGTATTGGTGTTGGAAGGACTCCCAGAGATGACCTAATCCTGTCCGTCCTCTGTGGGCTACATCACTGAACTCGCAGATGCATGGGCCAAGGCCGGGTCACTTGGGAGGTCAGTTGGGGGCTGGGATTGGGGGTCAGGTCTTGCAGGCACCCGACATCCACTCCTGGCCCCACCCGCTCCTCAAGAGAGGCCTTTTCCTGCAAGCCGAGTGGGCACTGGGCCAGCATGACACGTGTCCAGAAAGAGGGTCACGCGTGAGGGTTTTTCGGGTAGGTCTTGGACTCCACGTTCCTTTCCTGCAGAAGGCAGTGTTAAGACAGACCGGCAGAGCACTGAAAACAGTCTGAGGAAGCCCAGCACCCAGTCCCTGCCCTCAGCACCCTTGGGAAGGACAGAGAAGATGGGTCCAGAGCACACAGTTGTAGGAAGGCTTTCCCTGGGCTGGCGTGGGGATGAGGGCACGGGGGCTGGGTCCCAAGAGGGACTTTGAGCCCACAGGCATTCTGAGAAGGAGTGCGTGTGTGGACTGGTCACTAGCAGGGTTCAGAGTTCTCTGTGAGGTGAAGCAGCAGAGGGCTCCTAAGGCCATGAGGACCAGGAGTGAGCCGTGCCAAGACCAAGTGCCCTGGCTCCAAGAGGACTCTGAGTCACTTCAACAATCCCAGGGGGAGGAGCTGCTGGCTGGCACTGCAGGGAGAGGGGCCGATGCTCAGAGCCCAGGACATTACTGAATTTCTCCCCAAAACTAGGTCAGGGGAACAATCACCTCTTCCCCTTCAGCCTATTCAAACCCGAACCAGCAGTGGACGTGGCCGACCAAAAAGTGGGGGCAGCCAGCCCTCCAAGCCCCTCTGTGCAAGGAGAAAGGAAACAGGCTTCCTGTATGGGGCTTGGAAGGAATGCCTTTTTAACAAAGAACAGTCCTGGGTAAAGAGCCCCTGAGCTTGCTTTTAAATAATTTGCGGTCTTTCTGGCCAAAAAAAAAAAAAAGCCCAGATTGGAAGGTCATGTCAGCCAGGGCCCCCCGAGTGAGTCTGGGTGAGCCCCAGCTGGGGAAGGGCAGGGGAACAGACGCAGCCTCATGCCCTCCCTCTCGGCCGACAGATTCATCATCTCTCACCCATAGCTGGCCGTCCCACCGCCGGGCAGACTAGACTTTGAAAGTGGGGCAGGCCGGGCGAGAGGGAGGGCGGGAGGGATCCGAACAGAGAATGGGCCGTGGACAGAAGGACCACAGGCATCAGACTGCACAATCCTGAGACGGGAACACTGAGACACGGAGCCCGGAGCCCGGGGAGCTCTACCAACTGCACTGTAAACAAACACATCAGGAGCTCGCGGAGCAGGGAGAGGAAAAGGAAGAAAACCCCAAATCGGGAAAAGAGACCCGTGTCCCCCTCGTCACCTTGGGGGCCTGGCACTGAGCTCACTCTCGTGGGAGCGTTCTCGACCACGGAAGATCAGAGGGCAGCATTGACCCGGGACAAAGGGGACAGGGCTAGGAAGGACTCACGGGGAGGAAGTGGGCTGAGCCAGGGCCCAATGGATGAATGGATGCGTTGACATACAATGCATACGAGTGTGGACGGGAAAGCTGATGGCCAGCTGTCATCCTTCCCTGAATTCACCATGAATTCATTTATTTAAAAAAAGGAAAGAGAATGGAGCCATTACTACAGGGAAAGGTCCCTGCTTGTACAGCCAGTGCGGGGACAGGCTGAGGGCCCTGGACCAAAACCTCACCAATGCCGAGGCGCTCAAGGTCCTGCGGGGGGAACTCCAAGAGTGACGAGGTGAATGTGAAGGTGCTGGATTTTGAGCACTTCCTGCCGGAGCTGCGGACTATGGCCAGGAACAAGGACCCGGACACCTGGGAGGACGACGTGCAAGGCCTTCGGTGTTTGCCTGGGAAGGGAACGGCACTGTCCTGGGCGCTCAAATCCGGCATGTCCCTGTCACCTTGGGCGCAAAGATGACGGAGAGAGAATCAGAGATGCTGGTGGCAGGGCACGAGGCCAGCCGTGGTGTGTCCACTACGAAGCGCTCATCCGACGATGCGGGACAGCCGGGGGCAGCCCTGTCCATCCACCAGCCAGAGCCCGGGCCTTTTCCTGTGGGGACGGAAAGCCTCCTCGCGGCCACAGCGCCTTTCCCATCTTGGGTAATGCTTGCCAGCAGCATTCACGAAATAAACTTGCTCTCTGTGCCCCCCCAAAAAAGTCTTGAAAGAGCAGGGGGTTGGAGGAGAGAGAATGGTGGGTGGCGGGAGGAGGCAGGGATAAGACAGCAGAGAGACAAAGGAGCGGACTGACTGCCACGCTGGCACCTCAGGCCGGGTGCACGTGAGTACGTCGCTCCTCACTGGACGCTTATTCCAGCGCTGAAATTAAAACCAACTCCATCGCCCTGGTGCGGCATCCGACCCGGTGTGCATGGAACTGCTCCGTGCCCTTTCTGAGGCGGCCACTCCGGCATCAGTCGGCCAGGCCTTCTCGGGGGTGCTTCTGGACAGGTTCAAACAGCCATGCTTTCGGTTAGCAGCCGGGCGCTGCGTCTTCTGCACCGTTCACATTCACATTCCCACGAGGCCACGGAGCAGCCCCCAGCAATGCTCAACCGTCAGCGTGTCCTGGGTCTCCTCCTGGGACCCACACACGTCCTAGAGCCAGGGTTTGCCAGAGCTTCAGAAACCACCTCCGCCCCATTTGGTGGCCAGGTTCTCTCTGTATTTCAGAGAGCGTAAGTGTGATCATGCCACTGGGGGTCCTCTTGCTTTCCTGAGTCAGTGCTTGGCCTCCAGTCAGTGCTGACTCATCGTCACACCTCCTCGGGTGACTGGAACGGGGAGTGTTCAACAGGAGTGGAAAGCACAGTCTTTCTCCCTCGGAGCCGCTGGGTGGTTTTGAACTGCCGATCAGGAGAATCGCAGCCCAACTCATAACCACTGCACCACCAGGGCTCGAGCATTACATAGGAGAGATGGCCCAGGTCTTTCTTGGTCACTGAGAAGCTCAGAGCACCTATCCTCTGAAGGTCACCCAGCAAAGAAAGACCCCCAGAAAGTCCGGAAGGAAGTGGAGTCAGTTATTCTGGGCCACATTCTCCTGCTTCCTAGAGAGGCTCGTAGGCAATGGCACCATAAGAACTAGTTGGTTTTTATTTGTTTATTTCTCTCCTGAGAGAAAAAAAAAAGGAAGAAGGATATAGTCTAGTGTGGATCAGGAGATATTTTTGTTCTAGAATTGTTGGTTGCTGCGGTAGTTATGTCCATTTGACTGTCAATTTGAGAGGATTAAGAGTGAAGGGGTGGAGTCTTGCCTGTCAATCATGTCATAGCCAATGAGGCCTCTGGCCTTCTCTTGAGGGTTCTGGGAACTCCTATATTCCTCCTTTGAGGCAGGAAACATTCATTCTTTTCAGCCCCTGGAAGGCATTGCTGTTGACAAGCCACATGGAGACAGGCTGATGGCAGTGCTGAGATGCTTACAACACCACTGGATCCATAAGATTTCCCACCCACTGGCCTGTGATCTTCCTGCATTCAGTGCCATTACATGTGTTTCGTGAGTCTGAAGAGGACTTTATAGATTAGTATCAGACACATATGGGCTAATATCGGTCTTATGGACTTGATCTGGACTGGGCTGGGATGTTTTCTCAATATTCAACTGCTCTTGTATAGAAAACTCTCTCTTACACAAACGAGTATCTATAGATTTGTTTCTCCAGTCTACTTCGACTAACACAGTTGCCCCCCAACAGCCTTTCCCTGATCTGTCCTTCCCTGGTCACAGACGTTGCCTCTATGAGGTCCCTGTTGCTGCCATTGGGTTGGTCCCCAGCATGTGGCAACGCCGTGTACAGTCAAATGAAACACTGCCCATTCCCAGGACCGCCTGTGACCTGGAGAGTGGGGAACCCATGGGGCTTTCGATGGCTGGTTGCCCTTCTTCTTCTGAAAGTTCCCCTGAAACCTAGTCAACCTGAGAGCAGCGTGCCAGCCTCTGCACACGGATGGAAAGGGCACTGGCCAAGAACCTTACTGGTTCCCCTGCACGGAAAGTGAGAATTCTACCGCCACTGCCTGCCTCCCTGGAGGGGGGGGAGGAGTGCAGGGGGTGGGATGGAGGGGGGAACCGACCGAGGCTCACCTTCCCTCCCAGCCTCCTTGGCAGCTGGAAGCAGCCTGTGGCCCAGTGGCCAATGAATAAAAGGAACATTCTCCTGGTGGGTGGGGCGGGGTGTTTCAGTGACCCGAGGTTTGAGGAGAGCTCTAGTGGCCCTCCTTCTTCCTTTGGTTTCAATAGTATCCATAATTTTATATGATCTACACAGTCGAATGCCTTTACATAGTCAGTGAAACATAGGTAAAGATCCTTCTGGAATTCTCTGCTGGCAGCCAAGACGCCTCTGATATCACCAGGAATACCCCTCATTCCATGTCTTCTTCTGAATCCTGCTTGAATTCCTGGCGGCTCTGTGTCAGTGGACTTCTGGACCTCTTTCTGGGTTATCCTCAGAAAACTGTACTTGCCTGTGCTAGTAAGCATGTCGTTGAGTAATGTCTCCAGTCTGTTAGGCCACTTGTCTTTGTAAAGCATGTGTGTATGCGTGTTGTTGTTACTGTTTTGGTTGTTAGATGCCATCAGAAAGACTCTGACTCACAGGGTCTTATGTATAACAGGACGAAATGTGGCCTGGCCCCGACGCGATCTTCACGGTCGTTGATGTGTTCCAGTCTACTGTTGTAACTACTGTGCTGTTGCCTCGCATTGAGGGCTTTCCGCAGTGTCACCAGCCCTCGCCTGGACCGAGCAGGACAACTTTTCTGGCTGTCTCTTGGCACTCCCAAGTCAGTAAGGCAGCGTCCAGCCACCCTCGCTTCGAGACAACCTTCTGCTGGTAATTCTTCTAGGAGCGATGTGTTCATTCTTCCGGGAGTCCTGGTCTACTCCCTATTCTTCACCAACACTACAGCTGGACGGCACTGGTTTCTCTGCTGTCTGCCTTTTCCATGGCCCAGATGCCACAGGAGTAAGAGGTGACTGAAAATACCACGGTGTGGGTCAGGTGCACCTTAGTGACTGACATCTTTGCATCCTTATAAATGGAAGGAAGTCTTTGAGCTGATTCGCCCACAGTACTGTGTCATATGGCTTGTTGACTGCTGCTTCCCTGGACACCAGTTGTTGATCCAGGTAGGAGGAACTGGATCTATTTCTCTCTAGAGCCTCCATGGAGAGAGAGCGAGCGATGTCATCTTTAAAGCCAAAACACTTGCAGTAAAGCCAAAATCCGAGTGTGTTGCACTGGGAAAGGCCTCGCAGAGGAAGTGACAAGTTCAATCACCGTGAACCAAACAATGTGCCGTGGCCTCAGAGAGGCTTGAGCTTTCAAACATTTCCCTCCGGTGGAGAATCACTTCTGCTGAAGCATTCATGCTGACCCTCAGAAGGAAGTTCCTTTGTAAGAAACAGCAAGAAACGCAGGTGCAGCCAAGGCACACCCAAGAAAAGACTTCAGAAAGCACTGGTTTCCTCTCACAACCAAAGGCTCCGTCTGACTCTTTCCCACACAACTCAAAGCCAAAGGAAAACTGTAAGAATATCTGTGTGCATTCTTCCGCTTTACATTGGAGAATAGCAATTCCAAAGAGGGTATGATGGGGGTGAGGGGGACTTCTTAAAATACTACCACAGAGTTCTGTAAACATTCTATGATTTCATTCATGACAGAATACTTTGATATTATGATTTGAGTTTGTGCTTCCCTATATTTGTCCCAGGGGTTAATTGTGGAACAGATCATCAATTGCTCATATGCAAGATGAAGCTGAAGAAAGTCAAAGGAAGTTCAAGGTGAAGCTGAAGAAAGTTAAAGGAAGTCCTTAAGACTCAACGCAGGACTTGGAGTGATTCTCGCCTGAATTTAGAAGCCATCTCAGGAATAGATTTGATGCGCTGAACACTAATAACTTAAGATTTGGTGAGTTATGGGCTGGCATCAAGGACGATGTAGTCAAAGACGGCAAAAATCATTAGGATGGTGAGAAAGAAAAGACCATGACAGACGACACAAGAGACTCTGAAACGTGCATTCAAATACACAGAGACTAAAGCAAATGAAAAAGGGGGGAAATAAAAGAGTTAAAGAGAAGGTTGCAGAGGGTGGCCTGCGCAGACAAAGTAAGGTATTTTAATGAAATGTGCAAAGACCAAAGGTAAGGAACATGATCGTCATTTCTCAATCTGAAAGAACTGAAGAAAGAAAATCCAAGCTTTGAGTAGCCAGAGTCTGAAAATCTGCTCCACATCAAGAAAAAGCGCAGCCTTGGAATAGGAGGGAGATTCGTTAAAACTTGCGATATGTGGACGACACACCTCGCATGCCCAAAGCAAAGAGGACCCGAAACACAGACTGATTGCGCCTGGACTCTCTACCTCAGCATCCTGAAAGCACAATTGCCGTGCCTGGACCGAGAAGCAACATCCTGGTAAATGGATAAAAGAATGACGTGGTCAAAGATTTCATTTACTTGGATCCACAATCCATGATCAAAAAACAGCAGTCGAGGAAAAATAATGCCCTCTTGCATGGGGCAAATCTGCCCCACAAGATCTCTTTAAAATGTTTAGAAGAAAATGCTTCTTTGAGGACGAAGGTGAATCCAAGCCCTGGTGTTGTCAATTGCTTCATACATGTTCAAGAACTGGCCAATGAATAAGACTATTGCATGATACCGACGGCCAGAAGGCCGAATGGACTGATCTTGCAAGAAAGACCACCAGAACTCCTTAGGAGGGAGGTTGACAAGACTTCATCCCACCTATTTTAGGTTTGTTATCAGGAAGGGCCAGTCCCCAAGAAAGAGGGCATGCGTGGTAAAGTAGAGGTCAGCAAAAAAGAGGAAGACCCTTACTGAGAAGGACCCAGGGGCTGCCAGCCTGGGCGTAAACATAACACTGATTGTGAGTGATGCAGCAATGGGCAGGCCTTCTTGCTACCTGGTTGAATGGACTCCACAGTGACCAAGTTGTCCTTCCTGATTCCGGGCAGGGAGCCAGTTCCTTTGGGGTTGGGTATCATCATAATGGTGAACGTTATGTGTCAACTTGACTAGACTGTGGTTCTCAATAGTATGTACTTCTCATCTGTTTTGTGATCTGATGTCAGGGACGTTTCCTGCGGATGTGGCCTATATCCTCCCACATCTATGGACTTTCTGGCAAAGCTCGCCTGTTCTCCATCCTGCATCCAAATTGTCCTCCTCTGTCCTCGGATTCTCAAGATGTGAGCCAGCAGCCTTCTGCTTGACCAGCCAAGTTGGGGCTCATCAGCCTCTTCAACCATGAAGTCAGCATAACCTCCAGTCTGATGCCTGGACCGTAGATCAGGGGCTTGATACTGCTCAAAACTGCATGGGCTATTTCTGCCGCTACTTATACACATGTTTCCCTGGCTTCGCTCCTCTGGAGAACCCAGCCCAAGACATTTGGTACCAAGAGTGTAGTCTCCTGGAAAAATTATGCCTGTGTTTTCTGAACTGGTTCTCAAATCTGGTTGGACCTCAATGCACTGATGATTCTAATTCTAGTAGAGGAGCGGACATGGCTACATCATGATAGAGAGAGGTAGCATAAATATGCAAAGTAGCACCACCATTGGCTCAAATAGTTGTGACAAACAAGACCCCTGGTAATTGTGTATCTGACACCTTTCAGTTCTGTCACACGGAGCAGTATAGGGAGAATGGTGGGTGGGTCCTGCCTTCTCTGGAGCAGTGGTTGTCCACCTTCCTCAGGCCATGACCCTTTCATACAGTTCCTCATGTGGTGATGACCCCCGAGCATAAAATTAATTTCATTGCTACTTCATCACTGTCATTTTGCTACTGTTATGAATCATAATATAAATATCTGATCTGCAGGATGTGTTTTCATTGTTACAAAATGAACATCATTAAAGCATAGTGATTCATGACAAAAACAATGTCATTATATATTGTGAAATATTTATTTCTAATGACAAGTAAAATTTTGTCCTGAAGCATGGTGTAGCATGGGTAACAGTCTTAATATAGCAACAGTAACTATGTTGCTACATTTTGCGACAGTATGCGTATCATAACTCAATGTCTTTGGTCACTGGCAAGAGTAAATCCTCAGCAATGGTCTGAGGTATTGTGTTAGTTTGGGTACTTTAGAGAAACAGAAACTCATGTAGGAGAGTTTTGTTATTTTTTTTTAAGAGAGTGTTGTATATAAAGGTTAAGTGCACATCAAAAAAACATCCCAACCCAGTTCTGCCCAAGCCCACAAGTCTAACATTAACCCATATGTCCAACACCAATCTACAAAGTCCTCCTCTATCTCACAAAACACACACTATGATGCTGTCTGCAGGAGGAAAGCAGAGTCAGTGAGCGTGTAAGCATCTCAGTGCTGGCAGGGGTCTCTACACAACTGCTCCAGCACCCAGGGCTGCATCGGGGTAGGTCCATGCAACTTCTCCTTGGGGATGTCTTGCAGGAAGTGAGCCTTGCCAGGTGAAGCAGGGAACTGGCTAAGGCAGCTACACCCTGGTCTGACCATCAGAAAGCAAGAGACCCGAGAACTAGAAAGGCGAGGCTCACTGAGCCATTTATCTCTCTGCCATTCAATTAACCCCACATGTGTTTATCAGCCAGGTTGGCACAATAAACTTTAACTATAATAGGTTTCATAGCTCTGACAATTCTGAGTGCCACCAAATATGAAGCTTCAATGGCTGCTACATTTTGTTTGTGATACTTTCCACCAGTGTCAAGTCTGGCTTTCTTGAGTCCATCAGCTTTGCTTCTAAAATAATTGGTATCCTTGCCGGCAAAGCTCAGATGTTTGCTATCAAAATGGTGCTTTAGTTTGTTCAGCTTCATAGATTCGGCTGATAGCACTTCACAACAAATAACACACTGTGCTTTCTCAGTTCCTGCTGTCATTATTGAGGTAAAACTACACTGTAAAAATTCTCACTACCTTGAGAATGATTGGGGCAGGGAATGTATGGATGTGCTTTATACAATTGATGTATGTATATGTATGGATTGTGGTAAGAGTTGTATGAGTCCCTAATAAAATGTAAAAGAAGAAAAGAGAAAAAAATGATTAGGGCAAAGACTGTACAGATGTGCTTTATACAATTGATGTATGTATATGTATGAACTGTGAAAAGAATTGTATCAGCCCCAATAAATTGTTAAAATAAATAAATTAATAAATTAAAAATAAATAAATTAAAAAAAAATTTTCTCACTATATTTTCTTTTCTTAACATTCTTCTCTACATGACCCATTGCCATGGGAGGGTTTGCTAATGAAAATAATATATAACAATAGCTTTAATAATACAAAAGATAATATATGGCATAGTTCAGTCAATACAGTTCATTAAAGTTTCCTAGGATTTACCATTCTGTGCTGTGTTGTTTGTTTTTTTTACATACCTGGTACTATCACAAGGGGGCAGTCTTCACATCAACCACAGCTGAATATAAAAAGACCAGTCAACATCCAGATTAAGTTCCCATGGTATATATATTTGAAATAGTTGATGATTTTACAGTCCATGATTTTACATTTACCCAGTCATTATAATTCATGAAGTGTAGTTTTACCCCCAATACTGCTGCTTTCAACACAGTAGCTGCTTTTAACAGAGTAGCTGCTTTCTACACAGTAGCTGCTCTTTATACCTGTGACAGGTCCGCCTAAGTACATTATGGCACAAACCCTGTCACATACACCTGTATTTGTACGGGGTGTATGTGATGGGGTTGGCGCGATGATGTCATTCATCACGCTGGGTACTCATAAGTGGATGTATCTGCATGTGGGTGGACCTGCCTGAATATGGATAGAGGAACGGTGTCTTGGTTCCTAAGACTATCAGAAATATGTGTTTTCCTATGGTCTTAGGTGATCCCTGTGAAAGGGCTGTTCGACCCCCATAGGGGTCGCTCTGGACCCACAGGTTGAGGACTGCTGCTCTAGACAAACCAGAGAAAGAAAGGTTAACACTTGGGCCTGTAGAGGTGCAGCTGAAGAGCTACATAGAATATCTGAGAGTTTCCACTTGTGCTCTGATAACCCAAAACTTGCTGCCATCGGATCCGTGTTGACTCACGGCAACCCCATGGGACAAGGTAGAACTGCTCTTGCTGGTTTCTGAGCCTGTAACTCTTTCACAGGAGTCGAAAGCTGGTCATTTTGCTGATCTGGAGTAAGCGCCCCAGACAGGTCACCACCCCACCACAGGTCCTCAAATCACAGCTGCCCAAGAAACCTCTATTTCTTGTAAGTAACAGAGCTTAGATTGCAAAAATTCAAGGCCGCAGTCTAAAGAGTGGCTGAATGACCATGCAAATTGCTTCTCAATCTTGAATCGTAGCTGGAGTTAAAGTGAGGACATTGGTTGTGAAGAAATAAGATTTCAGAACTTGGGATGGGGACGCGTGGGAAGATAATCAGGAAGCTGGGGACTCTGAGTCACTCCTGCGGAAAGGACTGCCCTCTGCTTCCCATCTGAAGAAATTACTCCATCTTTGTCCGCTAAACCACGTAATTAACTCAACCATATCAGAAGCTCATCTGCTGAGGTATCGCCTGGGGCCGTGTCGGAAGCACTGCGTGGGACTAAGGCAGATGTCGTGTAAGACATTGCTGAACGTTCTCAGGACCCGCCTCCACCACCCACTTTTCCTTCTTGACCCACAGCTAAACTTAAATCCCAGCAAAGCGCAAGAACAAATACAAAGTGTAACCTACAAGATGGTATTGCTAGACTGAAAGAAAAATAGTACTTAAATTTGCTAATGTATACAAATGGAAACTTGGGAACTATGTGTGAGAATGGCTATGAGGGGGCAGGGGGAATAGTCCAAGGGAATCAGTCTTGAATTTGTTGATTAAGGCCCCATTAAGCACAAATTTTTCAGCCAAAGTTGCAGCCTGGGAGGTTAGAGAATCTAATTGCTATTTGGTTAGTTCCCTAAAGCACGGATTGAATGTTGGCTTACACCAAATCAGGTCGGAATGCCAGACCGGCCTAGCATTCCATATGGTAGAAGAAGGTACCCAAGGATGCAGGGGAATTGACATGTTCCCATGAATTCTCAGATGAACCAGAGTCACCCGGGGAATTCCCAGATGGCACACCTTTCACCAGCAAGGAGGAGGCAACTTGGGAAGGAAGGCCCGGCCCGTGAAGACCACTGAGATTGCTGTTTGATGAGTCAGATTTGAAAGTGAGAGCCGCTCTAAATTGACAAAGACACCTAACCACAATGAGGCTGACGGCCCTGCAGGAGCAGGAGCCCGGCGAGCAGTACTGCCTCTCCAAGGGCGAGGTGGGCGTAATCACCGTCAAAGCAGCCGTCAAAACAGTGTGACTCTCGCGGACCCACGGCCTTGGCTACTTGGTCACAATGTCCCTAGGAGTGAAAGAGACCAGAAGTCTATGTACAGGATCTGAATAAACCTAAGAATTGAAGTTCAAGCGAAAGGCACAAACAACAGTGGGAAACCGAGGAAAAAGAAGGGGGAGCAGAGCTTGAAGCTAATGCGGCCACCAGCCAAGAGACATGGAGCCACCCAAACTGGAGGCCATTGAGACTTTTCTGGGCCTTAGGCACTCAAACCTTCCTGAATCCTTCTTTTATATAAAAAATTGTAATTGTGTTTAATTACCGCATCAGCATAAAAACAAATATCAGGGTAGATATGTTATTGTTGCCGTTACTCTATCAAGACCTTATGATTTAAACATGAACATGGAGACATTTTCCCAGGCCCCTGAAACCATGTGGACTCCAGACATCGTGCGTGTTTGGCCTAGTGGAGAAGTTGCTTTCAGTTCTGAGACACAAGATTACCTGGTTTTTATTTTCTTCTTTACATCTTAGCTATATTTTCCAAATGTCCAACATGGAAGATTTATTCTTTTGTTACCATGAAAAGGCACTGGAACAAAGAAATCGGTAAGCATGAGTAGCTGGCCTGTTTGACTCAACGCCAGCACGAACAATTAAAAGCAGATACAGCCTCTGAAGGCAACCCCCTCCAAGAATCTTAAGGATCCCCACTGGGCACAGAGGGCATTCCTGAGGCAGCTGGCCTAGCACACAGAGGGCTTTCTCCTCTGGTCAAGCAGTGAGACAATCTTTCTGCTTTTCCTCACAAGGGAGTCCTCTGACTTACACGGAGCATGGGCTCCTGCCCTGACCTCCACAGGCGAGGCCCACCCGATTCAGCACACTGGCTCTCTCTCTCCAGGGGTGGACACGCTCCACCCCCACTCCCTCGCCCAGTCTGAGAAGCATTTGGACGAGGAGGGCAGGTCTTGGGAATGCTGGAAGGGCACCAACACCAACACATCATGGTTCAGGCGCCGCGCCAACACAACACGAACCAGTGGCGTTTGCTACACCGTCAGGTTTGTGGTTGGCTGCGGAGCACAAGGTCCGAAGTTTGAACCCACCAGCTGCTCTGTGGGAGAAAGAGGAAGTTTTCGGCTCCTGTAAAGACTGACAGTCTTGGAAACCCACAGGGGCCGTTTTACTTTGTCCTGTTGGGTTGGCACGAGTCAGAACTGACTCGATGGCAGATTTAACAGATTTGGTTTCATAAAACGAACCTTCAACCCTTCCATTAGCAATGGAGCTTGGTAGCACCATTGGTACCACCCAGGGACACCCTTCACGTACGTGCCCTGGGGTCGCTTTCAATAAAATCTACTCACATTTTGATTGAGATGGCTCATGTGGAGAGAATCGCAATCTGGCCACTACCGAGCCTTCAACATGGAGCATGGTCCATCCATCGCTGATTTCAGCTTTCTTTCATTTCTTTCTGCAGCAATTCGTCATTCACAGTTAAGAGTCCGTGCCAATCTTTTATTTTACTTCTTCCTTGATATTTGATATCAATAAAGCTATTGCAATGGTCAGATATTAACATTCTAGACCAGTGAGGTAATGTCTGGGGAAAGTACTCTGCAAACTGTATGTCAAGTTGAGACCGTCTTTCTCAGCCATAATGCTGAGCACATAATTTTAGAAAGCCAGTCTGCACACTCTTAGGGCCTCTTTCCTAGTCACCAAGGAACTCTTTCCTTATTAACCAAAGTTTTCCTGGTTAATATTTCCTGATTAACTACGATATTGAGGCTACACAGCCAGGACAGTGAAAGGAAATTACACCAGAGGCCTAAGACTTGGAGAATTGTTTTGTCATGGAGTTGATTCTGACTCACAGCGACTCCATTTGCCAGAGAAGAGGCAGCTGAATCTTAACCATTCACACCACCAGGACTCCTTGGAGGAAGAAAATTATTGACCTGGAATAAACTCTAGGGGGAAAAAAGTGTTTACATTCTGAGGGTGGCAGAGGGGGTTATACAGTGACTGCTAACCACAAGGTTAGCCATTCAAAACTATCTGCTCCTCCATGGGTGAAAGATGAGGCTTTCTGCTCCCATAAAGATTCATAGCCTTGGTCACCCACAAAGGCAGTTCTGCTTTGTCCTATAGGGTCACCATGGTCAGAATTGACTCAATGGCAGTGTGTTTGTTTTGCTTTTTGGATGGGGGAGGGGTCCCTAGATGGTCTGGCGGGGCTGAGGGGGACAGTGTCTCACAAAACAGACCATTCAACCCAGCGGAGGGACACTCACAACCTACGAATCCCTGGAACTCTTGCTGAAGTTCTCTTGTGACCCACAAGGGGTTGTACCGGCCAGTGCTTGATGGGAGTGCTGGTCCCATCTCAGCTTCTCCACCTCCCTCCCACCTCACAGGTCTTTCTCAGCTGCAGAACAGACTGAGATGGCATGCTGACTTCTCCCTGGACAATTCCTGGGGATGTTAATGCTCTCTTTCTGTTGCTCCCGGGTCTGAGCACCAGGCTCACACTCACCTGCTGCTCACAGGCACAGCAGGGCGCTCATCCATCCTTTCCAGTTGTCTGGAGGGGAAAATGGCCAAGCATCCAGCCCTCAGGGAATTAACAATTTCAAACACACACACAACGGAGGCAAATGTTGCTTATTTACCCCCACATCCATCAACTCCAGCCTCCTAAATCCCTCCCTGACCAATATAGCAATAACCATTATGCGTGAATGGCAAACATTTATTACACAACCTACCACTTGCCAGAAGCCAGAGGTGTAGCAACGAACAGCACAACAAAAGTTGTGCTTAGGATGTGTGCAAATGGGGCAGGAGGAACAAGACCATCCGCTGCAATCCGAAAGGAATTTAGGAGCCCGGGATCTTAATTCGGCATCGCTAAAAGTAGACCCTAAAATAAGGACAGAACCTTGTTTGCTGAAAGTGAGGCAGAATTGAGATGCTCTCGCTGATGAACCTTAACTATGGATTACAAGTCCGTATAAATTAGGCCCAAATCCTTACAACTGGACCAGTGGGTAGCACCAGGATACACGAGGGAAAGGTTGATTTTGTCGTGCGTGGATCCACCATGAATGTTCACAGAAGCAGCAGTCAAAAGATCCAAAGACACATTGCCTTGGGTAAATCTGCTGTGTAAGGACCTCTTCAGAGTGTTGAAAAGCAAGGCTGTCACTCTGAGGACTAAGGTGCACCTGACCCAAGCCAGGGTCTTTTCAATGGCCTCATGGGTATGTGAAAGTTGGACACTGAAGAAGGACGAAGGGTGAAGAATTGATGCATTTGAATTGTGGCAACGAATATTGAAAGTGCCATGGACCGCTAAAAAGACTGTATTCGTCCAGATCAACTAGAGAAACAAATGGATTGACACTCATATGTGTTTAAGAGAGAGCTTTATATCCAAGAGTAATTAAGAAAACATCCCAGCCCAGTCCAGATCAAGTCCACAAATCCAATATTAACCCATATGTCTGATAGCAGTCTATAAATTCCTCTTCAGACTCATGCAACACATGCAATGATGTTTAATGCAGGAAGATCATCGGCCAGTGGGTGGAAAGTCTTGTGGATCCGGTGGCAGTGAAAGTATCTCAGCACTGGCACGGGTTTCCATGCGTCTCCTCCAGCTCTCTAAATATCTCCATAGCAGGAGAAGACAGAGAGACTGGATCTGGCCTCCAATGAGCTATTTATCTATGTTGTGCCTCCAAATGAGGTCATCAAGCTGCAAGCTGGTTGACAGGCTAGCCTCCACCCCTTCACTCGAGTTTACCAGAGATTATGTAACTGCCACAAGGACAAATAAAATCAATCTGTCTTGGAAGAAATACAGCCAGAATGCTCCTTCGAGGCAAGAATGATGAGCCTTTGTCTTAAGGACTTTGGGCTTGATGTCAGGAGAGACCAGTCCCTGGAGAAGGACCTCGTGCTCGGTAAAGGGGAGGGGCAGCGAAAAGAGGAAGGCCTTCAAGGAGCTGGATGGACATGGTGGCTCCAACGATGGGCGCAGGCAGGACAGGGCAGTGTTTCTTTCTGTGGTGCATAGTGTCGCTACATGTCAGAGCCGACTCGGTGGCACCTGGCAGCAACAACAAAAAGTCAAGGCTCTGTGAGCAGGTTGCTGTTTAGGAAACGATCCCAGGACTCACAGGGAGAAAGGCAATCAATAGACAATTCATCAATGATAGCGTTTCCACTGTGGGTAACGGAGGCCAAGTCCTGAGGCCAAGAAGCTGAGGGAGCTTCTCTGAGAGAGTGTATAGAACATTTCTCCAAAAACCCCACAGAGGGGTTTAGAAGCTCAGGGTTTGTCTCCCAGCCCTCATTGGTCAAGGTTGCTCCTGAAATCTTAACGTCTTGGAGCCTGAGATCGAGACCGTAGGACGCCCCCAGCATGTGTAGGTACAGGAACGGTCTGCTGACATCATCTGGAGCGGGCGAAGAGGATGTGGATGAAACTAATAACATCTATTTTTAACCATCTTGCTTAGCACCTAGTGGGGCCTTAGGCACATAATAGACATTTTAATTCATATTTATTAGGTAATTAGATGTTTTGTCTCCTAGAAATGTCTGCAATGAAGTGAAATTACTTGCTATGGCCCTTCTATCTGTCTTCCTAACTCCCAAGACATGAATGGGTGGGAGTATGCAAGTAAGATATAGAGGACTCTAACCGGGGGGGGGGGGGGGGGGCGGATTGGTCAGTGTTGCCATTCTGCTGGGTATAAGAGTAAGCCATCTCAGAAACAGGCTCAAGGAAGCCCCCAACCATAAAGAAGAGCCGCTAGACAAATGGGTTTTGAGATCCCTGCTGTTTGGGCCGGTCCGGACCATGCAGCCGCTTCCCCCAGCTCTCCCAAAAGATGGCCTGCTGGGCTGTGCGGGGGGGGGGGGGGGGGGGGGGCTTACCCCGCCTCTCAAGGCCAGAGCTGGATGGTGCAGTCCCTGCCTCCAGCGTTCCAAGGAGCTTATCTCTCCAGGCCCGGTCTGTACATCCCCTTCCCTCAGTGTTCCGGGATGACTTACTCACACACCACATCCTGACTCAGACCCTGCAGCTGCAGCACCAGAAGGCCCTCCTTCCCCTCATGGGCACATTCGTCCTTGGCTCAAGCCCTATGTATGTCCCACCGCCTCACTGCCAGGAGCGATTTCCCTGACCTAACTCGTTGGGTCTCAGAACCCACCCGGGTTCAAGATGCCCCCATCCTTCTCTGCTCTCCCTTCCCTCCCGGGAGCTCTTTCCCTGCCTCAATAAAGCCTTTCTCAACTCCACATTCCTGGCTAAATTCTCTCTCTGTTCTGTGCCTCTGTCTCCAGCCTCTCCACCTGCCTGAAGTGGTGAATGCAGCAGAGTTATCAGAGGTCGCAGCACCAAGACCAGGAGACACAGGGGTGGACACAGAGGGGTGGCTTGGAGCCTGAGGACCGAGTGAGGCTGGGTGCCTTTGCGAAGGAGACCAGCTTTCACAGTGGAAATTTACCACTTCTATAGAAGCTCTGGAATACTTGACAGAGCAGGGCAGAGGACTAAGTAGCTGAGAGGCCAAGCACTAGGTTGAGAAGAGACACTGCGACACAGGACTGTGGGGGGGACCAGCCTCCACAACCAAGTGGGTCTTAAGGGGCGGCTTTGTAGCTGAAGGGTAAATCTGAGAAACAACACACAAGACCCGCAAGGGCTCACCTCGTCCATGGAACCTGGAACCAGAAAGGGGTCGAATGTATTCTCTCACAGGTTTGTATCAGCTTGGGCTAGCAAGCCCCAGAAAGCACATATGTAACAGGAAGGGGACGTGCTAGGGATATACACATAACAAGAAGGTACATAGGTAACAAGATGGGCAGGTTCTAGAGTTAAGATAGCGCCTTAGGCCTTGGTTGCTCCTGAGCTGGCTTGACCGTTAGTGTCCCTGAGCTCTTCTCCTGGGGGACAATCTATAGGCCTATCAGAAGGGAGTGGACCCTGCTTAGGGTGGGACAGACAATAGGTCTGATTGCTCTTGACGGCAGACCACCTGCAGGAAGGTAACCTTCACGCATATAGTAGCAACCATGTGCTTGCACACAGCACCTGAAAATCAGCATTATTACAGGGGGACACTGTGGGGAACAACTATTTTAGTTAGGACAATGTGACTGGGTTCATCTCCAACCCACAAGCATGAAGGGCTCCCTCCACCAGACTCTCAGCTTCCTAGGCTCCTTAAAATGTGAGCGTAGAGAATTTGTCTCAAAACATTTTCTTTCTCCTCATTTTTCCCCTCTCCCCCCGCCGCCCTCCCTCTCAAACCCTTGATAATTCATAAATTATTATTATTTTGTCATGTTTTATACTGTCTGATGTCTCCCTTCACCCACTTTTCTGTTGTCCATCCCCCAGGGAGGGGGTTATATGTAGATCCTTCTGATCGGTTCCCCCTTTCTACTCTACCTTCCCTCCATCCTCTCGGTATCGCCACGCTCACCTCTGGTCTACAAGGGTTTCTCTGTCCTGGATCCCCTGTGTTTCCAGGGGACTGTGTACTTCTATAGAAGTGCAAGTTTGTTTCTTTTTCCTACCAACTAGGTTCTCTTACAGCTCTCTAAGGATAACCGTTTCAGACTATCGTCATGAATGGAGCTGGAAGAGGAGGCCGCACAGACCGACGGGCGTGAGGACAGTGCAGGGCTCAGCAACCTTTAGTTCTGCTGTTCACAGATCATCACGCATCGCAGCTGACTGGATGACAATTAACACCTACCGTTGTAGAAACACGGAGAGTCATGCAAATTCATCTTCTCCAGGTTGCCATGGGTGCCTTCAGTCCATGCTGGTTTACAGTGCTCCCAAGCACAACAGAACAAAGCACTACTCGGCCCGGCACCACCCTCACAACGGCTGGTATGTCCGAGCCATTGCTGGCGGCCGCTGTGTCCATCCTCACACTGAGGGTTCTTCTCTTTCCCACCCGTTGTCTCCTTTTCCTAGCAGGATGGTCTTTCCCCCAGGGACCGGGCCCTCTTGCGAGCATGTCCAAAGCACATGAGACGACAAAGTCTTGACATTCTCTCTTTTAAGGAGCCTCCTGGCTGTAGCTTTTCCCAACACAGATTGGTATGATTTTTCTGGTAGCCAATCTTTGTCACCAAGACCTTCCTTCAAAGACATCGGTTCTTCCTGCGTCTCACTGATTCATCGGCCAGCTTCCACATGCGTAGGAGGCCATTAGGTCCGGCACACAACGGTCCTGCAAGTGGCATCTTTGTTTGGCCACACTTTACAGCAGTCTTCGCAGCATGATTTGCCCAAAGCAACATGTCAGATGACTTCACGATTGCTGCTTTGTGGGTACTGATTGTGGTGGGTCCAAGTAAAATGACAATGTGTGTCTTTCCTCTGTCTGCTTAGTGTCCTAGTTGTGAGGATTTTTGTTGTCTTTGGGTTAAGATGCAATCCATACTGAAGGCTTTGATAAGGCTTCAAACTTCACCAATACAGGCTTCAAGCTTTCTTCTGTTTCAGCAAGCTGGCTGTCACCTGCATATTGCAAGTATGGGATCTTGTTTTTAATTTTTCTTGTGAATGAGGTGAAGGTTTACAGAGCCGATCATATTGAGTCTCTCTTCAATCCTCTACGTATACAGAGGTGCTGTACCACAAAGAATTGGTAGGCATTCGACCATTTTAGGAGGTGGCCTATGACCAAGAACAAGTGAAATGGAAGGAAGATGGCTAAGCTGCATGGAAGGCGTTGGTGAGAAGCAGGGCTGCCGTGATGGGTGGAATTCCAACTTGGAGACCCAACAGGCAGAAGCAACACTTGGAAGTGCTCACCTGTGTACATCAAGAAATTTGGAAAACAGCTACCTGACCAACCTACTGGAAGAGATCTCTATTTGTGCCCATTCCAGAAGAAAAGTGACCCGATGGAATGCAGACTTGATCAAACAACACCATGAGTACAACACGCAAATAAAATTATGCAGAAGATGAGTTTACAATGGTTGCCGCAGTCAAGGACCGACCGCCAGACTGTCAACCTGGATTCAGAAGAAGGCGCAGGATAAGGAACATCATTACTGATAGCAGATGGGTCTTGGCTGAAAGCAAAGAACAGCTGAAAGATGTTTACTTGTGTTTTCCTGATGGTTTCCCGGCATTCAACTGGATCATAGCACATTATGTACAGTATTGGGAAAGATGGGAATCATGCAGAATCTACGCACACACCAAGGTGAACAGTTTACGATCAGAGAAGACATGTTTCAGGGTTGTATCCTTTCATCATACGTATTCCATCTGCATCCGTTGCCCTTGTTAGATGACACTGAACCAGCTCTCTATGCCGAGCAAATCTTGAAAAGCTAGGCTATGTGAAAAGGAGCCTGTCATTATCTTGTCCATATAAATGCACATAAGTTTGATCCAGCAGAGATACACTGATATTTAAAAGAGAATCCCAGTTGAGTTCATTGCTTTATAGGAGCTTAACCAGGTTTGCATCCGATGGCAGATGCATATTTGAGAGTAAGTCCAAAAATATTGCTACCGAATCACAGCTGTGGTTCGCTGCCATCGAGCAGATTCTGATTCACAACGAACCCATGAACAACAGATGGAAGCAACACTGCCTGGCCCTGCGCCATCCTCACAAATGCCCTATGTTTGAGCCCATTGTTCCAGGCACCCTGTCAATCCTTCTTGTGGAGAGCCGTCCTCTTTTTTGCCACTCCTCTACTTTACCAAGCATGATGTCCTTCTCCAAGGACAGGTCTCTCCTGACAACACGTCCGAAGCATGAGAGAAGAATTCTCATCATCTTGCCTCTAGGGAGCCTTCTAGCTGTACTTCTTCCAAGACAAATGTGTTGGTTCTTTTGGAAGTTCATGGTACTTTCAGTAATCTTCACCAGCACCATAATTCAAATGCATTCATTCTTTTTTCGGTCTTTCTTATGAGAATCATTAAACACTTTTATAAAACAAAGATATCAAAGTGTGAAGGTATTGTTCCTTGACACCTCCTCCATCTTGGTCTATACATTTCTGAAGGCAATGTTTCCATCTCAATGTTTCTAAGCCTTCCTGGATAAATTCTGTACTTTGCTATTTACGGTAAGCCAAAACAGCAGTTTTGGCATCCTTGAAAGACCGAAATCATTTTCCTCTCAATGTTCTTGGATGTAGAAAACAAAAGGAAGCGGAAATGAGGCAAGATAGATAGACCGTTGGATAGATAAGATCAGGTTTCCCAACAAAATTCCTTGCTACCCTTGAAGAGTGAGCAGGTATTTTGTCACGACGGGGAGATAAAATCCTCAGCCTAACTGTGCTGTCCATTTTCCTCACCACTGGATTTGTCTTAAAGCTTCTCATAATAAGTTCCTGTGATCATCCTGTGTCCTTTGAGAAAATCTATTAGGATTCCCTCTGTGGGACCCTAAAAAACAGCCGCCGGTCTTCGGAGGCCACCTCTCTGCCTTGAATTTGAACTGGCCCAGTAGATCCTCTTGGAGCCCACGTTTCCATTGGGCTTTTTTTTTCCCTTAAGATACTCTAACAAGACTGTGTTAGAGATGTGTATTGCCGAGAGAGCTTGTCTGCAACCATCCACTGATTTAAGTGACTTATCTACTCATGCGTGAGCTGGAACCCAATAGCAAGACTTACCGACTCACAGTTGTATATCCCCATCCCTGATTATACACAATGTCTCTTTAAGTTTTCTGGTTCCCGTAAAAAGACAAAAACTGACCAAACTCACTATCACTGAGCTGTTTCTGACTCGTCTCCACCCTCGAGGACAAGATAGAGCTGCCTCGTGGGTGTGAGACTGTAAGTCTTCATAGAAGTAGAAAGCCTCATCTTTCTCCCACAGAGCCCCGGGTGGTTTTGAACTGCTGACTTTGCAGTTAGCTGCCCAACGTGCTTTCTAATCATTATTCCATTTTGACTACTTAATTATCTCCATGTAGAAAATGGAGTCAACAGCTGGGTAAAAAACCTTATTTTCCAACTAAGTTAACAACATCTAAACCTACTACTGAAGAGGAAAGAGAAGAGATACTTGGATTTTGAATTATGTCCTGTAATCTTCTAGCACGAGGGCGCCAATTCCCATGAAATAAGGAGTTAAATAAATAGCATCTCTAACACATTCATTTTGTATGTCCCTGAGACCCATAATTTCACCCAGACCAGCGGTGGCCACACCTGTTAGAAACACCTGGGAACTTGTTAGAGATTACAAACCCACTGACTCTGAGACTCTGGAGGCACAGCTCTGCTGGCCTCAAGCCCAGCCCCTTTTGGGGCTCTGAGAAGCGCTGCTTTCACACAGTCATCAAATATCAGCAGGATGCTGCTCTAGTCGCGACTAGACACCTCTGAGCCTGACCGTAGTCTGCATTATCCCTAACCCAGCCTGTCCATACCCGAGACTAGCCTGAAGCTGTCCACCACCCCTTTGCCTGCAGCGCCAAGAGATGGAACAGGGGTCTTTTGTGAGGGGCCTGGGGGCTCATGGAAGGCCTTGCTTACACCCGTTCGCCTGACCTCCGTGGGAGACAAAACTCCTCGACCTTCCGAACTCAGTCGTAGTACAAGAACCGTGACTCCAGAGAGAAGGGATGAGGGTCCAGCAAAAGAAATGGACACGGAGCCCGGCCCAGATACTACGCTTACTTCCTTCAAGGCCTCCTGCCATGGTGCCCCTCTGAGAAAGTGTTGTTTCCCGGCTGGCAGATGGGGGATAAGAAGCTCATTGTGTCTGGAGCACAGACGTGGCCCGTTTGTCTTGCGGCCGGACTGGGCACGGGGCCCTGTTCCCGGGAAGCCCTCCCGGGCTGCCGTCTGCCAGTCGGGCCCCATAGCTGTTCCTCACCACGGGAAGACCCACAAATGGTGAAGGAGCAGCTGCTCGCTGAAAGACCGGCCGCTGGACCCCCCTTGCCTGGTGGCCTGCGTCCATGAACAGGGCAGCCAACACGCCTCCGGGCGGTTGCACCGGGTCATCTGCGTCAATATCAACGTGGGGAGGAGCCACCAGCAGCAGCGCCTTCCGGTTTCCAGCTTGGCTGGTGGGCGGGCGGGGCATGGGCGTGGCATTCCATGGCCCCGCCCCACCTTCAGCTCGCTGGGCCCGCCTTCACCTGTGAACTCATCAATGAAAGTGGGAAACCCCATCCAGACTCCACCCCTGCCCTCTGACCCCTGGGGCACCCTGCTGCCTAGTCGGACCCTGCTTCCAGGACTCCAGCAGCGGCTTGGCTTTGCGAAGCACCTCACTGGGCCTTCCCCCCCTGCCGTCGAGTGGATCCCGACTCACAGTGACCCCTTAGGGCAAAGTACAGTTACCCCTGTGCGGTTCCAAGACTGTACGTCTTTATGGAAGTAGAGAGCCTCATCATCCACTCGTGCAGTAGCTGGGGGTTTCGAACTGCTGAGCTTTCAGTTAGCAGCTCAACGTGTGGTTCGTTATGTTGCCAGGGGCACATAAAGCCCCGGCAGCCTAGAGGGAAGAACACCCCGGGGAAGCAACAGAGCACCGTGGTTAAACAGGAAACGCAGCGAGGCCTGGGTTCAAACCTGCCTCTGCCCATTGCGGGGCATGCCCTTGAGCAGGTTGCTTCTTCATTCCCACTAGTCCCGTTCCTCTAGGACAGCGGTTCTCAACCTGTGGGTTGAGACCACTTTGGGGTCAAATGACCCTTTCAGAGGGGTCACCTAAAACCAATGAGACACTGCTCCTCCAGGTGGGTCCACCCACATGCAGATACGCCCACATATGAGTACCCAGCATCAAGACTGTTACCCATCTTACACCATGCTTTAAGACGAAATTTCATTTATTTCACAATCGATAGTTACATATTGTTTTGTGATGGATCGCTGTGCTTTCACTATGTTCAATTTGTAACAATGAAAAGACATCCTGCAGATCAGATATCTACATGACGATTCATAACAGTAGCAAAATGACAGTAATGATGGACCAATGAAAGTAATTTTATGGTTGGGGGTCACCACAACATGAGGAACTGTATGAAAGGGTAACAGCATTAGGAAGGTTGAGAAGTACTGTTCTAGGAGAATGGAAATGTTAGGGCGTCTTGGGTGAGGGTAGGCGCTGTGAAGATTACATGAGATTTCAAACCCACTGCCACCGAGTGGATTCCAACCCAGAGTGACCTTACATGGGGTTTCTGAGGCTACGGATCTCTGATTCATTTACAAGAGCAAATAGCCTCCTCTTGCTCCCAAGGAGGGGCTGGTGGATTTGAACCGCTGACCTTGTGATTAGCAGCACTAGCACTCCTAAATGAGATTAGAAAGCCCTTAACATGGGGCTAAGATTAGCACTGGATAAACGCTTGCCCTTGGTGGTGGCAGTGGCTGGCAATAAAATAGACTCCCTAAGACACTGATTAGAGGTGACTGGAGGATGGATAAGAGGCATGAACTTCTTGTCGAGCCCACTGGCCGGGAAGAAACTGGTTACAGAGTCACCTGTCACCTGCTGGAAGCCCTTGGGCGTGTTACAGTCCAGAGGCAGCATTATCTGGCTGTCACTGGCTCTATGTGCTGATTCGAGCCAGCCGCAGGGTTCACAGGAAGACCACATTAAAAATCTAAGTGGAAAAATTAGATTTCAGCAATTGCCAAAATCCTTGTCATGGAGGCCCAGCTACATGGCCACCCCTGGCCTCAACCAGTGGTTCTAGGGGTCAGTGTGGCAAGTGGGAGGCTCCAATCCACAGGCAGCGCCTTGTGAGCACAGGGCATGGACAGCCCCAAACATCAGAGCCCTGGATGCCGAACGCAGCTACCTGGGCCAGAAGGACTCTGCCCAACCCTGTGAGTCACAGTGGCCACACTGGCCTGCCACTGCCAGGGGCAGCACCCCAGCGAGCTGGAGGCAGCCTGCTAGAGCAGAGGGGGCCCAGCCCACGTTGGCTGTGACCCAGAGGCTATCCCTTCAGCTCTCTGCAGCTGTCAGAACCTTCAGTTACAGGACTGTGGTTAGGGTTGCACACAGCAAGTGCTTAAGAAGGTCATATTGGACACCCCCAAAAGGCCATAATCAGGGTCCCTGCATTTCCTGCACCGCCTGACGCTACAGCAGCTCTCTGCCTTCGGGTCCATTCCCACTCATGGTGACCCCACTGGACGGAGTAGAACTGCCCCTTCGGGTTTCCGAGACTTTGAATCTTCACAGGAATACAAGGCCTCCTCTTTCTCCTCAGTGACTGATGGGTTCAAACCACTGACCTTGTGATCAGCACTCAATATGGATCCCACAGCACCACCGGGGCTCTTTTAATGATCACCCCAAACCAAACAAAAACCCAAACTGGATGCCATCAACGTGATTCGAACGCCCATGTGTACACAGAAGCATATTCCCTAGTGGGCTCAAGGCTGTTACATTTCAGAAGTAGGTGGGCTCGAACTGCCAATCTTCTGGTTCGTAGTCAAGCGCTTAACTGGGCCACCCGGGGACAAACATATTGGTCACTGCAGAGGTGTTGAACAAGAGCAAGTCTTCTCTGAAAGCCACGACTCAAGAAACAGGCTTAGTGCCCCCCCCTTGAAGGAGGAAGTGCCCCCTTGAAGTGCCCCCTCTAGTAGTGCAGCTGCGCTGTGATGATGGTCGCCTTTACGGGACCCCAACCTCGCAGATCAGCCCCTGCTCTGCCCTCTGAAGAAGTTTGGAGGAGGCAGCTAAGGGCAGTACGCTGCCTGGATCAGTTTGGTTTTAGGCTGCCCAGCCCGCCTGGCGTCCACATTGTCTAAGCTTGGCCTGGGTTCCCACCACCAAGTCCGGGGCCTTGCAGAGACCTTTGGGGGTGGTTCTTTCTGAGACACCCAGAGCCTCGAGGGAACAATTGCTGCAGCCTGGCCATTCCTGGGTGACCCATTTGATAATCTGCCCTCTTGGCCACTGACCAAGCCCCTGCTGTGGTGCTGAGAAGCCGGTGCACAGGGTCCCGGTTATGTTTATCTGAGAGCCATGGTGCCAGCCTACTGAAAGGGCTATGCTAGGTCACTGCCATCTGGTCGGTGCCAACTCCTAGGGATCCCATAGGTCAAGGTAAGACTGCCCCAGTGGGTAACTCTTTACAGGAGTCAAAAGCCCCATCTTTCTCCTGATGGACGACTGGTGGTTTCGAACTGCTGACCTTTCAGTTAGCTGCCCAGTGTATAACCACTAAGCGGCCAGGTCTACATTCAAAAAGGGATTTGCAGAATGAAGTCCCAGACTAGCAGCAGCACATGGGAACTTGCTAGAAACACACATTCTCAGAGCTCAGAGATTTGGGGGGTTGGGGAGGATGCCAAGCTGGGTGCGCATTATTTGCCTGGAAAATGGGAGAAACCAGCGCCCAGGACCCCTGATGTGGAACACCCACACACAGCTGGAAAGACCGTCTCTACTGCTCCCCACTGCAAACCTTCCCAAGGTCTTTCTACAACCTTCCTTGGAGTACACATGGGGTGGTGGGGGGAGGTGCTCCTTTGGTGGGGGATGGGGATCCTATCCATCACCTCTCTGAGCCCCAGGCTCCCATAGGTGACTCAGGAGCTGGGCGAGAAGCTCTCAGGGTGCTCTCTGCCGGAGCCCTTTCTGAGGCCCCTCTGACTTTGTGTCCCCCCAGACCAGCTTAATGCTGCGCGTGTGAGGCTGGTGCCAAGGCCAGTTTTTGTCCCTCTCCAGACCTGGGTCTCCTCTTGCTGTGTCAGGGGGTCTCCAAGGACAGGCAGGAGTCAAACCTCGTTTCACCACATCACAGGTTAGCATTGTCTGGAAGGGCTCAAGTAGTCCTGCCTCTTCCCAGCTGTCCCTCAACAACCTCCACCCCCCGCCAGGCTAGGCCAGGTTGCCCAGGAAGTATCAGGGAGTCAGATTGCCAAGATACCAGGCTACACAGCCACTGTGCCAGCCCGGGGGAATCCAGGCCAGGGATAGGTAATGCTTCCTCCAACATGCACCGTCATTTCGGGGTGTCTAAAGCCCAACGGCTCCACGTTCAACACTGCCCTTCACTGTCTCCTCCACGGCAGGAACAACCCTTAGCCAGTTCCAAGGAGAACCACGCTGGGATGCTCTCATGTGCCTGATCCGCAAACCCCTCCCCCCACTCTCCATGAGCACAAGGAAACCATTGCCCAGATCCCATCGCTGGGCTCGCCCCACAGAACAGAAGAACGTCTCTCACCTCCCCAGGCAGATGCTCCATGGGGCCGCAGGTCCAGGACACTCGGGTCACGTTATCATCCTTAACCTCCTGAATCTCAGCCTCCTCGTCTCTGAACGGGGGCAGCAAGGTTACCTGGGATGAAAGGAAACTGGAAGTAACAAGCCTGATGAAGATCCGTGACTGCGTAAACAGCGGTTGTTTTCTGTGGGTTACATATTGGACTGCTAACTTCAAGGACCGTGGTTCAAACCTACCAGCCGATCCTTGGGAGAAAGATGAGGTTTTCTACTCCCGTAAAGATTTGCAGTCTCAGACACCCAAAGGGGCAGTTCTACTCTGATAGATTGGATCACTGCAAGTAGGGCTCGGTTGGATGGCAGTGGGGTTTGGGGTTTTAATGTGGCGGCTATGTGGTGCAGTCCCAGGCATTTAGGAAAACAGTGTGAAAACCAGGCTGGAAGCTCTTTGGACACTTCATTTGAAGTGAGCTGCATTCTTCTTGGATTAAGGACGGACTTGTTCCCAGAACCCAGGTGGCATAGTGGGTTCCCCGCTGGGCTGTGAGCCCCACAAGGCCAGCAGTTCAAAACCACCAGCCACTCCACAGGAGAAAGATGAGGCTTTCTACTCTCAGAGTTACAGTCTCAGAAACTCACAAACGCAGTTCTACTCTGTGCTATAGGGTCACTATGTGTTACAATCAACTTGATACTGATGAATTTTTTCTTGTTCCCCTCTAAGCACTTTGCATCCGATCTAGACAGACGCCGTATCCTTGGAGAACCCTCTGATCTTGCCGAGAGAGAACTGGAGTGGAAATCACTGCACCGGGCAGAACAGACTTCTCACCCTTTGCCGTGGACATGACGCCAACTCTAATTCACCCTAATGGACACGGCAGACCTGCCCTCCGCCCCCGCCCAGTTTCCAAGGCTATAATTTTCACGGCCGCAGCTGTAATATTCTCCTGCCCAACAGCTGATGGGTTCAAACCACCAAACTTTTGGTTATCAGCCAAACACTTAATCACTACACCCCTGGGGTTCAGACTAGACTGATAATCCCATTGCTCAGGAGCATTTCCTGGAGGGCTCTTCTAGAAGAGGATTCTCAGTCCCGCCCCCACAAGTCCCACTGCAAACCAACTCTGTCAATCTTTGCTGAAGTTAGGGACACTCGTATGTGTAGAATGAAAGAGATTTATATACAAAAGCAATTGAATATTGAGAAAACATCCCAGACCAGATCAAGTCCATAAGTCTGATACCAACCTATAAATTCCTCTTCAGGACTGCAACACATGTAATTAAGCCAAATGCAAAGTCTTATGGGTCCAGTGGCAGTAGAAGCATCTCAGCGCCGGCAGGGGTCTCCCACATGGCTCCTCCAGCCCCCATGGCGCCGGCTCTATCGACATAGTGTCTTGTCAGTAGAGTGTCTCTCAGGGACTGAGTCTGTCTCCTGCCCTCACCGAGCTGTTTTTGTCCTTTGAACCTCCAAATGAGGTCATCAAGCTGCAACCTGATTGACAGACCAAACACCCTTCCACTCTTTTTTTTCTTAATTAATCATTTTATTGGGGGCTCTGACAACTCTTATCACAATCCATACATCCATCCATTATGTCAAGCGCATTTTTACATTTGTTGTCATCATCATTCTCAAAACATGTTCTTTCGACTTGAGCCCTTGGCTCTTCGCTCTTAATGCTCAAATTGACAACAGATTGTGTAACTACCACAGACCGGGAATGTAAACCCCTAACACGCAAACCCATTGCTGCCCAGTCCACCCCAACTCACAGGCACTCCGTGTGTTCCAGAGTCCAGTGATTCCATAGGGCTGTCGGCTTTATGAAAGCAGATGGCCAGACCTTTCTTCCATGGAGCCACTGAGTGACTGTGAACTCCTGTTTTTCAATTAGGAGCTCACTGCCAGTGATTTGCATCGGCCAGGGACCTCGGCACTGTGAAGACGCCAGAGAGTCCCATGTGAGAACCTCTGGCCCAGCTCTGCCCAGTCCCTCTCAGGTGCCCCGGTGCCTGCAACTGGCATAGGGTTACATGATTCACACACGTTTGTTAACTAGATGGATGATGAGCTGATTGAATGACTACATGAATGAAGGCAGACTCACCTTCTTCTCGGCTGTTTCTATAGTTATCCTTCGTGAGGATCAGAGAAGAAAAGGTCTTGAATTCTAGTTAAGAATAATAGGGGGAAGCTGTCCTGTAGAGATGTCTGGAGTGTCGGGAATGTTCTAGACCCTGCATCCTTTAAGACAGTAACCACGAGCCACCTGTGGCTACCAAGCCCTTACAATGTGCCTTGTGCAGCTGAGGGACTGACTTCTTGAGGGACTGACTTCTTCATCGTATTTCATGTGAATTAAGGCTGAATTTCAGTAGCCGCATTAGATTGTGGTGTCACGCTGGAGAGCAGACACGGTGTCTGATTTCTACAAACACACAGAGACCTCCACGTCGCTCTTACAGCACCCGTTTTCCTATAGGGTCAGCTCTCCCACCCTTGCTGCCTGCAGCCTCAGCGGGGCTGCTAAGGAAGGTGCCTGCACCTCCTTTACACCAGTCAGACGTGCCTCTGGGGTTTGCCTGCCCTTGAATGGCACAAGGCTGGAGAGTGAGTTGGAACAGATTGATGACAATGGTCAGTTCCTAAGAAACGAAGTGTTTGCTTCCAGAACTTTCGGTCCAGAGTGTGACAATAACAGCGATAGATGAGGCAACGATATGATGAGGCAGGCATCGTTATCATGGCTCTCCTTGTCATCAAGCCCCTGGTGTCGAGGCACCCTGCACTAGGTGCTCGAGTTGTGTCGTGTCTTCATCTGTGAAGTGAGAAGTAAACATGCCCTGAAGTACAAGGTCAAGAGGAAGACCCTTGACAAGATGGATCGACACAGTAGCTACCACAAAGAGCTCACACATAAGGACAACGGCAAGGACAGTCCAGGAGCAGCCCAGCCTCGATCTGCTGCACATGGGGTAACTTCTGAGTCAGAACCGACCAGATGGGACCTAAGAGCAGCAACCTCTGGACTAGAGGGTCTGTGAACAAAACCAAGGGGAGACTGGGCTTGGAAATGTTGGGCCAAAGAGGAGTGGTGGAAGCGTCGGTCTAAGGTGGGGTTTTCTGGGGAAGGAGGAACCCAAGAAGTGGCTTCAGCTTCTAAGCTGGACAACACCAAGCAAGGCACTGGGCTTCGGAGTTTCGGTTAACACGAGACTGAGTCAGACACATTCCTTTCCAGCTCCCACCTTTTCTGATCTCTCTGTGTACCTCTTATTCCTGACACCTAGTCCTTCCCACCTAACAAAAACCCACAAACAAACCCTGACTGCATCCAGTGGACTGGGACTCGGTGGCCCTTGGGAGAGAGTAGCACCGCGTCTGTGGGGCTCACAGACCCTCACTCTGACAGGAGTAGAAGGCCTCATCTTGCTGCCAGCACATAAGTACTCTCTGGTTGAAAGCTAGGATAAATGCCCCCCAACTCTATTTAATTATTTTTTCACTTTAGAAATTCATAGCATTGACAATTCAATGCCACATAACACATTGCCTCAAAACTTACTGCCTTCACACCACAGTGATCATTTATTATCTCGACATTTCTGTGGGAGAGAACCTTAGAGCACAGTGGGACTGGCTAGTTGGAGTTCTCTTTGTCTGGGGGCTCAGAGGGAAGGAAGCAGCTGAATAATGTGGCAGGGTAGAAGCTAGCCCATGAAGATCCCCGGGTAGAAGCTAGCTCATGAAGATCCCACAGTAGAAGCTAGCCCATGAAGATCCCACAGTAGAAGCTAGCCCATGAAGATCCCCGGGTAGAAGCTAGCCCATGAAGATCCCCGGGTAGAAGCTAGCCCATGAAGATCCCACAGTAGAAGCTAGTCCATGAAGATCCCCGGGTAGAAGCTAGCCCATGAAGAGCCCTGGGTAGAAGCTAGCCCATGAAGGCCCCATGGTAGAAGATAGCCCATGAAGAGCCGAGTTCCGGCTCTGCCACCCATGGGGAGATCTTGGGCAGTCATTCCCCAAGGCTTGGTTTTGCCCTCTATGTGATAAAGGGGCTGTAGACGTGGGCCCTTTCCTTTGTACATGTGTGGAGTCTTACTTCCGTGTGTCTAGGAATGTGCCTAGTCACTAACTTTCTCAGGGTCCTTGGACCCTAGTCATTGATCATCCTTGGCTTCTAGCCCGGAGGCACAGATGCTGTTAATGGAGCTCAGGGGACCCCGAAAGATCAGAACTAGGGACAACTTTAAGGAACATCTGGGAAGCCACTTGCAGGCCTCCTCTCCTCCGGTCCTGAGGAAGGAGATCGGGGGAAAGACAGTGACCACAGACCTCAGGCATCCAGTCTGCAGGCTGGGACCAGGGATCCTCCTTCACTGCCTCCTGCCCTGGGAGACTTCTATTCACACTGACTGCCTGTGGGAGGAAGCAAGCGAAGAAATTTGAAGAGAGTGTGCTGCGCATGGACATATACACCACACACACACACACACACACACACACACGACTGTAAATTTTTCACGAAATTCCAGGTTTCTACGCACTGTTGATGCCTTTTCCACTTGTGACAGCTCAGGGCAGTGAGAGAAGAGGGAGGGGCACGCTGCTTATCCTCAGTCCAGGGGGTGTGCACAATTAGTTGTACTTTTTTGTCTAACTCCGAGTTCTACAGGAGCCCTGGTGGCATAGTGTTATGCGTTAGGCTGTTAACCTCAAAGTCAGCAGTTCAAAACCACCAGCCATTTTGCGGTAGAAAGATGGAACATTCTATTACCATAAAGAATTATCAAACTCACGGGGCAGCTCTACCCTGTCCTGTAGACTCGCTGCGTCGGAATGAACTCTATAGCAGTGAGTTTTTCTGGGTCCCACGCCCCTAGAGGACAGCATCTCTCTGGCCCAGTCCGCAGCAGTTGTGGGGCTCTCAGAGCTGGTGGGGGTTGGAGTGGCGGGTGGTCACTGGTGTGAACCAACAGGTGTAGAGCATCCATGAGAAATGGGATAACTTTAACCCTCGGATTTACCATCCTCCAACCCCTGACTGAAGGGACATTCCAGCTGGAGAAATTTCTGTCAGCTGGACTCAACCGACAGATGGGAAAACTGAGTTACTTTGGGGGAAGTAACCCGCTGCGCCCAGCGAAGCAAAGAAAGTTGAGCCCGGTCTAGAGTCTGATGGCTCTCACTTCCACACTGAGGGGGCCTGGGAGGCACTCCTTTAGTAAGTCCCCGCCAGCAGTCCTTCTGCACGGGACCTCAGTGGGGTGCGCGCCCCTCGCACGTGTCCATCGGTGTCCCAGGAGCGAGTTGAGGCCGCCGCACCCTAGAGATCCCTTGGGCGGGAGGATGGCTGCGGGAGGTGGCGGACCAGGAGGGAAGGCGCTGTCCCTTTAAGGGGGGGACCAGGCGCATGCGCGACTCGGGCCGGAGTCGCCCCGGGTGGGCGGTGGGCGGGCAGGGGACACCGCCGGCTGCAAGGCCCCGGGGGCCAGCGAGGGCAGCGGCGGCCCGCGCGTCACTGAGTCCGGGACCGTGACCTGCGCGTGAGCTCTGCGCTCCCGGGAGTAGCGTAGCCCGCGCTCGCCAGGCTTTGTCACCTGGCCTCCGCTGCATGGTCCCGGCTGGCCCTGCTCCCCCGCGGCGCCTCCTCCGCCCCGGGGCCCGGCCGCGGGAGCGCCCAGCGCAGAGCATCCTTCGGCCGCGCCGCCGCCCAGGCTGTAGCCGGTATCCGGGGCGGCGCCCCCGCGGCCAGAGCCCGCCGCTCGGTGACCTCAGCCTGGTCGCCGCGCGCCGCCTGGACCGCGCCCGCTGAGCCCCGGGCTCCCGAGCGGGACGCGCGCCCCGCGATGGCCCGACTGGCGGGACGCGGCGCCGGGTGCGCGAGTTCCACCCTCTGAGAGGCGCGCCCAGCCTGGCCTCCCCGCCCCACCCTTGGCCCTGCAGGGGGCTCCGCTGCTGCTGGGGGCCGGGGCCCGGGGCCGAGACAAAGCCACTTTGTGCGCGGAGCTGGCCCGGGCGGGGGATGTGCGCGTCGGCGCGCGCCGCTCCCTGCGCCCCTGCAGCCCCCAGCCTCGGCTTGGGACCCGTCGCTACCCAGAAATCGTCGCCCAGCGCCGCCCGCCTGCCCGGGGGCCGCGGCTCGGAGCTGACGCCCGGGTCCCTCGGCGGCGCGCGCGAGTGTGACCGCTTGTGTGTTTAACAGCGGACTCTCTCCTGGGCATCTGGGACCCGGGGCGCCCGCCCCTGGACCCTTTCTCTGTAGCGGCGGCCAGGCCTCAGTTTCCCTTGACTTTTCTCCTCTCAGTCCGCCGGGACTCCTGCCAGTCATTGTTCTCGCTGCAAACGGAGTGCTCCGGGAACCTGCCAAGTCGGGGTGTGCTCTCGCTATTCCACGTTCCAAACGGAGCCAGGCCTCTCGGACTAACCCCGGACCCCCGGCCCTCTGGGCGCCCCCACTTCAAGACCAGCACAGTTTTCCATCTTTTTCAGTAGTGTTTTATTGTACTCGAGCCACGCCCTGGTTTCTTAAAGGCGCCTCGCACTCTGTTTGGCCACGTGTTGTTGCTGCTGCCGGGTCGGGGCTGCCTTTTGTGAGCCAAGGATTTGGGGATGCCGGTGGGAAAGAAGGTAGTCGGGGCCGGCAGCAGCGGGGCTGCTCCCACTGCCGCTGCCGCCCCCTCCGGGATCCGGCGTTTGGCGACCAGCGAAGGGGCCTCAGCCCAGAGAGATGAGCCTGAAGATGAAGGGGAGGAGGACCTTCGAGATGGGGGTGTCCCCTTCTTTGTCAACCGGGGAGGGCTACCTGTGGACGAGGCCACCTGGGAAAGGATGTGGAAGCACGTGGCCAAGATCCACCCCGATGGAGAGAAGGTGGCGCAGCGGATCCGCGGAGCCACAGACCTGCCCAAGGTGAGGGGTGTCTGTGGGGTGTGGTGGGGTGCGGGGGGAGGGCAGGCGCCAGAATTTTACTGACCTTTGTCCTTGGGAGAGAGAAGCCACGTTTCCCCCACAAGTGGGGCAATGGGCCAAGGACATGTGGTGAGATTTAAAATAGACGAGGGAGGGGGGTCACTGAAGAACTTTCTTCCAACTCCCCTTGGGGGTCTTCTCGTGTACTTTAATGGTGGCCCCCAAAGCCCACCATTAAAGGCCCATGTGGTGTGGAGGGGACAGCAGATTAAGGAATGCACTCCAATGTCTTGTCATAGGATTTGCTGAAAGACCCTGTAAAGCCCGAGAACTGGTGGAGAGTGGGTGGGTGGGTTGAGTTAGATGGGCGCTTCTCCCAGAGAAACCATCCAGAATGCCTAGGGAGCAGCGCTGCTCTGCTTTACAGGGTTGGTGTGAGTCAGAATTGACACAAGGACTCGATAACAAGACAAAACAAAACAAACAAACTCACTGCCATGGAGTCAACACAAACTCACTGCCATGGAGTCAATTCTGACTCATAGAGACCCTATAGACAGGGTGGAATTGCCCCTGTGGGTTTCCAAAACTGTAACTCTTTAGGGAATCTCACTTTGGGACCAATCCCCACCCCAACCCCACCCCAAGGGTTTCAGAGACTGCAACTGTTTACAGGAATAGAAATCTCACTTTTTGTCCCTGGGAGATGGTGGTGGTTTAGAACTGTTATCCATGAGGATCACAGTACAATGTGTAACCACTATACCACCAGGACACCTTATAGAAATAGAAAGCTTCCTTTAATCTCCCACTGATCTGTTGGTAGATTTGAATCGCTGACCTTGAGGATAGCAGCCCGGTGCCCAATGCACTTAAAAGAGGATGCATACTTCCAAATAGCCACACATTATCTCATTGGCTTCTCCCATCAGCCTTGTGGAGTGAGTGGTTTGGGTGCCCATTTGGCAGATGTGAAAGGTGAGAACTTGGACAGGAACTCAAAATCCCTTGGCATGTAAGTGCCGGAGCTGGGACATAATCCCAGGCCTCCTGGCTCCAGCGGCTCTGCTTTGCTGGCCTCAGGGCGGTGAGGCGAGGAGTCCAGGGGAACAGTGTTTCTGTGTGCCTGGACCTCCTTGGCGCCAGCCATCCAGCTGCTGTGTGACCCCCGAAGGCCGAGTCACATTCATCTTTGTCTCCCCACAGTCTCCTGTGTTCCTGGCACAGAACAGCCTCTTGTGTGTGCTGGCCCCATGAAAGGGAGTTTGAGACTTTCTGGGCTGGACGAGGTCATCTGCAAGGATACGCTTAACACTTTGGAAAGACCTCCCAGTTTAAGCTAGAGTGACCTCCTGAAGGCAGAGGCTGAAATCTCCAATGCGTGGTCCTTTCCACAGTGGTCCCTGAAATTCTGCCTACAAGGAAGGTGGGGGTGGAGGGGGGGGGGGTTGGCGCAAGATCCCACTTAGGGGACAAGTGTCCTGTCCTGTTCTGTGTGGAGCAGTGACCAGGAGAGCCATCAAAAAACGCCTTCTGGGAAAAGGGCATTCAGAGGTTGAAGGTGGAGCCCCCGCCTAATATTTCCAGGGGAAACGCAGTGTGGCTTGGCTTCGGATGGCTGCACCCTCACCCCCGAGAGCGATTCCTTGTTTATTTAGTGAATCCTCCGAGATTGGACACTGTTTGCAGTATTCTATGCTTACCATGAAGACTGCGGTAAACCGCACACACAACAGTTGGGGTCCAGTTGGTTCTTCCCTGGGGCCAACTTCTGCAAGAGGAAGTCTTGTGGGCCAAGGATTCGAACCCAAGTACCGCACCCTTGCCTGCCCATAAACCTCCGGAACCACACGTTTCTCTTCTGCATGATGAGCTCGATAGCGGTGACGCTTAAATGAAAGACCCCAGTTTGACAAACTGTAAAGTCTCAACCAGTTCTTGCTCTTCAACGTTCAAGACCTTTCCTCAGGTCCTTCTCAGGACGGGAGGGGAGCTGTCACTCAAGTCACGGAAACCCGTGTCCCAGGAAGGCCAGTTGGGGGTGAAGCAGACGGCTGGGAAAGGTGCTTCAGCCATCTGAAAAACAACACCCCAAACCCACTGCCTTCTAGTGGATTCCAACGCCGTGACCCCATCAGACGGAGTAAAATCACCTGTAAGGTTTCCCAGGCTGTGGCCAACGCAGAACAGACAGCTCCATACATTGTCCTCTCCAGGAATGGGTGGTAGATTTGAACTGCCCACCATTCAGTCACCAGCCAACTGCACTGCCTGGGCTCCTTTCAGGCAGCGTGTTTAGGTCAACGTCAGGCCAGAGGGGGCTGTGCATGGTTCTCTGCAGAGCCGCCACCCCTGCTGAGGACTGAACCACCAACAAGCTCAGGAATGGCTGGTCTGTAACGTCATGCCCCAGCCTTTGGTCCTCGGGGTAGGAAAGATGCCACCACAGCAAAAAGCAGCAATTGCCTGGGCACAGGGTGGGTGGGGTTGTGACTGGCTAGCTAGCCAGATGGCAGGTGGGAGGAATTTTGTGAGAGGTTTGGGAAAGTCCTCTATCCCCCTCTCTCCCCAGTGTGGGGGTGGGGGTGGGATTGTGAGCATCATGCTAGCAAGAGTGGACTGGCCACTGGATTCTCCCTCTCCTACGTGGCCGATGCTGACTCCCACCCAGCTGGCCCAAAGATATGTTTTGTTGGGATCGTTTCAAAAGACCATTTGAGCCCAAGTTTAAAATCAGAAGATCCCTTGGAAAGGTCCAGACTGATGGCATCTTTGCTGAAAATGAGGTCTGGAAACAGGGAATCTGGGGTCCCACATGGCAGCTGTCATTGGGGCTGAGAAGTGCTCTCCACTGCCCCATCCTCCTACCTGCCCCCACCCCCTGCCGGTTACCACCATCCCCACCACTGACTCCCAGCCTGCTCTGCCCCTGCAGAGAGGGGGCCTGGAAACCCTTGAATAGCAGTGTGAGAAAAGGAGAGGAGGGGGACCTGGGGCCAAACCCACTGTCTTCACTTAACGCTGTGAGCCAGGCAGGAAGCCGCCGCGTGCCTCAGTTTCCTTGGTTGTACCAGAGGGATGATAGAGAGAATGAATGAGCAGGTGGAACTGGTGAGCTGCAAATGAAACCAGATTGCAGCGAGCCGCGCTACTCTCCGAAGAAATGTTCTTTAAAGGCACAAAACCAACCAAAAGGGCACAGCCGCTTCTAAAGGCTCCTGAACAGGAAGTTTCCGCAGTGTGGTAAAGGTCTCTCCTCAAGACTTCAAGCTGCCACCACCTCTGAAAGCTCATTGTCGGTTGTCGTGAGTAGGCTCCGATCATGGTGACTGTATGCACAACAGAATGGAGCGTTGCCGGCTCTCCGACAGCTTCGTGACCGTTGGTAAGCTTGAAAACATGGGTGCTGTGATGGTGGAAGTCCAGCTCACTGCCCCGAGGCTTACCCCGGGCCCAGCTGCTGACGATCTTCCCACTGTGGCTCTGGCCACCAAGCTCCAGCAGAATTCAGATTTCGACTGCACCAAAAGGTCACACCGCTGGGGGCAGCCTCTGCTGCCCAGTGTCTTTGGCACGCATCATCCTAATACTGACACTAACCCTACTACTGCCGAGCCAGTGCCCACTTACAGCAAACCTGCACAGGGTTTCCTAGACTGCCTCGACAGGAGCAGACCACCTCCTCTTGCCCTCTCGGAGCAGCTTGTGGATCTGAACCAATGGCCTGAGGTTAGCAGCCAGTGCCTTGGCCAGGTGCCAGGCCCTGCTCACAGGCCCCAGCTTCAGCATTGACTCAAGGAGGCTAGGTGTGTTATTGTGCCCAAGTTACACATGAGACATCTGAGCCTCCGAGAAATTAAGGAGCTTGACTAAAGTACCCACTGAGCAAATGGGCAAACAAAACAAAAACTCACTGCCATCAAGTTGAAACCAACCCTTGGTGACCCTGTAGGACAGGGTAGCAGTCGAAGGCCACCTCGTAACTGTACACCGATGGAGATGCTGAGAGGCAGTGCTCGCCTCTGGTCAATTCTGAGCCGTGTTGCTTCTTTCCACACATGCCACTCCTCCCACCCGGCCCAGGCCCTCCGGTGAGAATGTCGTGATGGAAACGGACTTTCAGGAGCCCCGGGAACGTGCACAGGAGCCCTGGTGGAACAGTGGACTGCTAACAGAAAAGTCGGAGGTGTGAACCCACCACAAAGAGGGGGCAGCCTGCTTCTGTGAAAATGACGACATTGGAAACCCAGCGGGCCAGTTCTGCCCTGTCCTGGAGGGCTGCAGAGTCCAACGGGCTGCGTGTCCCTGGGCTGTGCAAACAATTAACATGCTCACCTACCAGCCAGGAGGTGGGAGGTTTGCGTACCCCCAGAGGCAACTCAGAAGCAAGGCCTGGAGACCTACTGGAAAGAGCAGTCCGGAGACCCTGGCGAGCACAGCCTTGGGCAACAAGGAACGGACAGCACCGAGAGAGATCTGAGAAAAGACATCAACCCCCTCCCCTCCTCCCTACCACACACGCTATACCCCACTTACTCTGCCATTGAGCCGCCCCTAAAAGGAACGCCATAGCTGTGCCGTTCATTCTGACCGACAGTCCCGCTCAGACAGAGGAGAGCTGCTTCTTGGGATTTCCAAGGCTTCAAATCTTCAACTGGAGGGTTTGAACTGCCGATTTTTTTTTTTTTGTTGTTAGCTGCCCCACGCTGAGCCCTGCATGCCACCGGGGCGCCCCTCTACCCTGGCAGCAGTGAGGAAAGACTCCCTGGCTCTGTGTCAGAGGATGGAGGCAAACTCAGGGCCCTGGGTCCCCAGGGGACAACGCTGGGTGGTTTGTGTGTGGGCTGGGTGGAATTGTGTGGTTTGTGTGAGGGTGAGGTGCCCTCTCTGATGGGCTGAAATGAACGACACCCTCAAAGATCGCCAAGACGTTTTCCAGCTCAGCCTGGGGGTGGGGGAGGCTGTAGAACACTGTCCTGTCCCAGAGCAGGCTTTCCCGGGTCCTCGTCTGCAGGAAAGGTGTTGGCAGCCCCTGGCCAGGCCTGACCCATAGCTCGCTCTGGGGAAGCTTAGCCACTGGGGTGCCAGGCCCCTCCTTGCGTGCCCCTTTCCAGAGGGAGTATATACTTAAGAGATTTTATTCGAAGCTCGGAGGGTTCGCTGGATCTCCTCACTTGAGAAGGTGGGGTGACCCACCTGCCCAGGGTCACTTGAGAAGTGGGGGTGACCCACCTCTCCGGGGCCCCCAGCAGAGGACAGGTCACTGACTGGACGGTGATGCTCTTTATAGGAAGTTGTAAAATAAGTCCTTTCATGCTACTCCCTCCCTCCAGTAGGGGAAAGGCCAGGCCAGGCCCTGGGAGGACTCCGGAGCCATGGGCACAGGGTAGTCAGGCAGGAAGAGGAGGGAGCCCCCCTACACCTGTCCCTGGGATCTGACCCTCTGGTGACCTTAAGTGGTGGCGCCCAGTTCGGGAGTGGGAGTTTTGCAAAAGGGGAAATTGCTGTCTCAAGCAGAGATGTCAGCTGTTGGGAGCCCTCAGGGCTGCGGGGGGGGGGGGGGGGGGGAGGGGGGGGGGGAAGGGGAGGGGGAAGGAAGCTGCTGGCCTGGCCTGGCCTGCCTAGATCAGGAGGGACTCAGATGGTGAGGGAGAGAGAGGAAGTCTATGCAAGCCCGTCTCTCTGCATCTCAGCCCCAGTGACCATAATAATGGGTCTGCCGCTCCCCTCTTTGTCAGCGCCCCAGCCATTGTGGCCACAGGACTTCGTTGGCTAGGCGGGGGCCAGGGCTCAGCATGGGCACCAAGGACAAGTCGCCAGAGGGATGGAGCCTGCCTGGTCCTCCATGCCCCGCGCCCAGCCCTCCCTCCTGGAACATGGCCCCTGCCCTTGAGGTGGGCACTCAGTAGCCCAGCTGGCTGGGTTCCCTGTGATCTGGGCAGCCTGGTGGGACACCCCAACACTTGTGTGAAGAGCTGAGAGGCCACCTCGCAGTGACCAAGGAGGCGCCCAGACATCTGGGCCTTGTCTCTGGAAGTCTGCTTCTTGCCCTGAAGACTTCTGTAGCCCTGGATGCATCTCTCTCCTCTCATGCACTCTACAGCTGCCCCACCAGCTGAAGAGGGGAGCCTGAGGACTAGGGAAGGGACCCTGTCTGGCTGCTGAGGGGCAGCCTTGGGGCAGGGGGTGGGCACGGTGTTGATGACTGAACCTGACTCACTCCTGGCTGGCTCACCAGCCCACAGCTGTGGGTTCCCAGCCATCAGGGCCACCTGCCTTCCTGACTCACCCCTTCCCTTCCCATCAGGCGGGCAGGGGCTGGAAAGTCCCGCCTCTCCTGCTGTGGCAGGGAGGACTGTCCAGGACTCACTCTGCCTTGAGGTGGACCTGGCTGTAGGAGAATCCTGGGGTGCTAGGCATCGGGTTGCTAACCCCCAGGTCATTGGTTCAAACTCACCAGCTGCTCCTCAAAATCAAACAGAGGCTCTCTGCACTCAGAAAGATCGTCCACCTCTGAAGCCCACAGAAATAGCTCTGCTCTGTCCTGTCGCGTCGCTGTGAGTTGCACTTGGCTTCACGGCAGTGGGTCTCGATTTTGGATTTGTGCCTATCTGAAACCAGTCAAAGGGGCTGGGCCGGAGCCAGGAGGCCCAGAAAGACCTGTCCCCACCCAGATCGTCCCTGTGGCCAGTACCACTGACTCAGTCCTTGGCCCGTCAGTTGGAGCACTGAAAGACCAAAGTGTGCCGGTGTCCCTGTGATGGACGGCACCATGCTGACGGGACACACTTCCTGGATGCTGACACCCCCCCCCCCCCCCGACCAGGGCCCCAGGAGGTTCTTGAACCCCAATGAACTCCAAACCAAGTGACTGTAATGCTGATATGACCTGGAGGTTAACGAGTATTTAAATTCCAAACAGCCAGGGAGACACCCTGTGTTTTCCATAAAAGAATTAAGGAAGCATACAGTCAGAAAGCACAAACTCCAAACGGGGCATGCTGGGAAGGCGCAGAGGTCAGGGCACTTGCTGCTAATGGATGGATCATAGTTCAAACCCAGCAGCTGCTCCTCAGGAGGAAATACAGCCATCTGCTCTGGGAAGATTTCTTAGACCCCCTGCCAGCAAATCAATTACCACCCAGGGTGCCCCCATACAGGGCATTCTGGGTATGTTTGTCTTTATGGGAGCAGAGAGCATCAACTTTCTCCCTAGGAATGAACCACCAAACTTGAGGTTAAAAATCCACCCAACAGCGTCACAAAGGCCTTGGAAAGCCTGTGGAGCGGTTCTGCTCTGTCCTATAGGGTCGCTGTGAGTCGGGATTGACTTGTCACCTGCAAGGGGTCAGGAGCATTCTGGGGAGGGGGCTGCGCCAGGGCCTGATGTGAGGAGTCTCTATGTACAGAGCCCCACTGCAGGACCATTGTCTTCTAGGTGTGTTGGGGTGGGGAGACCGAGGTTAGCCACCTCTGTGACCCAGGGCTCTTTCTCCCTTGTCCACAGATCGCCATACCAAGTGTGCCTACGTTCCAGTCTTCCACGCCCATCTCTGAGCGCCTGGAGGCCGTGCAGCGCTACATCCGGGAGCTGCAGTATCCTCCAGGGTCCCAGCTCCAGGGGTCACTATGGGGAAGGCAGGCCCTGCCCAGGTCCTGCTGGGAATCCCAGGGATTTGTCTAAGGCAGTGCTTCTTAACCTTCCTAATGCCGGGACCCTTTAATGCAGTTTCTCATGTTGTGGTGTCCCCCAATCATAAAATTATTTGGGTTGCTACTTCATCACTGGAATTTGCTACTGTTATGAATTGGGTGACCCCTGTGAAAGGGTTGTTTAATCCCCAAAGGGGTCACGACCCACAGGGTTGAGAACTGCTGGTCTAAGGAGCGTTTCGCCCACTCCTGTGGCAGCCCCACTGCCTTCTGCTTCCTCCTCCATCCTGCCCAGATGGGAGGAAGAGGCCTTGACTGGCGGGCGACAGCCTGTTCTAAATCAGCCTGCCAGACTGCTCCCTCCACAGCAGGCAGAGCCACCACCGCAGAGGGGACTGTCAGAAAACGGGTTAAAGGCAGGGACAAAATGCAGGAGAAAAAGCCTTCTGTCCCAGAAGGTAACATTGTGGAATTGTCTTTCCCTTTTTCTTCCTTAGCAGCACAGTCCAGGAAGAGCTGGGCTCCTCAGGGCTCCAGACAGACAGACAGACAGACTCTCTCTCTCTCTCCCCGCCCCCCAGGGAACCTCTCCCTGGCCCCTGCGTGCAGCGGTGGGTACAGTGGCTCTCCCTGGCTGCAGCTGAGGCCAGGGTGGGTGCGACCGGGCCTGGGTCTGGAGGAGTAGAAAATGACTGGTGAGGGGTTTCCAGGCTGATTACAGGACGGTGGGTCCTGTCCATCCCTGTGCCAGTGCCAAGAGTGTGGAACAGGGAGGGGGAGGGGATTGTCTCTGGAGGGCCCAGCATGTTGCCCAACATGGGCCCTGGGGGTGCTGGGCAGTGGGAGCCATAGGACAAGTGTCTTTCGGACAAAGCTAGGAAACCCTTAACCAGCCCTGCAGGTACAATCACACAGGGACACAGTTCTTTGAAATTAAGAAGAGCAGGCCTCTGACCGGGTAAGTGGGGTGCCCGGACGATGCCATGAAGCTGGCAAGCTGGCTGAGATGACGCATTCAGTTGGGCAACGTTGAGAGAAGGAATCTGGGACACCCAAATCAAGTGGGAGGGTGCTGGGCGGGGAGGCTGCCCCTGCCTGCTTGGTGTGATGGTCACCCCAGCTAGTCAGCCTATCTATGGGCCTGGCGTCTTTCTCTTCCCAACAGAGGTGTGCTCCTTCCCCCTCCTCTTAGTCTCCCTGGCGGCCACCTGTCACTGTCCATCCATCTAGGCAGGGACTCCTGGGAAAGCGTTGCACCCTGCTGGGCGCACTCACTTGGAGGACTTCCTGCCCAGTTTAGGGGAGGAGCTTTACAGTTACCTTGGCCTGGGGTCTCCACCCAAAGCTGCTGTCCAGGGTCTGAAGCCCCCCCACCCCCCCACCCCCAAGTTCAGAAAGTATTGTGACATGAGCAGCTTGCTGGGCAATGGGTCGGTTCTGGGTTTGTTTCCTTATGAACACAGTTAATTAGCTAAATTAGCCAGTTGGTGTTAGGTTTAGCGACCCCGTGCACAACAGCGCGGAACACTGCTCGGACCTGCACCATCCTCCCAGCTGTTCTATGCCTGAGCCCATTGTTGCAACCACGGTGACAAGCCACCTCATGAAGGGCCTTCCTCTTTTTCTCTGCCCGCCCACACAACTTTCCCAGCCACAATGTCCTTCTCCAGGCACTGGTCTCCCCAACAAATTAGCCAGGTGCCCCTCCCCAAGTCCCCGCAGTGTTCTGCCCTTGTGGCTTGAGGCTGCTGAGCAGCCACGGAGGTGGCGGGCCAGACTTGTCCTGAGCCAGGCGAGAAATTCCCAGGCCCGAGGGCCAGCTCTCACGAGGAACGATAGCCTGTCCTGAAACGGCCTGGATTCCAAGTTCAGGAACAAGCTGGGGAGTTGTGAGTGGGTGGCTGTGTGCCTGAGATCCACGTCCAGGTCTGGCAGCCAGCGGCCTCTGGGGAGCAGTCACAATCAATTACAAGCCCTCCGGAGGAGCCATGGTCATGGTCGGGGATGGCACCCTCCACAGCCCTCCCCCACTACCATCACCCAGGCTGTCTCAGTTCCCCATTCAGGATTCCCGCCCCCCTGTCCCCAGGTCCCTGGAGCTGGAGTCTAGGCAGGAAGAAGTGGGAGGAAGGAAGTGGGGTGAATGGGCCTCTGGCCCTATCAACAGGGACTGCCTGGATTCCTGCCTCTCTGACTCTGGGTGGGTGAAGCGGGGAGGTGCTGGGCTGAGCTGAGGCAGCTTAGAAGGAGGGTTTCTGTCTTCCTGCCCCTTTGTTCGAGCCCTGCCCACCAGCAGGGGCACAGGGTGCCATCCTCTGGACTCACGCCTCCCTTTCCCACAGGCTGATGGACCTGGCCAAGGAAATGACCAAAGAGGCCCTGCCAATCAAATGCCTGGAAGCTGTGATCCTGGGAATGTATCCTTCCTTGCCTTGGGTGGGGGGGCTGTGTGAGGATGGGACACCCAGCTCCTGGGCCCCTGCTTCGTCCTCTGCCAGAGGCTGGTGGAGTGCCAAGCTCTCCCAACTACACAGTCAACCACTGGGCCCCAAGGGCAGCAGGTGGAAGTGGAGCGAGCCGCCCCTCTGTGACTCACGTGGACACAGTGACCCTGTTCCCCAAGGCCCAGATGGGGCTCACTGCCTCCCAGTGGCTGCTGGCCATCCCCATGACAAAACCTCTGGCATACAGTGTGGAGGTTCAAATGAGGTGTTTCCAGGCAATGCTGATGAGTGGTGAAGATGGGGCCTGTGACACAGGAGCAAACAGGGTTTCTGGTCACCCTGGAGGAAGTGCAGAGCTGGGGCAACAGCTGGGGCCCCAGGGGGACTTCCTAGCACCTTCCTTGGATGGTCCTCATCATAGTGGTGGGGACTTGTGTGGCAGGGGTGCAGTGAGGCCCCTCCTCTGCCTTCCCTGTGCCTTGAAGGAAACTGGTGGCACCGTGGGTTAAGCATTGGCCTGTTAACCCAGAGGTCGGCCATTGGAACCTACCAGCCGGCCTTCAGGAGAAAGAGGAGGCAGCTGCTCCTTTAAGATGTACAGCCTCAGAAAATCCAGGAAGCAGTTCTGCCCTGACCTGGCAGGGTCCCTGTGACCTGAGCCTGACTTAAACAGCTTCCTATTCTGGGAAACATGAAGCATAGATACAACTGTAGACAGAAGGATTATTGAGCCCCCAGGTTCCTAACGTAGCTTCCCCAGTCGCCAGCTGGAGGTCAACCTTGATTCTCTGCCCCCCCCACCCCCGCCCAGGGCCCACCCCCCGCATCACCCCCCCACGCCTGTATTACCTTCTGGTGGAAGCCCAGGCTCACTGTTGAGTGTGGATTGCACAAGGCCCCGGGAAAGGGAGGGGACACCTAATGGCATAAGGAGCCAATTCCCTGAGATGGTCCAGAGAGAAGGTGATGGCCAACAATGGCCACACAGCCCCCAGGAGGCGGTGCTCTGAGCCCGTAACTCCATGGGAAGGACAGCAAACGCTGCAGTCGATTGCAATGCATAACGACCCTCATGTCTGGGTAAACTGAGCTCTGTAAAATGTCCAGTGATTGCACTTTGGGAAGCCTTTCTTCCAATGCACTTCCAAGTGGGCTTTCGCCTTTTGGTAAGCAGCTTCGCATGTTTACCATTTGCACCACGCAGGGTTCACGAGGGCCTTACGTTGGTAAAAACAGGCTGCAGACACCCCCTTCCCTAGAGGGTCCCAAGAACTCCGTCTGCCCACAGAAACGTTACCTACCAGGGTACCGGCCTGTTTCTGGAGGGGCCCCACAAGCTCTTCCCTGGTGCCAGCGGTCTTTGCTGGGACGACCATGAGGCTACCAGGCTGTGGCCAGCGTCTCCCACTGGACTCCTCATGCCAGCATTGAGGGGTGGGTGGTTTCCAGCCATTCCTGAAGCAGTGGACTTGCTCTCTTCTCTCCAGAAGTCCATCAGGGAATTCCTGGTGGTTTGGTAGACAGGAAGTAATGAGGGCAACCCCCATTTGGCCCCCACCGCCCTCAGCAGGGTGGGTGGAGTTGTACCATAGGCATCTCGGCAGGCACTGGCGAGGAGGGAGGGGTCCAGGAGTTGGTGGTGGGATGTTTGAGGGGTCCAGGAGTTGGTGGTGGGATCTCAGGGAATTGGCTCAGGGATGGGGCATGGTGGGGTGGCAGAGCACAGACGCCAGGACAGGGTGACCTGGACGTGGACCCTGGTTCTGCCCCTGACCTTGTGATCCCAAACAGCCTACCCCTGAGCTCCCATTTCCTCCCCTGCTGATGGGATGGGGATAATAGCAGTGCCTGGCTCCCCAAGTGGTGAGGACAGTGACATGAGGCGGCGGGCATGACAAGTGCCTGGCACAGTGGCTGGGGCAAGGTGTGTGTGCACGGCTGATGTACTTGTCTCCTCCTTGCCACGAGTTCAAGGAGGGGCTTTCTTAGGTCAGTACTGCTGCAGCCAGATGCCGCCAAGTCGGTTCGGACCCATAACTGCCCGCTGCACAGCAGCACACAGCACTGCCTGCCCAGCCCTGTGCCACCCGCACAGTCGTCACGTGGTCCATCATATTTCTCTTTTTGCTTTTGCTGACCCTGTTTTCCCAGTGTGCTGTGTTTTCCGGGGACTGGAGTCACTCTCATGGGCCTAAAGGAGTCCTGGGGCCCTAGTGAGTTACAAATGGAGGTGCTGACTGCAAGGTTGGTAGTTCAAGCTAACTGCTTCCCTGGAGCAAGACGAGGCTGTCTGCTCCTATCAAGCCTTTCAGCGGGAGAGGGGATACCTTTTTTGTCTGCGGAGGGCTATTTGGAGATTTATGATGTCATTCACGGGCCATGCTGGTGAGACCTTTGAAGAGCTCCCCCCAGTGCAGTGCCTGGAATGGCTCCTCTTTCGTGAGGCCGTGCCCTTAGCTGGCAGCGATTGATTTTGAGAGCCATAAACAGCCTGAGGACCCACGACCCCACTCGGGCTTGACAGCCTCTGGGACTGTGTAAGGGAGCTAAGAGTAGGTATCAAGTGGCCGGCAGCTGGCTTGCTTTTGGTTTTGTTTGGCTGATACACCTGGCTCTGCGCTAGACAGAACCCAGCAAGGAGAAGGGCGTCCCTGTCCTTGGGGAGCTTCCGTTCTGGTGAAAGGGGCAGAGAGTGAACAGAGGCAGCTTGTGGTGAGTGCCTCGCAGGAGTGGACAGGACAGACTTGCTCTAGAGGAGGATGTGCCGATGGCAGTGAGCTCCAGCAGGAGATGCTGCAGGCGGGGCAGGGGGCAGGTGGAGGGGGGCGGAGTGGTGTATGGTACAGGCAGGGGGCCAGTGAGTGAAAAATCTCAGCGGGCAGGTGAGCGGTCCACGAGGCTGGCATGGAGAACTGATGCCCCAGGGAGGGCGCCTAGACTTGATTTGAAAGGCAGTGGGCGGTGAGTGTGGGGGGAGGGGGGAGGGAAAGGGAGAGAGCAACACTGTATGTGCATATGTGAGGGGGTGTAGGTGTGAACAAGAAAGAAACCTGAGAGGATGTGTCTGAATGGAGGGGTGAGGAGAACTGGGTGAGAGAGGGAGAGTGAAGGGGTAGAGGAGAGGCAGGGATGAGGGGTGGGTCCCTTCATTGTGCTCTCAGCCACAAGGGTTTCCGGAAAGCTCTGCAGGCGATTGTGGGTCCTGCAGCAAAGAGCTTTGTTCCCGTAGCAATGCCCGTGGCCCATCGTGGCTCACTGAGCACCTCCTGGAACCCAAAGGAGCAAGTTACACATTGGGCTGCCAACCACAAGGTCTGCAGTTTGAATCCACCAGGCACTTCCGCAGGAGACACATGAGGCTTTTCTGCTATTGTATCTATTTACAGCCTCAGAAACCTCTCCCATGGCCTATAGGGTCGCTGTGGAGATGAGCCCCAGAAAGGACACGGGGTGGGGGAGGGGGTGCCACGCCAGCTTCTGATTGGCTGGCGGTCAAGCAGTGCTTGGGCGCCTCTGCTGTGGTGGGTGGCGATCAGGGTTTGTCTGCACCCTGGCTGTTTCCTTAGCTCAGGCCGCATGGCCAGTTACCTCACCAACAGCATGCCCACCCTGGAACGCTTCCCCATTAGCTTCAAGACCTACTTCTCAGGGAACTATTTTCGGCACATCGTGCTGGGGGTGAACTTGGGGGGCCGCTACGGGGCGCTGGGCATGAGCCGGCGCGAGGACCTGATGTACAAGGCGCCTGCCTTCCGCACGCTCAGCGAGCTGGTGCTGGACTTCGAGGCCGCCTATGGCCGCTGTTGGCACGTGCTCCAGAAGGTGAAGCTGGGCCAGTACGTGTCCCACGACCCGCACAGCGTGGAGCAGATCGAGTGGAAGCACTCGGTGCTGGACGTGGAGCGGCTGGGCCGCGACGACTTCCGCAAGGAGCTAGAGCGCCATGCCCGCGACATGCGCCTCAAGGTCAGTGGCCACCGACTGGCCTGCCAGCAAGGAGGTGGTGGGTGGGCTTCTGTCTGCTCCCAATGGCCTTGGGGAGCGAGTAGGTGGAGGAAGGTCGGGCGGGGTGTGCACCAGGATCACATAGTTAGCCGCCCTGGGGCAGCAACAATGTTGGTTCGGGTCCAGCTCCCTCTCAGCTTCTGCTCCAGGAGGCCTGCGGCCGCTGTTCAAAGGGGCTGCTAACCACAAGGTGGTGGTTCAAAACCTGCCACAGCACCCCAGGAGGAAGATGAGGTCACTGCTCCCATAAAGATGTACAACCTTGGAAACCCTCCAGAGGGTCCCTCTGAGTTGGAATAACACAGTGTCAGAGGGTGCAGCCCTGAAGGTGGGCTGGCCAGGGAGGAAGCAGGTGAACTGGGGGGGGGGGGGCGGGTCATGGAGTGGGGGTGGAAGTTCTCTCAGGCCTGGGAAGGGCAGTGACACAATCCTCTAGACCCCTTGGTGGGACGCATGGTCTCTCAGGAGAGGGCACAGGGAGGAAGTGGGGAGGCCAAGGGGGTGGCCTCCATCTCCCCTTTTGTCCTTCTTTTCCCCACCCCACCCTGGTGAAGGATGAGGTCAGAGCAAAGGGGAGGTCAGGCCCTGGCAGTTCCTCCTCCCGCACCCCTACATCAGCAGGCGTCTCCCTGCGGGGGAGGGAAGTCAGGAGGCAGCCCTTGCCCCCGGTTGGCACCCCCACCCCCGGCCCTGCATTGGGTCACATCTGGGTCTTTCCCTTTGGCCCTGCTGCCCTGTGACTGTGGCCCTGCCAGGAAGCCTGGCACCTCCACTGTGGCCACCAACACATACAGAACCCCAGACAGCCCTGGGCAGTGGTGCACACTCCTTTTCAGGGTAGGAGACCTCCACACAGCCGTGGGAGGAGGAGTCCTGCAAGGGAGGCTCGGTGTGTCACAAGGTGACATTAGGGTCTAAGATGATTGGCCAGTCCACAGGCCATGACCCTGTGGGGACAGAGGACGTTCCCCCAGGGCAGAAGCAGGCATCCCAGGCCTTTCCAGGGGCTGCTCTCGAAGGCTCCCAAGCTGGTCCTCCTTGCCTCGCCTCTGGGCTACCCTCACCCTGGCTATTACATTAGCTCATACAGAACTGGTTGGACTCACCTGCCTGGTCATTAGCACTGTGACTCCCAACTTACTCAGTACCTCAGACTCCCCTTGTGCTTGCCGGTTCCTTGCCCTCTAACCCTACCCCCATCACCCTATCCCCGACCCCCGCTCCTCAGCCTCATCCCATCTCCCATCTGGATGGCCCAGGACCAGGCAGCATTCCCATCCGCCATCAGGGGCCGCCTTCCTAACAGCTTACAAGCCACTCCCTCCACACCCTCAGCTGCGACACCCTCTTCTGAAACCCCAGATCCAGGACCTCCACTCCGCTTGCTATGGAACTTAGAGGATGCTTCCCTGGGTTTTTTCATTTGTCTCTGAAGCAGAGTTGTGAATCCTGGTCTGAGCTGGGTTTGTCTCCAATAGTCAGAGTCCCCCCTAGGTGGGTCGGATTCCAGACACCAGTGTACGCCCAGCCTGGGTCAACAGACCAGTTCTCTGGGTCCCTTTCATAGGCTCTGAAGACACAGTGGCTTCCGTCCACTCCCCCTGGTCCCCCCAGAGCCCTGTGGGGCTCAGCCCCCCTGCTCAGGAGCCCTGGCCTGGGCTGTTATGGCCGCCTGCAGGGCAGGCTGGGCTCCAGGGCAGCCCTAAGGGTACCCTTTCATTTCTTCCTCCAAGATTGGCAAAGGGGCGGGGCCTCCCTCGCCCACCAAGGACCGGAAGAAGGATGTGAGTTCCCCCCAGCGGAGCCAGTCCAGCCCGCATCGCAGGAATAGCCGAGGGGAAAGACGGTACGGGGCTGGGCCCTGCCTGGGTGGGCTGAAGAAGGGGCCTCCTCCTCCCATTATCAAGACCCTTGTCTCTGTGCGCCATGGTGCACAGGATGGCTTCCCGTTTGGCCATCTTCCCGCAGCCGAGCAGTCCTGTGCACAGGAAGAACTTGGGGTGTGCCCTCAGTAGTGGTCTAGCAGGGCCCACAGAAGAGGCCAGGCATAAGGCAGCATGGACTCTGGGGGAGGGGCCATCGCTGGGAATCATGGCTCACCCCAGGACTCACTTTTGCTTGGATCTAGAGGAGATCTGGTAGCTATTTGGTTACATGTTGAGCTACTAACCACAAGGTCGGCAGTTCAAAACCACCAGCCACTCCTCAGAAGAGAGGCAAGTGCTTTCTACTCCCATAAATAGTCCAGAACCCCCACAATGACATTTCTCCCATGTCTGATGGGGCCACTAGGAATCGGGGTGGACTCCATGGCCTGGCCTCTGGCTCTGTCTCTAATACCCCAGCCTGGCTCTTGCTTAGGAACAGCGTCCATTCCGGGAGCTGTCTCCCAGTGTGAATTACAGGGCATCAGCATACGGGCAACATTCACTGTGATCCCTGTGGAGAGGAGAGGGCTGCTCTGGGAGCTGGTATTGGCCAAGCCTACCAGATGAGCTGGCTGCTCACGGAGCACAAGAGGCAGTAAGGGAGCGAGTGAGAGGGTTAGATGCCCGGGACATCCTGCCACTCCTTCCCTGCTGCTCCCTGGGTCGGGAATCCACTTCTCCCTCCTCCCTCACCTTGTCCCTCTGCTCTCCCTTCCCGCAGGCCTTCTGGGGAGAAGAAGCCACCTGAGCCCAAAGCCATGCCAGACCTCAATGGGTACCAGATCCGGGTGTGAGGCCGCGGCGGTTCCCCTGCTCCTGGGGGCCTGGACTCACCAGCCAGCCGGACCAGCCTCATTCATGGGGAAGCGGGACAGGGCCGAGGGCTAGGAGGGGTGTGTCAGGTAGTCGGTGCTCCGGCTCAGCTGCTGCTCACACTGCTCCCTGGCTTACTGACCACACCCCTAACTTTGGACCCACAGGGGGTCGGTATTTTATTTGGAGTTGTTTGTGCCCTAGCTGAGGCATATTTGGGAAAACTATGAGTGGGTCTGCCAGCGGCCAAGGCCAGTGTTTGGCCGCTCTGTGTGCACGCACGGACTGGGTGAGGGGCTTCTGGCGCCTGGCCTCTCTGGGATTCAGGGGCCCTGGTGGCACTGTGAGTTAAGCACTGGGCTGCTAGCCACCAGAGTTGCTCTTTGGGAGAAAGATGTGGCTCTCAGTTTCCTTAAGGGGTACAGGCCTCAACACCCACTGGGATAGTTCTGCTGTGCCCTGTCGGGGCACTGTGGGTCAGGGTTGACTCGAGGGCAGCAGTCTGATCTTTGGCTTTACACAATGGAACCTGCCCTGGCCACACCAGGTCTGCAGTGGGGTCAGGTGGGGTGGGGAGGCAGCATGCGTGTGTTCCTTCCGTCTGCCTATCTTGGCAGAATCTTGATCTAGGGAAAGGGAAACAGGGTAGGAATCTTCAGGAAAATGCTGCATTACCTCTAAATCAGAGCTCGGTTGGGGGCCACATCTGCCCCAGGCATGGGAGCCCCAGTCCCAAAGAATCCCAAGCACCACCCACCTACCGGCCCTACACACAGCAATGCTGGTCTCAGCACTGCTTACTGGTTCTGCCCCATGGTAGGGCCACAGGCTGAAGATGTCCCCAGAGCCCAGCGCTCCCGCTGCCTTTTCTTGCTCAAACCCAGTTCTGCATGCAGCTGAGCCAAAGGGCCCAGACTTCACAGAGGAACCCCACGCTGCACTGGGGTTGCCCTGACTATGGGAGGGGACAGTGAGCAGACGGGGTGTGGCAGCAGGAACTAGGGTGGGTGGGGCTCAGGCCAGAGATGCTGCTGCTTCCCTGGCTAGCAGGCTGATGAAATTGCAAGATCAGCCTCCTCAGTCAGCAGCCGGCTTGGTTCCCCAGTGGTGTGCCAACCTGTCGCATGAAGCATCTGGTCTAGGCCCCGGAACCTGAATGGCTGGAGTCAGGCACAGCCTGCCTGCAGGCCCAGACTCCTGTGGGAAGGAAGAGCCTGTGGGACAGACCCTGAGAGCTAGCAGGGGTAGGGGGTACCGTGTATGTCAGAAAGGGTTGGGGGAAAAGTTTAGGATCAGGTTGCTTGGAGGGTGGTGAGTTCCCTGCTACAGGAGGTAATCAAGTAAAGACTAGATGGCTCCTTGTCAGGAAGCTGTATAGAGGATTCAAGCTCTGGGAGAGTGGCTGGATGGGATGACATTGGGTTTGCACTGAGCTGCTTAGACTCACCCAGGGCCATCTGTCAGGGTGAGAGAGGAGTCTAAGATTGGGGCTGAAAGGAAAGTGCCCTCTGGGGAGGTTGGCCAAGGCCAGGCTCTGACGACCAAGAGGAGGGCTTGGTGCGGGAGGACTGAGACTGGCATAGGGAAGAGGGTCCCACTGCTACTGAGCTCTTCTCATAGTGAGGCCCTGCCTCGCTCCATCACCTGACGCTTTGGAAGGCAAACTCTCAACTTTGATGTGAATTCTCCTGACTTTTCCAAGTTGGCAATCAATTCAAAACATGCTCAAACCCAGTACTGGCTGGCGCGCGCACGCGCACACACACACACAAACACACCAGTTTGCAACCTCTGGAATGGAGCGGGTGTGTGCTGGGAGAAGTCCCTGGGGCCAGCACAGAGTGGGTGACTGGCTGGTACCTCGAATGGGAGGCAGAGTGGTCCCTCAGCTGCCTTTGGGCCCTCCAGGAGGGTAGGACACGACTCGTGGGAAGGGAGCTGAGCGGAAACTGGGAGTTCAGGTCAGGGAGCTGCCCCTGAGCCCAGACCCTAAAAAGACAGGCCCCACCAGCAGTTCTGTTCCCAAAGCCCGGTCCCCCTGCCCTCAGAGCTCCCCATCCCCACCCCCGAGCCAAGACCTTGGGTCTGTGGAGATTCCCACAGGGCCCAGCGGTGCTCTTTAACTTATTTTCCAACGTTTTCATATGTAGCAACCTTCCTCACTTCCCGGTGTGTTTACACAGGCTCTGCTCCCTGGGGCTGGCCTGGCTGCAGGTGTCTTAGGGAGGCAGAGAGGCAGGGACTTCGGGGCCTTAGTCACTCACTATCCTTCGCATCACCTCATCTCACTTCCTCTGAGGGTCAGGGCTGCGACCCCAGCTCCCTGACTCAGGTCTGCCTTCCAGCTTGGAGTTAAAACATGCAGACAGGGTCCAAGAAAGCTGCTTGGTAAAGCTGCCCAGGGTTCCCAGATGCTCGGCTCGTGCTTGGAGCTGGGGTGAGAATGCTGGGAAGCTGGACAAAGGGCCTTCCCTCCCACATACTCATTCCCCCTCACCCGTGTGCCAGACACCCCGTGCTTGCCAGGGCAGGGCCAGAGGGGCCAGCAGCAGCACCCAGCCCGGGGCTGCACAGATAAGCTGAGAGCATGGGAGACCACGGAGCCTGGTCCTTGAGAAGAAAGCCGAGACATTCATCCATCTCTGTTTTCCACCCTCTCGGGGGCACACCATGCCTTACTCCTTTCAGCTGGAGCTGCCGGCCAGCCCGGGCCTCGGTCTACCTCCGGCTGGTTGAGCGTGGACGCCAGATGGCTCTCTCCCTGAGCTACAGCTGCGTTCCCAAGCCGTCCCACACCATTTCTCCAGGGCTTGGATGTGCACGCTGGGGTCCACCATCCAACAGCCTGGTGACATGAGCTCATGCCAGAGCTCAAGTTTGGGGAAATTCCTGCTTCCCTGGTCCCCAGCTGGGAAGCCAGTATGAAGGGCTGGCATCCATGCCCTGCAGGAATGTGAGGCTGTGGTGGCAAGCTGCTTCCCCAGGCTGGGCACGACGGCCACAGTGCTAGTGGCCCGGCCATCAGTATTGACCCTTCACCCACTGTTGGTGCTCCTGTCTTGAGTGTTCTCTTTGAGTCTGATGAGAGAAGACCCCTGGGGGTGCCGGCCCTGGGCGGGTTGGGGGGGGGGGAGGGATGGACAGCCCCTCCCTGTGCTGTGTTTGGCAACCATGTTGTATTAGACTTCTAGATTGTTGTTCTGTTCCCCTATCAGTATTGTCCCTCCCCTCTCACTTCATCTTATCCCTCAATAAAGTCTCCGGCTCTGGTGGTGTGGGCTGGGCAGACATCACTCATACAAGCCTGTGTGTCTCCCTTCCTTTGGGTTCTTCAGGACCGGGGAAGATCCTGGCCTAAAGCAAGGGGGACCCTGAGGCCAGGGACCAGGCATTCCCCTGGGATCATGATCAGAGTCCTCCTCGGTTCCCACTCGGTTCTAATGAACGAAGCCAGAGCGACGTGCCCATCTGCCATCAAGCAATGTGAGCTCCTTTGCTCCCACACAGTAGCTAAGTCTCCTGGGGGCCGGTCTGCTGCCCGGAACATGCCAGAGCCCTGCTCTTTCTATCCTAGTCCACCAGGAACAAAGGAGAGCTAGAGGGTGAGTACTCTCTGGGAGATGAGCTTGTCTCAGGAAGCCATAGCAACAGGGGACTTGGGTGCTGGAGGGGTGGCTTTGGAAAACCCCTTGCTTTTCCAACCCCAGCCTCCTCCCTTCCTCCCAAGGTTCTCCGGCTCTTCCCACACTGTAAGACCAAAACGCAGCCCTCAGGGAAGTGTCTGACCACAGGGGTTTTCAGCCTTAACCTTTTCTCCATTTCTCCGCTCTCCTGAGGCTCAGCAGGAGGAAAGCCCAGACTTGCAACCCAGGCGACGACATGGCACTCTGCTTGACTCCAGCCAGCCCTGTGAAGTGTCTGCTAGAACTTCTAGGAGTGGGGTGGTGAGCAGGGACTTGGGGGTGGGAGCCACCGGTGCCATGAACTACACAGGAGGCAGTCTTTCCGGGCACTTGTTAACCCAACTGAATGGAGCCCCAAGAGAGCCTCTGAATAAAGGTTAGCTGGATTTGGAAATATGGGGCTCCAAGTCAGCGATCCCCCTAATGGGAACTGGAGAAAGTGGACACACACCACCCCTCCACACACACACACACACACACACCCACACCCACCACCTGAGAGAAGGAAAGTCACGTCTAAGGAATCAAGACAAGCCACCTCCTTAGCAGCTGTGCCTAGGCAGGAGGCAGAAAGAAACCATCCTGCTGCCTGGGCTTCCCTCCTGGTCTCCAGCCCACGGTGGCCCCTGACCTCCTGCTCCCAAGCCCCTGGCCTGCCTTGTCTCACCTACTGGCCTATGTTCTGAGGAGCCTAGGGTGGCAACCAATACAACAGGGGAAATGTTGATTTCCAGCTTTGCGATTTCTGTTTCCTCGGATGAAAAACTCCAGGGACTCGTGCTCAGTCTGGCTCTGGAGAAGTGCGCTCCCCTACTCCATTCACCTACTAAGACCCCTTGGGGTGGGGGTGGGGGTGGGTCCCAGCACCCCTTTCTGGCCAACATCCAGAGCCATTTCCGATCTGAAGGTGCTTCAGGCCTGGGAAAGGTGTCTGCTTTACTCCCCACTTTACCAAAGGCTGTGAACTGTTGTTGGGGTGCCTGCCACCCAGCAACAGGCCTGAGGACAAGCTGCAAGTCTGCTGCCTGGCATCAAGGGAGCCCTACTGGGGGGTGGGGAAGGGGTTCATTGAAGTCCCCAGGCGGCTTCCTGCAACCAGGTTCTCTGGGACTGGAAGTCTGTCCACCTGACCCCTACCCCACCCCCAGGCTGGGTTGAGGCATGGTGCCCAGGGAGCTGGAAGAGGACCCACGCGCATGCCCAGTGTGGCCAGACAGGCAGAGCAGCACTACAGTACCAGATGGCTGACAGCTCAGCCCCGGCTCCCGAACACAGAGATGATCCAAAATAGTCACTCGGCGGAAGACAGCTGCCACACTCCAAGTGGAAAGTACTGCAACCGTCCCCGCCCCCGACTCTGGCGCAGATACCCCTGTCATGTACTGTGCGGGCCAGGGGGTGGGTGTGCGGGCAGCAGATGTCAAGAAGGAAGCGCTTCAAGGATGGGAGGAGAGCCATGACCCACCACGGCCAGAGCAGGATGCTATGCTCAAGCGCTATCTGTCCCCCAGGCCTCAGAACAGCAGGAAGGGGTGCGAGGAGCGCATTACTCTGATCTAGATGGAGGGCCTGAGGTCGTCACCCCCACATCCCGGGATCAAGTTTCCATCTCCACCTTTCTGCCCACCACATTCCCAGCCCCCCTTCTCCATGACCTTCCAAAAAAAAAAATTCACTGCCATCAAGTCAATTCTGACTCATGGCGACCCTACGGGACCGGGTAGAACAGCCCCTGTGAGTTTCCAACACTGTTACTCTTTAGGGAGGAGAAAGCAGCTGGTGGTTTTGAACTGACTTGTGGTGAGCAGCCCAACACAACCACCATGCCACCAGGCTTCCATCCAGTCTAATGCCCACCAGGCTGCTAAAAAATAACCAACAGAAGCAGAAAATAGGTAAACCTTTATTTGGAAAAAGAGAGTTTAAATGCCCATTAACCCCCCCCCCGCCATTTCATTTCCTAAACCAAAACAAGGAAAAGAAAATCTATCAAATGCCTGCCCTCTGCCCTCTTAAGTGGTCTTTCCCCTACATTTCCTGGCCAGGACCGTATGAGCCCTGTCATGCACTGCCTTGAGGCCACCTCAGCAGGGACCCAGGGGAGAGACGTGGAGTGTCAACGGTCACGGTGGACAGACAGACCTGTGGCTCAGACAGGCACATGCAAAGTCCCCAGCAACTGAGGCCTGTGTGTGTGTGTGTGTGTGTGTGTGTGTGTGTACATGTTTTCAACAGACCCCAGACCCTGGGCCTGGAAGGAAGCAGCAGAATTCAAGATGGGTCTTTGGTTTGCAAAAACAGGTTAGCGCCTTAGCTTTGGGAACTGTCGGCCCTTCTCTTCTCGAGGCCAGCAGCTGCTCTGTGTGCAAAGGAGAAGGAGCTGGTCCAGGGTCCAGGCAGAGCCCTGCCATGAGTGAGCACTTGGCCATGCCACGCAGTGTGAGCTAGGGCACCGGCACCCTGCGCTGGGAGAGGGAGGGCGGTGACCATGGGCAGTGAAGGCTCATAGGCAAAGCACAGACTCACGCTCTGCCACTCCCTGTTCTTGGACCAGCTTTGGCCACGCTACCTGTGTGCTAAGCATGTTTGTCCTGAGCCACATGCTAGGCTTTTTTAGAGAGAATGGGGTTTGGAAGGAGGGAGGCAACAAGAGGTCGGGGGAGAAGGCTGGAGCCTAATCGTTGGGTGTGCAGAAGCAAGAGAACCAGTCCCTTCTCTTGCCCAGCCAACAGCTAGGCTGTTGCCAAGCCTGCTGGCACTCCCCAGGTCTCCTTCCCTGGCGCACCTGAATGCTGCCCAGGCCAGCAAAACAAGACTTTCTCGGCGAGTTCTCCTCCTCTGTTGCTAGTCTTCCACCTCAAACTGCCATCCCAGCCCAGAGATCTCCATGGAGGGTGAGATTTTGCCTTGTCAGGAGTGCCTGGGGAAAGGGCAAACCAGCTGGCAGCAAGGCCCAGATGCCACTGAGGCAGGTGTTTCATCCTGGACCTGTTGCACCAGGCTCTGGGGTCTATTTGTCCCAGGTTGGCGTGACACATGTCTCTAAGAAGCTGGAGAGGAGGAGAGGACGCCTGGCAGCACACAGGTCTAAGTGGTGCCCATAACCTAGAGGCCCAAAGCCCAAGGTGGACAATGGCCGGTCAGAGGCCTTCCTGCCCCAAGACGCCGCCACATAGCACAGCACACATAGCTCATGAGCGCATGCCAAGCAGGCCCCGGCGCTGGACCCACAGCCAGGAGGCAGGAGCAGATGGGGGCCAGCGGTGCCAATCAACGACCTGAAAACAAAACAGTGAGACCATAGCTCTCACAACCCTGGTAATTAAAAATCAAGGGGGTGCTGGATACACGGAAGGAAAGGGGGACCCCCCCCCTCTACCTCTCCCAGGGCCACTGAGTAGGTGGCACAGGATTCGGAAGAAGTTGGGCAGGTCAGGGGCCACCTGAGGGAATTCTAACCATGGGGGAAAGGGACCAAGGGGAAAGGGAGGGGCCTTCAAGTGTCTTGGATCTGACTTTCCAGAAGCATGGGCTATTTCCAGTCTCAATCCAGTGAGCTCTTCTGCAAGAGAAGCCCTCTTCCCCTGAGAGCTGGGTCAGGGGGCAGTGACTTCCATCCCGAAGCTGGCCAGAAGGCAGAGGTGGTCTGAAGAGCAGAAGGGGTTGGGTAAGCCATTGGCAGCCCAGAGAATCTCCTCCGAGAGCAGGGAGAGCCGGCCCAGGAGCTTGAGGGTCCCATCTCGGTGCAGCCTGCGACCTGAGAAGCACAGTGAAGCCAGCAGGTAGATGCCTCCATGGAGCTGCCTGCAGCTGGGGGGAGCCTTCTGGAAGCACTCCCCCCCCAACACCGCAGCCCCCACACCTCCTCCACTGCCTCTGCCTTTGGAGGCCTGTTCACAGAGATCGTCCATGCAAACCTCACTCTGTGCAGCAGGCCAGGTTCCTTAGGCAAACTGGAAAGCATGTGCGCAGAGCCAGCCCTACAGGACCTTCTGATGTTCTAGGCAAAGCTGGGGAGCTAGACTTTAAGATCAGGCAATAACTTCAAATGTTAAACAATAAAATTCTGTAAACAAACTAGACACGAGGCTAGTGGACTACACACCATCACTTTGCCCAGGGGTGAGGGGACAAGAACTAAGTAAGATCTCTAACCTAGTCCAAAGGAGCCTGGCAGCACTTTGCTACTAACTGAAACGTCAGTGGTTCAAACTCACTAGCTGCTCCTCAGGAGAAAGGGGTGGCCACCTCCTTCCACACAAACCACAGCCATGGAAACCTACAGGGTACCACGACTCTGTCCCACAGGGCCACAGTGGATCCTGGACTCAACCACCACAGGGGCCTAACCAAGCCCCTCATTCTCTAGCTGCTGATGAACAACGCCACCACCACCTGCTCTTCTGTCTGCACCTACTCACCAGGGAGAGAGAGGGCTCTTCTCCGGCCTCCCCGATGCAGCAAGCATCGTGTGAGAGAAGACACGCAAGTGTCCTATAAGAAGTACAACAAGGTGCCCAAGCCCAGGCCTGCTCCCAGGCTGCTCAGGTCACCAAACGCCTGTCCGACCATCAGTTCCTCTTCCCCAGGACCCTTGGGGTGGCCTTAGAAACGTGGGATCCAACAGGCTTACCAGTCATATCCCCATTCACACAGGACTCGGCCGAGAAGAAAATATAATCCACTGTCGTGCCAAGCCCCAAGGGCATGGTGGTGACCTCTGGGCGGCCATGCTGGGGCAGGAAATGGGTATACACTGAGGTCAATTGGAGGCAGTGCTGGATGGTACCCACAGTCCTGCAGAGATGAAGAGGGAGATGTCAGTCACCAAGGACGAGTGGACCCGTCACAAGGTCAGTTTCTCCTGCATTAAGACATTAAGGCAGTGGTTCTCAACCCTCCCAATGTCAAGACTCTTTCAGACAGTTCCTCATATGGTGCTGACCCCCCAACCATAAAATTATTTTCGTTGCTACTTCTTAACTGTAATTTTGCTACTGTTATGAATCAGGTGGCCCTGTGAAAGGACATTCAACCCCCACAGGTTGAGAACCACTGGTCTAAGGGATATGCCTCACCCTGATAATGAGGGGCAGACATTCTGAATACACACAGGTCTGCCAAGGCTCCCTGACACTCCCCACTGCTCTCTGGTAACGTTCCCTTAGGTGTACCCCTGTCTACGAGCCAGCAGCTTTTCTGAGGCCTTACCCCAAGAAGAGTGTGAATGGAGTTTATCACCTCTAGGGCATAAGTCAACTACCCCTAAAATCAGGCTCAAGAAAGGCAGTAGGCTTTGGGCTGACTTAGGAGGGTGGGGATTGAAGGTGGGCAGGTTACCTGGGAAAGGCAAGCTCAGGCTCAGCTGTGTCTTCCTCGAGGACAGATTCGGCCCAGCCAGCAGGCCTCTCTGTGGGACCAGAGGAGAGGGGCTTTGTCACCCAGAGACACTCCAGGCAGGGTCGGAGCCTCACACCTGGCTCCACTCACAGAACCCTGACTGGCTTGCTCTGAAGGAGGGAGGGGAGGGAGAAGGCCGCGAGCCAGACTCAAGGACCTCAGGAGGGCAGGCCCGGGCGCCTCTGCCACAAGCAGCATCTTCCTAGGATCAGCACCATTTAAACATTTTTTAGAGTAGGTAGTATAACTATAAGGAAAAAAAATCAAAATGTAGAGAAAAAAAACATCAGTAAAAGTCTCTTTTCCACTCCTTTCCCTACCTCTCAATTCCCCTCTTAAAGCACAACCAGTGTTACCAAATTCCAGAATTTCCTATGTGCACATCATAATATTTATGTATACATGTATGTATATTTAAGTATATGTAAAAAGACATATGCTCATATATTTGTATATATACAGTTATTAATGAGTCTGACTCATGGTGGCTTTATGTACAACAGGAAGAAATGGTGCCCAGTCCTCTGCTATCAGTGTAGCTAGTGTGCCAGCCCATCTCTCTGGATGTCTCCCCTGCCCTCACTGGCCCTCGGCTTCACCACACTTGAGTCATCTCTTCGTGATTGGCCTGTGCTAATGAAGTGTCTGCTGAAAACAACCCATCACAGGGGACCCTGCTGGCATGTGAAATAGTGACAGCATAGTTTGAACACCTCAGCAACACACAAGCCACCAAAGTAGAACAAACTGACAGGCAGCTTGTTGTACACATACACCCACAGAAAAAGGCAGATAATACCAATATCAGGCAATAAAGAGGGACATTACTGCAGGCCCTGCTGGCATTAACAGGACAACAAGGATCAACAAATTGACAAACTCTTTAGACTTATCAAGAAAATAAAATACTCAAATTACTGAAATTGGGAATAAAAAAAAGTGGTCAGGGTCACCTCAACTCCTCCACAGACAGAATACTTTCAAGAATTTTAATCTAACAGGTGAGATCACCTAGGTGAAATAGACAATTCTAGAAAGCCACAAACTACACAAAGCGACTGCTGCAGAAATAGAAACTCTGAATAGGCCTTTAACAAAGAGAGTAAACTGGTCACTTCAAAACCTCATCTGCATAAAAGCCCAGACCTAAGTGCTTCATTGGTGAACTCTACCAAATACTTAAAGAAGACTGAATACCCATCCTCCCCAAAGACCCCCAACTCATTGCATAAGGCAGTAGGATGCCACAGAGAAAAGACACAGATCAACATCCCTTAGGAATATATGGACCATGTGCCGCCATCAAGTGAGCTCTATCCCAGGAACATAAGGCTGGTGGTGCAACATCTGAAAATCAATTAATAGATTAATCAAGAATTATTAACATCTCACTAACAATGGAAAGGGATATGAAAAAATCCAACACCCTCTTGTAAAAATATTCAACTATCTAGGAACAAGGAGAACTTCAGCCTGATAAAGAGAACCTGCAAGAAATCCCACTAACATCATACTTAATGATGAAAGACAAACAGTTTTCCTTCTAAGATTAGGATCAAAACAAAGATGTCTTACTTCTGCTCAACACTATACTGGAAGTTCTAGCCAGGGTAAGTAGACAAGAAGAAATAAAAAACATCTACAATGAAATAGAAGGCCTAGTATCTGTATTTGCAAGATGCTATGATCTTGTATACAGAACATCCCAAGGAATCCACTAAAAAACTCTTAGAATTAAGAAATGTAGAATGCAATATTAATTGTATATTAGCAATGAACAATGCAAAAATAAATTAGGAAAGCAATTCTATTCATAACAAAATCAAAAAGGATACTGTAACTAGGAATACATTTAATAACTGCAAGACTTATATACTAAAAATCACAAAATACTGAAGGAAATTAAAGAGTACCTGAATAAGAAGACAGCTATCCTTATCTTCATCACATATATTAAAAAACAATACTCCCTAAATTGATCTACCAAATTCAATTTAGTTCCTAGCAAAATCCCAGCTGACTTTAAGAAATTGACAGACTAGGGATAAAATTCATATGGAAATGCACGGGACTCAGAATAACCAAAACAACCTTAAAAGTAGACAAAGTTGTCAGACCAAGATATACTTATTTTAGAGCTTATAAAGCTATCGTCACTGCAAATGTGGTATTGGCTTATATTAAGGAGAGGCATACGAGAGTGTCCAGGAGTAAATCCCTACGACGTTAGTCAAGTCAGTTCTGGCTCCTAGTGGTGATAACAGAAGGAGACACTGCTTGATCTCGGATACTCGAACCCATTGGGCAATTATTTTGTAACGAGGGTGAGGTGGATAAAAAAGAAATGATGATGGGTACAGGATTTCTTTTTATAATGATGAAAATATATTAAAATTAAGTTGTGAGGCTGGTTGTACAACTTAATGAATATACTAAGAACCACTAAGTTACACACTAAGTGGGTGAATTTTTTTTTAAAGGGTGGAACTTAATCTTTATTTACAGGACACTGCAAGATATGAAATTCCACACAGAAACAAGAACCCCAATGATAGAGACAGGCTTCACATAGTATATACAGTCTGGAACTGTTCAAGTAAGATTTTGTTGTAAAAAGTGCTACATAAACAAATCACATTTATAAAGAGTTCTTAGCAGAGAAAGAATTGAGATAAACCTATACCAAACAAGGTACACAACAAACAACCTTAGGACTCAGCTGTACAATCTCTAAAGTTAAAGGTCCCAGGGGTGCCGTCAGGAGCCTGGAAGGCATATCCTTCAGAGGTAGTTTCTGGAACAACATCCTGAGCTTCTTTCTCTTCTACGGAGAAATGCTTCTCAATCAAGTTCAAGCGAGCCTTGTACACAGACTCATTTTCATGGTTTTGCAGGGCTTCAATCTTGTCCAAGGCTCCATATTATTCAATCATTATACTAAGTTTCTCAGTTTCATTAATGTTCCCAGCGGCTTGAAAGATATTGGAAATGGCATCCAGCATAACCAAAATAATCTTGGTGTCCTTCACAGTTAAAAGGCTCACCAATGGTTCAATGATGGCACAGTGCACAAGGGAGACTGTTCGACTGTTCCATCACTTGTATAGTTGGTCACAGTCCAGGCAGCTTCCTTTTGAGTGTTAAAGCCTGACTTTGTGAGAATGTCGATGAAGAATGGGACTAGTCCATGATTCACCACTTGCTGTACCTGGTCCTGACGGCCTGCTGTGATGTTTGACATTGTCCAGGTTGCTTCCTTCTGAGGTTAGTTAGCAGGCTGGGAAACACAGCAAGCGCTCCTGCATCTATCACAACCTGAGTCTGCTCATCGGTCCCCGTGACAATATTCCCTATGGCTCTTACTGCAGGAGTCACAATGGGCAAATCAGTCGCTCCAAGAAGCTCCACAAGTTGCGGCACAACTCCTGTTTCACAACCATTCCAATGCGTTCATTTGGACCATCAGTAAGATAGGAAATGGCCCAGCAGGTATCGGCCAACACTCCCGGGTCATCGTGATGCAGAAGACGAACTACAGTAGGGAGAACCTGCTCAACAGCATCTAATGGGGTGTGGGATTCTTGTTCCGACAGAGGTCTGAGTGTCCAGGCAAGATTCCGCAAGGAACTACATGCTAAAGAAGACACATTGGGAAGTGCAAGGAGGGCCAACAGAGGGTCAACCGAACCAGACTTGATAGCTAAGTCGCAGAAAGGTAAGCCATCACCTGCAATGTTGCCCAAAGCCCAAACAGCATGTTCACTGATGTGAGCATGCGGTGATGCCAACAGAGAAGTGAATGCTGGGATTGCAGCTCCCTCGACCAGAGCCTTGGTCTCTTCTGATGTCCCAGATGCAATGTTAGTGAGTGCCCAAGCAGACTCCCACTGCATGGGCTACAGTCAGCTCTGCCCAAGGACATAAATTTCGGAATCAAGCCTGCTCCTATCATGTTGTCGATAGGGGGCTGTTGTTCCCTGGAAAGCAGTTTTCTAGCAGCTTAAGTAGCCTGGAGCTGGCTTTCCAAATTGTTGCTATTTATGCCTTTGACAATGTCATCCACAGAGCAGTTTACAGTACCCTGGTTGTTTCGGTGTTCCTGCAGTGGGGATGTAGCGTCATCGGGAAAGGAGCGGACATTTCTCCTTTTCAACATCTGGGCATCCTTCTTAGCTTTCCTCAGCTCCACATTAATCTCAATGCAGCATCGCCTCATTTCTGAGCTGTCTTTGCCCTTGTTCTTGAATCTGTTAAACCGGGCAGCTGGTGAATTTGCATTTTCGTTGCTGGACATGGTTGTAAGACAAAGGGAGAGAGCTGCCGCATGGCCAGACTTCCACCGAAGGCAGAGCGACGGCTCAGTGGCTGCAGGTCAGATACCTCACTTGTCCTAAGTGGGGGAATTTTATGGTATGTGAATTTCACCTCAATAAAGCTGGGTTTTTAGGCTGCGGAATTAAAAATTGGAGACTTGGATGGCGTGACCTGCTGCTAGTTGGCTGCCTTGACTGGTTCTTTGGGGCCCCTGTGCGGCCTTGCTGCCAGGTCGAGGGAACTGCTGGGGATGGGCAGGGTGCTCCAGATTTGGCCACGGCTGCCCCTCAGCCCCTCATGCCTCCCCACTCTGCAGCCAGCCCGGGGCAAGGGTGCAGGAAGAATTATCAGCCAAACAAACACAAACACAAGCACAGCTGGATCCAGTGTCTGCAGACAGCGGCCAGCATCCAGGTCATCCTCCACCACATCTCAAGGGTGGAAAGTCGTCGAGTCGCTGAAGAGTGAGGCAACCAGGAGACCTCCACTCGAGCGTTTCCCTAACCTGGACCGCTTCTGGCGTGACCCTCCTGTTTTTGTTTTTGTTGTTTTTCGTGTGTAGAATAGGACAATATGAATGCTCTCCAAATTATGGGAGGAGCCAAGATGATTTCGGCTGAAACTCCTGGAAGAGGGGAGGAGTCAGACCTTTTGGGATTTTGAACCGGTAAGAACTTGATGCACACACCAGAGCCCTCAGAGTAGTCCAAAGAACAGAGGATGGGAGGCAGCTCCCACCTCCAGCAACCCCTGGTCTATTCCAACCCTTCTGTGATAACAGATACACCACAACATCAAAAATTAATCAATAAAAACAAGGGAATGTTATGAACAACTTCATGTCAACAAACCTGGCTCTTTAGATGAAATGTTCCTTTATATACTTGGTATTTTTCCTGTTAAATTTATTTCTACTTTTTAAAGTATTCTGTTATTATACATAGGTTATTTTCCCATCTATATTCTAACAAAATGTTATTTTATGTAAGATTATTACTGATTTCTGCATATGAATTTTGTATCTAACCACCTTCCTGAATGACACTCATCCTTGTTGATTCTCGGATTACTAAGAGATCCAATCGGCAAGTGATCATTTAACCCTCCATTCTATTTTTTTAACTTTCTATTTCCTTGTTTCCATTTCTGACTATTGGCTGTTTATCTCTAAACCATAAAGTAGGATAGTGGTTATCCTTGTCTTGTTTGTGACTTAAACAAGGAGACTAAAGTTTCTTCTTTAAGCAAGATGCCAGCTGTGGAGTTGAAATGAATGTTATTTTAACAGTGTAAAAATTACCCACTTTTTAAAATGTAAGTGTTCTTTTAAAAATAATCTAGACGGCAAATTTTAACAAATGTGTCTTCACCACTTACATTTTACTTTTCTGTGTATTCATCAGATATTAGTATCAAGTGAGCAACGTTGGAAGACCAAGATATACTTGCTTCATAAAAGGACTTGGCCACTTTCCCCTCTGCAACAGTGGAATGGAATGGTAATTTAGTTACACGGTCTTTAAGGGCAGCGTGATGGCACTCTGCCATTGAGCCCAGGGCTCTGGATGGGATGCAGCTGAGAGCTTTTTAACGTTTCTCTTGAGTTGGATGCCTAATTAATTTTCATTCTTTTTAATATATTAACATTATTGTATATTCTACGTATCCTATGTAATCCTATGAATTTTCCCTGAAAACTGTTTCAGCTACGTCCCACGAACACATGGTGCTTTCATTATTGTTACTTTTCTAGAAATTCTGCAGTTTGTTTCAACTTCCTCTTCGACTCAAATGCTATCGGAAAGTTTAAAAGGGTCCCGACGATGGTTTCTTCCTGTTTTCAATTTCTAGTTTTCCCCGTGTGTGATGATCAAGGTGGCTGTGCCACACCGGCTGATTACAGTGTGCTGAGGTTTCATGATGCAGTGTGTGGTCAATTATTATGAATTTTCTATGGTGACTTGAAACGATGCAGACTCTGCTTTCAAGGTTCCGGAGTTGGGTGTACAGCAGGGGTCCTCAAACTACGGCCCACGGGCCACATGCAGCCTGCTGAGGACATTCATCCAGCCCACCGGGTGTTTTTGCCGCCGCTGCCTGTCCTGCTTAACAGCCCACTCATCCAGTGTGCACAGGAATCTGTTCATAGTTTTTTTTTTTAACCATAGTTCAGCCCTCCAACGGTCTGAGGGACAGTGAACTGGCCCCGGGTTTAAAAGGTTTGAGGACCCCTGGTGTACAGCAACCAGATTGAGCACAGTATGTCCCATCTTCCACATTCTCACTGCCCCTTTGATCGAGCCGACCTGTTGCAGATTAGGAACTCCCCACCCTTAGTTATTTTCCGACTCTTTGTTCCATCTTGAAGCTTTGCTTTGTGGTTGGAGATGCTCTATTATTTGAAGCCAAGAAAATCACAATGGAATATTGAGAGTGGCACCCACACTGGCAGTGCAGTACACCGTGTCAAACAAGCACCACTCTGGCAGTTACTCCCGCCTTCTACCTGACCCCTGGCCACTTACACTCCAGCTACCTCCTAGGGAGTTGCAGCATCTCCTAGGGCCCATTAACTAACATTGTGTCCTTCTACAGGCACTTAGGACGAGCATGTGAAGTGGTGTCATGCCTGGGCCATGGGCAAGTGGGCTTCAGACCCTTTCTGTTTAGAAGTTGGAGTAAGAACTTTCCTACTAGTCTGACCACCTTTGTTGGGAGGCCATCTGGTGAGATTGGAAATAAACATCATCTATTATCAGCTGTTTTCGCCTGTACTACTGCCCTTTGGCAGGCACTAGGTCTGCTCTGCCTTGGGAAAAGTTAAGGCCCAAAGGGTGAAGGTTCAGTGTAAGCTCATGAGAAAAGATGATCATACCGTTTGGTGTCTTTAACAATCATAGTGGAAGGAAGAAATCATTAATGTTTAAAAATATTAACGAGGAAAAACTATAATTTAGGTTGCCTACTTATAAATTATTTTGTCATAATAAGAGTTAGGGAGGAAAGAATCAGACAACTCAGATGACCTAGTGTAATGGCATGTCAGCTTGTGGGACAATCGACCCTCATTCTCATACACTGCATGTATATGCTGCCCAGAAAGTCAATGTCAGGGTCAAGTCCACATATAACAATACACACATTTGAATTGGGTAATTGTTGGACTGACTTATAAAGATTGTTTATTAGCACTTATGAATAAATCATCTAGGGAGAGGAGAACCATTGTAAACTCTCTGACCTAAACTTAAAAGGTCTTTCCACTTCGGGCCTAAAAGTGGCAGGAGCTTTTAAGATTTGGATGCCGTGGGTGGGCATCCTGGACAAAGGCAAGAGCATGTCCTAGGTTATGTGGCCAACAGGTGCATTCACTCACATGTAATCTCAATTTTGAAAATACCAGTATTTTGTAGTATTTTCAAAGCTGTACCTTTTCCTAATGAGCATTTTCTACTTACAGAGTTGTCAATAGGGCTATTTGTTGTTATTAAATTGAAATGCTTACTTTATGCTTTAGTCAAGCATAGCACTGGTTGATTTTTATATACCGAATATACTCAAGTATCAGCGGACCTGACTATAGGCAGAGGCACCTAGTTTTACCACAAAAAAATTTGGAAAACTTACTGACTCAAGTATAAGCCTAGGGTGGGAAATGCAGCAGCTAGTGGTAAATTTCAAAATAAAAATAGATCCCAATAAAATTATATTAATTGAGGCATCAGTGGGTTAACTGGTTTTGAAGATTTATTTCAAAGAAAATCAGTAAGCTAGCTCTGTAAGTGGAAAAGAAGGTCACCAAAAACAATATGGCATCAATAATAACTACACACACTGTCACTGCATGTGCCGCGTTACTACTTATGCTGCCTTACCGCATGTACACAACTCAGCTTGTCGAGTTTGAGGCCTAACGCAGGCTGATGACATTCCAGAATGTGATGGCATGACTGTTTGCACAGAGCAGCCTGTGTTAGGGCTCATCATGTACACGCTGCGTTGTGTATGCACTGTGTTATTGCATGCACTGTGTTACTGCACACACAGCTTCACCACATATGTAAGGAAGTGCTAATGCAACACATGCAATAACACAGTGCGCACACGTACACAACGCAGCATGTCTATTATGAGCCCTAACACAGGCTGCTCTGTGCAAGCACAGTCAACATTGATCCAGATAGGGGTTAATAAGAAATTAAAAATAAGATACAGCAGACCACATACTGTAAATAAACGTAGTGTATATCCAAGACCAGATATATACCGGTACTTGTATTCAGCAATGCTTGGGCAGAGCAAGAAGGCGTGACCAAGCACAGGTAAGACGTAAAGGCTACGTCATAGGTCACAGCCCTGAAGAGGAGTGGAAGAGCGGCGCATCGACCTTCATCTGACAAGGATGCGGCACACCCCGGCATCAGCACACAGCAGCGGGCAGGCTCTTGCCCAGTGCGCACGGACAACACCGAGGCTGCGGCGTGCGGGAGAAAAGAAGAGCAGTGATAGCAGCCGTCATCGGACCACCCACCGAGGCTGCAGGCGCCTGCAGATGAGCGGGAGAGACCCGAGAACACCCACACTGCACTGGAGAACAGGTAAGTGGGACCCTCACTAGAGTATAAGCCGAGGGGGGCTTTGTCAGCATAAAAAATGTGCTGAAAAACACAAATATGTATGGTAATCTTCATGTGGGATACGGGGACTGTTTGATTTTTAAATCTTTATCTCAGAATAGGGGTGGATAAGAGGAACACTGTTAGACACTAAAAGCCTCATGAACAGCAGCAGGCCATTGCCAGAGATAATGCTAGATGAGCCCCTTAGGGCGGAAGGGACTCAAAGTTCAACTGAGGAAGAGATGCCTTCTCCAAGCAGCCAACCATGATGACACGGATGAGTAAGCCTGCAGGACCTTCGTTTGCTGATGAGGCTTGACTCAACATGAGAAGAAACAGCCGCAAACCCCAACTAATAACTGGAACTCGGAATATACTAAGTATGACACTATGAAAACTGGAAGCCATCACCAATGAAATGGAATTAGAAAATATGCAGGTATTCTTAAAAAGAAGCTTGGCCTACAGGATCAAAGGAGTCAATGGTGAGAGGGAAAGAAGTCCTAAAGTAAAATAATGTTGTTTCATTTTTTCCACAGATGGAATCGCTTGTGTATTTGTGATGTGGAAGAAAGTTCAGAAAAAGTAGAACGTATCCTGGATGTAGGGAAAAACTAACTGAGATTGCCAGTTCATAATAAACAGGAAAGATGTTGCTGGCAGGTTTGCAGAATGTAGTTTCTTCCCCTCAGAATGTTAAATAATCGGGTAGAATAAGAGTGCCACATCTCTTTGATTTTAGACACTATTGGAGACAATAGTTGTGGTAGTTATCTAATTTTCTATCAACTTGATCTATAGAAGGTAGGGGTGGAATCTAGCCTGTCAATCAGATCACAGCCCGATGGCACCTCCTTGGGCCTGGGAACCTCCCCGGCTCTCTCTGCCTTCACCTCCCTGCTGCTGAGTCACTGAGAGCTGCAGGCCCTGTGATACCACCACCACCATTGGACCCAAGACTCTGCAGCCACTGGCCTGTGAGCTTCCTGCATTCTGCATCATTGCACGTGGCTGCATGATTCTGAAGAGGGATTTATGGACTAGTGTAGGACTTTATGGACTTAATCTGGAATTGGGCTGGGATGTTTGCTTGGTATATACTTACTTCTTGATATAAAGCTCTTTCTTAAACACACGAGTGTCTCTGGATGTGTTTCTCTAGTCAACCCAGCCTAACACAATATTAACATGGTCTTAACAGCTTTGGGGCTGGTTAAATAACACACTAACATTAATTTTAAGAATAATCATGACTTAAAAATGCTACAATCCACAAACAAGAATCCCATATGAAGGGGAAATCAAGGTGGCTTACTTTAGTCTGTGTGAACTGTCACTGCGGACTGACCTGGAACTCTAACCTTTCATTTACATGTATGTAATGACGGGGGTCGTACCATCAATTCTTAAGAAGTATGGGTCCTGGGTCTCAAATCGAACATAAAAGGAGCATTGGGCACAAAGCCCGTCTGAAACTGTGGAACTTCCTCTATATCAAACATCCAGTTACAGAATTCAGGAGGAAACTTTGTATTTGCCGAAAATGATAGAAAACAGGTTTAATCTAGCCTTTCTTTTTTGCAGCCAAGTGCTGCATTTGGTCCTTGGGCGGAGTGGGGGGGGGGGGCAGCCTCTCTGAAACTCAGCAGTGAGCCATTCACTAACCAGGGAGCAGACACGACTACATGCAAGGCCCCTGGCAGAGCGGAGCTGCAAGCACTTGAGAATGCCCTGGAATCAAAATTGCCTCCATCCCCACTCCTCTTGAGTGGAGGTGGTCTACTTTTAATCTTTCTGAGCTCAGAAGTTCGGTTTTTAGAATTTCAAAACTATATTTATAAACAATATTATTCTTAACCCAAAGTCAAATCCATTGCCATCAAGTCAATTCCACCTCATAGAAACACTACAGGACACAGTAGAGGCCGTACTATGGTGTTTCCAAGTCTGTAAGTCCACACGGAAGCAAACTACTCCATCTTCCGACTGTGGTCAGGCCGCTGAGTTCCAACTTTTCAACCTTTCAGTTGGCAGACAAGCACGCGCTTAACCACTGCACCATCGCACTCCCTACAATCTCAGGATGCTACCTGGCTGGCTTCTGTCTAGCTGGTTTTTGTTCCCAAAAGGATGGCGGCAGGTACATGTAACAGCAAAAGAAGTGGAGAGGAACGTTAACCAATGAGGATAGCCCCCCACCGTTCATTGCCAACGACTCAATTCGGACTCACAGCGATTCTAAAGGACAGAATGGAACTGCTCCAATGAGTTTCTGAGACTAGCTCTTTCCCAGAGCTGAAAGTCAAGTCACTTCGACTGGCGAGCAGCCCAACATGTATCGGTAATTACCCCACCAGGATTCCTAAATATGAGATGATTCCGGGTGACTAATAAGGATATGTTATCTGAAGTCTTTTAAGGTTTTAGAAATGGAATACTTTCCCCACTTATATTCTTAAGAAAGAAGAATTCATGCAACCAAGATGTGAATACATAATGAACCCCCCTCCAAAATCATCCCATCTAGATTTCTATGTTTCCCTGTGTTGGCATTGTACAAACCCCAAATTCTGATGACTGAATACATATTTCTGTTTTCACGCTGGATAAAAAAAATGAAATGGAATGCATAAAGATTGACGTCTTCACTTTAAGGACGTTACTTTGAGGACTAAAGTTACCTGACTCAAGCCATGGTATTTTCAGTCACTTCATGTGAATGTGAAAGGTGGACCCTGAAGAAAGAAGACTGAAGAATCCAGGCTTTTGAATTGCGGTGCTGGCAAAGAAAATTCAAAGTACCATGGACTGTCGAAAGGACAAACACATCCATCTTGGGAGAAGTACAGCCATAGTGTCCCATAGAAGTGAGGATGCCAGGAGTACATCTTACATATTTTGGACGAGAGACTCAAACTCCAAACTCACTGCCTTTAACTCGATGCTGACTCACAGGGAGCCCCTGTGGGTTTCTAAGCCTGTCATTGTTTATGGGAGTAGAAAGCCCAGTCTTTCCAGTCTTTCTAAACTGCCGGTGGTTTGGAAGTGCCCACAGTGTGGATCGCAGCCCAATGTTTAACCATTACACCACCAGGGCTCCTCGGAGAGACCAGTTCCTGGAAAAGGACATTGTGCATGGGAAAGTAGAGGGGCAGGGAAAATACGGCAGGCCCACCACGAGATGCAGCAAGAAGCTCAAACACAGCAATTCGTGAATATGGCGCAAGAATGGGCGGTGCTTCCTTCTGATGTACTCGGGGTTGCTGACTCCAGAGCACCTAACAGCAGCGATCTGAGCCTGAATCCTAGTGGCCTCGAAAAGCAGAACAAAGCGTTGAGAGTCCTGAGACATCTTCATGATCCTGGGTCGGCCCCAGTGCCCAGCTGTGGCTGTTCTGCAGAGCAGTGGTTCTAAACATGGGGGTCGTGACCCTTTGGGGGGCCGAATGACCCTTTCCCAGTGGTCTCCCGATTCCTAACAGTAGCAAAATGACAGTGATGAAGTAGCAATGAAAATAGTTTATTGGTTGCGGGTCGCCACAACCTGAAGAACTGTCTGAAAGGGCCGCGGCATCAGGAAGGTGGAGAGCCACTGCTGTAGAGCCTTCCAACCTACAGAGATCATCTTCCAGCACTAAATTGGATACTATTCTGTAGAGAAAGACTTAAAGAAAATAAATTAATAGGATTCTCTTTACTTTCAAAGTAACTTGATCTTTTTGGTTCAGCTGTCCACAGGAAATGTCATTATTTCTCCTATGCCACTTTTTCTGAGAGGTGATATGTGCTCTCAATTTAAAGATTCAGATCTTTTTGTTTTGGAGGAATTTTTCTTGAATCATACGTGTGTGGGTGTGTGTGTACACAAGCACCGTTATATTGTCTGTGGACTCCAATTACATGTATGTTGGATCTCCTTTATCTTTCACTACTGCAAACTAATCCCCATTTCCGGACTTGTCTCTTGCCTCATTTTCTCTCTGAGACTGAATCTAATTTTGTTGTCATTTTCTGTGAAGACTTTTTAAATTTTTTAATCCACTTCTTTCTTGACCTCTGCAGCTTATATTTCATTTTCTGATATCTCACCACATGCCTGAACTTATTTCATAAAGGCATTTACTTCTTATTAGCTATCTTTCATTTTTCCTGCTCCATCATCATTTCTTGAAGAAACACTGCTTTTCCCTTGTAGTATTTTAGCACTGATCTCATGCTGGGTCTTTTGGCAAACCCAGTTTTTATTTAGCTGAGATTTTCATATATCAGTATTTATGCAAAGTTATATAAAAGAAGCACTGAGTAAGCATTCTAATTAACACGAATTTTATGACCCAGTATCAAACATAGGTCCTTTTAGTCTTTACTTCTCTCCCAGCCGAGAGAGAGAGAGAGAGAGAGAGAGAGAGAGAGAGAGAGAGAGAGAGAGAGAGAGAGAGAGAGAGAGAGAGAGAAAGAGAGAGAGAGAAAGAGAGATGCAGCTCTGGGTCAAGTGTCTCATCACCTCCTGCCACTTGACCAGACTGCTTAATCCAACTATGGCTTGATTCCCTGAGGAGTTCTTCCCCTACTGTCTCTTGGGAAAAAATGGGTTCAGAGAAGCTCCTACGACCACCTTTGTGGTACATCTAATTCTCATAGCTGAAATAAGATATGGGTTTGGGGCCTCAAGGTGTACTCCTCACCTTGAAGAAATGGACTCTGTTGGTTCTTTCTGAGTTCCACATAGCCCCCGGGGTAAGTCTGCTCATGGGGGGCCACCAGCACCCCTGCATGACCTCCTGTGCTACCTGCAGTCACGTGGCTCAGTTTCAGATCCTCTCAGATACCTCCTAGCTTTGTCAAAGTTGGATTCTGCATTTTTTTCCCATTACCTTATTGCTCAGAAGTAGTTTCAGAGACAAGATGGGGTTAAGTAGACTCGGCCACATCCAATGTGGAGGTTCTCAATAGGAGCAACTTTTTAGCACAACCAGGACTACTGTTAGGATTTTAAAGCCCCATCACGTATATCTTCTCCCCTATATATGCACTGCCATTAAGTCAATGCCAACTCATGGTGACCACACAGGACAGAGTAGAACTGCTCCCTAGCATTTCCAAGGCTATAATTCCTTACAGAAGTATACTGCCTCATCTTTCTCCCATAGAGAATCAAACCACCAACCCTTAGGTTAGCAATCCAGTGTGCCACCAGGATTTCTTATTATTGTAAACATGCTAATAGAACTTAAGTCTACAAAGGTCAAGTGGCTTACTCCGGGTCTCAGGAGTAGTTTGAATGTGGGTTTCTTGGCTCCTAGCCCAGTGCTCTTACTATTCCGCACTTCCACAGACATGTGTGATTAATGAACTCGGTCCACTTTCCTCCTTTTACTACCCAATGCCTACCCAACACTGAGGTCTAAGAACTATAACCAGAAGGACCAAGGAACAACATGGTTGAGATATGTTGGCTTGAGGAGGTGAGAACACCAAGACAATGGCTTAGTTTTCATTACCTGGTTTACTGTCCGTCACTCCTTCCATGAGAACGAGTCCTGCTGGTCGCTGACAAGCCATGTTGCAGAAGCGAAAGTGTAACAGGAAATCTCGGCTGTACTTGCGTCTCTCTGAAGGAAAGGAAGGAGCGCCATATGCTGTGGGGTTATAAAGAGACTTCCCCAGCTTTGTCTCCCCCAAAGACATGCCAAACAGTAGGAGCTTTTTGCCAGCATATGGGGGGAGGTCAGATGCTTAGAGACATCCTCCCTGAAGGCAGTCAGTTGCCAGACAGGTAGGCCCCCCTCCCTGGTGTTAAGGACAATGGGCTACTCCCTAAAGGCTTGCGACCATTAGCTTGGTTCCTGTAGGTGGAGTTCACACCCTACTGATAATGGTTTCTATGGAGATCCAGAAAACAGATCAAACCAGCTCACTGATATCCAGTTAGGCTGTCATCCTGAACCTAGGGTCTGCCCATCTTGTCACATGTATATCCCCAATCCCTCTTCCTAGTGTGTGTATGTCCCTAGATTGTCTCCCTCTCGTTGCCGTATAACCTATAGTGTAACCCCTTCCTGTGACGTATGTCTTTATCTGTAATTAGTGGGCTTGCACTCCCCGCCAAAGATATATAGGCCTCCCTTGACCTCTCCTGGGCTCCCCTCTCCTCTCCCGTCCTCACTCCTCTGTTTCCTTTTCCCTTGTCCTCCTTCCCTTTCCCCTCCCTCCACATGGACCACCAAGCAGGGCTGAGGTGAGCACACTACCATGAAATGTGTCTGATTCCATTATTTCAATCTCTCTTTTATCTCTCATGATCTCAATGACTTTATAATATATATTATTATAAATACATATATATTATGACTATATTATATATATTATAATATATTAGAAAGCATACAATTGTGCTTATTGACCCCGTGATTAGTGGGGCGGGGCTGGCACCCTCTCCAACCACAATATGCTGAGGCCTCTTTACTTGGAGAGGCTGCTGTCCTACAAACACAGAGCGAGGCTCTGAGGACAAGGAGGTTTTCCAAGAGCCATTATTTAAAGCTGCAGTTCACTGGGTGATCATCAGGAAGACGGTGAGAAAGACAAGGGAATGTTCTAAGAGGCCAGGGAATTATACCTGGTGGCATAGTGGTTACTAGTTGGGCTGCTAACTGCAAGGCCAGCAGTTTGAAACCACCAGTCACTCCATGGGAGAAAGATGAGGCTTTCTACTCCTGTGAAGAGAGTTACAGCCTCTAGGAGGGATTGAGTTTATTTTAATGGTGGTGGAACCATTTGGAGAGGGATAACAATAATGATTGAACAGCAAGAAGAATGTAATCAATGGCACTGAATTATGCATGCAGAAGTTGCTGAATTCGTGAATGTTTTGTTGTGTATATTTTTGCCAAAATGGAAAAAATTACATGAATAACAATGAGTAGAGGGAAAAATAAAACGTTCTAAAAAATTGTACAACTCTTCTTGATATGGTTGAGCTATTAAATTGTATGAAATGTGGGCGGAGTGCCAATAAAACTATTTTTTAAAAAGAGTTAGCCTTAGAAACTCACAGGGGCAGTTCTACCCTGTCCTCTGGGGTCGCTATGAGTGAGAATTGACTCAATGGAAGTGAATTTGAAGATTTTCTTGCCATTAAAGAGTCAGCTTTCTCCCAGAATGGGCCTGGTGCAGTCAACCAGGAATGAGGCACATGCTCACCTGATCTCTTAGGCTGGCAGGAGACATACTGACAGGCGTCAGTGATGCCCAGGGAGATGGGCCACAGTGGGGCCTGAAGCTTCCTCTGGTAGAGCTGATGGGAGAAGTCTTCCTGTCCAGAGACCTGCAAGGAAAGAATGAGGTGGAAATGAAAAACCTAGGTGGGAAAAGGATAGAACAGCCCATACTTTGGCACATGGTGACAAACAACCCTCTCAGACAATCACATGCTGCATATATGATGTAAGCAGGCCACGCTTAAGTCGCAGGTGAAGGTTACAAAATGAGAAGCTAATTCACACTCTGAAATGTCCACGTGAACAGAAATGAGGGCGAATAGAACGGAATGTGCAAGTCAAGGAGAATCAGACTGAGGTAAGTGCTCCCTAATTTCACCTTCAAAAAAACAAAACCCTGACACCAGTTTCTACAGGGAACAGCAACTTTCCAGGCCCTGAACTGGCAACAGGGAAGGATTTGTCCTGAGTTTTACATCACCTGGGTCAAGAGCTAGTGTCCTATGCCTTCGTGCAGTATCACAGGGTCAAAGCAAGTGGGAAACACCCCAGAGCACTTCAGCGTATCTGTCACCATCCTCAGTCAGAGGCAAAGAGCAACCTGCTGGACAGAGCGCTGGAGGGAAAACATGGGCCACATCAGGCATCTGACGTCTCCAACACGGGAAGCCCAAGGACCTTTATTTCCTTTAACAACAAACACCCGGACACCAACTACGCTGACACTAGCTGCGTGCTGGGGAAAGAGCAGTGACACACGACCCTGTCCTGAGAGTCTATCGTCCAGTGCGTCATCTGAAGTAACAGAGACCTGGGATTTGACAGCCATTTACTAGCCCTGTGATTCTGAGCAAGCATCTACTAAAAAGATAATTTTTACAACTTACAATGTTCAATCTTGACAAAAACCACTACCAGTCACTGGATGCTTACTTTGAATCAGGAATTAGAAAATACCTTACATGCTATTGCTTTACTTAACTCGCTGGTGGGGAGGGGGTAGAAATCCAGTTCCCAGTATGTGCCCAATTTATAGAAGAGGCAAATGAAATCTAAAAGACATTATGTAACTTACCCATGGAGGTAGAGCAGAGATTTGAACTCAGGCCTCTTATCTTCAAAGCGAATTCTCTTAATCACTATGCCTTAACAGTGCCTGTCACATGATAAGTATTTAGTACATTCTTTACCCCATTCTTTGAGCTCCTTGATTAAAGCTCGTTTAGAGGAAGGCCATGCCTTCTTCTGAGCACGTGGCAACTAGAGTCTCACTGGTGCTTACGCAACCTCATTAAAATAAAAGCCCAAAGGGCTCCGCGATAACTCAGTCACTTTGGGTCCTTTCTCTACTTGTGCTTTGCCGAAAATTAAGCAATCTGTTGATCAGTAGGGACCAAAACCAGAAGAACAAGACTAAGTGGCATATTTTTTAAAAATCCGCACAAGCTGAATGCCCATCAGCACATGTAAACACACAATGATCAAGCTCTGGAAATATCTACACTGTCAACACTGAGCAGTTAGATAGGAACAAGACAGATCTGCAAACACATTGTCGAGTTATAAAAAGGCTACAAAAATGTGATGAGTTGTATGAGCCCCTAATAAAATGATTTTTTTTTAATTTTAAATGAAGCCTACAGCCAGTAGCACAAGGGGTTTCAAAGGGTTCATGGACAATTTTCATTATCTTCTCATTCCATTCCCATAAACCTTTGAGCCCTCTCTCCCACTACCCCCATGGTTGTCTTTACGAAACCGAGAACTGTTTATGGATTGACCAACAGAACTGACAATAGTGTAGGGGGTGAGGATGTTATAAATGGAGTTATTCCCCCTAGACATGTGCTGTTGATCCGGGTTGTGCCATGCTAATGAGGACCTATCTATGTAGGATGTGTTTTCAGAGAAGACTGGGCCAGAAAGCAGAGATGGGGGAAGAGAGATGCCACACCATAGATGCAAGACCACATGTAGATCACCCAGGAGTGGAGGAACACTGAACAGACACAAGGAACATGCCCAGAGTCCACAGAGAGGAAGCCCTCCCCAAGCCACTGCCCTGAATTTGGACTTCTAGCCGCCTCAACTATGAGAAAACTCATTTCTAAAGCCACCTATTTATGGGATTTCTATTATAGCAACACCACATAACTGAGACAGAGAACCAGGGGCAAGGCTAGGCACCTGGCTCCACAATCAGCATAACCTACCCAACTTCTCTGTGCCTTTAATTCTTCATCGCTAAGATGGAAGCAATGATGGAAACCGTGAAAATGCACTCACAAACACATGTAAAGTCCTTAAAGTAGTACCTGTGTGCACATGAAGTTCTAAATTACGGCTGTGATATTATAGGAACCGAGTCAGGCCTGTAAAAGCACAGAAAATAACCTGCAATTCTACCACCAGCTTCCAAGTCCTTACTTGACTCTAAACCTTAGAGTCTAAGGGAAGAGGGTAGGAAACGCAGGTGATAAAGGGGGCTTTGACTGTTTGAAAATGATGCTTGAATCCTTGTAAGAAGGGACTTATGTGTTCCTTGAATACAAACATACTCATGGGGAAAACTGAAAAGGTATCAGTGCGTCGAAGGCACCCAGGAGCTCCTAAGTTCCAGGCTTGGACACAAGCCACTCAGCAAAATAAGCAGCAGTGGGAGGGAGCCAGACCAAGTGTCGCTGAGGTCCCCGTCACTAAAGCAGCCGAGTCCCCACCCCCAGGGTCCTCCCCACGTCACCTTCCAAGCAGGCATCCCGTGATACTGGAGCTCTCCATCCCTGACGAAGTTGTAGAGAGGTGAATTGGGGACAGAATTCAGGTCTCCACACAAGATGATGGGACAGTGGCTGCCATCAGACAACCTGGCCACCTTGTCCACTTCAGCCAGGAGAATGGCCATCTGGGCCAGCTTGACATCACCCCGGCGTGGGTTGTACAAGACATGAGTATTTGCCACACACAGAGGGGCCACTGTGACTTGCCCCAGGCCTTCTGGGACGAGTGGCTGCAGCAGCAGCACCAAGCCCACGTTGTCCCGATTGAGGAGCTCCAGGCCGGGCCGGAAGTACTCCACAGGGCTGGCACAGAGCAGACGGAATCTGGTGGGCTTGTAGCACACAGCACAGCCATCCGTTTTACACCCAGTCCTCCTCTTGTAGAAACAGGTGAAGCCTGCAAGGAAACCCCCAGCCAACGAGTGAAGTCCGTGAAGCTGCATTCCCTCCCACCCTGGAGCAGCCTGGGGCTAGAGGCACTGCTCAGCAAGGGGAGTGCTGGCCCTATCATTTCTTTGGTTCTGCAGAGGACCCTTACGGCTGTGACCAGGTGGCCAAGAGGCTGCTAGGGAAGGGGGAGAGGGGGAGTGCATAAAACAATGCAGCTTGGTAGCAAGGGTCTGGACCTTGGAGTGAGGCGGACTGTGGCTCTGGCCTCGTGACCTTATTTGTAAAATGGAGCGAACTCCGATCAGCCTCAGCATTGGTGATTTCAGGGATTAATTGGCAACAGACTTCAGAGTTGCTTTAAAAACTCAATTTTCTTTCTCACCCACAAGCAGCAGCAAACGCCCAAGGGAGACTGAGTTTACTGAGCCCAGAAAAGAGACGCTGAATTCTGGAGAAGTGCAGACAGAATCATATAGGGTGGAAGGCTGGCAGACAGACCCAAGAGCTACATTACCCATCATCCGCAGTGACGGCTCTAGCTGCTCCCAGTAATGATCTTCCTGAACTTCCTGGAGACACAGGATCTGGAACAATGACAAGGAAACTCATCACTCCTGAGCACGCAGGATGCTGGAGTGGGACTCCCACCCTCCAGACCCCAGGTTTGAAGCTGCTGCAGGGCCCAGTCCCCTTGCCCTGCCTCTTCCCACAGAGCCCCTGCAGCAGAGTGCAGACCCATGACATGTGTGCCAGATTCTCCTGCTCCCTCCCACAGACCCCGAAGGTTCAGCATCAGCTGGAACCATGTGATCCCAGACAGGCCAGCTCCTAGCTTAAGACAGGAGTCTGGTCACCAGCACAACTCCGAGGACCTGCTCATTTGAAGAGCCAGGGGAAACGGGCAGGCGGGCATGTCCCCTTTCACTCACATCAGGGTCCCAGTGCTGGAATTCCTGCATGAGGTTCGCAAACCGGTAGTTCCAGTTGAGGATGTCTGGGTGGCAGTGCAGATAGAGCTCCGAGCTCTGCTGCATCAGGTCCTGGGCCAGGATGTTGTAGCACATCAGAGTAAACTGGAACTGAGGGCCGTCCCCTGCCTCCAAGCCCTGAGCATCTGGCTGGGTGGAGAAATCCTCCCATTCCCGCCACAAGATCTCTGCAAAGGGAGAAGGGCAGAGTTACAAGCCAAGCATATGCTATCTAGAAGGCCCCCGCAACCTCCACTCCTCAGCCAGTGGATTTTGTGTCCAAAGGCCTTTTCCCCATCTTTCCTGTGATCTGAGCATCCCTCTGAGGCATTCCCCAGACTAGATAGCTGGCTCTGCAAATCCAGGGTCAATCTCAGCCAGCTTAGCCCTGGAGCTCCAGCACCAAGTTGGTGCTCACTAAGTATTCATAGGCTGACAGTCTCACTTTCCACAAATACCCGAATCTCCAAGAAATCACTCAGGTGGGCCTAAGAGTCACCTGAGGTCAAGAACATTTGAAGAGTAACCACCGCCGCGGGTGTTTTCTGACCTCTAAACAGGAAAGGCCCTATGGAACCAGAGCCCATAACGTGGCCTACGCTCCTCACTGGACCGACAGCACAGGGCAGCACAGTAAATCAAGTCTATTTGAGCCATAGAACTCTTTCTTCACACTCCAGCATATGTGGATGCCCAGTATGGCACACAGATAATGGGATTTATTGGCAGAGGGCGGAGAGGCAGTGCAGAACACACACCTTCCAGTTTAAGTCTCCCCAGCCCCACCCAGGAAGCAGAATCAGAACTACGGCTGCTTAGAGCTCCACTGCCACCCAGCTGCATGACTACAAACAGATCACGCTGCCTTTCTACACTTCATGACTTCATTTTTGTGACCCCGGGCCGGATGAGATGGCCTCAGATGAGATGGTCTGATTCTGACATTGCAGGACTGTCACAGAGTCTCTAGAAAAGGGTGCCTCAGAGGAGCTCCCCAGCAAACAGGCTCCCTTCAGCAATGGCACTGCCCACACGTAAGCCAACCCGAAGCCCTGGCACTCGGCGGCTGGCTGCCAAACTCACCGTGATAGGGTATTTCCACTGGAGGAGGATGCAACTGGCCCAGGCCCTCAAACGGCCACACGGGGGTCTCAGCCTGGTGCAGAGGCTCAGGGGCTAGGCTCCAGGCCATCACTGCGGGGTCCTCTTCCCACTGCTCTGAGGCCAGGGCACCCACTGGAAGCACAGCACAGTCTGCATACTGGGGATCCATCTGCATGGGGACGGCAGCCCACAGGGGGCCCTCGACCTCCGCCAGGGGCTCCTCTTCTAACAGTTCAGGGAAGGCCTCGCCCAGGTTCTCATCCGCCCGCAGGTCGCTCAGCTGCCGGTTGGACCACTTGTCCTCCACAGCAGCGTCCTGCTCCCCGGGCTGATCCATCAAGAGTGCCAGGCTGCTCTGGGCCAGTCCCTTATCAGCAAGGGGCCCCTCACTCACGGCTGAGAACACCTGGCTTGAACCTTCTTCTCGCCACTGCTGCAGCAGGCCCTCACACTCCTCCTGCTCGGGGCCCCGAGGGGCCATGGCAAAGTCACCCTCTACCTGGGGGGACAAGCTCTTCGCCAGGAGGGCATTCTTTCGGCAGGTAAAGAGAGCATCTAAAGGGAAAGCCAGAAGACAAGGCTATCAGATGACTGTTTCACCCAGCCCACGCTGTGCTTCCGGCTTGAACGTAAGCCCCACAGGAGCATGAGCCGCACTGCCTTGCTGTGCATCACTGAGCACCCGGAACATCACTGTCATCGGAGCCAGGCGCGTCCCATGAGCCCGCCCCTGGTCTATGTGCTTCACCAGTGTGTGCTTCACCGAATTCATATGGTCTCATGGCCACTGAGTCCATGCCAACTCATAGCGACAGTGTAGGACAGGGTAGGACTGCCCCCTGGGAATTTCCAAGGCGGAAACTCCACGAGAGCAGGAAGTCCCACCTTCCTCCCATTTAGATTGGAGGGGCCTAAAAAATACACGGTGAATGAGTCAAATGGCTGTCTTACATAATCTAGGCCAGAGATGAGCACACAACGCTACACCTCTTTCATCTACAGCGGTTCTCAAACTTCCTAATGCCGCGGCCCTTTCATACAGTTCCTCATGTTACGGTGACCCCCCCAACCATAACATTATTTTTGTTGCTACTTCAATACTGTCATTTTGCTACTGTTTTGAATCAAGCGACCACTGTGAAAGGGTCGTTCAACCCGCAAAGGGGTCTCAACCCAGTTTGAGAACCGCTGACCTCGAGGTTGAGACTCTTACTATCCATTTTCTGGTTCTAAGAATTACACTGGAACCAGCACTTGACCATGAATCAGAATTGTGGATAAGACGCCAGTGTGAAAATTAACAAAACTGCATGACTTTGGGCAATGCTCTTAGATGAACTCACTCTTGTCCGTACTATGGGGCCAGCCATTTGCACAGTAATCTCGAGTTTTCCTGCCACCTTGAACGTGTTTGGGGCAGGGATCCCTAAACTAAACAGAACTAAAGGGGGTCACAAAATCTGCGTAATTTCTTTCTTAGCAAATGCACTTGAGCATCTTCTCAAAGTTAATTATATTCACACTCACAAAAAACTTCATTATCAGTTTTCCCATTCCACTACTCGTCAGAGGCTGCAAATTAGAAGGTGCCAACTGACAAGAAGAGACAGCTGTCTTCTCTGTTACAGCAGCCACAAATGACAGCCAACGGGCAGGAAAACAGGCGGGAAAAAGCCTAAAATTAGAACCCTTCCCACCCCAGACTCCAAGCCTAGTATTTTGTTCAGTGCAATCAATCACCCCACTCCTACTGAATCACTCAGGACACACAACGCTGACTTTTACTCAACAGAGGCTCAATTTACCAGCTTTTTTTTAAGGCGATAAGAAAAAGTTCATTGGTTCAGATGTCACTATATTGTTTTATGATCTCTGTGGATTTATGTCCAGCGGTTTTCAAGCAGGGACTTTTACTCCCAGGGGACAAGCGGCAGTATCTGGAAGCAATTTGCGCTGTCACAATGGTGGGGATGCTACTGGCAGTTAGTGCATAGAGCAGTGTTTCCAAAGTGGGTGACCGCGCCCCCTTGAGGGGTGCTGGAATGACCCAGGAGGGCTGCAAAAGCAGATGCCTACAATCATCCTGGATTTCAGGCTGCACTACAAACGCTTTTAATTGTTGGGTGTGGGAGTACTGAGTAATTTTTTTTAATTTTCTGAAAGGGGGATGGTAGGCTGAATCAGCATGGGAAACTACAGGTTAGTGGCTAGGGATGCCATCACATCCTACAAGGCAAAGGGGAGCCCCCACCACACATTACTTGGCCCCAAATGTCCAGTGCTGAGATGAAGTTTGCATTAAACCTCTGGTCTGGGTGGCTGGGCCTCAGTTCCAGGTTCTTGATGTTTCTCTGCCTCTTGACCCCTCTTACGAAGGCCAGATGGCAGAGGGGCTTTGGCTTACAGACATGAGGTGGCAAGTTTCACATTTAGCAGTTTAGGATTTATTTGTTGGTGGTGGTTCATCTTCTCAACTACTTCTTCAACGACTCTATAGGTTGCCAGGGTGGAGGTGGTCTCTCTTCTGAGATCCGTAGAACTCTCTGGAACCTCCAACCAAACCAAACTCACTGCCATCGAGTCGATGCCAACGCAGTTACCCTATAGGGCAGGGTAGATCTGTCCCTAGGGATTTTCAAGACTGTCTAACTCATTATGGGAGTAGAAAGCCCCGTCCTTCTCCCAAAGGAGTGGCTAATGGTTTCGAACAGCTGACCTTATGAATTTCAACCCAATTCGCAGCCATGATGCCCCAGGGTTCCTCTAGAAATCTCTTAAGTTCTGTCTTTCACTGAAGCTCCCATCAAGGACATCAGAAGAGCTCCTGGAACTGTGGGGACCTGGCTGAAGGAATTTGCTTCAGCTACCTGAAAATAATCACTCTGGAGTTCCTCACTCCTCAGAAGTACAGAAAACATAACGCAAACACCTCTGAATTAATTCCTGTGGGCTGCTAACTCTACAGAGAGGTGCCCCCCAAACTGTCCCAAGTAACTGTCCAAGATCACCTCAGCTTTCCCTCACTTAGAAATGGGTAAACCAACACAACCCCTGCAATTTCTTCATCACCATCACCTCTGACTGCTTGTGCACCTCTTAAATCATTGGAAAGATTGTTGAATTGGAGAATGCGCTGTTGTATACATTTTTACAAATAAAAAGAAATACCACAAAAGAAAACTGACCATTTAAAGCAAATGTGGGGATTATAACAAATGTAGAAATAAAATGTATGCCAGCAATAATTGCATTAAATAAATAGATCATTGAAAAGGCTTGGAGCCTTTTTGTCTGAGTTCTCAAATTTATTTGACCTTCTGCCTGACTCCTTTTCAGAAAAAAAAAAATACTCGGCACCACACACTGCCCCCCTCTCCCTCCCCTGCTCCCCTTCCACCCCGCTCTGCAATGAAAATCTTTGATACTACAGCCCGTAAGGCAGAATAAAAGGTAGGTGTCTGCTTTTGCAGAAGCTTGGGTAGTGTAATGATTATGGTCTGGACGCTCTGTGAGAAGCCGAGGCTTTCCATTCAGTGAAGTTGGTCTCAGAAGCCCACAGGGGCAGTTCTACCCTGTCTTCTAGGATCGCTATGTGTCAGAATTGTCTCCATCTGCTTTGACAGCACCACACAGCCCATCATTCCCCCAGAGGGCCCATTTCGGGAAACATGAAGTCCTGGGGGCACTGTGGTTACGCCTTGGGCTGCAGTCTGCAGGGTCAGCTGTTTAAAACCACCAGAACACAGGCAGAAAGATGGGGCTTTCTGTTTCTGAGTTAGCCAGGGGCAGTTCTACTCTGTCCTGTAGGTATGGTCACTACGAGCCAACATTGACTCAATAACAGTGGTTTGGGTTTGGTTTTATTTGGGGGGGGGGTCAACGCCAACCCACTGAGTTGAAGACAACAACCAAGTGTCCCTAAAGGCCTGCAGAGAACTGCCCTATAGGGTTTCCAGGGCTGTGGCCTTCTCTCTGCCACATCTTTCTCCCTGGAGAGGCAAACCCAACCTCGGAGTTGGTGCTGAGTGCTTGAACCAGGCTTCTATCTTGCACTAACCTATGACCAAGGAAGAACTGTCTGCACGGATTGCAACTTCTCTACCAAATGCACTGGGAGGGTGGGCTCCCTGCAGAAGGCAGGAACAATCCAGGCCCTGTCCTCTGGGGCTGGTATGGTGGTACCAGTAAAACCCAAACTCACTGCTATCGAGTCGATGCCGACTCACAGCGACCCTGGGCACAGGGCAGAAATGCCCTTGTGGTGTCCGAGAACGCACCTCGATACAGTCGAAAAAAGCCCTGCCTTCTTCCTGCGAAGCAGCTGGTTTCCAACTGCTGGCAGCCCAATGTGTAAGTCATTTTTTTAAAAAAAAATTTTAAGGTCTCTTATGAAACATAAAAAAAAATCAATCTCTCTCTCTGCAAAATCGGAGGATTCGGTGGTGGGATCCCGGAGGGGGCAAGAGGCCTCAGAAGAGGCTCTGGAACTTTCCAGACCGGGGGTGGGGTGCCCACTCCTCTGCATTCGGCCTACACGCATGGCGGCTTCCGAGTTTGGGGGCGCAAACGTGGCAGACTCCGAAGATCCGTGTGTCGTCCCCCCCACCCCCGGCCCAGAAACGGCGGAGCGGGCACGCTGCGGGGTCGCGGGTGCGGGGCCACCCCGGGCAGCACCTGTCCCCGGCAACCCGCCTCCGCCTCCGCTCCGGTCCCCTCACGTTCACCGCGCCTCGTCGCCACCGCCTCCCACCGCGGGCACTGCCCCGGGGACGGCGGCCGTGAGGCCGACACGCCGCACGTCAGCTCAGGCCCGGGGACGGGCGCTGCCTGCCGCCGGTCGGACGCGGGCCGGTACCTGAGAGGGCGCGGAAGAGGCGCGCGGCCGGCAGCAGCAGGTAACACAGGCACGACGCGATCATGGCCGGCCGCTCGCCCGCCCGCCCGCCGGGCCTCCCGCAGCGCAGCCCCGCTCAGGCCACGCCCCCGCTCAGGCCACGCCCCCGCCACGCCCCCCACGCCCCCTGCCGGCCCACGTGGTGCCGCTCCCGCCCCGCCGGCCGCGCCGCAACAACAACTTTATTGGGATCTGGAGCCACGCGCCCGCCCGCCCGCGGGCGTGGGGAGCCGGTTCCCATGGCAACAGGCCGGGCCTGGCTCAGGGCTATATCGATGTTTAACAAAAGGACCAACACTTCCCTGCTGTGCAGTCAATTCGGACTCTTGGAATCGCTGTAGGACCGAACAGAACGGCCCCGTGGGATTCCGAGACTGTAACATCTTTGAACCCACTCAGCGGTGGCTTCAAGCGAGCAGCTCAGCATCTTCCGCCCTGCTGGTGGTTTCAAACTGCTGACCTTGAGATTAACAGCCCGTCTCGTACATAACCAACTACCCCATCAGGCCTCTAGTCCAGTACCCTGCGTTAGAATTTGGTGCCGCCCTAGCAGCTACAGTTTTATTCAAAGGCCACTGGCTTTATTCAAATTCCCATTTTTGCCATTACGAGGTGTCCATTTGATTACACTGTGTACCCTTCCTGCCCCTCATTTTTGCTCACATGGAATGAGGGGACGTCTCAAGAGCCCTGGTGGCACTGTCAGGTCAAGCATTTGTCTGCTAAGCTCAAGATGAGTGGTTCAAACCCAACCACTCTAAGGGAGAGAAAGATAACAGGTAACTGCTCCCTTAAACTGCTGGGGGTGGGAACTGACTCAATGGCGGGTTTGGGACTTTCTCAAAAGCCTCATCCAGGGCTAACTGATCGATCCCTTTCTAGCCCAGAGAGGAGAGAGTGGGTGAATGTGTGCCCGTTTTACCCTATTCTCTGATTCTACTGTCCTCCGGTTCAAAACCCTACTTCTCAAAACGGAATCCACATGTTGTCTCAGTGAAGAAAAGTCTGCCTTGGCCACCCTGGTGCTCGAAATAGGCCCTCTCTTAGAGCCTGGTGGGAAGGGGGATAAAAACAGGGTATCTCCCGACTAAGAAAGACACGGGGAAATCCACCAAGAAGCCCAACTGGAGCCACGGTTAAAGTGCTGCTGTCCCGCTCGGTGGTTGCAACTCACCAGCTGTTCTCGTGGAGAAAGATGGGGTACACTGTTTCCCTAAAGATTGAGAGCCTCGGAAACCCTAATGGGCAGTTCTACTCTCCTTTAGGGGTACCATGAGTGGGCAGTAGCTAGTCTGGTTGGTTGATGGTTGGTTTAATAGAGGTGGGTCGATAGTACCTAAAACAATGTCAAGAGCCAAAACAGTGTAAGACCCAAATAAGCCCTTCTTAACTGATTGAACCAAGCACGTATCACTACATGAAAGCCACTTTCTCCGCCAACTCGGTGTGACTCAAAGATCTGTTTGAGTCTCGGCTGTCCCAGCTATGATCTGAGGAGAAAGGACTGAGTAGACACTCCCTTATTTCAGTACCCAGTGTCTGAGCCGCGCGATTTCCGATCTGTGGCTGGAGCCGCGGTTGTTCCGGGAAGCCCTCTGGGGAGTCACCAGATCCAGGACCAGCAGGGTACATCATCACACTGAAAAGCTGGAAGGAAAAAGGAAGAGTCAACATGGTCCCTGTCCCACTTTTTAGCCTTAACTCTACAAGGAGGATCCACTTCCAGGCCATGACACTTCCAGGCCACGACACTTCCGGGCCACGACACCTGCGCCTTTCCCTGAGATGAGAAGCCAAGGCTCGAGGCAATCTGAAGAGGGGAAGCCCCGTAGGAATTAGTCCACCAAAGTTACTGCTCCCTAAGGAGTCCCTGAGGAAGCCTGGTGGCACCATGGTCAACAGCAAAAGGTTAGTGGTTTAAACCTAGCAAACAGCGCTATGAGCGAAAAGGCCTGGCCATCTGCTCCCAGAAAGACATCAGCCTAGGTTTACCCCAGGACAAAGCTCGGAAGGGTTAGGAAAACCGTAGGAAAGGACGCTGGAAACACCAGGAGGAAGCGGGATAGTGCTGTTACACTGAGGGATTGCAATGGATGCGTTGAAACGACATGTGAGTGAAAATTGATCTGCTCTGTAAACTTTAAAAAAGGTTTTTCCCAGCCTAGGTAACCCGATAGCAGCCCGAGGGACGCATGTGGTCCCCGAGGTAATTTTTTTGTGGCCCACGAAGCTCTGAAGTAAAATGAAAATAGGAAAAATTGTTATGAAGAAAATAGCGCTTAGGGGAGAATGAGGCAATACCATACACACAATTCCCTCATTAACCCTTAAGCTACTGAAGACAAGTGTACACATGGCCCAGTGCCTGTCCTGGGGGCCTGTGGACGTGTATTAATGCGCTGACTCGGTTCCGGTGACGTTTGGAAGCGATATGTCTTCCACACTCACTGTCACTTAATGTAAACAGATCCCAACAGTGAAAAGGTTAAAAAGAGCACTCTGGGTTGTGCTGTGGAATCATACCGAGCGGCAGCGCTAGTTAACAGTTTTAGAGGGAAGCCATTACAATTGTGCATCACGTTTGTCAGCTGTCCAACATTTTGTGTGTTTTATTAATTACTCTGTTATATTTTCTGGTCACAACATATGAGGCAAGTGAAAACTAGTAGGAGGAAAGCGCTGGCAAGTTTCGGGTAAAAGAAAGAATAATTTTAGTTTTATAACTACATTAAATAAAATAAATGCTTAAATAAAAGCAATTATGTAATGCTTTCATCATCCTATCCATATTCCTGAATCCTCACTTCAAAATATAAATTTAACAAAATTCGAAAATGTGATGTGGCCCACGTGAATCTTGCCTGTTGGACCAAATGGCCCACATTTTAATTGAGTTTGACACCCCTGCCCTATAGGGAGCCCTGGTGACATAGTGGTTACGTGTTGGGCTATGATCCTCATGGTCAACAGTTCAAGACCACCAACAGCTCCTTGGGGGGAAAGACTGGGAGTCTTGGAAACCCACAGGGGTCACTATGAGTCAGCACTGACTGGATCAATGGCACAGAGAGGAAGCTCTACAGGACAGTTCCCTTTTGTCCTGTAGGGTTACTGGGAGTCACATTCCTCAAGGCACACAATGTCTTTGGTGCACCCTTCCTGTCCCCCCTTCCATTTGTCTCAGCACAACTCACTGCCACTGTGTTGGCTAGGGATTAGGTCAACTCCTGGGTAGGGGTAGGGGCGGGGCCCAAGCGACATGACTTGGGTGGACGCCTGGCGACACCTCCTTTTGTATGAGAGAGACTGAGCAGGGGAGAGTCCTCTTTGGCTCTTCACCTTCCGCTGGAGCTGACTCTTGCACCTCGTTCCTCAGTGTCCGGTTGCATCTCCTGCTCATCCCAGGAGCATCAGCAGACTACTGATGGTGGTAGATTCATCCGACAGACTTCAGACCTCAGCACGCACCCCTGTGCCGCCCCAGCTCTGCTTCATTGTCCTGCTGGAGTCAGGAGCTCCTTGACCTGACCTGAACTAGACTGACCTTTTTTGTTGTTGTTGTCCATTTGACCCAGCGCCATTTATTGAACAAGCTCTTCTTTCCCCAGGTGACTATGCCTGTGAGGTTTTAGTTCTGGGCCCTTAAATGCATTTCACTGGTCTTCACTTTTTACATTTTTAGTATGATGTCAGTACAACAATGCTTTGATGAGCATCGCTCTGTAGTTCGTTTTGAAATTGAGAAGCAGGACTGTGTCTATTTGGTGGTGCTTTTCAGCATTGTTTTGGCAATTTGGAGTCCTTTCCGACTCCTTTTGATGCTATTGCAAATAGATTTTAATTTGTTTTTTCAGGTTGTTCATTCCTAGTGTCCAAAGATAGAACTGAGGCTTAGGTGTGTATCTTGTGCCTTGCAAATTTGTTGAATTCAGTTATTACCACTAATGTTTTCTTGTGAGCTCGTTTGCTTTTCGGCAGCCCTGGTGAAGTAGTGAGTGACGCACTAGGCTACTGACTACAAGCTTTGAGCCCCCAGCCATTCAGGAGCAGGATGCGCGCTCCTCCGCGTACAGACCTCCAGGCTCAGAAACCCTGGGTGGTCCCTCTGAGCTGCAATGGACTTGACGGCAGGGCGAGCACTGTGGTTGGTGTTTCCTTTGGAGTTTTCTACAATGAGAGATGTCATTTGAACAGAGATAATGTTCCTTCTTTTTTTCTATTGAGATGCCTCCTGTTTCTTTTTCTTGCCTACTTGCTTTGGCTGGACCTCTCAGTAAAATGTGGAGTAGACTTGGCTTCCCTGCTCTGTTTCTAAGCTTGAGGAGAATGCTATCAGTCTCTCACCACTGAGTCTGAGGTCACCTGTGGGTTGTATAGATGCCAGGACGAGAAAGTGCCACCCTACTTGTAGTTTACTTGCAATTTATCAGGAATGGGTGTGGATTTTGTCAACTGCCTTCTTTGAGGTGATTGGGGTGAAGAATGAAAAAAAGTAAACATTTTTATTCCCTTGTTCTATTAATGTGCTCTGTTGCGTTGATTGATAAGTTGAATTTCTCTTCCATTCCTTGGGAACCTTCCCACCCACCCCGGGCATGGCATAGAACCCTTTAACATGCTATGTGAATCGTTTTGCTAGTCTTCTGTTGAATTTCTGTGTGTCTATATTCATAAGGGACCTCGATTTATAACCTTCACCCATCATTGGTATCATGCTAATGCTGGCCACATAAAATGAGTTAGGAAGCGCTCCTTTCTAATCGTTGACTGAGTTCAAAAAGGATGGATGTCCAATCTTTTAAAAAATATTTGGCCTGATGGAGCCCCAGGTGGTGCAAATAGTTAAGTGCTCCACTGCCAAGTAAAAGGTCGGCAGTTTAAAGTCACACCTCAGAAGAGAGCCCTTACAATCTATTTATTGCCCAAAGGTTACAGCCACCAAACACTTCACATTACAGTCATTGGCTGAAACACATCGGGTCACCATGAGCCGGAACCAAGTCCATAGCAACTTCTTAGTGAGGGCCTCTGCAGGCTCTCTGCGTTTCACCACACTGTCACCTGGTGCTCGGGCTTCAGGAAGACGGGGCAGATGATGCTCTTGCAGAGCCGGTCAGCGCCCTTAGGAAGACGTGGCTGTGCCCTGCACCACCACAGGAAGCACACCTCAGCATGCAGTAAGGAGATGGGGAATCAGGACGAGAAGACGTCAGAGAAGATGATGAACGCACCAAATACTGTGTTCGGTAGGTCAGCCACTGGGTACCTTCTCAGTGTTGGGACTCTGGAGCTTCGATTGAGATGCAGGCGGGGCAGCCGAACCCTATCAGGTTGCAGAGAAGAGAGGCTCCGTAACCAAACACCAGGTACCAAGCCACCAGCCGGATGATACCCAGCACAATGTAGCCCTGGTTCAAGGCGGTCTTGGCCTTGAGCTTGGCCAGGAAGTTGGTCATGCAGGAACCCATGGGACCTATGCCTCATGGCTGTAGACATGGCGGACACCCTGGGGCAGCTCCTGGTGCCCAGTGGATGCAGAACCTGAACTTGCCTATTTCGACAACCGTGCAATCCATTTCTTGACATACGTCTTTCTGTACATAACACACCCAAGCATCGCTGCTTTTCTAAAGAACTCAACCCAACACAGCCACCAAGCAGGTACCGACTTGTGGTGACCCTATATAGTGTTCAGAGGTTTGGTAAGCCTTTGCAGGAGCAAGACAGCCTCGTCCTTCTCCAAGGAGTGGCTGGTGGATTTGAACTGCCTCTCAGATAGTTCTGCATTCCCAGTCACTTAGCTGCTTAGGTGCAAATGTTTCCTCCAGGACCTCTGGAGTCATGACTAATATTGACACAGAGTGCTCCAGAATATGCCACATTGGTCTGAGTTGATAGACTCATTCACTCACTTTTTATTCATTAATGAATTCATTAGAAATGTACCGGGTCCATGTCCATGTCTACCTGTCCCTGTCCCTAGCCACTCAGCCTTATTCCTAAAGACTTTCACTCTGGATTCACCAAACCCAAACCAAACTCACTGCCAGGGAGTATGTTCCAACCCACAGTGACCCTCTGGAACAGGTAATACTGCCCCAGTGGGATTCCCAGGGACAGTCGTCCAGGAGCAGAAAGCCACGTCTTCTTCCCAAGGATGGGCTTTCAAGCTGCTGACCTCGTGGTTAGACACCCAGTGGGTAACCACAATGCCGCTAGGGCTCCTATGGGGCTCACAGTCTTTCCTGCTTCCAGTCTGCCCCTCATCCATGTGGGAGAGTCATCCTACCTTCCTGAAGGGTCTTCACCTCCTCAGCGACCTTTACTCCCACTGACCTTCAGTTGCCCGCTGACTTGGCTATACTTTGGCCACGCGGTACTAAGCACCGCGTTCCACCTCTGAGATCAGAAATGCGCACATCCCACTCTGAAGGTTCTCCTATTTTCCCTCCTCCTTCAACTGTTCTTTTCACGCTCAACAGGCCCCAGGTTTTCTTTCTTCTTCTCCGTGGTCTCTTCCCCTCCATCCTCTCCTTCTCTATCCAACATAGAATTCTCATGACCCATCTTTGAATCACGCCCTTCCCAATACTATTGACCGCCCAGCCTCCTTGTTCCTCTATTCGACCTGCCCAAGTCAGTAAAGCCATGTTCCTCCTTGGGGTTACCTCGGGGCTGCTGAGCGTGACTAAAATGACCAGCTGCAAGGACTGGGTCATGAGGGCCCTGCTCTCTGGTCTCGCTGGCAGCTCGGGCTGCTTCAGCCAGCCTTCTCTCCCACGTCCAGAGGAACCGTTCTTCTCCGACCTCCTGCTCTACTGCCTTCCTTCTCACTCGCTGGAAACACAGAGCCAGGTGAAAACTCTCTGCTGCCTGTTGCCTCTGGTCTACCAGCACCCTTTCCTCCATCCCTGCCAACTCAGTGGCTGGTCCTTCCACTCTGCGCAGGGTGCCAAGGGTGGAGGGAAAGCCACGGGACAGGGCCTGAGCACCTCATTGGTGGCGGTTCCAGGAAGGAACACCCCCCCCCCCAAGTTGTTAGATATTGGCCCTCTTTCACGATCTCACTTGCAAACTTTTTCAGAGACTGTGTTACATTCACATTCTTCACAACCAATATGCCAACACATCTGACCTTGGAAGCACTTCCATCTTTGGGGGTCCTGCTCCCCCCCCCACCCACAGGTTGCCTAGGTGGTTCAGGCTCATATGACCTTGGCCTGGGCTTCCCGCACCACCCGGCCCCCAACTTACCTCCCCACTTCTACAGGGAGCGTCCCCCACATGCATCCAACTCCTTTTACAAATCCCTGTGAGATGAAAAGTCCTAGAGAGTCCTGGTGGCGCTGTGGGATAAGCGTCAGGTACTAACCTCAAGGTCAGCAGTTCAAATCTGCCAACAATTCCGCAGGAGAAAGATGAGGCTGTCTGCTCCCCTAAAGATGTATCACCTCAGAGAAACCTAGATTGGGTCCCTGAGTCAGAGTCGACTCCACAACAGAGGGTTTGCCTCTGCTTTTCAGCATGGTAGCCGCAGGCAGCCCACGGGTCACTTTCAGCCTGTTATGCAGGCTCTGCGTTTCTCGCTCCCTTAGGAAAAGCCTCCCCACGTTGAACAACGTTATTCTTCCCAGCATGAAGGAAGCTGCCCCTGCCCGAGGCTAACGCCTGGACAGTAACTGCCCTGAATAAGGGAGTCGACATGATGCATGGGTCCTGCCGCCCAGTGGGCCACTGATATCCCTTTCTGACACCGACTCGCTGTGGAACCTTACTTCAGCGACTTGCCCTCTCTGGGCTCAGTTTCCTCGTCTATAACACGAGTGTGATCACTGCTACCGCCGTGGTATGCTGTGAAATGGGTTCCAACCCCCGGCAGCAGAGAAGCGTGCCCATGGTTTCCAGGTGCAGATCACGGGCCCTCTCGTCCCAGGAGCCTGCTGGGGGTTCTAACAACCTGCCTTTCGGTTGCAGTCAACCACTTAACCATTGCGCCACCAGAATTCCCTGGAATACGAATAACATGCCACAGTAGGACCGACACGGTCATGGGGCTGCTTAAATGTGCGGATGCATGTAAGGTCCTTGAAGCAGCGATTCTCAATCTATGGGTCACGAGCCCTTTGGGGGTCACCCAACCCTTTCACAGGGGTCGCCCGATTCATCACAGTAGCAAAACGACAGTGATGAAGTAGCAACGAAAATAATTTGATAGTTGGGGTGTGTGTGTGGCGAAAGACTCATTAACAACCTGCAGATGATACAACCTGGTTGATTGAAAGCAAAGGGTATGTGAAGCACCTGCTGATGGAAATCAGGAACGGCGGCCTTTAGTTTGGAAACAAAAATCCCCACAACTGAGCCAATGAGCAACATGATAATAACCAGAGAAAAGAGGAAAGTGGTCAAGAAAGTCATTTTTCTTGGATTCACAATCAGCACCCATGGAAGTAGCAGTCAAGAAATCAACGCTCCCCCCCACCCCCACACACCACTACCAACCACCAGCAGCCAAACAGAGAAGAAACCGAACCGTGTGTTCAGCTGCTGCACAAGATTTCTTTAGAGTGCTGGAGAGTAAGGTGCCTCTGACCCAAGCCACGGCGTTCCCCATCTTTCCGTGTGCGTGCGGAAGCTGGACGGTGAACATGGAAGACCAGGGGGAATTGATGCCTTTGAAATATGGTGTTGACCAGAAAGTCCTGAGTGTCCTACGGCCTGCCAGGAGAAGAAAGAATCTGCGTTGCAGAAGCGCAGCCAGCGTGCTCCTTAGGAGCAGGCATCGCGAGACTGTCTCGCGGTCTTTGGGTATGTGGTCAGCAGGGACCAGGCCTAGATAGGAGTCCTGCTTGGTAGAGTAGAAGGCCAGGGGGAGATCAACGATGGTCACAGTGACTGCAACGACACGCTTGGGCAGCACGGCACCTGTGAGGATGGCAGGGTTTTGTCCTCTTGTCCACGGGGTCCCTGTGAACTAAAACCGACTCGACAGCGCTAAACAAAACACAACACAGCAAACGATTGCACATCCATACCTTGCCCTGGTTGACATTCTCTTAGACGCTAATACAAATGGCGGCTTTTCTCTCCACCCCCGGAAACTGAGCTCTGGGGGTGCAGCGATCAACTGCTCTGCTCGGCGGCTAAAGCAACACCAGCAGTTCAGCTCCCTCTCTGCTCCGTAGGGAAAGATGGGACGGTCACTTCCCATCAAGATGACAGCCTTGGAAACCCGCGGGCCAGTTGCACGTCACTAGATAGCAACATGTTTTTGTCTTGTTTGGGTTTTTTCATAGTTAGTTCACCCCTATAAAAACGGGAGCAGGTCACTTTCCCGACACAACTGCTGAAGCCAAAATGGGTGAACAAGTAAATGTGGTGAAGAAAGCTGATGGTGCCCAGCTATCAAAAGAGATAGTGACTGGGGTCTTAAAGGCTTGAAGATAAACAAGCGGCCATCTAGCTCAGAAGCAACAAAGTCCACATTGGAAGAACACACCAGCCTGTGTGATCTAGTGGTCCCAAAGGGATCAGTTACCAGGCATCAAAGAACAAAAAATCATATCATTGACTGCACACCTCCATGATAGGATCGCTGAAGACAAATGGGTGCATAAGCAAATGTGGCGAAGAAAGCTGATGGTGCCCAGCTATCAAAAGAGATAGTGACTGGGGTCTTAAAGGCTTGAAGATAAACAAGCGGCCATCTAGCTCAGAAGCAACAAAGTCCACATGGAAGAACACACCAGCCTGTGTGATCTAGTGGTCCCAAAGGGATCAGTGATCAGGCATCAAAGAACAAAAAATCATATCATTGACTGCACACCTCCATGATAGGATCGCTGAAGACAAACGGGTGCATAAGCAAATGTGGCGAAGAAAGCGGATGGTGCCCAGCTATCAAAAGAGATAGTGTCTGGGGTCCTAAAGGCTTGAGGGTGAACAAGCAGCCATCTAGCTCAGAAGCAAAAAAGCCCACATGGAAGAAGCACACCGGCCAGTGCGATCACGAGGTGCCAAGGGACCAGGTATAAGGCATCATGCAAAAAAAAAAAAAAGAATATATGTATGGATATATATATATATCTATATATAGATATATATACCATATTGAATGAAGGGGGAAGTGCAGAGTGGAGACCCAAGGCCCAAGTGTCGGCCACTGGAGATCCCCTTATAGAGGGGTTTAGGAGAGGAGATGGGTCAGCCAGGGTGCAAGGTAGTACCGATGAAGAACACAGCTTTCCCCCAGATCCTAGATGCTTCCTCCCCCCAACTACCATGATCCGAATTCTACCTTGCAGGGCTGGATAGGGCAGAGGTTGTACACTGGAACATATGAGGGCTGGAGGCACAGGGAATCCAGGGTGGATGATACCTTCAGGACCAAGGGTGTGAGGGGCGATGCTGAGAGAGTGTAGGGTGAGTGGGTTGGAAAGGGGGAACTGATTACAAGGATCCACATGTGACCTCCTCCCTGGGAGAGGGACGGCAGAGAAGGAGGGGAAGGGAGACTCCGGATAGGGCAAGATATGACAAAATAACTATGTATAAATTACCAAGGGCACATGAGGGAGGGGGGAGCGGGGAGGGAGGGGAAAAAAAAAGAGGACCTGATGCAAAGAGCTTAAGTGGAGAGCAAATGCTTTGAGAATGTTTGGGGCAGGGAATGTGCAGATGTGCTTTATACAATTGATGTATGTATATGTATGGATTGTAATAAGAGTTGTATGAGTCCCTAATAAAATGTAAAAAAAGAAATGATTAGGGCAAAGAATGTACAGATGTGCTTTATACAATTGATGTATGTATATGTATGGATTGTGATAAGAGTTGTATGAGCCCCTAATAAAATGTTTAAAAAAAAAAAAAAACGGGAGCAGGAGCAGCATCTGACCTCCTTTCATTTCAACGGGAGGAGAGAGAATCAAGATCAGAAGTGCCAGGCTCCCAAAGGTGATCCCTAGGAGACAGGGGTCAGACACGCCTCGACCCTCTGAATTTTTCAGCAGTTGTGACACCAGTCATCCCTTCCAGGCACTCTCTACTTCTTTGCTTGGTTTGATCATCCATTTCAGTCATCACACAGAACTCATAGATGGTACTTCACAGTTACGGGGTTCACTAGGGATGTAACAGGTTACAAATTAGGATCAGAAACACTCAGGATACAGTTCTTCAATCAGGACAGCCTCCCTTCAGTCATGGCCATTGGCCCCAGGCTCATTTCTGCCCTGCTTGGACTAGTGTTACAAAGCTCTATTATCTCTACCAATTAAGTGCTCAGAGGCACCCACTCCACTATAAGAGTTAGCCAGGAGGTGCTCAGCTCTAGCTCTGTGGGTCAGCAAATCTAGCTCCCTCAACAAATACCTGAAAGCAACCCACTTCATCAAGCTTCCTGCCCAATGGCACCCAGCTGTCTTGATCCACGAGCTAGGAAGCCCACTCCTCTATCTCGTGCTCTCGATTCTCTTGGTTCCGCAGCCTCTGCCGCCTAACTCTCAGACGATGCCTCACACTGTCTCGTGCTCTCTCCAGTGTCACAGCTGTCTTCTGGAACAAAGGGATTCCGTGCAAGGGTCTCAAGTCCCAAGGAAGGAGCCCTACTCCTGGCTTTTCTTTCTTGATGGTGGTGTCATTTTTTTTCTACCTCAGGGATGACTCATTTTAAGTCTAGTGGGATGACAAAACTGACCAATGCCCTTGTTAGGGTTCCAGACACTATATTTGCATGGTCTTTCCCATACAAGCGTGCCAAAGATAGGTGTTAGATAGATAGATGATGGATGGATGGATGGACGGACGGACGGACGGACGGACGGATGGATGGATGGATGGATGGATGGATGAATGGATAGATAATTAACTTGCCCTTTATACAAAATTAGGAGTCCTGGTGGGCAGTGCTTTAAATGCTGAGCTGCTAGCCAAAAGATCAGTACTTTGAATCCACCTGCAGCTCTGTGATAGAAAGATGTGGCAGGCTGATTCTATAAAGATGTATGACCTTGGGAACCTTATGAGACCATGTTACTCTGTCCACAAGGTTGTAATTGTTAGGTGATTTTGAGCTAGTTCCAATTCGTAGCAGCCCTGTGCACAGCAGAATGAAGTATTGCCTGGTCCTGCACCACAACTGCTGTTATATTTGAGCCCATTGTTGGAACCATTCTGCCAGTCCATCTTGTTGAGAGTCTTCTTTTTTGCCCACTTTCAACTCTACTGGGAGAAAGATGGGGCTCCCTACTCCCTTAAAGGGATACGGTTTCAGAAACCATCAGGGGAAGTTCAATCCTGTGCTACAGGTTATCAGCTCAATGGCAGTGAATTTGACCTTCCCCTAACAAGCATGGTGTCCTTTTCCAACCACTAGTCTCTCCTGATAACGTGTCCAAAGTATGTCGGATATGATTGAAGCCTGGTCCCATTCTTGTCTCCCAGGGACTTTCTAGCAGTACTTCTTCCAAGATAGAACCGTTTGTCCTTCTGACAGTCCATGTTGTTGTTGTTAGGTACCATCTAGTAAGTTCCGACCCATAGCGACTCTGCACAACAGAATGAAACACTGCTCAGTCCTGCACCATCCTCACAATTGTTCTTATGCTTGAGCCCATTGCTGCAGCCACTGTGTGCATCCACCTCATTGAGGGCCTTCCTCTTTGGGGCTGTCCTTCAACTTTACCAAGCGTGACGACCTTCTTCAGCGACTGGTCTCTTCTAATAACATGTCCAACGGATATGAGATGAAGTCTTGCCATCCTTGTGTCTAAGGAGCATTCTGGCCATACTTCTTCCAGGACAGATCTGTTTGCTCTTTTGGAAGTCCAGGGACTTCAATCTTCTTCACCAGCAGCACCATTCAAATGCATCCACTCCTCTTCATTCTTTGGAGCCTGCACACAGGTGCAGGTAAGAGCTCAGGACACATGGAATCCAGGTCAGATAAACCCCCCAGGAACAGAAATGGGAGTAGCACTACCAGGCGGGGAAGGGGAAGGGAGGGAGGTGAGGGGAGGAAGGGGGAACTGATTGCAATAATCAACACATAACCACACACACACACACACACACACACACACACACACACCAGGGGATTGAACAACAGAAACCGTGAGGGGAGAGAGACAGTGGCCTGGGAAAGATGAAAATAATAATAATTTATAATTTATCAAGGGGTCACGAGGGTGGAGGGAGGGAAAAAAGAGGAGCTGATACCAAGGGTTCAAATCGAAGGTAAATGTTTAGAAAATAATTATGGCAACATATGTACAAGTATGCTTGATACAATTGATGTGTGGATTATTATAAGAGCTGTAAGAACACCCAATAAAATGATTTTTTAAATTTTTTCCTTCAGTTTTCTTTATTCAATATCCAACTTTCATATGCATCTGAGGCAATGAAAAATACCATAGCTTGGGTCAGGTACTCCAAAGAGGTCATGTGCAGCAGATTTACCTAATGCAACACATTTTGATCTCTTGACTGCCCTTGACTGCTGCTTCCATGAGTATTCATTGTGGAGCCAAGCAAGGCAAAATCCTTACCACCCCCACATTTTCTCCATTTATCATGACATTACCTATAGGTCCAGTTCTGAGGCTCTGGGTCTTCTTTATACCGAGTCCAAATCCATTCTGAGGACCACGATCCTTGATCTTCTTCAGCAGGTGCTTCAAGTCCTCCTCACTTTCAGCAAGCAGGAGTGCGTCATCTGCATATTGAAGATGGTTAATAAGCCTTCCTCTGATCCTCATACCGCACTCTTCTTCACATAAGCCAGCTTCTCTGGTGATTTGCTCGGCATACAGACTGAACAGGTGTGGTGGAAGGATACAACCCTGTCGCACATCTTTCCTAATTGTAAACCAGGTATTCCCTATCCATTCGCAAACTGCCTCTTGATCTATGTGCACGTTCCACGGGAGCACAAGGAAGCGTTTCTGGAATTCCCATTCTTCTCTAGGTTATCCGTCCTCTGTTATGATCCACACAGTCGAATGCTTGGCACAGTCCATAACACAGAAGGAAACATCTTTCTGGGATTTTCTGATTTCAGACAAGAACCATCTGACATCGGCAATGCTATTCCTCGTTCCACGCCCTCTTCTGAACCTGGCCTGACCCTCTGGCGGCTCCTTGTCAATGTACTGCTGCAACTGTTGTTGGATGATCTTCAGTAAAATTGACTTGCATGTGATATCAGTGATATTGTTCTATAATGTGAGCATTCTGTTAGGTCACCTTTCTTTAGAATGGACACAGATATAGATCACTTCCTGTCAGTGGGTCAATTAGCTGTCTTCCAAATTTCCTGGTTATAGGCATGTAAGTGCTTCCTCAGCTTGCTGAAACATTTCAGTGGGTCTTCCATCAATTCCTGGAGTCCTTTTTATTTTGCCTCATGCTTTCAATGCAACTTGAACTTCTTCCTTCAGCTCTTGTTCAGACTTCCTCCTGAAATGGTGGAATGTCGACTAGTTCTTTTCGGCACAGTGACTCTGTGCATTCTTTCCATTTTCTTTTGATGCTCCCTGTATCATTTAATATTTTACCTATTAAACCTTTCAATATTTCAAGGCAAGGCTAGAATTTTTTTTCTTGAGCTCTTACTGTATAAGATATGCTGAGCATTTGGCTTTCTAACTCTATGTCTTTACCAATTTCATGATAACATTCGGCTTTATGTTTTTAAGCTGCCCTTTGGAATTTTCTATTCAGCTCTACGACCTCATCATTTGTGGTCATTACATAATCTGTTGTCAATTCCACACCCTTAAGCGTGAATGGGGTGGAGTTTAGCCTGTCAATCAGGCCGCAGCTTGATGACCTCATTTGGAGGTGCTAAGGAAGTAGGACACACAGACACTCCCTGGGAGACATTCCTGTTGCAAGCCACATGGAGACAGGCTGATGGCAGCCAGATCCCTGGAGCTGGAGGAGCCCAGTGGGGACCCACACCAGCATTGAGATGCTTCCACCACCACTGGATCCACAAGACTTTCCTCCCACTGGGCTGTGATCTTCCTGCATTCAACATCATTGAATGGCTGCATGCGTCTAAAGAGGAATTTATGCACTAGTGTTGGACATATGGACTAATATCAGACTTATGGACTTGATCTGGACTGAGCTGGGATGTTTTCTCAATATTCAATTGCTCTTGTATATAAAGCTCTTTCGTATACACATGAGTGTCTATGAATTTCTCTTGTCAGCCTAGACTAACACATCATTTCTTCCATTGGCTTTAGGTCCTCTATGATTCTGAGCAAATCTCAGATTCTGTTCTGACATCTATTTTGATCTTTTCTTTCTTTCCTTTCTTTTTAATGAACTTTCTCTTTCTTCATGAGTGGTCTTCATGTCCTCCCACAGCTCACCGGGTCTTCTGTCATTAGTGTTCAATGTGTGAAATCTGTTCCTGAGGGGTTCTCGAAATTCAGGTGGAATAGACTCACCGGTATATTTTAGCTCTGGTAGACTTGTTTTAATTTTCTTCAGCTTTATCCTGAGCTTACATATAAGTGATTGATGGTCTCTCCCCACAGATTTAATCAGTTTGGTTTTTGTGTATTCCAACCGGAGAAGTCCATGTGTATAGTTGCCTTTGGTGTTGGTGAAAAAAGTATTTATGAACAAGTTGTTAGTTTTGAAAAATTCTATCATGTGATCGCCAGCTTAATTTCTATCACTAAACTCATGTTTTCCAACTACACTTCCTTCCTCCTTTTTTCCAATTTCTGCATTGCAATTGTCAATAATTATCAACGCATCTTGATTGCATATTTGATCACTTTCTGATGGAAGTGATGGCAGAATTCTTCAATGTCTTCCTCATTAGCTTGGGTGTTTGGTGCACAAGCTTGAATAGTGTTGTATTGACTGGATTACCACGAAGATGCATAGATATAATCCTATTACAGATAGCATAGTACTTGAATGTTGATTTGGTAATGTCTTTTTGGACAATGAATGTCCCACCATTCCTATTGTGTTACTCCTGGCATAGTAAATCATATGATTTCCTGATTCAAAATGGTCAGTTTCAGCTTGCTAATGCCTAGGATATCGGTCTTTATGCCTTCCATTTCGTATTTGACGACTTCCAATTTTTCCTAGATTCATATTTAGCGCAATCCAAGTCCCGACCATCAGCAGACTTTTTGCAGCTGTTTCTCCCGACCTTGGGCCACACTCCCTCAGCAAATGAGGATGCCAAAGGCTCCACTCCCACAGGCTTTACTCCCGACAGTTCACCACGATCGACTCCACTCTGAGAAAGCAGCTTCTCCTCGGTCCCATTCTGCGTGCTCTCTGACCCAGGGTCCACCCTCTGGCAGTGTCTTAGCGAATGCTGTGCTTCCACTCATTAGACTGTCAGTATCTGACAACATTTGTAAGCTATGCCTAAGTTTGTTGTTGTTGTCTCTCAGTTTGTGGTCCTGTGGCGGCTTGCATGTTGCTGTGACGCTGGAAGCTATGTCACTGGTATTTCAAACGCCAGCAGGGTCACTCAGGGTGAACAGGTTTCAGCAGAGCATCCAGACTGAGAACAGACGTTGCAGAAGGACTCGGCTCCTCGTTTCAGAAGGAGGAGCCTCTGACAACCTAATGCATCGCTTCGAACACACCTGTAAGTCATATAATTCTTTTCAAATCACCTATATGAGACCAAAAGGTTAACAATTACTTTAAAACAACGATGAGACTGTAAAGGGGGCTGGTGAGAGCAGGGCAACTGGACCAATGGGAAGAAACCAGTAGAATGGAAATCACGAGGACATTAACCCGGGGGGGCGGGGCTAATGCCACTGAACACCTGGAGCAGAATGTTTTCCGATTTAAACATTCACACAGACACACACACCCAAAGAGACATCGGGACATTCTGGGACAATCCCATTCCCAAGAATCTTTCGAAGCCCCTTTGTATAAATACCCTTCAATAACAGAAAATTAAACACCCACCCACACATAAATTCAAACTCATCAAGTCAATTCCGATTCACAGTGATCCTACAGCAAACCTACACACACAATTAAGTTGAGGCACTATAGTTCATGACTTTTAAAATATATGTTTTTTGCATCAAAGAACAAAAAATCCTATCACTGAGAATGAGGGGCAGTATTGAGTGGGGACCCAAAGCCCATCTGTAGACAACTAGATATCCCCTTACAGAACAGTCACGGGAAGGAGACGAGCCAGTCAGGATGCAGGGTAGCAATGATGAAACATACAACTTTCCCCTCGTTCCTAAATGCTTCCTCCCTCCCCTCCCCCCCCCCCCACTATCATGATCCCAGTTCTACCTTACAAATCTGGCTAGACCAGAGGATGTACACTGGTACAGATAGGAACTGGGAGCACAGGAAATCCAGGAGGGTGGAGGGAAGGTGAGGTAGAAAGGGGGAACCGATCACAAGGATCTACATATAACCCCCTCCCTGGGGGACGGACAACATAAAAGTGGGTAAAGGGAGACGTTGGACAGTGTGAAGACATGACAAAAAATAATAATTTATAAATTATCAAGGGTTCACAAGAGAATGGGGGTGGGGGTGGAGGATAAAAATGAGGAACTGATACCAAGGGCTCAAGTAGAAAGCAAATTTTTGAGAATGATAATGGCAACCAATGTACAAATGTGCTTGACACAATGGCTGGATTGTGATAAGAGTTGTATGAGCCCCCAATAAAATGATTTGTTTTTATATATAATATATATTATATATAGTAATATAATATATATTATATATGTGTGTTTTAAATTGTGGTTTTTGGAAACTTTTAGTTGTTCAGAACTGACTCTTACTACTGTCCACTAATCTAAAGACTAACTCTGATTAGATTGGGCTTGCCCCGGGATCTTCAGCAGCACCCTATTGTCTTTTGAATTTCACTTGAACCCTTCCTGTGTTTCTCAGAACTGCCCCGCGGGAGCAGAAAGCGTCATCTTTCTCCCACCGAGCAGCTGGCGGGTTCAAACTGCTGACCTTGCAGTTGGCAGCTCAGTGAAACACCACTACACCATCTTGCTCCCTGCCCTCTCCACAGCCCACACTGGTCTCTCCTGCTGGCTTCCCTCAACTGTACTCCTGGGACTTGCCTTTCCCGGAGATGACTCGTTATCCCCGGCACATGCAAAGAATTGCATTAACCTTGCGGAAGTGCTGCCTCACCCAGAGGCTCTTTGGAGCACCGTCCTCCAACTCATTTTACTCATTCTGTCATATTGGACACTGGGTGGGCCCACAATGGCACCCAGCCTGGGCACCTGGCGCTAAACCAGGGCTCTCCCATGCTCCCTGGCCTGTGTCTCCCAGATCCACTCCTACCTGCTGTGCCGGCAGGGGCCAGTCAGCCCCCAGGAGGATCGCTAGGCTTTGTGCCTATAACATTCACCTTGCAATGAGTGCCTCCGAGCTATTTGGTATTTCTTTCAAGAGATCCCATGAGGTTGGGCCACCAGAATGTCACTGCCGCACAGATTTGAGGTGACTCGGACTGTGTCCCTTGGTTAACTCCACCAGGAACCGCACGCCTTTGGAGCATCCCTATCTGTTTCTTCTGTTAGGCTACAAGGTCTCGGAATGTCTGTTTCTAAACCACGTGAGGCCGGGTAGGTGCCCACTTTGTCTTTTTCAGCATGAGTCACATCTCCTGGGCAGGTTCTCTGGTCTGTTTTGTCCCAGGAGTCTACTGATGTTTCCCTCCACCCACTCCTAGACCATTGCCATCCATCTGAGGTACGGACCCAAACCCAAACTCTCCGTGAGTTGGTTCTGACTCACAGTAACCCTATAGGACAGGGGCAGGCTGGCCCCATGAGTTTCCCAGGCTGTTGGTCATGATGGGGTGAGAAGTCCTCGTCTTTCTTTCAAGGAGCGGCTGGTGGCTTCCCGGGGTGGACCGGGTGGCTAGCAGCCCCACGACACGGCCAGGGCTCCTTCCAAGGGGCAAGGAAGGATGTGCATGTCCCCAGGTGCTCATCACTGACCTGACCGTCGAGGGCAGACTTGTCAGGAAGGCGCAAACCCGCCTCCAGTCTCTCTCCAGAGATTCAACTCCGAGACATGTGGCCAGCGGCGCGTGTGGAAACACCCCGTGCGTCGTCTCAACTGCACCACGTCTGGGCTGCCACACACGGCCGTGGGAGGGACATACGCTTGCTGGGCTTTGCTTTTGATCCTCTGCTCCAGCCTCCTGGAAGTGACTCTCCCCAGGGGGGTGGGGTTGGAATTGGGAGGGGGGTGGAGGGGCAAAAACAAAACAAAAACCCGATGCTGGAGGAGACTGAGAGCTGGCTTCACCCCCCACGGAAATACTGCGTACCTGAAGCACAGCCACTTGGCGAGTAGGACATGGTGGCGTTGCTTCGCAGTCACCTAAATGAAAGGGCCTGGGGTTTGGCCCTGGCTCAGAGGAGAAGGCACCACCCCTGAGAGGCGCCCCCCTGCCCCTCCCACGACACCCGAGCACTTGCGGCCAAGCCTGGGCTGGGCCCCAGCACACATCTGAGAAAGGATGCCTCCCGGCACCACCAACAGGGCGGGAGGCCTGCCCGCTGTTGCCACGGTCCGCCCATGTGGCTCACAATGGCTGCGTGAGGTCACGGAATGTTGAGGGTGAAAGGAAAGTGCCCCCTAAGCCACAGCACCGTGGATGGGTGGCCATCCTTTTGATACGGCTCCCAGGAGCGGAGCCACCCTGCCATCCCTGATGAGCGTGGGAAGCAGCTCCCTCCCCCAGGCAGCAGAGTTGGGGTCAGATCCCTGTAGGCACAAGCTCCACCACAGCCCACCCTCCCCGGGGGTTGCTGGAACAGAAGGATAACGGCACCCCCCCACCCAGGTTTTACCTGTGCCAAGGTCCGGGGGGGGGGGGTGAAGTGGGAGGAGGTGAATGAACAGGTGAGCTGCTTAGGGAAGCGGTAGAAAGGTGGCAAGAAGCTGGCAGCAACCCTCCGGGGGTCCTGACACCATGGATGAGGACGAGCCTCCGGAGGCAGAGACAAAAGGTGAAAAAGCATCCCATCCCTCTCCATCCAAGCCCTTTCAGCCCCAGGGACCCGGAAGGCCCCATCTCTCCTCACCTGGGGGCCTCGAAAATTCTGGCTCAGATGCAGTTCTGGGTTGGAACTGACCCCCAGGAGGCTCTAGCCTGGCCTGCTTTCTAATCCCGGGGAGCTTGTGAACAGGTAGGTTCTGTTTCCGTATCTCTGGGCCGGGAGCTCACCTTCGCAGCTGGGGATCAACCAGCTCAAAGGCCTCCTCTGGCAGACTCTCATGTTCGTTTTTGACATCACATGGGTAGACCATGTACCTTGGCTAATACTGTAAATCAGGGAATGGGGGGGAGGGAGGGGCGGAGGAAGCACCAGCAGGTGTTCAATATGCGTTAGCGCTCCACTGGCTGCACAGAGTCTCAAAGTGCTTAACTCCTGGGCATGCTGAGGCTCAGACGCGTGTCACTTCCCAGGAATTCTCATTGTCAACCCCTTGCCACTCCAAGCCCTTATCACGCAGGCCTGGTCGCCCGCCTGGGCTGGGAACTGACTGCTAGGGCCAGACCCACCTGCGGGCCGGAACTAAGGATGATGCAGACTTGTGTGAATTCCTCTGGGAACCCCACCATGCTAGAATCTGGGTGATCAAAACTCAGTCCCCCCCCCAAACAGCCTGCCGCCTGCAGGACAAGGGAGCTCTGAATGTGGGGGCTTTGGGCTGGGCCCAGATCGGGGAAACATGCCCAGGGCCTGCTTCAATCCACAGCAGGTTTGGCAAGCCCTTTTTCCTCCTGATCCTAAAGTGACTTCTTCACTGGAAGAAAGAGAAGCGGGGTCAAATTCGTAAGACTCAAGCTGCCCCTCTGACTGCTCCCTGGAGTTCACTTCACATTTGCCCCCGGGAATTCCACCTGCCCTGTCCCTTGCCTCCCCTCCCCTCCTCCACTGTGTGTGTGCCTGACAGTAAAGGTCACCTGCTTCCCCAGAAAGAACAGCCGCAAACTCTTGACACCCGCCCACCCAGAGACACCAAGGCTGTGGGTCTCCTGAGAATGCCCACCAGGGGTGCTGAGCACAAAACCCCACGGGCCATAGAGGATCCCCTAGCAGGAAGCGAGGGTTTGCAGGATACAGTCTCCCTGGCAGGGGTTGGGGCCCACAGAGGGCTGATTCCAGGGAGGCCCTGGGATCCACAGCCAGAGTGCGGAGCGGAGGCCGGGGGAAGCCGGCGGCAGGTCCTTCCCAGAACCAAGGAGCTGTGTGTTTCTTCCAGATGAGGCTGAGACTGCACCCATGCCCCAGGACAGTGACGAGACGCTGTACTGCGAGGCCGAGGCTCCCCTGGCGGTTGAAAAGGAGAAACCCGTCTGGGAAAGCTCAGAAACGGACCTCGAGATTGAAGGTGAGGCTGCCCTTTGCGGGGGGGCTGGGGCAAGGAGGCATCAGGCAGGCAGGTAGCAAGATGGCCTCCTTCCTTGAAAGTAGGAGAAAGCCACCCTGTCCCTCCTGTCCTCAGTGGCCACAGCTCTGCCCAAGCAGGGACGCCATGCTGTGTGGAGCTTACACTGTGTCCTCCTCAAGGCTGGCCTCTCTGAGCTCAGGGCCGATCCTCCCAGCAGCCCGAGGCAGGCTGAATCGATTAAAGGCACTTGCCTCTTTTTGGTGTGTGTGATCTAAATGTTTCCAGATGTAGCATCTTCTGTCACCTTTGCAATGTCCCAGGAAGCCGCCATTCTCCAGCCCCTCTGTCTTTACTCACTCACATACTGGCCTGGTGGCGCTGTGGTTGAGCTCTTGGCTGCTAACTGAAAGGTGAGCGGTTCATACCCCACCAGCCACTCCTTGGGAGGTATGCATTCTGGGGCCCATCGACTTGGAAACCCTATGGGATGTTCCCACTGATGCCCCTGTCCACACTCAATTGTGCCCGTTCGCAGTAGGTGGCAATAGACACACTGCCATCCAGCGACCTCTAAAGTATAACCAACAGGGATGTGGTGAGAGAAAGATCTGGCTTCCGGATAGAGCTGAATAAATCCCATGGTCAAGCCCAGCAATACTGCCCTGTTTTGGTGGATTAGACACGTGCCCCAAACTCAAGACCTGTGCTGGAACAGACAATTGGCCTTGACTCTGGCTCCTGGCGCTGAGAGCTGCTGAGGGTGGACAAGAAGGACATGACTCAATGGGAGTCATAAGCTAAGAGCGGGGCTGCAGTACAGGAAGAAGAACAGAGTCTGCTCACCCACCCTGGGGCTGTTTTTCCTGCACAAGTGTGGTTCTCAACTGGAGGCAATTTTGCCCCCTAGTGTGCATTCACCAGGTTGCTAGGCTTCTACTGCACTGAGACCAGACTCACAAAATCTCACCGCCACGCAGTAGACTGACTCACAGCGACCCTTTGGGACAGCGTAGAATCGCCCCTGTGAGTTTCTGAGACTGCGAGTCCTTTTGGTTTTTACCCTTTTACCCGAGGTGCCCAGGTGGCTTCAAACTGGGGGGCTTGCGGTTAGCAGCCCAACCTGTAAACACGACGCCACCAGGGCCAGATTTCCCGTTGAATATCTTAACGATGCACAAGACAAGACGCTCTCCCCTCCCCGCCCCTGGCACTGACAGTGATCCAGCCTATGTGGCGAGTGGAGAATCCACCTTCCACCACCAGAAGAAGAAAAATCAGCTGCTTTCTCCATGTGTGGTCCTGGAACCACCTGTGTCTGCCTTACACTCATTTGGGATGGGTTGGCCCAAGGCCCAGGGGTCTGCAGGTGAGAAACAGATGCAGGTGTAGACTCCCGGAAACTCTGCCATGGACGGTGTGTGGACTAGTGAGGGGCAGCTTGCTGGTGCGGCCCGGTTCCAGGAAGGCTGGTGGCCCGCGGGCCATGCGCCAGGCTGTCCAGAAGCAAAAAGAACTTCCAGGAGAGAGTGGGATGGAGAGGTGGGGCCCTCGACTTTATGAGCTGGTTTTAGCACAGATCAGCCGGGCATGAACTGTGGGCTGGATTTGTCGCCGGTAAAATAAGAATGACAATCCCTTTTATGAGGAAAAATGACATCCAAGCCTTTGAAAGGCGAAAACCAAACAAGAACAAGGTAAACTCACTGCCACCGCGTTAACAATCCTGTAGGACCGAGTTGAACTGACCCTGTGGGATTCTAAAACCGGAACTCTTTAAGGGGGTAGATGCCTCTTCCATCTCCCACAGAGCTGATTTCAAACTACTGAGCTTGTAAAAACTGGTGTCACCGGGCTCTTCTGAAAGAAGCTTCATTTAAGTGCAAGTCTGTGGCTGGGGAGGGGTGGGGTAGCGCAATGACTAGGGAACACCACACCGGTGTCCCACACAGCTGCCCTTCCTGCAGACACCAGCCTCGAGTTGGCAGAATACACCACAAGTGCGCCCACTGAAGGCAGTCGGAGTGCTGCCCTTAGGATTTCAGTTTTCTCGCAGAAAGGCTGCACGTTAGCACCAGCCGGAGGAAGAAATGAGAAAGGGCAGGTTTAGGAGGGGGCCTGATGGCACCATGGGCTACTTCACTGCACAGTCCGTGGTTCAATCCCACCGACCACTCCAAGGGAGAAAGACGAGTCTGTCTCCTCCTGTCTCGATGTACAGTCTCAGAAACCCCTCGGAGCAGCTCTACCCTTCCCTGCAGGGTCACTGTGAGTCTGAGCAACGAGATGGGAGTGGGTGCGGATGGGAATCCCAATAGGAGCCTTGGGTCATCCTGTCTTCATGGGGTCCTGGGCAGCCACCATGTGGGTGACAATACATAGTAAGCTCACCTGAGCCTCTGCTGCCAGTGTCTGTCCTGCGCTTCAATCATCAGAGGGGGCTTCAAAGAATTTCATAGGGGAAATTCCGTTATGTTTTCATTCCATTTTTCCACACACTTTTCGTAGCCCCCTGGCTGCTGCTGCTGTCGGGGGCCATCAGATTGGTTCCAACCCAGGGCGACCGGCTGCCCAACCGACGGAAACACTGCGCGGTCCTGCGCCGTCCTTACCACTGCTCCTACTTCTGAGCCCATCGGTCCAGGCACGATGTCAGTCCATCTTGCCCAATGCCTCCCTCTTTTGTGCCGCCCCTCCACTTCACCAAGCCTGATGTCCTCCTGCGGGCACCGGTCTCTCCTGGCCACGTGTCCAAAGTCTGTAAGACAACGCCTTCTCATCCTGGCCTCTGAGGGGCACTCTGGCCGTGCTTCTTCCAAGACAGAGTAGTTTGTCCTTCGGCAACCCGTGGTACTTTCAATACTCTTGGCCAGCGCCACAATTCAAAAGCATCCATTGAAGCCCCTGCCCAGTGGCTGCCCTTTACTGAGTCTCCACCCCTGGCAAATATCTCTAGTCTCCAGTTCTTCAGAAGGTCACACCTGGTCGGACATGTCCCCGAGCCCCATCATCGGTCACACTGTTAGATTGCCCAACGGCCAAAGCCCCAAGGCGGTAAACCTAGACCTACCCGGCAGGACTCCCCACGGCCCTACTGATCCTCCCAGTGGTCGGGGGCGAAGGCCAGGCCTCCCTTCACTGTTGTTGGAGACCATCAGGTCAATTCTGACTCGTCGTGACCCTATGGGCCTGGGTAGAACTGCTCCATAGGGTTCCCTAGGTTGTAATCTTTACGAGAGCCGATGGCCAGTGCTTTCCCTCCCAGGACAAATGGTGGATTCAAACTGCCCGCCTTTCAGTTAGCAACCAAGTGTTAACCATTGTGCCGCCCGGGCTCCGGTTCCCCTCTTCGGGCCAAGTCAATCCTTCATCAGGCCATCTTTCCATCTTGCAATGATTCCTGTCTCAAGGTGCCCATGCTGTCCTGCTTGGACGTCTAGTGGGGACTTCCTCTCTTGTAACGTTGTATCCATTGCCCGTCACCTTGTAATACTGGTGATGGCTCCTGGGTGGTGACGCTGCTGAGCACTGGCCTGTGAATTGAAAGGCTGGTGGTTGGAATCCACCCACCAGCACCTCGGGAGACAGGCCTGGTGGTCATGCTCTTGAAAAGCCTAGGGGGCAGTTCTACTCTGTCCTCGTGGGATGGCCATGAATCGGAATCAACTAGACAGCAATGAAAGCAACACCAAAGTGGAGCCTCCCTCCCGGCCCCAAGTTCAAAACCCACCTGTTCTTATCTGATTTAGGGCTTTCACACTGGTCCTAAAGTAGGGGTCTGGGACTTGACACATGCTTGGGGCTTAGTCCTGGAGTCCACCAACCTGGGAAGATGGGGGCCCTCTCTTCCCTTCTCCAAAAGTTTGAGGCCTTCTGAAGGCAGGGACTGCATCTCCTACCCAAAGAGAGCCATTGTTGGGGACTTTGTGGGACCAGGGTTCCCCCTTTGACCTCTGGTTGATTGGAGTTGCCCTCTAGACACACCACAGGGGCAAATCAAGTGGGCAGAAGGGCTGGCATTCCAAAATGAAGAGGCCTGCAGCTGAGGATGACATGGCAAAAAATGGACGAGAATCCCTCCTTTACCTCGCCTGTTTTCACAGATTCAGAGAAATATTTCACCACTGGTCAGACGGAGCTGTACCTGGAGGCCTGCAAACTGGTGGGCGTGGTGCCCGTCTCCTACTTCATCCGGAACATGGAGGAGACCTACATGAACCTCAGCCACCACGGGCTGGGGCCCAAGGGCACCAAGGCGATCGCCATAGCCCTGGTGGTGAGCATGCCGGAAGGGCGTGGGGGGTGAAGGGCGCTGGAGACTTAGAAGAGGGGAGGGTGACAGGTGGATAGATCTTCCTCTTGAAAGCCCACCTAATGCACGTCGGTGCTTGCTGCAATGTTGCAATCCTTGTATTCCACGCTGTCCGACATCGCTATACCACGGGAATGGCGGTATCTTTGGGGTGGACATGGGCCAACAAGGACTTGGCCTTGAGCACTTACCATGTTACATAATTACAACCAATTGCATACAACGCGACTCCCTCCACGTGCGACATAACCGCCACAGATGGGTGCACGCCTGTGGGTCAGTTGGGCGGGTAAAGAGACGTTCCAAAGAGTGTCTGTGTATGGGCATATAGCAGCGCCGGTGCTCACATGTGCCCACTGAGAAGTCGCCCAAAACGAGAGGTGGCACCATGGTTCTGGAGGAGGGGGACTGGGAGGAGCAAGTGGGGAAGGGGCGAGCCACAGTGAGGTGCCCTGAGCCCTGCCATCCTCATGGACGGGGTCTTTGCTACAAACCATTGCTGGCTGAGTTTCTGGGAACAATGGTCACAGTGAGGGTCCTAGAGACTTGGAGCACTGGCTTGCTGATCCTGAAGGAGTTTCTGCTCTGTTTTCTGTATCATCCCATGGACAATCACTGTGACACTCTGGTGGCCTCTGCGACCCGCTCCTTACCTCCTGTACTGATCTAGGGCCCTATGTTTGTGTTTCCTGGGCTCCCGCCATTGGAAAGCACTCTGGGAGGAAGGTTGGTATTTCTCTCTGTGGACGAGCCCTCTCTGGGCTAGCGAGACGCCCTGCTCTTGGTTGATTAGGTCCCCCAGTGTATCACCGTTTGCTCGGCGGTTGGTTAGCACAGAGGGCAACGAGTAGAGAACTCGCCGCCGTGACAAGACTGTGATGGATTTGGGACTGGACATTCATTTCAACATGCTGTGAGCTGGTCCCTAGGGGGGGTCTGGAAATGGACGTAGCTTGATAACACCTAGACTTCCAGGCCTGCTGCGATTGGGCAGTCCCCACCTTACCTTTGAGCATCAGGGAACACTGCCCAGGGAGCTGAGGCCAGCAACAGTCCACGCAGCCCCCCAGGGAGCCATCCACCACGTACTCCCTGGCACCTCGCCGTTTATCCTTTCTCCTTGCCACACGTGGTCCCGCACTCCCTGTACCTTTCTGTTCTGGGAAAGGAGCCCTGGTGGTGGCGTGGTTCTGAGTTGGGCTGCGATCCGCATGGTCGGCAGTTCAAAACCACCGGTATCCCTGAGGGAGAAAGACTGGGCTTTCTACTCCCATGAAGAGTTACCATCTGTCTCAGAACCACAGGGGCTCGCTATGTGTTGGCACTGACTTGATGGCAGGGAGTGAAAAGGGGTTTTGTTGCTAGTTACTATGGTCCCGGCCCCCGATTATGGCGGCCTGCTGTACACGGAATGAAACACTGCCTTCTCCGGTGCTATGTCGCCCCCCACAACCCCCGCCCCGTCCCTCCGGCATGGAAGATGAGAATTCTACCACGGACTCCCTGGGTGATGCAGTGACTGTGCTAGGATGGGACCTGATAGATCCAAGGTCTGAGTGCATACAGGGGCCCCTCCTTCCCACAAACCAGCCACAGGAGAACTATGGGGCCTGTCTCCCTCTGACACACACAGAGCCCTCGGGCCAGCACCTGGTTTGGCGAAGGAGGACTTAGAGCTGAGCCCCGCTCCCCCTGCTGCAATGCATGGCATGCCTCTCTCTTCACTCCCAGGGGAAACGCAGAGACCGTGCACACTTGCCCTCCAAAACCCAGAGGGGACAGTTTGACCCTGTCCTCTAGGGTCGCTCTGAGTGGGCAGTGACTTGACGGCTGTGAGTCCTTCCACACAGCCCTGAGGCAGGGTCCTGGCTTAACAGAGAAGGGACCTAATCGCTAAAATAAAGGTCCTGGGATGGACGCAGGCAATGGGACGCTTCAGGGGGCCGCCCCACAAGAAGTCTTACGCTGAACATTCTTCTGAAAGGGCTCAGATATTGCTGCATCTGGAATAAGTCATGACAGTGCTCGCGCTGCCAGGCTAACGAGCACACAACCCGCTCAGCTCCTCTTTGTACCGATTACCTTTTGGGGCTTTTGTGACTGGCTGCCCCTCTTCTCAATTCCCCCCGGGAGCCCGGAGAGGCATCCTGTCCCAGCCAGGCTCCTTGAGGAGCCCCGTGGCACAGCGCGTGACATGTTGGGCCGCTAACCACAAGGGCAGCAGTTTGAAACCACCAGCCGCTCTGTGGGAGAAAGACGAGGCTTTCTCCTCCCGTAAGGATCGAGTCTCAGAAGCCATGGCTTACTGGGTCGCTAGGAGTTGGGGCTGACTTGATGGCAGCGAGTTTGGTTTGAGGGGGATGGAATGGCGACTGCACTAACCCCCTGTTCCCATCTGCTCTTGTTCTTACGCGAGTCAGCCCGGACTCAGAACGACCCTACCCACAAGAGAAGGGAGCACCGCCCGGCCCTGGGCCGTCCTCCTCCTGGCTGTGCCCCTGGGTTAGCCATCTCCTTGCGGGTGGTCTTTGTCGAGGACCCTCCTCCACTTACGGAGCATGAGGTCCCCTTCCGGGAACAAGGCTCCGTATCTGCAGCACAGACTTATTTGTCCTTCCGTCAGTCCATAGTGAATTCAATACCCTTGGCTAACGCCGAATTCCAACGCGCCCATTTCCCTGCAGTCTCCCTGACTCATTGGGCTGCCTTCCCGTGCTTATGAGGCAATTGAAAACACCCCGGCTTAGGTCGGGCCATCTTGGTCCACGTCTTGGCCCCTCTCCTCCTCTGACCTGGATCTCCACGCCCTCTGGGCTGACTGGGCTGTTGCAGGGTTGGGGGTGCCCACGTTCTGGCCATGACGGGGGACTGATTAGGTCACCAGCCAACTCCATGTGTCTCTGTCCCCCTCCCCTGGTGGTGACCGAAGTCCAACACGTCTATCATCTGCCTGGAGCTCGAGGACAACTGCATGATGGAGGAGGGCGTCACCAGCCTGGTGCAGATGCTGACGGAAAACTACTACATCCAGGAGCTGGTAGTGTGTGTGTGTGTGGTGTGTGTGTGTGTGTGTGTGTGTGTGTGTCTCCTCAGCTGTCGCTGCCAGGGCCTCAGAACTTACTCAATACCAGCCAAAGCCCAGGCTGGCCCCTGGCGCGCTCTCAGAGGAGGGCCATTAGTCACAGCTGCTGCAGGGACCATGCTCCCCGTGACCCTGGAAACCCCTGAGAAATCCTTTCCATTCGTACCTAAATCCTTTCCATTCTAAGCCCCTAAAGAGATCCTCTTGCTTCTCTGTGTCCCTCACTGCCTCAATGTCACCCCATAGCAACCTGATTGGACAGCACAGAACTGGCCCCACTGTGGGATTCTGAAACTGTAAAACTGTGTACCGGAGTAGAAAGCCTCATCTTTCTCTGGAGAACAGTGGGTGGTCTCAAACTGCTGACCTTGTAATTAGCAGCTCAACTCATAACCACTACAACCACCGCCCTCCTCACCCCCACCCACCCCTAAGTCAATTCCCAGTCCTAGCATCCCTAGGGGACAGGGTAGAACTGGCCCTGTGGGATTCCAAGACTCTAACTCTTCATGGAAGTGGAAAGCCTCATCTTTCTCCTGCCAAGTGCTGATGGTTTTGAATTGCTGACCTTGCTGTTATGAGCCCAAGTTGAAACTCACGACATCATCAGGACTCCTTGGGTGACCCCAAAGGGATGCTGATGGCACAGTGAGTTAAGCATTGGACTGCCAACCACAGGGTCGGTGGTTCAAATTCACTGGTTGCCCCAAGAGAAAAATATGAGGCTGTCTGCTCCCATAAAGATTTGCAGTCTCAGAAACCCTTGGAGGCAACTCTAGTCTGTCCTACAGGGGCCCTATGAAATAGAATTAGTTTGATGGCAGTGGGTTTGGGTTTTGGGTGGCACACGTGGTTAAGACAGAGGCACGTTGGAAGAAAGGCCTGGTCTACTTAGAGCGATGACAGCCAGAAAGAAGTTGTGAGGGGCAGTGCCACTGAACCACGGATGCTGGCTGCCAGGAGTTGGAATCAACCGTGTGGCAACCAGCTATTTGTTTTGTTTTGTGTTGAAGTACCGGACTAAAGTAGGAAGATAGGAGTAATTGAGGCCGACTTTACGGGGACTCAGAAGCCCTGGTAGCAGCAGACTACAAATTGAGCTCCTAACCACAAGATCAGTGGTTCAAACCCAGCAGTCACTCCCCAGAAGAAAGATGAGGTTGTCTACTCCTGTGAAGATTTAGTTCTGTTGCATTGCACAGCGTCACTCTGAGTGGAGCTTGATTCCGTAGCAGTCAGTTTGGACATGTGGTCGGGTTTTTGCTTTGCTTTATTTTGCTGGGGCTTCCCCCAGGGGAACTATAGCTAGTCGGAGGGTCTACTGAGGCAGGAGAAGACCCAGACGAGGAAGCTGCTTTCCAGCTCTCGTCTTCCATGCTCTTTCCACAACCTCAGTCCTTCCCATCCTGCAGGCCCACGCCCCACAGCCCCTTCTCCCTCCCGTGCCACCACCTGACCCCGTGGTGACCCAGCATCCTTCAGTGGGGTCTCCCACATGCAAGTGTTCCCTTGCTCTCTAGAACATTTCCGAAAACAACCTTGGTTTGGAGGGGGCCAAAGTCATCACAGAGTTCCTCCAGAAAGACGTCTCTTCGCTCTGGAACCTCCAGCTGTCAGGTGAGCCTGCGGGAGGAGGAGGGAGCGGGGGCTGGGGGACTGGGGCTGATCTGGCTCACTGCCCAAGGAAACTGAACAGCACATGGACGCTGTTCACTTGCACCCACCCGGTGCCTCCTCAAATGGTGCTCTGGGGCAGTGCCATGCCTGCTGTACCCCAGATCCTCCTCTGGGGGGGGGAATTCAGGGTCTCAGGGAACTAGACCACTGAGACCAGAGCCCTGCACTGATCCCCTGCTAAAACCTATCCCCCGCCCCATACTCTACAGCCACACTGGCCCTCAGCCCCCCATCCTCCCACTCCCATTTGGCTCTCCTCAACACACACACACACACACACACACACACACACTGTCTGGCTTTTCGCATGGACGTGCCTCTGGAAATTCTCCTTCCAATCATCTGCAAGGCCCATTCTCTCCTTCATCCCTGTGCCCTCTGACCTCCGCGGAGAGGACTTCCCCAGTCACCCTAGCGGCGGAACAGCTGCTCTCCATCCCCAGCACTCTGCGTCCCTTCCCAATGCTTCTTCAGAGCATGTGGTGGAGTGGTTATGCATTGGGCTGCAAACTGTAAGGTCGCCAGTTCAAAACCACCAGGTGCTCTGAGGGAGAAAAAAGAGGCTTTCTACTCTTATAGTCAGTCTTTGGAAACCCACGGGGTCCTGGTGATCGGAGCATGCTGGAGCATTCATGCCACTGTTGTAGCTAAGTTCTCTGCCTCAACCTGTGAGCTACACTACCTGTGGGCCAGACCAGCCTGTGGATCTTGTCGCTAGAGCTTGAGGCTCCTTCGAGACCTGCTTCCCCACGCTGCTGGTGTGTACATCACTGGAGCTTGAGGCTGGTGGATCCTGTCACCTTGCATTGCTTGTGTTCAATATCCCATGAGGACCTGCTTCACTAAGCTCCTGAGCTACTGACTGTTGGTGACCCACCTGCTGCTTGTTGCCTGTGGGCAGACTCTGCTTGCCTTGTCCCAAGGAGGACTCTGTTATTTGCTTCCTTGACCTTGGACCTGACAGCCCATGTGAGTTGAAGGACTTCCAGTGTATTAACTGTTCACAGAAGTGAGTTGAACTGAACCTCTGTGCTGCTGTGTGGACTAATTAGCTGTTATCTTCCTTCTCGCTGTATAAACCTGTCCTCTTATTTATATACAAAATCATAATTGTCCTGGTCCTATTTTTCTAGAGAATGCTGCCTAACACAGAGTCACGGGGCTGCGTCTCTTTATCTGGCTTATCTCTCTCTGTTCAGATGTTCTAAAATACTTGGATAAAGTTTGAGAGCTTTACTCAGTGTAGGCCGGTCATATTGCATATTAGGCTTCTAGGTCTTTTAACGTTTTCTGCTTATGGGAATGCAATTGCTGTTGTGTTTGCTCATTGGTGAGTACTGGTGTCTGGAAGCTATTACATCTTTGTACATGGATCCTATACCCAGAGCCCGATTGACTTCTCTTATGACTTCTAACCTTTGGTAGGTAGTGCTCTTGGGGTATCCAGGTAGCTGATCTGCAGGCCATGAGAGTGCTTCTCTTCTTTGCTGGTCTTCACAGCCCCTGAAGATGGCTTTGAGCTGCATTGCCTCCGACCTCGACAGCAATGTGGAGCTAGTGGAATCAGACTCTGGAGGACAGCATCCAGGAATCCGTGGCCCGTCACACTTCCCAGCTCCCTCGCCTCTCACTAACCCCGTGCTGTTGTGATCTCCGAGGCAGAGACAGCAGTTCCCAGTGCTGAATGTCTCATTTCAGACGTTGAGGAACTCCGTCTCTTATTTTAATGGCACGGGTGCCAGGCACTGCCAAAGGAGTACTTGTGATTGGACGGGTGCATCTCTTTATGCACTCATTCTCTCAGCGTGCGTCTGGTGAACACCGTGACGGGCCAAGCCTTGTTCAGGCACTAGAAATACAAAGGCGATTGTGCCGTGGTTCCTGCTCTGGAGAGCTCATGGCCCGGTGGCTCGTGGAAGAGGCGTGGCAAAGCTGGGCTAGTCCACAGCTAGGCTAGCTGGGTTTTAAACCATGATCCTTCCTTTTCTGCCTTCTAAGAAATCCCATTTAAGAGATCTTCCCCTCCCCCCACCTGCCAACCTCATCCCTCCTCACCGCCCCCACTACCTAGAAAAGCTACATTTTCTAGTAGAAATCATTATAAAATGGATGCAGGTAAAGGTGAAAATCCCCTATTGAGTCGGTTCCAACAGACAGCCTCATCTTTCTCCTCTAAAGAGGCTTTCTCCTCTAAAGATTTGAAACTCCAACTTTGTGGTTAGCATTCCAAGGCTTGTAGGGTAAAGGTCAACAGACTCTAATTCGCTGCCATCAAGTTGATTCTGACTCAGAGCAACCCGATAGGGCCCAAGAGAGCTCCCCTGTGGGTTTCTGAGACTGTAACACTTTACAGGAATCGAAGGCCTCCTCTCTCTCCCTAGGAGCAGCCGGTGGTTTCAAACTACTGACCTTGTGCTTAGCAGCCCGGCGAGTAACCCCTATGCCACCAGGGCTCCTTAATTGTGACCAAAACAATTTGGAAAGATAGTGGTCCTTACTGTGCAATATGCGACATGCCCTTCCCATCACTGACTTGTACCTGTAAAATGGTTGAACGGTTTGGTCCTATGATTTCACTATGATAAAAAAAAAAACTTTAAAAAAAATAATGATAAGCAAAACACCCAATTTTAAAGCAGAACCAGGATCTGGGAGGGGTGAGATTTCGATGAGGTAAGCAAGACCAAATTGGGCCAGGGCAAAGTCAGATTCTGTCCTTATTTTAAAATTTTTAAGTCCTGCTCACCCCAAGTTTCTGGCTCTGCTTTTGTTTTTTAAGAATACCATTTAAGAAATTACTGGTCTGGGTTCCTGAGTGTGGGGGCATCCCTCAAATTTTGCACCCACGGGTCCACTTCTGCTCACCTGGTCCTGGCCCTGTTGCTAAGATGCCGTTTGGGAGTTTTGTGAAGATGCTTCAGACTTCAGGCTGGGAGTCAGTGCTGCCAATGGACATGAAGGGCATGGTGAGCCGGCTCCTGGAACTGCCTGGGCAGTACTGGCAGAGACAGAAGAGAAATCAATTTCTCTTAATAACTGTTGTTCTTGGCCTCCTGGTGTCTTCTGTGTCTGTATATTCTGTGTGTCACCTGCACGGCATTGTTTCCTAATCAGATCGTTGCAAGGAAACAGACCCGAGGGCTGGGATCCAGGCAGGGAGAGGTGGGTTGCTAATACACCTCCCTTTCCGCAGGAAACAACTTCAAGGAGGAAGCTGCAACACTGCTCTGCCAAGCCCTCTCGGTAAGAACAGGGGCTGTAGGGAAGCCCCGAGGGGGCGGGCATCCCTGGGAGGCCTGGGGCGGAGTCTTCAGGGCTGCTGTGGACAGAGAGAAGTGAAGGCCGCTGGCATGGTTCTGGGGAACCGGTTTGGGTTTGGACCTGCTGCGCTTGGCAAAAGTCACAGGCGGCGATGCACAGGGCGTGTTTGGATGGCACCAGGCCCTCCCGGCAGCCCGCACCCGCTGCACAAATAGTGAAAAGGGGCACAACAAAGAATCGGAAATTGCCTTCAGTCTGAGCTCCGTGGCTCGTGGGCTTTTGGGTGTGCGGGAGCCCTTCCTGGTCCTGCCTAAGATAAGCGAAATTTTTCCAGGCAGAAGAGAACAAGGATCTCTCATGCCACTGTTTTCTTTCCCCAGTCCAATTACCGAATTAAGAACCTGGATCTGAGCCACAACCAGTTCTCTGACAAGGGAGGCGAGCAGCTGGGACAGATGCTGGGTAACTCCCCCCACCCCACGCCCGCCCCCCAGAGGCAGGGCCAGTGCCTGAGAGGGGCGGGTCCCCTATCAGAGAGGCTGCTTCTCTTCCTCCACCTATTACTGAATGTTCAGATCCTGGAAGAGGTGAGAACAACCCCCTAAGCAGGCTTAACGCCTGGAAGTGGGATGTTAACATTTTCAATGGATTAGAAGACAGTACAGGCAAAGTGCGAGGCTTGACTATAGAAGGCTCCAGATGGTGAGATGCAGCCTGAAGCCCAAACCCACCGCCATTGTGTTGACTCCAGCGCATGGTGACCCAGTCCCTGAGTGGCCCCATGCTGAAGCGGTCAACTGCTAGCCCAAAGGCTGGTGGTTTGAATCCTCCCAAAGGCACTACCAAGGGTCGCAGCCTCGGAAACCCTACAGCGCACAGTTCTCTGCCCACTCGGAGCGGCTGTGAGTGGGCACATGTGACGATGACAATCATCTTTATGGAAGCAGAATGCCAGGCCTTTCTTCCGAGGCTCTGTTGGGTGAGTTGGAACCACCGTTAGGCTGGCAGTTGAGGGTAAACAGAGTGTGCCATGCGGACCTTCAATGCAGCATGGTCAGCATCAACAAAGATGAAAGATACATTTCACAAGGAATCGTAAACTCATGTGTGTTAGTCTGCGTGGTCTAGAGAAGCAAATTCATAAACACGCAGATATAGAAGAAAGAGTTGTATGTACAAGAGGAATTAAATATTGAGAAAACATCCCAGCCCAGTCCAGATCAAGTCCCTAAGTCTGATATTAGCCCATAAGTCTGATACCAATCTGTAAAAGCCCTCCTCTGACTCACACAACGCATGCAATGATTCTTAATGCAGGACGATCACAGGCCAGTGGGTAGAAAGTCTTGGGATCCAATGGCAGAGTAAGCATTCAGCACTGGCAGGGGTCTCCACGTGGCTTCTCCAGCACCCAGGGCTGCATCAAGATAGGTCCCTGTGGCTTCTCCTCAGGGATGTCTCGCAGGGAGTCAGCCTTGTCAGTGGAGTGTCTCTCAGGGAGTGAGCAGAGTGAGAAAGTGTCTCCAGTCCCCAAGGAGGAAATACCAGAATTTTCCCAGAATCCTCAGGGGAAGGCCATGCCCACAGAGGCCTCATTGGCTGTGTGACCCAATTGACAGACCAGACTCCACCCCTTCACTCTTAATCCTCTCAAATCCCAAATTGACACCAGATTATGTAACTACCACATCATGGATGATTAAAGATGCCATGGACAGAAGACAAGCAACCGAAGGGAGAGAATATTTGCAACCTTTGCACACATTGAAAAGTCATGTTCAAAAATGTCAATTTTTTTAAATGCTAGACATCGATTTCAGGGGAACGATGAGGCTTCCCACTCCCTTAAAGAGGGAGCCGTCTCAGAGACCCACAGGGGCAGCTCTCCTCTGTCCTCTAAGGTTGCTCTCAGTCGGAATCGACTTGCTGGCATTGAGTTTGGCTTGGATTTTGTCTAGATCCACGAAAGGAGACCCAGTGGCCAAGGAAGGCGAGCACTGGGCTGCTGGCCACAGGTTAGCAGCTGGAAGCCCCCAACCCAGCCACTTGGAGGGAGGAAACAAAGTCGAGTTATATGATTAAAGGTACTGCACCCTAAAGCTAGAGGGCCAAAAGGGGAGAAACACGCTCAGCATGTCTCAAGATGAAAGAATGAAAAAGAAAACCCAAGTCTCAAGTTGAACTACTGAAGAACCCTATGGGCAAAATACTGAACCAGGCAGGCAGCTTCGAAAGAAGGAGGAAGAAGAACCAATGGACTTGGAGGAAGAAATCCAAGCCGCACTGAAGGCGTTAGAGAAAAACAATGACCCAGGAATAGACTGAAGGCCAATTGAAAAGCTCCTGCAAGCCGATGACGCATTCACGAGTCTATGCCAAGATGTTTGCAAGACAGCTACACAGCCAACCAATGAGAAGAGACTCCTACCAGTGCCCAGGACAAAGAAAGGCGACCCAACAGAAGGTGGAAATGATCGAACGGTATCATAATGTGACAGACAAGTGAAAGTTTGCTGAATGTAATTCAACAGCGGTTTCCGCGGTCCACCGACAGGGAGCTGCCAAAAGTCCAAGCTGTGTATCCAAGAGGATGTGGACCGAGTGGCTGCAGACATCACCGCCATTGGGAGGACGGTGCAGGACCGGGAAGTGGGTCACTCTGTACATGTGGTCTGGATGAGCTTGGACCCGACTGGGTGACACCGAACAAGAAGAAGGCCCTGTCCAGTGGGTATTGATGGGCTCGACCCTTAAACCTGAAAAGCTACGTTGAAATGGATGTGGAGTCTTCAGTGGCAAACAAGTTCATTTCAAACCAACAAAAAACTTAGCTAAGAAAAGCAGGAGGCATGGCCATAGGAAACACAGGGGTGGGTGGGGTGGGCTGAGTGACGGTATGTGGAGGGGGTGGCGGTGGATCGGTGGCATCAGAGTGTGCATTTGAACTCGGATGCTTTGGGACATCGGGGTGCTAAGATGACTCCCCTTCCTTCCAGCCCTCAACATCGGGCTCCAGGTGCTGGATCTGAGTTGGAATGAAATCCATACACGGGGAACTGTGGCGTTGTGCAATGGTCTCCGGGTAAGGCACCCCTTGGGAGTGGAAGCTTGCGTCCCAGTGGGGATGGCCAGGGCACTCTGGTGTGTGTCATCTGGAATCCGCATCAATTGGACAGCCCCCCCCCCGCCCCAGAAGGGTGACAAGGAAGGGACCTCATGGGCCCCCTTGGCGAGGGCATGCCAAGCTCTCATCAGCTGTGTTGCATGTTATTGGTCTCTCTTTCCCAATCTCTGTGGGCATTTTACTGTTTAGTATAAATCCTATCCTATCCAGGTAGACTAACCTTTGCTGGCATCCTAGGGGATAAGGAATGACCAGCAACAAAGGGAGCCCCTGTACTTGGGCTCTGGAAAGATCTGACTGGCTGCCTCTCCCATAGAGTGCCCAACCTGGGCACCAGCAGGGGGCAGAAGTCGGGGCCGGTGTGGATGGAGAAGCCACATGCAACTTTAATGCCAGCGCTCTTCTCCCCTCTCTCTGGAGGCCAACGTAACCCTGAGGATACTGGACCTCTCCATGAATGGATTTGGCAATGAAGGGGCTCAGGCCCTAGGGGAGGTCATCCGTCTCAACAGCTCCCTGATCTACATCGACGTCAGCAGCAATGACATCTCCAATGACGGAGCGTCCAAGATCAGCAAAGGACTGGAGGTCAATGACACCCTCAAGATCCTGAAGGTACCCTTTCCCTGAGCGGACAACGGCGTGCGTGCCTGTGTGTGTGTGAGAGCGCGCGCACGCACATGCATGCGTGTTGGAGGAGAGACCGTGTCATGGTGACATAATCTGGTGCCAACTTGGGCCTATTAAGAGCGAAGGGGTGGAGTTTAGCCTGTCCATCAGGTCACTGCTCGATGATCTCATTTGGAGGTGCTACGGAGATAAATAGCTCACTAGAGGCAGGACACACACACTCTCTGCTTGTTATTCCTGATGACGAGACACAGGGAGCTACACTAGAGCCCTGGAGCTGGAAGAGCCACATGGAGCTCCACGCCAGCGCTGAGATGCTTCTACTGCCACTGGATCCACAAGACTTCCCACCCCCTGGCCTGTGGTCTTCCTGCATTCGGCACCATTGCATGTGTTGTGTGAGTCTGAAGAGGACTTTACAGACTGGTATCAGACATATGATCTGGGCTGGGCTGGATTGTTTTCTCAATATTCCATTGCTCTTGAAATGTGGTTCTCTAGTCTACCTGGGCCAACACAGACAGCAGGTGATTTTGCCAGACACTGATTGAAGGACTCCTCAGAGAAATCGGTCTCATCCTTTCGAGATGTCTATATTCTCAACTCTTTGCTGTTCACTCAAGGTCACCCAGTGTCCTGATACCATCTCTTAGCTGGTCTTCCTTCCCCCCTTCTGGGCCACCTGAAGCCAGGTTTCCTGTTGGACCCAAATCTGACCCTGCCTCTCCCTCCATCTTACAGCCTTGAGCTTCCCATTACTGCTGCCGTTTCTGTTCAAGTCCAGTTCTCAGGATGCTGCTCCAGCCTCAGTTTACCCCAGGCTTTCCCTGATCTCTTCATCTCCTTCTTCCTACCACTGTCTTTAGCCCACTGTGGCTTCAGCCCAGGCTGCTTCCTCTTCCGGAACCCCTCTACTAGCTGTTCTACTCTGTCAGAACGCAGCTCGCACAGCTATGCTGGGGGGGGTCCCCTCTGGAGTTCACCAGGCCCAGCTTTCTACTCAGGCAAATCGTACTGCACTTTCTAAGGGCCCTCACTGAGTGACTGGTTGATGTCAAACCTCGCCCCATAGTGTGAAAGCCCCGCCTTTCTCCCTCAGAGCAGCTGGTGGTTTCAAACTTCTGGCCCTTTGGATTACAGTCCAACTCATAACCACTGTGCCACCAGGGTTCCTGCTGGACATAGGAGGGGCTTTAAAACAATGGGGAAAATCCATTGCTTTTAATTCCGTTTTTTCCATGAACATTTTGTAGCTTCCTCATATAGTTGAAGCCAAGCAAACAAACAAACTCAACTGGCCTCTCGTCAATTCCCACAGTGGCCTATAGGCCAGAGTAAGACTGCCCTGGTGGACTTGTGAGGCTGGACATTGTGTTTTAATCAAGTGTCCTTTCTTCCCATAGAAGACAACATGAAACATACTGTAATAGGAACACCCAGTCCCTTTGCAGTAGGATTCAAAGTGCATACAAACCGGAATGCAGAAGTCAAGCACGGAGTCCTGCCAGCATTCTTGAGCTTTAGAGAAACTGCATACCAGAAATGTACAATTCCAATATTAGCCCATCTGAAAACTTTACTTTCCATAATACAAAGGCGATACTCTGGTTTGCAAAATATTCATCTTTTTACTAAATCAACTACATCAACATTTAAAATCATCAAAATTTTAGAATTTATAAAGATGAGCTATAAAAATATATTGGCAGTCACTTTTACAAAGGTACCATTCACTTTGTTACAAGAGTCTCTAATATGAAATTGCACTACAAACGACTATCCATGCACAAAATCCTCCTGAAAAAACCTGGGTAAGCATGTTCAGAAATTTGGGTTTTTTTTTTTTAATCTGCTAACATTTTAAGGCCCTGTAACATCCCATTCTATTGTAGCACAACAGAATAAGTAATGGATAATTCAACTGAGTAGAGAATATAAAATCAAAACACTATTATGTATTTGTAGAAAATCACCATTTCCAAAATAATCAAAGACAACTTAAAACCATTAAACTTTTAAGTTGCTAAAACTACCAAACTTTTAAGTAATTCTCTTTGCATTCGAATGAAAAACTTATAAAAATCACAGCTCCATTCAGGTACCTTCTGTGCCTTTTAGGACAAGACCTCAAAAATAATCATCCTAAAAATTATTATTATTATTATTATTATTACCCAAGGCTCAAAGGCACTCTAAAAACCCCACTCTCGAGTACAATAACTTTAATGACCCACTTACAAGGCATGGCCATAGAATAAGTATACAGGATCAGAATGCATACTTTACACATTTACTTATGCATTGATTTTTCTGGTGCCTTGGTAATGTGAAGTTATTAGCAGAAACAAGGACATGGACACACACAGGCTCCTCAAAAGGTGGATTCAAAGACAGAGTAAGAAAAGCAAATCTTGAGGGTAAATTTATGTTTTTTAAAAAGGCAATTCACCCAATCTTCATTTTGTCTGCCATTGGGGTAGTTCTGACTGCTGTTAATTTAGGCAATTCGGACTGCGGGAAGTTCATGGCCTGTGTCTGAGTCGGTTCACTTTTTACTGAGCTTCTAATTAAGACAGAAGCCTGCTGGAGGTCATTTCCCCTTTATCCTCTCTCACCAGAGTTCTTGTAGGAGATACTGATCTCTAAGTTGCAAAAGCCTTGATAAAAAGCTTAATTTTTTACCTTTTATACACTCCATTAAATTAAAAAGAAATCTGCCTAAATTTTTGGTCAAGTCCATATATATATTTTAAGAGTCACACTCTTATCCGTATAAAGATCTGTGTTAGACAGGGTTCTCTAGAGAGACAAAACCAGATTGCCAATAATTATATAGATAGATAGATAACACAAGAAATGAACTGTTAAATTACATAAGATAGAGAGATAGATAATACAAGAAATGAACAGTCAAATCATAAAGCAGTACAAATGGCTCAGTGCAACTCACTCCATGAGACAGTTGTGAGACACTGTCAATCCTTCAAGTCTTGAGGGCCACCAGGTAGCCCTATGTAGAGAGATCCAGGCTATCCCAGCACAGGCAGCAAACAGCAAGGCAGGTCACCAACTGTCAGCCAGGTCACCAACTGCCAGTCAGTCCCCAGTTCAAGAGATGTAAATTCCAATTGTGTGGTGAAGGGGGTCTTAAAGGAACCTCAAATTAAAGCGACACAATTCACAGGTTGTGTAGCTTGAAAACTGAGGCACATACAAGCAAGGCAGCCGCACACTGGTCTGATGATCAAAGAGCAAGAGACAAGAAAGGCAAGGCTCACCGAGCCATTTATCTCTCCGTCCTTCAATTAATCCCACATGTGTTTATTGGTCAGGCTGGCACAATAAACTACCTCAATCCACCCCTTACCAACCTGGCACCTGTACACAATTCTTTAGCCATATATACTTATATAATTTCCGGACATTGATGAAATCATACTTATACTTAACATCAATCATCTGCCATACATATAAGTGAAAAAAACACTGAGTCCAATTGTATCTGATATATCATACCCGAACAAAGGAAAGATATGCAATAAGCACATAAAAAGAAAATACATTGACAATTACAAACCTCGCTTTTGCAATTGATCATGTGGTCATAATTGATAGGTAGAACTACCTTCTTCTACTACCCATTCTGTATTACCTTTGCCATCAGCAAGCTCCTCAGCTGGCTGTGGTTTTTTACCTGGCAGGGTGACCCAGACCTTCATTCCTGAGGGGTCTAGGTCATTATAAGTCCTGTTAGGATTGGGTTGCTGTAACTTACCATTTACTTTAAACACAGGGCATGGTAGCACAAGAGTCGGCCTATGGGATCTCCTGGATTCCAGACATATTCTTCTTTACCTCCATTATGTAACACCAGTCCAATTTCTCCTTGGTAATCAGGATCAATCACACCACTCAGTACAATGACACCCTTCCTGACCTATTGATCCAAAGGCATGAGAAGCCCAAAGTGGCCAGGGGGCATTCTCAGCTGCCAGTTCAGTGGAATCCATGCTGTGTTTCCAGGTGGGAGAGTTCCTTCCTTCGGGACCAGGACCTCCAGGCCTGAGGAATACTGGGTTGCTGGGACAGGAAGCAAAAATGATGCAAGGGGATCACTAGGAGTAATAGTGAGTGATGCCACTCCAGCTTCCACCCCTTGGTTCCTGGACCTATGAATTCTGGCTATTGGAGACACAGCACCATATATTGGCCACTGGTTTAGAGCATATACAGCTTCCTGGAGAACATTGCCCCAGCCCCGCAAGTTGTTGTCACCTAGTTGGCGCCATAATTGTCTCTTTACGAGCCCATTCCATCGTTCTATCAAGCCGGCAGCTTCAGGATGATGAGGAACATGATACGACCAGTGGATTTCGTGGGAATGGGCCCATTGCCGCACTGTATTTGCTGTAAAGTGAGTTCCTTGATCTGAAGCAATGCTATGTGGGATGCCATGGCGGTGGATGAGGCATTCTGTAAGTCCACGAATAGTAGTTTTGGCAGAAGCATCACGTGCAGGGAAGGCAAATCCATATCCAGAGTAGGTGTCTATTCCAGTAAGAACAAAACGCTGTCCCATCCATGATGGAAGTGGTCCTATGTAATCAACCTGCCACCAAGTTGCTGGTTGATCTCCCTGAGGAATGGTCCCATATCTTGGACTTAATGTTGGTTTCTGCTGCTGGCAAATGGGGCACTCAGCAGTGGCAGTGGCCAAGTCAGCCTTGATGAGTGGAAGTCCATGTTGCTGTGCCCATGCATAACCTCCATCCCTGCCGCCATGTCCACTTTGTTCATGTGCCCATTGGGCGATAACAGGGGTGGCAGAGGAAAGAGGAGGACCAGTCTCCACAGCGCATGTCTTATCCACTTGATTATTAAAATCCTCCTCTTCAGAGGTAATCCTTTGGTGAGTGTTCATGTGAGATACAATTACCTTTACTTTGTTGGCCCATTAAGAGAGGTCTATCCACATACCTCTTCCCCACACCTCCTTGTCACCAATTTTTCCAATCATGGTCCTTCAAATTCCCTGACCATCCAGCCAAGCCATTAGCCACAGCCCATGAATCAGTATACAGTCTCACATCTGGCCATTTATCCTTATATGAAAACTGAACGGCCAGATGCACTGCTTGAAGTTCTGCCCATTGGGAAGATTTCCCTTCACCACTGTCCTTTAAGGAGATCCCAGAAAGAGGCTGTAGTGCTGCTGCTGTCCACTTATGAGTGGCACCTGCATATCGTGCAGAGCCATCCGTAAACCAAGCATGACTTTTTTGGTCTTCAGTTAAAGTATAGTAAGGAACTCCCCAGGAGGCCATAGGTGCAGACTGGGAGAAAGGAGGCAATGTGACAGGAGTGGAGACTGTGGGCATTTGGGCCACTTCTTCATGCAGCTTACTTGTCCCTTCAGGTCCTGCTTTGGCCTGATCGCGTATATACCACTTCCATTTAACAATGGAGTGTTGCTGCTTATGTCCAACTTTATGATTCCGTGGGTCAGACACCCAGTTTGTGATAGGTGGTTCAGGCCTCATGGTGACTTGGTGGCCCATGGTGAGGCGTTCAGTCTCCACCAAGGCCCAGTAACAGTCCAACAGCTGTTTTTCAAAAGGGGTGGGGGTAGTTGTCTGCAGAGGATGGCAGGGCTTAACTCCATAATCCCAATGGTCTACCCTGTGATTCACCAATAGGGGTCTGCCAAAGACTCCACACTGCATCTTTATATACAACTGACACCTCTAGCAGCATTGGGTCAGCTGGATCATATGGTCCCAGTGGCAAAGCAGCTTGCACGGCAGCCTGAACTTGTTGAAGAGCCTTTTCTTGTTCTGGGCCCCACTCAAAATTGGAGGCTTTTTGTGTCACTTGATAAATAGGTCCAAGTAGAACACTCAAGTGAGGGATATGTCGCCTCCAAAATCTGAAGGTCCACTAGGCATTGTGCCTCTTTGTTAGTCGTTGGGGGCACCAAATACAATAGCTTATCCTTCATTTAGTAGGAATATCTCGACATGCCCCAAACCACTGGACCCCTAGAAATTTTACTGATATGGAGGGTACCTGAATCTTCGTTGAGTTAATTTCCCAACCTCTTGTATGCAGATAGTGTACCAATGAATCTAGAGTCTTTGATACATCCTCCTTAGTGGGTCTGTAAATTGGCTTGGGTCTAAGGGAAATAATGGGTGGTGAGGGTGTTTCCTGGGTGCTCTCAGCAACATCTTGTAAGGCATCTCCCTCAGGCAATGCTACTGATGCAGCCTGACCTGGCATATCAACTTGAATAATTTGGCTCATCTGCTCAGGTGTGGATTGTGAATTCATACTTTCAGCAGTGAGGAGTGGATCTATTGACTGGGGGAGATGCCTTCAGTGGGTTTTGCTCTTCTACTCCAGTTGGAGTTTGATTTCCCAGAACAGCACTCGATCTCCCAGCATCTGACCTGATCTTTCTTCTCTCTGCGACACTCTTTTTCATCCGCCTTATTTCTCTCTTCAACGGGGGTTGGTCTGTCATGTTGTCCAAGATGTACGAGTCGCAGGAGCTGTCATCCCACCATCTGGGACAGTGAAGCGGCTATCAGGGTGGTCCGGAAGTGGTCTGTCTGCGTGTCTCTGGAAGCAGTTGGTGCAAACACTTGGTTGCTGAGCAAAGTGTCCGCTGTCCCTCAGAGGTCTGCGCATACTAGGCCAGGTTGTACCTTGCTGAGAACAGCCGGAATCTGCCCTGGCTCATGTCCAAAACCCCTGTACTCCCCCTGTATCTGCCCTGGCCAGCCGTAAGGCTCCACGTGGGAAAATGGCAGTGCCCTGTCCAGTGCGAGTCTGAGAGATGGGAGTTGGAAGAGATGTAGAAAGGACAGTAGGAAATCCAGGGCTTTTCTGCCCCATGTAGCTTCCGAAGAGAAGTCTTTCAAATGTTTCCTGTAAGACGGCGTTGTGCTGGACCCCTCTGCAGTCAGATGGGGCCCGAGACGCCTCGCTCTCTGATCAGGATTGACCTGCTGTCTCGGAGGTGTTGCTCTTATGGGGATCTTCCATACTGTGGCCGCCACCACCTCACTACTGTCTGGGGCGGGCACTGCAATGCTCCCCTTCCCAGGGAGGATCCCAGTTCCCTTCCCACTTCCCCACCCCTCACACCACCAGGGGATGTGCCTCTCTCTCGGGGCTGACTGGACAGGTGGCAGTGTCAAGTAATACCACCTGCTATCCTAGGGTACATGGCCGCCTCATTTAACAACCACCCCCACCCCGCCAGCCCCCTGCACTGGTGGCTTGATCTACTCTAGGCCGAGTCGGAGGTTGTAAATCTTCAAAGGAGCAAAAAGCCTCATCTTTCTCCCATGGAGCAGATGGTGGGTTTGAACCGCTGACCTTGCCATTCACAACCCAACATGTAAGCCATGACACCACCAGGGCACCTGACTCGATGGCTAGTGCATATTTATTAAATGCCCAGTGAATATTTATTAAAAGCACACGTGCCTGTCTCATGATAAATTAATTTGCTTTGTGGAGCTGGTTAATCATAAAGAGGCTTCCGGGCAGCTGGGAAACAGAGGAACGATAAGGACTTCTGCTAATAGTTCTCCTTTCGGGGGCGCCTACCAGGAGCCAGGCCATTTGCCTCTTAATTCATGGCCCAAACCCCAAAGAGTGGGCTCTTTCAGTGGCACTTGTCAGATGAGAAAGCAGGCTGTGACTTGCTTGGGTCACACAATAAGCAAGAGGCAGAAGGAAGGCAGCTCAACTGGCCTTGCTTTGACATCCTGTCCCCTCGGGTGGGAGGTACTCCAGGGATCCCTGACAAGGGGACTTGATAGAAGAAGAGAGTTCGTAGTTCATAAAGACGAGTCAGCTGTGAGAGGACAGCCACCTTGGGATTGGCAAGGTGACAAGATGGAATTGTGTTCTGGCTGGTGGACAGAACACAGTGACTGGCTCAGACCAGCCCAACCAGACCAGCCCAACCATCTGATGGCCAGGGGCCCTGGAGCAATTCCAGCCTGGGTGGATGGGGCCAGGCGTAACTCAGAGAAGAGACTAGCCCCGGCTAGGAGTGGTTTGCCCTCAGTGGCCAGTAAAACCAAGATTTTTGGTTTTGTTTCATTTAATTCCCCCCCACACACACTTTTTTTTCTTGTTTGTTGAGATGAACTTGTTTGTCACTGAAGGCTCCAAGTATATTTTAATTTTACTTTTCCTATTTTTTTAAGTCACTCAAATCACTGTTTAGGCTGGAAGGATCAGGACTCCAGAGGGATTTTTAAAAAAAATAAACATACCCTGTTTCCCCAAAAGTAAGACATCCCCCGTAAATAAGACCCATTACTGTTTTGCCTCGCTGAAACATAAGGCATCCACCCCAAAATAAAACCTCCCCAAAAATAAGGCCCACAAAGCTACTGTGACTCTGGACCATAGCGGCGGGTGCCGCCACGCAGCTCACTGTTGGCCACAGAGCAGCCGGAGCAGACAGGAAGTGCAAGGTCTCTTTTAATAAAACAATAAATAATAAATGTATACCGTGTTCTTCTCAATGGAAAAATAAGCCATCCCCTGAAAATAAGACCTAGCACATCTTTGGAAGCAAAAATTAATATGATACTGTCTTATTTTTGGGGAAACAGGGTACGATATACATTACACAGCCCATCTCAAGAAATGAAATCAAAAACAATCTCCTGTTAAATCCTCCATTTTTTTTTCACTTTTTAAAATTCTCTTTTCTGGAGTATCCATGCATGTCCCTACGGTTCCAGCCCTCAGCAGCTCCCGCACCCCTGGACCAGCGTCCGAATCCCACTGGAAGCCTATCAGGCCTGTGATCTGGCCCCAGCTTGGGGGCCTCATTCTCTCTGCTCCTGCCTCACAAATCATTGCTGTTGCCCCAATGCCTCCAGATGTTTCCTCCTGTGCCGCCCTCTTCTCAGGAATGTGTTAGTCTCTCCTCTGACATGCTCCGCCCACCCCACACCCCTCCCTTCTTTAGACCTGACCAATCCCCTTAGTCCTCCAAGGCTGAACTCACACAGCCCTCCTCCCCCTGTGCTGGGTGCCCCTTTCCTTGCTTCCATTGTGACCCAGGTGTACCCCGTACTGCTATGGTCACACTTCTGACACCTTTGATTCTGCTACAGTGTACGCCCTCTGGATGCAAGACCTTATGCCTGTCTGGGAGCCCTGGGGCCTTAACCCAGTGGTGGGCACCTGGCAGGCCCCACTTACCTTTGCTGGATGGATGAGCAGTGAGGTAGACGGGTGGGTGGATGGATGGATGGATGGATGGATGGATGGATGGATGGAAGGAAGGAAGGAAGGATGAACAGGGAGTTAAGAGCTTACAGAGAAGTCTGGAAGGCAGGCAGCGATGGTGATTTGGTGGGGGAGATGAAGCCATGGTCTGAGCAACCTCCTCCTGTCTCATCTCTCCTCCCACAGCTTTTTCTGAACCCCCTGAGCATGGAGGGAGCTGTGTTTCTCATCTTGGCCATCAAGAAGAACCCAAAGTCCAAGATGGAGGAGCTCGACATTTCCGTAAGTCATCAAAGGCAGAAAGTGCAGCGTGTCATGGCCCCCTCAGCCTGCCAGGGCCAGCACCCTGCCCCCCCCCCCAGGCCTTCCTACCAGCACTCCATGAGAAAGCCGCTCTGCAGGGCATCGCTCTGCTTTCTCCAGGGTCTGATTCCTGGAGAGAGCTACTTAGTTAAAAACGTGGCCGTGCGAAACAGCGGAACAGGTCCCAAGCCACGAACCCCTTCTGAGGATGGGTCTGAGGAGACAGAACAGCAGGGGGCCCGAAAGAGGAGTCAGTTACAGCCTCCTGCGGTCCCCACTCGTTTCGGAATCACGGGAGCTGACACCTCCTTATGTTTCCTGCCCATAGTCTGGCCTGTGGTGCTCAAAACATCATGTAAGGGTGACAGAGCCTTAACTTTGACGAAGGGGGGAGGTGCCAAGGAGGGGAGAGCAGGCTGCTGCCAGGTACTGGCTTCCTTGGCCTCAAGTGACCACAGAGATGGAAGCTGGTCCTTGACTTGCCTGCCATGTGTACACATCCCCCACCCCGTCAGTGATATCATGCCCGTCTGCTCACTGGATCTCTGCACTCAGAGAGGCAGGCCCCGCCCTGCTCCTCATTTCTCCTTTGCGCCTAAGAGGAAATAAGCAGAGAGATTTGGGGCTTAGGTACACAGCAGGCAGGGAGTAGACCCAGGGCTCCTCCCGGGCACAGAGTTCCCCACCCAGGCAGTGTCCCAGCCCTCCTGCAGGGTTTTACCCAAATAGGATGCTTGTGCGTCTTAAAGTTTGGATTTTGTAATTTTAACAGTTTGGTTAACAGATACTTCCCATCTCACCCAGTTCGATAGACTAAACATATTAAAAAGGGGCTGTGCAGTCATCCCTACTGTCCATTGTGGACAAATAGGAAGTTTGGTTGAGATGATTTTACTGGCTGGCGATTTCGGTGGTGTTTTGAAGACTGGACCTCAAGCTTCTTGAAGCGGAACCGGAAGTGAAATGTGCATCTAGACCAAAGGGCTTCACAAAGTTCACAGAACGTGGAAAGAGAAGATGATGGGATTTTTCACACAGACTTTTAAAAAACATATTTTTAATGGGTGAATTTTATTTCAAGAAAGCTATGGCCGCCAAAGAAAAACAACCGAGTCCCCTCTAGGTCCTGGCTGAGGGCAGAAGTAGCCATGTGACAGGACACAGAGGGCCACACCGCCTTGTAGTGCACTTCGTCCAGCCTGAGTGACCGGTTTGAGGAATTTCCAGATCACAGTGGCAATATGAACTTGAGTTTCAAGGGGGGTGAGCACCAGCTGTGATTCCATGAGGTGGGAGAGACTGATCACACCTCCCAACTCCTATCCAAAGCCCCAGCTGAGTGGATGAGTTCAAATCCCCTTTAAAAAATTGTGGCCTCATTGAGCGGAGGCCAGCTTGAAACAGTGGGGTCTGCAGTCTGGCTTGCTACAGTTGTAAGCGCTGTAGGCTTTGTGGCCTGCTCCCTCATGTGATCCACTTAGACAGTCGGTCATGCCAGGCCACCGCCAATCCCACATAAAAGCCGAGTAAGAAGATGGGTGACAAGATGGTTAGGAATGTTCGTGAAGTGGCTTCTTCATAAAGACCCAGGCCCAGGAGCCAGCAACAGACCCCGTGGCCTGCACTGGCCCCTCCTCTTCTATGGCAGAGGGTGTGGTGAACCAGGGCCAGGTGGAGGCAGCGGGGCATGGGAGGCACCTGAACAGCTCTTGCTGTCCAGCCCTGAAGGGCGTCCAAGAACGCCCTCGTCATCTCTGGGCTAGCCCCCATCAAGTTGCAGGACCTTTCTGAAGCCCCCCCTTGCTAGAAAGAACGCCATTAGAAAACAGGATGGAAAACACCTGCTTTTCGCGCGACTGGGTTCCTCCTCCAGAGCTTGTGTCGTCTCCTCCAAGAGCCTCTCTCCACCCCGCTCCCCCGGGTCCACCCTGCCTCTGAGCCTCAGCCACTGACCCGTTCAGAGTCTGGGGGCAGTGGTTCCTTTCCCTGCAGGGCAGGCTGGCAGCTCAGACGAGTCACTGCCTTGGGGCGCTTGGGTACGCCATGGAAGTGATGCTGTGTTGACACTAGATGGCGTATGAACCCTGAGCTATGAGCACACTGCCATCTGCAGGAGGAGGTCTGGATTGGCTTCTCTTTCCCTTTTGTCAACGGCTCTGCCGCAGCCCTACATGTTCTCTAGAAAGTCCACAGAGGGAGTAGGACTTCAGCCCTTAAGCCTGGAAGGATTTCTCTGAGAAGCCAAACGCTACCCAGAGGGACCTCTAAGGGAGGAGGCCCGTGGACGAGGTTAGTGGAGCCAGCTGTTACCAGGCTCTCAGTCACAGAGTCTGCTCTTCTGGTGACCCGTAAGCCAGCTTGGAGGACACTTCCGAAAGAGGACTTCCCCGTTCATGCTGGGCCACAACGGGATGGCTGGAATAGGCTGCCACCTCCCCCAGAGCCCTTGCGTGGTGTCAGCATGTTTGTAAGTTACAGCTTGTCAGTGGCCACCTGAGAAAGAACAGAGTTGAGCCAGCCGTGTGGCACAGCGTCACCAGATGACAGTACATGAGTACATCTACCCCGAATCATGCCCAGAGCTGACAAGTCAAATCGTACCCCACTGAGAAAACTCAAAGAGATGGAATACGCCGACTGGCTTGGGTGGAAGCCCCCACGCCCACCCCCGGGGCCAGCGGGAAGGTAGAACAGTGGCAGTAGCAGGACCCTTCCCGAGAGAGCTCCCCTCCCTCCCCACCACAGAATGTGCAGGTATCTGAGCAGTTCGTGAAAACCCTGGATGGGGTGTATGCCCTTCACCCCCAGCTGGATGTGATCTACAAGTCAGTGCAAGGCCTCTCCGCCAAGAAAACTGCCTACCTGTGGACAAACCCCATGAAACTGATCCAGGTAAGCCTCTACCTTCTTCTCCCAGCCTCCAGGTCCCCTGCCAAGAGCTGACCTGTGATACCCCATTGGCCACCCAGAGCGCCCCTCCACCAAGACTTCTCCACTCCATGAAGAGAAGAACTGAGAACTGGTTGGTGCAGGGGGTCTGCAACAGCCCCCCACCCTGCCCCCAACCTCCCCCCCCCAGGCTCCACCACATATTAAATGCACCACCCATCAAAGGCAGGCGCCAAAGCACAGTGCCCCCTCGTAAAAGTTTGTTACCTGCAAGATGTCACGGGGTCAGTTCTGACCCACGGCGCCTCAGTGCAACAGAGTAGAACTCACAGTGGGTCCCCTAAGCTGGAATCTATACAGAAAGGAGCCCTCAGGTTTGGTGGGTAAGGGCTCAACTGCTCACTGGAAGGTGGGCAGTTCAAGCCCACCAGCCCTTCCATAGAAGGAAGATGAGGCGGTGTGCTTCTGTGAAGGCAACGACCCCAGAAAGGGTTGTACTGTGTCGTGGGGTGCAGTATGTGTCATAATGGACTAGCCCGCAGGGGGGCTAGTTGGTTGGGATCTTGACAAAAGCAGGTTCCTAGGCCTTTCTCCCAAGGAGACACAAGGCAGCTTTGAACCACCAGCCTTTGGGTCCAATAGCCGAGCACTGAGCCACTGTACTACCAGGGTTCATGGTCAGCAACCCGCACACGCAGGCTCTTCTCAACACTGGGCTAGGTAGGACTCCTGCACACTCCTAGGGTCGAGCTAGGTATTTGGTGGCTGCAGCTAATGAGGGATACCCGAGTCCTGCCTTTCCTAGGTAACTTGGACGTGGCTAGCGTCTTTGGCGGGGTGGTTTCAGTGAGTGGTGGGAGGCAGAAGCAAGAGTGAGGATAATGGACCAGAGAGCACGAGAGCTGAAAGGGCTGTCCCAGCGCTTCCAGGATGACCACTTTCACCTTGCATGGCAGCTCACAGCTCTCCACACCCCTACCCTCCACCCCACCCCCTGCTGCAGACCAGGAATGGGGAGATTGCTGTGAAAATGCTGATTCGGCAGGTCTGGGCCCCTGCTCCCACCACCCAATTCTATGCCTCTGGTTCCAGGGCCCCTGCAGGTTGTGTGCTAAGTTCTAGAAGGCTAAGGAGTGTCAAGGTTTTTAACAAGTAAGAGAATCTCACCTGGAAGCAAGTGGGGAAGCTTGTTTTATAAAACACCCAAAATGGTTGCCCAAATGGCTGCTGCTTCTGCCACCGCCAGGAGCCACCCACCGGCATGACTCCCCAAGCCCACACTCTGCACCCCAGACTCTCCCCAAGCCTCACACCTGTGTGTCACACACTGCCTGGCCAGTCCATCCCACGCCAACCCCCAGTAGCGAGGGCCCATTTCCATCCTGCCAGCACCCACTGGAAGGAAGGAGGGGTTGAGGGTCCCCCACAGGGTCCCCCACAGCACTCAGCACGCCTCATAGAGCCGAGTGAATGAGGCTCGCTGTGGATAGGATGGATGGCGATATCCCTGCGAGGCCGGCATGGGCACGTTCAGTTGGTGGTCAGGATGGAGAGCTGGACACGCAGATTTGGGGACCATCCCAGAAGGGTGAGAGTCAATATGCAGGGGTGGGGAACAAGAGCAGAGGCCCGGGGCTAACCCCTGGAGATTCCGTGTGAGCAGGACATCTACAGGGAACTTGCGGTGGCTCAGCTGCTAACCGAAGTGCTACCAGAGGCTCTGGGGGAGAAACACGCTGGAGGTCTGCTCTTGTCACGATGCCAGCCTAGCACACCCAATAGGGCGGTGCCACACCATCAGGCAAGATCCGATGAGGGAATTGTACTCCAGCTTACATTCTGAGCACCCAGCTGATCGCAAGCCTGGGATGACTGGGAAAGCCAGAAACCCATTTGCAGAGTCCCCGCGGGGATTCAACCTCCATTTAGTTTCCTCAGACCATTCATTGGTCAGGCGCGTGAATGACCTTGCTGTCAGGTGCATTGCACTGGCAAGTGGATTACTGCAGAAACGGTTAGTTTTAAATTGAACGTAGTATCATTTGTTTTCCCTTGGGGTCTATTTTTCGTTTGTTGTTCTGCTTTCCCTTGGATGGAGGTTTTTCTCTGTTCTATCATCATTGTTGGGGGATGGGGTTGATATGATTCTCTTTATATGAAACCCAGGATAGAGTAAATCTATAGGGACAGTAACAATATTAATAGTTCCTTAGGGTTGTAGCAGGAGGTTTTGGGCTGGTGGTAATGGGGAGCTAATAATCATGGGTAAAAAAAACAAAATGATCTAATATGGATTATAGGGATGATTACACAACTCTTTAAATTATATATTCAAGCCATTGAATTATACGCCAAAATGAATTGTACATCAATAAAACTGGTTTTTAAAACACACATACGAGCAATGGATTATGGTAGCAATTGTACAATTCTGCTCGACACGATTAACTATGGAACGATATGATACAAATATTAAAAACAACAATAAATAAACAAAATGCAGAAGGACCGTCAAGATGTGCAGCAAAGCTACACCCTGAGCCAGGCTGGGGGCTCGATACTACACAAGGGCTAGCGTATGGGAGACTCAAGTTTTCTTAGCGTCTCCTCGGCCTTTTCTGGTCTGGGATCTCGGGTGACCATTGGACAGGCAGTGGGAGTTGTTAGATTCGCTGGAAGATCAAGGGTTTGCTCCTGGCCTTCCCTACTTTTCTCAGAGCTATGCGGACCAGCAAAAGACCACCATCCTGGACTTTTTCAAGAATTTGAGCCCCACCGGAGCAATGAAAATGTCAGTGGGGCAGTTCAGGAAGATGATGCTGCAGGTATGTTGGTCTTTCTGTGCTTGGGTACTGGGGCTGGGGTGGGGGGTGGGGGCACGAGAGAGAGGGAGAGAGAGTGCACGCCTCCAGGGACTGGTGCTGTGGGCAGCTCACCTCATTTATCTGGCCAGAAGGGAAGCCAGAAACCATAGCCCACCCTCGACACCCCTACTAAAAGCCATTCTGTACCCTGGATGGTTTGTGGCCCCAAGATGCCACCTGAACATACATGCTTCATTTCAAAGGTCCTTCCCCCATTGTGTTTGCTGGGCAGCTGAGAAAGGGAGGGAGACCACATCGCAAAGCCCCAGTTTTCCCAACTGTGGTCCTAGCATTGTTCCCCGCCCCACGTGAGGAGGCCCTAGAAAGGCACTCTTAAAGAGGGCCCTCAGAGACGCCCCAGAAGAAAGCTGGACCCGCAGGAAGAGGACCCAGGAGGGGAAAGTCTGCCTGGATTCAGACCAAGCTAGACTGACCACTCAGTGTCCATGCCCATGGGGAGGAGAGTCGACCAGGGGAAGGGAGCAGGAAGAGAGAGTGAACCTCGCCAAGCTGCAAAGGGCAGTTCCTATCCACCCCAGGCCACCCACTTCACTGACCTCTGGTCCTCCTTCGCCTTGAGTGATGCTCACAGAAGGGAGACCTTCTGGAATCAGGCAGTGACCCATGGGCAGGGCCTCTTCCTGTTCCCCCACTGTGTGGGTTCGATCTCCCGTGGGACCTCGGTTGGCAACCGTGGTGCCCAGTCAAGCGAGGCACTCGTGTGTGGCCGTGAGAGCGAGGCCCACCAAAGAGCGGCTGGGCACAACGCCCCATTAAGTGCACGCGTTCCATTCCCTCAGCAAAACAAGGTGCCGATGAACCGATACCAAATCCGGGAGCTGGTAAAGAAGCTGGATGAGAAGAGTACAGGCATGGTGAGCTTCAGGTCAGCCCAGGCCCGCCCGCGGCCCCCACCGATCTCCTGGCCACTCGGGCATGGTCTTGGTTCAAAGGGCTTGGCTAAGTCAGCCTGAGCTCATTGGGCCCTCCCCCAGCCCTGCGGCAAGTGGCTGCCTTCTCCGGGCTCCCACATTGAACCCCAATGTGTACTCACCTTCCCCTCTTGAATACCCTCATTTAGCAGAACTAGTGAGCCCCAGCCATGTGCTGGACAGAGGGAGGCACAGCCCAGGACTCACGCCTGGAGGAGGGAGCCTGGGGAGCAGACTGCTAGGCCGTGGGAAGGAGGGGTGGTCACGTGCAACAATAGCCCAACGAGCCAGCAGTTGGGTGGGAGGGGAGCTGTTTCAGCCGAGTCTGGCAGGACAGACAGACCTAGACAACAGGGGTGACTGCCCAGACAGAGGGCAGCAAGGACAAAGTCGTGAGTGTGGGGACCCAAAGGCCATTGACCTCTGGTGTGGTTTGGGGGCAGGGTTGGGTGGTGACGTGGATGGCCTTGATTTGATGGAAAAGCCAGCAGAGCAGGAACCACAGCAACCAGCCCCCATGGTGCCCCTCACATGTGCCAAGAGCTCTGCTCTTCAGTCACCGGCAGGGGACCCAACCCCGCAGTACCCAGTGATCACCCCCACTGGAATCCCCCCACTCGGCAGAGGACGCTGCTGAGCTGTAACATCTGAGTCCCACATCTGGAACAGTGCAACACTGGCCATTAGCCCGGGTCCAAGTGGCCCCACAGCCCACCCCTGTACCCCCTTCCTGCCACCAGCTGTCTGGCACCCAAGCACAGGCTGGAGGGGAAGGGGGCTCCCACCAGGTACCCCTGCCCCACATCCCCTACTCCCCATACCTCTGCCTCTCTGGATGTCTTTCAGTGGAGGAGGCACGGACGACCAGGGGCTAGTCATCGTAAGAGGCCCTGCCCTATTACTGCTGAGGAGCTCTCCGGTCTGAGCCCCACGCCCTGTGTTGGCATGGGATCTTGATGGTAGCACTCAAAAGGGTTAGCGAAGGTCCTGTGGGGCAAACATGGAAAGTGACAGGCACTTGTTGGGGTCCCTCAGGGTGACACTGCCATCCAGACAAAGGGGCGCCTCCTCAAGCCCCCCCACCACCACTTTGTGCTGCTCAGGTGCTTCTTTCCTGTACCCCCTCCTGCCCACCTGAAAGTGGTGCAGTGGTGCCAAGGAGCCTCAGTTCAAAGGCAGAACTGAGGCCGGCAGCCCTAAATCTCTGATCTGGGCAGGCAGTTCGTGTGGCCCCCTACAGCTGCTGGCAGTCTGAAAGCAGGGGTCTCAATTGAACTGTGAGATTTATGCCAGAGTCGGTGTTGCTCCTTGTGGTTACCAGGACTCTCTGTTCATTAAAGCCCCGAGTCCTCGGCAGAAGGGTACAGCAAGGAGAAAAATCCAAGGTCCTTTTCGGTCTCCCCACAACCTATGCTCCCTGCCCCACGCACTCACATGTGCATTGCCACACTTCTTCCCATGCGCTTCAATCAAATGGAGCTGCGCATGCGTGCATGCGTGGGTGTGTGGGTGGGTGGGTGGGTGGAGGAGCGAGAAATGAAGCCAGAGGAGGACTGAAAATAAGGGCTGTAGTGCAGAACACCCAGATTCCCATCAAGCCTCCCCTGCTGAAGAGCTGTGGGCACGGGGGCCAGCCTCCCAGGGCCAGCGGCCTCCTCTGTATGCTGGGGCTGATCGTAGCATCCATGACACAGGGATGTTTGAGGATTAAATGGGTTAATGCCCGGAACGCATTTAGAACACCATGTAGCCAGTAGCAGTCACACTACGTGTGTGTTTTTGCTACCTATGATTCTACCCACATGCGTGCACGCAGAGCCTTTTATGTACCGGCAGCGAGATCACACGTTCATGTTCCTCTGTAGATTGCCTGGCCTTTCTATGCTGATTCTGCTCTCCCTCAGTCTCTTACACGGCTGTGTGGTGACCCTGGAGGGACAGCAGGGTCTACTGAAATCTCACAGTTAGGGATTTGCATGCTGTTTCTAAAGTGTGGGTTTCGACGGCGCCATCTGAAAACCTCTTCATAAATATTTGCACACACGATTATTTCTCTAAACCAGGCCCCGAGGAACTGCCCCATCGCAACTACTGAAAGATAATTTTGAAACTTACACTTTAAATCTGAAAGATTTTTTTATTTAAAAAAATATTTAACTGCCCCCACAAAAATTCTCTTTTTCTAAGAGACCTTTAATGGGATGGTGCCCAGTGACTGTTATTGAATATTTTAATCAGATATTTGTCAGAGAATCCTGATCAAGAGGGGAGAAACTACAGAACAGACATTCAGATTTTTGTAGAGTTAAGACTGCTGGAGCCGGGGGCTGGGTGACTCTCTTGCCTGAGAGATAACCTTTAGAATAGATATCAATATCTCCCCGGATGTCTTCTTCAATCCAAATAATATGGAAAACTGAATTGCTGTGTAAGCTTTCACCTAAAACAAAATATTTGGAAAACAGAGCAAAACCAAGTAATAGTTCTGCTAAACTAGTGAAGACAGTCTGCCTTGAGTGTTGTGGTCTCTTAAAAACCATCCATGTGGGACTGAGTGACAAGGGCAGTCCTCAAAAGTAGAGAAGAGGCTTAAGGGGACAGTACCTGCGGTCTACTATCAGGGAGGGGCGGGCCAGCTCAGGAGAGTGGGCGGGGCTTGAGAGCATGATCAGTAGGTCGGCTTGTTGTAAATAGACTCAACAACATAACGCTAATGTCATTTAAATGTAAATAATAAAATTATAAAACTTGCCAGAAGGAAAAGCAAACCCCTTCTAATTGCCCTTCAAAAAGGTCTAACCAGTTTCCACCTGTGCCCACCGTGTAAACCCCGTACAACTGCACCCCAACCCCCCACCCTGCGCCCCGCCGAGGGACCCAGACCCTCGTTCCACCCGCTGCTGCCGAGAGGCTATGTCGGTTTACAGAGGCTGGTGGGAATCTGAAGCTGCCTTCTCGTCCTGGACGGGTGCTCACGGTTACCTTCTTACCTTTCCAACAGTTCCCTGAATACATGATAACCACAGATCTGGTCGGAAGGAAATCGCCGCCGGGCGCCAGAGAGAAGTCCGACGGCGGCAGAGAAAAAGGCTAAAAGAAGGCAGAAGCTCCTGGCTCACCGTTGCCAAGCCCCGGGCTGTGCGCAAGCAAATAAAGTCTGGCTTGGTCCTCGGTTCAGCAGGTGGCCCTTCCCGGGGGTGCTGGTGACCACTGGCGGGGAGGGCGTTTCTTCTGGCCCTGTGGAGAGCTGTCGGGACAATTTGAGGGTGCAGTGGGTTGCTAGAACTGAAGGGACAGGGTCAGTGGCAGCAGCAGTTGCCAGAGTGATTGGAAACTGGGTGCAGGGGAGAGAATTCAGAGAGCAGAGTGGCTGGGGGACAAGGAGTGGACACTTTGGAGACCAATGTCAAGGGCTGCAGGGAAGACCATGACTGGCCAGGGCTTCGTGCTGGGACCTCATTGGCTTCACCTGAAAACCAGAGATGTTTAAAGGCAGATACCCCCATCTATTCTCAGAGCCTGTCTCTCTCAATTCCTTTTGTAAGTCCTGTGGGGAAACAGGGAGAGACAAAGGTTTCAGCAAAAGCAGAAGAGGAATAGCTAAGACCAGGTGGGTAGGCGGAATCCCCCAGGGTTATATCTTTGTTAAACCCCGGGCTCGGGAGCTCAAGCACTGTCTGCAGTACAATAAATACCTGGTGTGTGAGCACATCGTGGGCCTGGCGCATTGTGTTGACAAGTGGTGGGAAACGATGGGGAAGTCTGGAAAGAGAGAGGAAGACCACTATCCAAGAGCAGCTCGTGGGGTCACAGAGGCAGTTCTAGGGTTCATGGCACCTCTCTGTGTGTTCCATACTGCTTCACCGAAGGCAGGGTGGGAGGTGACCGTGAAGGCCCCTGCACAAGTGGCAGGAGACTGATTTGAAAGAATCTGTGTGTCGTCCCCCTCCCCCCCCATATGTTCCCATTCTCTTTATCCAATATCTTCATCTCAGTGGGGTCTAAGGCCAAGGTAGAAGATTCCGACAAGAGTCAAGTCCTTCCGTAGTCTCGGGGACACCAAGGTCAAGTTGATACAATACCATTCACAAAGACACTGTCCGACATCCTACTTCAGTGAGTGTACTAACTCGGGTCTTCAAAACTCATGAACAGCCTTCAAAGTGCAAGTCTCGGTCTTGCCCCCGTCCCGAGGGAAGAATGGTGAGCGTAGAAAGACCTATGGAAACATTTAGAGTTCAGTGGACAGGTGGGTCCATTGGAAACATCAGCCTCGGCGCCCACTGCTCACTGATCCGCAAAGGATGGTCCTAGAGCGGGAGAGGAAACGTGTGGAACAAAACCCCAAATCATTAAAGAAACCAAGCGTGCTGGTTGGAGAGAGACCAGAAAAGCCAAGGCTATGGGCCTCCGTCACCCTTCAGATCTGGAACTGGATTTGAATAGCCACCCCTATGTTAAAACCCTCAAGCCCCCCAAGACAGAGACCAGGAAAACCGAGCAGGGGTCTGAATCCACACAACAGATTTTCCTCAAGATGTTTTCTATTGATCTTTTGTGTAAAGTTGAAAGGACAACATGTTCTTATGTGTTTTTTGTTTGGGTGGCTCTCGGGGAATGCTGGAAATGATGGAGAAGCCAAAATCTACCCACCACCTCCAACCTCCAACACTACCAACACTAAGTGAATGGGTTATTGCTGCTTGTCGCCACTAGGTGTCAGGTCAGCTCCTAAAGACTTACTGAGAGTCATGCTTCCAGTGCTTAGAGACCGGGACTTCAAACTGGTCTGACCACATTCAGTGATGGCCCATGGACATGACACCAGAATGAGTTTAATCTGCAGTGTGTGAGTGCCCTTGAACAATCCCCAGAACAGGGGGGTTATGGGTCAAAGCTCTGGAACGGGACACTCGGAGCAAGGATCGCAATCAAGAGAAGGGTTTCCCACGGAGCGTGACCCACAGGGACTGTGGTACGGTGGTTACCATCTTTGAGTAGGGCGCTGCTGAGATTTGGTTGCTACGCAATGCCGCCCTCATGTCCTAGGAGAGAGGCCCGTTTCTAGCAGAGCATAGACCTGTCGTTATTTCTGCTCACGTTTTACAAATGTAGCCCCTCTGGTTTTACCCTGTGGGCCACCACTGAAGCAGGAAGAGCCAGGTCAAAGCCCTCTTAGAGACACTCCTGAATGTCTATGGAGTCTTGCCAAGCCCTTTCTCTGATCTCCCAACCTTCTCCGTCTAAAGAACCTGGCATGACATCTGAGCCCCAAAGGGTAGCTCGTGCCCTGAGATCCAGGATCCAGCAGCCTTGCGCCTGGCTAAGAGATCTCCAAGACTTGGTGTTCTCAGGGTGCCTGGAAGAACGGCCTGGCGATCTTATGCCCAAAGTCAGTCATTGAATGGCCTCTGAATCCCAGTCCGACATGTGGAGCGGAGTTGACGCAGAAGCCACTGGTTTGGGGCACTGCAGCTGCCCGGTTCACATGTTGTGAAGAACTGTCTGGCCCAGAGGAAGGGCTGAGGCCACGTGCAGTCCTCTCCCACCTTGCAACAAAGCCACAAAGGGGAGGCTCCATTGGGGCAGACTGCACAGGACCCTACCAAGGGGAGCCTTGCTACATCCTTCAGCCTGCTACGTCTGGAGGCTCGAAGGCAGGAGGGTGAGGCAGGAGCCACAGACCAAGGTGGAGGCAGGAGGTGCTTGGAAAAAGAGAAAGAGGTACAGTTAAGGTCAAAGGCACACCCAGTCTCTGAATGGCGTCAGGCTGCAGCCTGGGAAACTGGAAAATAACACTTTGGCCTTCACCCTCCTCTGTGTCCTGCTGAGTTTGGCTTCAGACACTGGCTTGACCTCCTTGCTGGGCGGAGATCTGCTAGCCTCGCTTGTCCCCGGGTCGTGGGAGCAAGGTGAGGTGAAACCGCTTATCCAAGGCCCCACAGTGGCTGCTGCTGTTGGGTGCTGTCCAGTTGATCCCGACTCACAGTCACTGCATGTGACCAAGCAGAACTGCCCCGCAGGGTGTCTCGGGGGTCATCTTTATGGAGTCTGCCATGGACCCACTGGGTGAGTTTGAACTGTCACCCCTTCACCTTGTGCCACCAGGGCTCCTTGGCCCCATGGCATGTCAAAGGCAAGATGGAGGTGGGGCCCTGGCTTCCCTGAGACCTTGCCCACCATGCTTTCCTGCCCTTGTGTGGCTTCCAGTGAGCTTTGCATCCACGGCGGGGGGAGGGGGAGGGACAAGTTTCAGTGCATGTGCACCTGTTTGCAAGCTTGGTGCAGTCCAGGAAGGAGTCAATACTACAGGGAGCAGCAAGCCTGGGACCCAGACCAGACTGACCTATAAAAACAGACTCATGGCCCCATCTAGAGGGCAGGGTAGAACGGCCCCTGTAGGTTTCTGAGACTCTAACTCGTTCCTGGCATAGAAAGCCTCCTCTTTGCACACACACACCCCTCTGCCCCCCAAGCAGCTGGTGGTTTCAAACGGATAACCTCAAGCTCAGCAGCCTACCACCTTCCCACCCGCACGACGGCACTGGGGCTCCTGGACCGGCTCATGGGGGTTGGGGAGCAGAAGGCAGAGAAAGTGCTGGGGGTTCCAAGAAGAACCAACCGGTTTGTCTCAAAAGAAGTACAGACAGGACGCTCCTTAGAAGCAAAAGACAGCGAGACATCATCTCACGCACGGTGGACATGCGACCGGAGAGGCCGGCCCCTGGGAAGGGACGTCGTGCTTGGTAAAGCAGCCGGGTGAGTGAACAGGACGGGCTGACACGATGACGCAGCCACGGGGTCTGACGCAGGGACCAGGTGAGGATGGCGCGGGACCAGGGGTCTGTCTGGTTCTGATGTACCTGGGCTCATCACAGGCTGGCACCAGCACGACGGCATCTAACAGCAACAACGACACAGGCAGAGATGGTTGATGTTCTCATGGGGCCAAATCCCGAAGGTCGTGTGGATTTGCCCTCCGCTCCCTTTGCTCAGAAGTTGCCCTGGGCAGACAGGAGGCAAGGAGGATGGGTAGGCCAGAACCAAGAAGTGGGCCCACCTTGGCTAAGGGTGACCCCATGTGAGTCAGGCTAGCAGTGTGCCCCATGGGTGTTCGAGGGCTGGGTTGGGCAGTGACATCACTGTAGGCTTTTCCTTCAAGGTGCCTCTGCGTGGGCCCGAACCTCCAATGGAGCATGTGTTGGCGCCACCAGGAAACTAGAGAGTGATGAAGCATGTGAATCCTGGCACTGGCCATACTTACAGTAGGTTTGAATTCTGCCTGCCGTCACAATTACCAGCTCAGTGGCCTCAAGCAAGCTCCCCAAGCTCTGTCTCTTCTCGGTAACCCGGCTGGAGCTAGCTCACAGTGGTGAGGCTCCCAGGAGACCCTGTGGGGGAAGCACTGAGACCGAACCTGGCACATCAATGCTGCAAACAAACGTGACCTCGTGGCAGTAGCACTCCACCCCTCAGATGAGGTCTGGGGGGCTGTGGCTCGGGGGCCCTAACTCAACAACCATCTTTAACACACCTAAGTCCTAGACCTTTGCAATGGCACGACAGGTGCAACGAGGGAGATGCTCCAATCTCTCCAAACTCACTACCAACTCATAGCAACCCTATGGCCCCTGTGGGTTTGGGAGGACAAAGGCTTGTCTTTCTCCCACAGAGTGGCTGGTGGTTTCAACCTGCTGACCTTGTGGTTCGCAGCCCATTGAGTAACCACTACGCCACCAGGACTCCTTTTCCCATTCCTGGCTCAGGCTTAAAGCTTGGATAAAAACAAAGGTCTGTCGCTGAAAGGCAGCGGCAGAGCCCAGGGCCAGCAGCACAGGTGTGTGGGGTACTAGCAGAGCTAAGTCCTCAGCCAGCTAAGCCAGGGACACAGTCAACACTGGGTTGCTATGAGCCAACCCCTTTCCTGGGTGGGAGAGTGCCAGCCTCAGAGCTTGGTAGAGGCACATGCCCCTGCATCGGGGACTGCAGGTCCACACCAGACCTCCTAGATTCAGGAGCTGCTGTCTCCAGAAACCAAAGACTCCCGAGAATTCCTTTCCACGGCTGGAGCACTGAAGCTGTGTGGAGCCCAGGAGTGCTGGCAGTGATGTGGGCGGCGCGAGCCAGCGCCAGGGCCTGCGGGGCAGCAGTTCTAGCTGCAGTGACCCCGGGACCAGGCCTGCCCTGCCAACTGGGGGGTTGGGATCTTTAGATAGCCAAAGGCAGCAACAGCTGACAAAGCAAGCCTATGTCCTAAGTGCTGGCCTGGCCGCTGCCCAGTGGCCTTGAACTGGAGGCCAGGGACTAAGCGGCGAGGGAGGGCTTTCATTTCAGGCAGCAGATACTGGGCAGGGAGCAGGCACTGAGTGCAGCTGTGGCAGGGCTGTGCCAGCACCCTGATTGGTGCCTTGTGTGGAGGGACCATGGTATGCCCCTCAGAGGGCTTGTTTTGCTTTATTTAAGGAGTCTGGAGGAAATGGTGTGGGGACAGCTGGCAGGCTGGTACCCGGATGGGTGACACGAATTCTAGTGCCAAACCAACGCATGTTCACCTGAATTACAAAGACACGTTATTAACCAACTAGGGTTGCTCGTTGGGCTGCTCACTGTAAGGTCAGCAGTTTGAAACCACCAGCTGCTCTTCTGGCTTTTAGACAGGGTATCAATGACAGCCTCCGAAACCCACAGGGGCAGGTCTACCCAGTCCTAGGGGTCGCAGTGAGTCAGCAGGACTCCGGTGGTGAGTCTGGTCTGGATCTGCAAAGAAGTGCAGCCAGCTGGCTTCTTAGGAATGAGGCTGCAAGTCTCGTGTCCCGTGCTTGGGGCCAGTCCCTGGAGCAGGTCATCACGTCTGGTCAAACAGAGGGTCGCTAGGAAAGAGAAAGCCTCTCAAGCAGATGGAGGAGCCCAGAGGCTGTAACAATGGGCTCACGCAGCAACAACTGTGAGGATGGCGAGGACCAGGCAGTGTGACGTCTGACCATAAGGTGGCTGTGAGTCAGACCACCTTGAGACCATCGAACAATGACATCATTATGCAAAGAACTTTAGATTGTGCCCATGTCCCCAATAATGGCACTCTTTGTGGTTTCCCAAGTCCGTGGCCAGCCACATCTTGCAGGCTGGTTAAGTGGACCACTATTTTTTAAAAGAAAAAAATAATAATAAAGAAAAGCCGGCAGCATCTTTGCCTTTGCAAAAGTCTACTCCCTCCCCAAAAAGAGGATCAGCTTACCCGACACGTCCCAGGCTTGCCAGCCTACGTTTGCCCAGCAGAGGGGGCTTCGGCCTCACAAGTCCTCCGTCTCCACACAGCTTTGCAGCTTGAGGCCCAGGCTGGAGGAAGCCCAAGAAAAAGGCAGGAGCCCACACCAGGTGGGGAAATCGGCGCGTACAGGTGTGACGCAGCCGGCTTCGAGGAGCCTGGCCGCAGCATGGAGCATGGGCCAAAGCTCTGGACCACCTGTGTGCCCATATCCCACTCGGGGACAGGTCCCGCTCCTGTGGGACCTGAGCGCCTAGAATTGGAGTGGTCCTCTTTAAACACACACGCTCGAGTACAAAGACATGGTCATGTTCGGGAAGCGGATGTTGACTTAGGGCGAGGAAAGCAATCCCAACAAAGGACAGCGCATTTAAAAGCTGGCGTGCCGTGGGGACTCAGACCCACTGGGGACAGGGAGGGTCCCTGCAGCCCGCTTCGCTCATGAGCCCCTCAGCCACCTGGACACCTTTAGGCGCCTTTCTCATGTGGGAGCCAATTGGCTTCCTGAGCCCAAACTGCCCAGAAAAAGGCCCTGAGAGCTTCGAACCCCAGGGATCAGCCCTCGGAGCCCCCACTCGCTAGCCAGGCAGCAAGTCTCTGGTCTTGGTTTTCTTACCTATAAAATGGGGTGTTAGCATCTCTCTCTAGGGCTGTGCTCTGCTGTGCCCTGTTGATTCCAACTCCTTGGGGAAACCCACTCAATGCAGATCTGCCCCAGCGATTGCTTAGCTAACACCCAGCCCTGTGCCTCTCCGGCTTCCTGGGCTTTGATTTCTCAGGAAGCAGACCCCAGGCCTTGCTCCAGCTGGCCGGCTGAGTGAGTTTGAACCGCCAGCCTTTGGGTTAGCAGCTGAGTGCTTCTATGTAAGTGAAAAGATTCAGGAAGAATACATTTTGAACTCCACAGCTGTCCGAGAACTGTAACATCTTTCAGTGTTGGCTGAAAGATCGGCACCTGGAAAGAGAAGAGGGGGGTTCCCCAGGACGACTCACTGTCCAGCTCACAGTGAGGTTCAGGTGGCCGCTCCCCAGAAAGCCTTTCCTAGGTCCTCCCTGTGGCTAGAGTGGCGGTTCTCAACCGGTGGGTCGCGGCCCCTTTGGGGGTTAACCCTTTCACAGGGGTCGCCCAATTCATAACAGTAGCAAAGTGACAGTGGTGAAGTAGCAAAGAAAATAATTTTATGGTGGGGGGGGTCACCACAACACGAGGAACTGTATGAAAGAGGCATGAGGAAGGTGGAGACCTGCTGTTCTAGAGGTTGGTCCTGCACCAGGAGGAACGCTGCTCCCCAGGGGACATCAGGCAACATCTGGTGTCAGTGTGGTTGTCAGAACCAGGGGAGGAGGACATCGAGTGGGGAGAAGCCAGCGATGCCGCAATGTGGTGACTGGACAGTCCCTGCAACAAACTGACCCAGCCCGCATGTCCCTGGTGCCGAAGTTGAGAACTTCTGCTCTGGACAGGGCAGGTGCAGGAGTCTCCTCCCACCCAATGGCCACTCCCTCCCCCTCCTTGGCAATGATAGACTTTTGTACCATAGCCCATAGTCGAAGAGAGAGGGTGGGCATCTACTTTTAAGCCCCTCCCCGGGTCACTCCAGTACTCCCAGAGGGCAGTATCGCCCACTCTGGGAAACACCACCCCAGGCAGAACAGAAAAAAAAGCCTGGCACTCTTTTTCCCAGACTCCCTTGCAGCTAGTCTTGTCACGTGACCCACTGGAGCAGCGCTATGTAAAGGCACATCTCCTGGAGGCTTCTGGGAAATGTTTTCCTCCTCCATAAAAGGAACCAGGCATGGGAAGAACACCATCTCACTCTGGGTTTAGACACAGGTCCGGTGGGGGGTAGGCATGGGGATGCTCGTTTCTGTGACCGCCATCAGGTGGGCTGGGTGTGGCATCATCAGTGGCACCCCGGATGGCAGAGCTGAGAGAGAGGGCAAGCCAGCGTCCCTGACCAGGGCTGGCCCAGCCCTTCCCAGTGAAACGAATCAGTAACTGTCCCTAAGTCTCGGCTACTTGAGCTGCATCCCTGTGGCTTGACGCCACAAGCACCGTAGGGGCTGCAGGTCCCAATCCCATACACCTGGTGATGTACATTGTCCTCCCACCTGGATCCAGCGCAGCACAGCCTTGACCTTGGCTCTCCACCCTTGGCACCCTGCCTGGCCTTCCGAGATGCATGGAGGACACATTTAAAGGACAGGTGTGGGGGGAGTGGGGAGGGGGGCACTGCTCCAAGCAGCCCCACTGAGCTGTTTCCAGAGAGCTGCTGGGTCAGACTGGGCATCGAGGCAGCCTGCCGGCACCCATGTGCAAAAGTACCCACCAACCACTGACGCTTGGGAAGGCAGGGGGTGGGCCAGAGACGGGGCTCTGGGTCAGAAAGGAAAGCAGGCAGTTCGCTAGCACCACCACAGAGAGGATTAGACCACTCCACAGGGCAAGGTGGGAGGAAAACCTCTAGAAATGCAGGTCTCTGTGACCCCCCTCTCACACCAGGGCCCACCTGCCCTCTGGCTCCCAGGCCTTCGTGGCCCCAGCTCAGGGTAGCTAGCTCCTCCTCCACAGAGAAAGGGTGCCGGTGGACAACCGAGGCAGCGTAGACATCCTAAGGCAGCCAGGACCGCCCTCCCAGAACACAGGGAAGCCCATCACGGAAGCTGGGGCGGAGCCCCTGAACGTGGCGAGGCTCCAGGCCTCCCAAAGAACCTGAGAAATCGCCATCAAAGACAATGTAAGTGAAGGAGCGCAGGCCGTGTGTGCTCAGGCTCGCCCGCAGCCAAGACGCGATCGCATGTCCAGGGAGACAGATGACCACACGCACGGGGCTGCCACCTGCCATCACACAGGGCCTGTGCTGGCTCAGTGCTCCGCCACCCCCGTCTTGAAATCCTCCTGTTTGAAACAAGGGGCTCCTGGTAGCCATCCTATGCTAACCCACGCCCACGGCCTTCAAGTGGAGTCTGGCGCCTCGAGACTCATGGGACCGAGTAGATGTGCCCCCGGGTCCCCAGAGCTGTAAATCTTGGCAGGAGCAGACTGCCACGTCTTTCTTCTGGGGAGCAACTGAGGGATTCGGACCCTCAACCTTTCATGTCACAGTGGGGGGCTTTCAGTACTGTGCTGCCAGGGGCCCCTCCCGTTTTGTCCTGCACCCCTAAGTTCTCTAGCCAGTTCTGCCCCGGATTCGGGGCATTGTCACAGAGGGCTCCCAAGCCAGAAGTGGGAGCCGATGGCACCCCCACTGATCTGGTCTCTCCCTCGTCCTCCCTGCCCCCAATTCTGAGGTGACCTCCTTCCTGGTGGCAGAGGGGAGCGATGGAATAGCATTGACCTGAGCGGCGGCACAGGCTGCCAGAAAGACAGGCCTCCACCAGGTGGGGAGGGGATGAGAGCGGATGCCCCCCCCTGGCCTGAAGGAGCAGGCTGCTAGAGGGGAGGTGAAGCTGCGAGCCAGAGTGAAACTGCGAGCCAGGAGAAAGGCCCTTGGCTAGCAGGCCGGCCCTGGCCCCCTCAGCCTCTGGTCTCTCGCCAGCCAGCTGTTCCTCCAGGATGCTGCTGCCTGCCCCTCAGGCTCCAGCCTCCTGGCTCCCCCTCCTCCTCGGGGCCAGCCAGCGGCTCCACTGCCTCCCCTGTGGCTCACAGCTGGTCCAGGGTCAGGAGGTGCTGGGAAAGAAGCTGGCAGTGGGGGGACACCAGGCTCTGGTCTTGGGCCAAGGCTGAGGAAGACCCAGGCTCCATCAAGAGGGTGGAGGGAGGCCCACCCATCCCTGTGCGTGTGTTGAGGAGGTTGGGATGCAGCTCGTGGGCCTGCCTGGACCCTAGCCTGGCTCTTAGAAGCCAGCCTTGGCAGAGCCTGTCCCCCCGGGAGATGATTTAGCCCCATGTTGGACCTTGCAGAGAAGGGTCCAGAGCTGTGAGAAGATGAATTTCCGTTCTTGTGGTGTTTCTGGCTGAAAATGTTTGGGGGGGAGGCTGGTCTTGGTGCCCTGGGGCACCATTCCACAGCCCTCTCACGCTCTAACATGCCAACACGTAGCTTCTTTCCCCTCCCTACGGCTTCCTTTTAATCCTAAGCCACATCTACCCCCCGTGTGCTGTCTGATAGCACACATGCTATTCTCATGACTTCCAGACGATCTTAGTCTGCTGCAGAGAGCTTGAGCTTAGTTCAATTTCATGCCCTATTAAAGCCAAGATTTCTCTGCTTCCCGGCTCCTCCCTGGGACTGACTCTAAGGGGTGATGCTGTTCCAGAGGGGTGTTGTGTGGGGAGGGTCTGCAACTGGGTCTCACTCTCTCCTGTGCATGTTTGCATGGCCATGCCCAGCCCACCTCCCTCATGGAGACCTCTGGCCCTCCACAGTCCACGCACCTGAAGGCTTTTGGTTGGGGCCCATAGTGGGGGGGTGGGCAGTCCTCCTACGGGACTGCTCAAGCCTCTTGTCATGGCTGTGTGTCAACTTGGTGAGGCTGTGATTCTCATAATATGAGGGGTCCCCCCCAGAAAAAGCAAGGGAAAAAAGCTCTACTGGGCAGAGTTTTCATAGTATGCATTTTCCCTGCTAGGCGAGCATCGAGCAACTTGCTCTGAGTTAGTGAGTGCACCCAGTGGCATCGCCTGGGGAGGTTCTTTCTGGTCACAGTGGCGATGGACCATTGAAGAGATGGGAAGTTATCTGGACTATCTTGGAGCTTCGTTCAGTGAATTTTAATGGAAGATTTGGGAATGAGAAGGGTCACTGCGAAATTTGTGCCTTGGGTTCTGACTGATCAGGAAAAAGAACATTGAGTGGAATCATGCTGTGCTTTGAAAGAACAGCTCCGAAGTGATCCAGACATTTTTCCCAAGGTCATTACTGGTGATGAGACATGGTGCCATTCTTATGACTCTGAAAGCAAAGATCAATCAAGCCAGTGGAAGACACCATTGTTACCTTGCTAAAGATCAAGTGAAACCAAAGATCAAGACGATGATAGAGCATTTAGAGTTCACGCCACCAGGTCAGACTGTCAATCAAGTTTTCTATTTAGCAGTTCTGAAAAGATTGTGTAACAGTGTGCAACAAAATAGGCTTGGTTTGTGGCAGAAGGGGAACTGGTTTTGCCACCATGACACTGCACATGCTCATGTAGTCATCTCAGTGTGCCAGTTTGGGGCACAAAAACCCAGCATGCCTCTCTTGCCCCATGCACCTGACTCATCTGACCTCAATCCATGGACTTCTTTTTGTTTCTGAGAATGAAGAGGGACATGAAAGGATATGATAACATAAAAGAGGGGAAGAAAAAAAAACGAGGGAAGTGCTGTTGGTTCGGGTAGACTAGAGAAACAAATTCATAGATACTTATATGTGTGTAAGAAAGAGCTTTATAAATGATGATGGCAACAAATGTACAAATGCGCTCGACACAATGGATGCATGTATGGATTGTGATAAGAGTTGTATGAGCCCCCAATAAAATGATTTTTTTAAAGAAAGAGTTTTATATACAAGAGCAATTGAACATTAAGATAACATCACAGCCCAGTCAGATCAAGTCCATAAGTCTGATATTAGTCCATATGTCCCATACCAATCTATAAAGTCCCCTTCAGACTCACGAAACACATGCAATGGTACCGGATGCAGGATGATCACAGGTCAGTAGGTGGGAAGTCTTGTGGATCCAGTGGCATTGTAAGCATCTCAGCACTGGGAGGGATCTCCACCTGTCTTCTCCAGCTCCAGAGGCCTGGCTCTATCAGCCTCTCTACACGTGACTTCTCCGCAGGGATGTCTCAAAGGGAGTATCCTGTCTCCAGTGAGCTATTTATCACCTTAGCGCCTCCAAATGAGGTCATTAAGCTGCAATCTGATTGACAGGCTAAAAACTCCACCCCTTCGCTCTTAATCCTCAAATTGACATCAGAGAATGTAACTACCACAGAGGGGCTGTCAGCCATCCAAACAGTTGTTTCCAAGAATGGAATCACAGATTTGACAAATGTATTAAGTGTAATGGAGAATACGTTGAAGGCAATAAAGTTGTTTTGTAAAACAATTTTAAATACATAGCTTTGAAAGAAAAATTCCAGTTTGGAGGGGGTTATGCACTCATATAGTGTAATGTAATGACATTCAATGATGAGATCTGATGGAACAGCCAAGCAGTTGAGAGGAGCCTTCTTAGGGGTGTGGCTTGCCTTCAATCTAGAAATGGTGGCTCTAGCAATGTTTCTTCTCCCTCAACCCTTAAGTCTTCTGATCTGGGACTTCCTGCAGAAGTACCTGTCTAACACGGATCTGCTCTGTAAACCTTCACCCAATTCACAATTGTGGCAGTTACGTCATCTCCAGTCAGTTTGAGAAAGGGGTGGAGTCTAGCTGTGAATCAGGTCACAGCTTGATGACCTCATTTGGAGGTGAAACAGAGATAAATAGCTCACTGGAGGCGAGCACACTTTCTCTGCTACACATTCCTGTTGACAAGACTCATGGAGCTACCCTGATGCAGCCAGAGTCCAGGAACTGGATAAGCCACGTGGAGCCCCACGCCAGCGCTGAGATGCTTCCATCACCACTGGATCCACAAGACTTTCCACCCCCTGGTCTGTGATCTTCCTGCATTGGGCATCATTGCATGTTACCTGAGTCTGAAGAGCAATTTACAGACTGGCATCGAACATATGGGCTAGTATCGGACTTATGGACTTGAACTGGACTGGGCTGGGATGTTTTCTTAATATACAATTACTCTTTGATATAAAGCTCTCTCGTACACATATGAGTGTCTATGAATTTGTTTCTCTAGTCAACCTGGACTAACACAACAATAGAATTAAGGTCGGGGGGGAGGGGCAGGGGATGGTGAACAAAATAAAAAGTCTCTGACCAGCCCCCTGACCTATGAATTTGAGATTTCCCAACCCTCAAACCACATGAACCTTTTGCTTGAAGTAAAGAAATATATATCTGTGATGATGTCTATAGATAGGAATATGCATATATTTGCTTCTCTGAGGACCAGTCTAAGACGTGCTCTGTCCAGGCCCCCTGCAGTCATCACTAATGCAACCCACAGTAGCACAGGGAACTCTCTTACGCTAGCTGCTCCCTACCCTTCCGCCCACGAGTAAAGCCAGCCGTGTGTCCCGGTTCTTCTGCTCTTGGCAAGTGACCCTTCTAGTCCCTCTCCCCAAGGACGTGCCTGACCAGAGAGACTGGCAGTAGGCAGGGTCCCATGTAGGCCCCTCTCCCATGACACAAAGTGGGGCATGCACAGAAGAACAGTCTTCTCTGCCCAAACAGCTTTTGAGGGGGGCTGCTGGCGATGGAGGAACCCTGGTGGTGTGGCAGTTCAAATCCACCAGCTGCTCCATGGGAGAAAGATGAGGCTTTCTACTCCCATAACGAGCTACCATTCCTGAAACTCACACGGGCAGTTCTGCTCCGTCCTCCAAGGTCGCCATGAGTCAGAGGGCAGAGTTGGTTTGGTTTGGCGGCTGGTGGTGACGGCGTGTTTCCTGTGGTGTGCGATCTGATTCTGGCATCTGGTAAAAAGCTACTCTCCTTGTGGAAGCACTTGGCTGCCAGCTGAGCAGGGTGGGCTTCTCAAGCCCCCGCAGCCTCTCCACAGGAGAAAGATGAGACTGTGCTTCCACAAAGGGGGCAGCCGTGGAACCCCCGGGGTGGGCTCTGCCATCCTGTCTTACGAGTGCCACTCGGAGTGGGAATTGACCTGACAGCAGTGGGTGTGTGTTCAGGTTCTGAAGAGAAGGTGTGTTTATAACGCCACAATGTTAGTGATCTGGGCCCTTTGCCTAAAGACCCCTGGACCATGTCTCCCAAGTCCTTGATCCTTAATCTGTGACTTTTCTCTATCGTTGAGCGGCTCCAGGGTGACAAGGAGCAGTAAGAGGGACGGAGTGAAAAAACACCTGGCAGAAGTCACCCCTGTGTGTGCTCAGTACCTGCCACTGTCTTCCAAAGAGCTGGGGCTCAGCCCCTCCCCAAAGGCCTGAGGGCTGCCTAGCTGTCCTGCCCCTGCCTGCCAGCTCCCTGCTTGCCGAGACCCTCCGTGGGGCCCTGCCTGGACTCTGCACGGCCTGGCTCAGCACACAAGCTTTGAGTATGATGGGCTCGGCGGGTCTGCCTCCACCACCTCCCACCTGTGTGACCTTGGGCAGGCTGAGTAACACTAGGGGCCATGGCTTGCTCCTCTATAAAACAGGACCAACAGCCCCTCCTCGCCTCCCTAGGGTGGTTATGAGAATGGGCAGAGAGCTGGGTGCCACGCCTGGCTCAGAGTCCGTGTCTGCCTGGTGATCACTGTCCCCAGCATGGCAGAGAACTAGTTCACAGGGAGGCCACTGGGCAGCTGCCTGGGACACCGGTCCAGGAGGAGGCCGTACCCCCAGGGACAGGCAGAGCCGCTCTGTCTGCCAGCACTTGTCCAGCCCTGGAAGAGCACTGTCTCAGCGGGAGGGCCCACTTTAACTAGCGGGTGGAGGACATGGAGACCTTTGCCAGGGGACATGCTCACAGCCAGAGCTGCTCCAAAAGGCCTTCCAAGGGGATGCTGGGTCCCCTGAGGCAGGGGGAAGGGGGGTGACAGAGAGGGGTTCGAGCCAAACTGCCCAGGAAAGTAGAGGAGAAGAAACATAGGCTGCCTCCTGCCAGCCCCTCTCCACCCCTGATCCCTCCCCTGTGCAGGGCTCACCCTCCTCTCCGCCTCCCTAAGCCTCCCAACCTTACTCCCCCCAACATCCCACTGTCTGTAGGACTCACTCTCCCCTCCTTTACCCGTACCCCCCCACACCCCAACTTCTACAGGGCTCAGCCTCCCCTCCTTGCTCCTAAACCCTCCAACTCCACTCCTCCACTCCACCCCACTCTATGTAGGGCCCATCCTCCCCTCCTCCCCCTGCCCCTCCCAACCCTATTCCCCCATGCCACCTACCTTGTATAGGACTCACCCTCCCCTCCTCCACTCTGTACCTGCCCGCCCTGTGCAGGGCTCAGCCTCCCTGTAACGAAGCGCTGGACTGGTGCTTACATAACCCCAGCGTGACCAGCACCCCTTGCTGGGGAGACCTCATGGCTCAGCGTAGAACCGTGCTCCTCAGCATCTGCAGCGGCTGCTTTGGGGGTCGAGGTTGCCAGGCCTTTCCTCCGAGGCGCCTCTGGGTGGATTTGTGCCCTCCAACCACTCGGTCAGGGACTAAGCCCCTGGGCTTCACTGGCCGTGGACACTGTGGGTTCTGAACATGACTGTGAACACCTGGTGCATGCCCCTCCCCCCGGCCCTGCTGCCTCCCCAAAGTCCTCCTCTACAGAGAGCCACCATAGGAGGCAAACCCAAAAGCGGGGAGTGTGAGGGGTGGGACCCTGCAGTGGGGCTTCAAGCCCCCACCCCCTTGCCCCTCCTCTCTGAAAGTTTCGCCATCTTGAACGAATGTTTCTCAAGGTGTGGTCCTCCCCATGCCCCCTTTCTACCCACATCTTCCCCTTTTCTTCCTGGTATCACTACTCTCATTATTGGTCCTGAGGGGTTTATCTGTCCTGGATTCCCTGTGTTTCCAGTTCCTATCTGAACCTGTGTACATGCTCTGATCTCGCCAGCTAGTCATGACAGTGGGGGGCAGGGGGTGCAGCATTAAAGAACTAGAGAAAAAAAGTTGTATATTTCAACGGTGCTATAATGCACCCTGACAGGCTCATCTCCTCCCTGGAACCCTCTGTGAGGGAATGTCCATAAATTAACGATCTCGAGATGGGAAGATGATGCTGGATTCTCTGGGGCCCAAATGGGACCGAGTCTCCTTGTTAGAGGCAGAGGGCTAGTTGTAACTGACGGAAGGGGAGACGGCAGTGTGATCGCGGGATGAGGCTGAGCGTGGCAGCCACAGCCAGGGCTGGCCGCTTAAGCTAAGACACAGAACTGTCACATGGCTGCCTCCCATTGCACCAGAGGACCGGCTAACTTGGTCTGTTTAAATCTGGGCAGGACGTTGCCTCCAATAGAATGATGCCACTGCCACTGATACAGGAGACAATGTAGAAGAGGTATTGGGTCAGCGGCCAGCAGTTACTTCAAAAGCTCTCTCTGGACAAAACGCCTTTGCAGAGAAGCAGCCTGGGAGCAAAACTCGAAAGGTCAGACAGACCATGCTGTGCTGTCCCGCCCATAATTTCCTAACCTGCCTGACTCTTTTGAGCTCCTGTGTGCTCATCTGTTTAATCGGGATAAATGTGCTTCTCAAGGGCTTCTGGGGTGATTAGAGACCTTTAAGCAAAGTGCCCTAACATTTTAGACACTCAACAGACGTTAATTTTTCTCTTGCTTCCTATAATTGCTCATGTGACGTTTCTAGTTCCTTGCTCCTGGACGGGCTCGCAGGGTCTGCTTGGGTGACGCTTTGGAACTATAGCCCCAGGATGGAGCACAGGTCTCCACTGTGTCTCCCTAACGTGGAGGACAGTGGGTGCTGGACCGCCTGCTCTCACTCCCTTGATAGACCTCTTTGTGGTCTCTGGAAGGGAGAGGGCCACTCTGCAATCACTCCCCCCCCAACCCGCTTAGGACTCGAGGCCCATCCAGAAGCAGCTAGGAAGGGACTCAGTGCCCAGGTGGGCTTTACTAATGGCAGAACCGGGTATGCACTCCTGGCTGGGCCTGGCAAAGACGTGGGGAATCACTCTCCAGACAGGAGACATGTGTTCTTTTGGGCGGTGACGAAGGTAGTGAGGTAGTTAGTTTATTGTGCCCAACCTGGACGATAAACACATGTGGGGTTAATTGAAAGGCAGAGGGATAAATGGCTCAGCGAGCCTCGTCTTTCTAGTTCTCGGGTCTCTTGCTTTCTGATGGTCAGACCAGGGTGCAGCTGTCTTAGCCAGTTCCCTGCTTCAGCTGCAAGACATTCCTGAGGAGAAGCCACATGGACCTACCCCGATGCAGCCCTGGGTGCTGGAGCAGCCGTGTGGAGACCCCTGCCAGCGTTGAGATGCTTACACGTTCAATGACTCAGCTTTCCTCCTGCAGTCGGCATCATTGTGTCTGTTTTTGAGATAGAGGAGGTCTTTGTGGATTGGTGTCGGACATATGGGTTAATGGGTTAATGTTGGACTTGTGGGCTTGGGCAGCACTGGATTGGGATGTTTTCTGGGTGTACACTTACAGTTTATATAAAACTCTCTCTTATACCTGAGTTCCTGTGGATGTGTTTCTTTAAAGTACCCAGACTCACACAGGTAGGGAGAGTTGAAGGTAGGTGCCATGTACACAGCTTGATCACAGCAAATGACGTCGCGGTGACACGCACAAGAGAACAGGACACTGGTGGGAAAGATGAAAAATAAAAGCTTGCCACAGCACCAACCCCACCCGAGAACACGCGGGTGCTTGCACAGATGTGACTATAGGCATTGATGTATGTGGGAATGAATAAATAGGTGATATGTGTACACAGATAGATGTCACTATAGGCATATTACATGTTGGTATGTGTGTGCATGATGTATCCCCAATATACAGTAAAACACACAGGAGGGCACCATTAGGGATACATCTTGGACACAACCAAACACCTGCTGAGGTTGGTTCTCTGGAATTGAGGGCTTAGGACCGTAGTTCTGTAGAACAAGTCAATGAATTGGGGACTCCAGTTCACAGAGTGTGTGTTCCACCTCTCAACGTGGTGCGAAGGATCTGGGGTCTGAAATGCTTGCAAGCGACCACGGAAGACACAGCTATTGGTCTGTACTCAACCCGAACAAAAGAGAGAGAAGGAAGCCGTGGTAGTTACATAATCTGGTGTCAATTTGGGACTTGAGAGGACGAAGAGTAAAGGGGTGGAGTCTAGTCTGTAATCAGACCATAGCCAATGAGGCCTCTGTGTGGGCATGGCCCTCTCCTGAGGATTCTGCGATAGCTGGTTTTTCCATCATTGGGAGGCCGGAGAGACTCTCTCTTCACTCCCTTGGAGACTCACTACTGACAAGGCTGATTCCTGTGAGACATCCCTGAGGAGAAGTCACATGGATCTACCCTGATACAGCCCTGGGTGCTGGAGAAGACATGTGGAGACCCCTGCCAGCGCTGAGATGCTTACACTGCCACTGGATCCAAAGATTTTCCACCCACTGGCCTGCGGTCGCCCTGCATTAGGCGTCATTGCATGTGTTTCATGAGTCTGACGAGGACTTTATAGATTGGTGTTGGACATATGGGCTTGGGCTGGACTGGGTTGGGATGCTTTCTTAATGTACAATTACAATTACCCTTTATATAAAACTCTCTCATATATATATGCGTGTCTATGAATTTGTTTCTCTAGTCTACCCGGACTCACTCAGAGAAGGAACTGGTCAGTAGAACTCATAGCCCACATGAGCCCCAGCCTCATCTATCCCAGGGCCAGAAGAACTAGATGGTGCCTGGCTAGCCCTACTGACCACTCTGATCAGGGTCTCAGCAGAGGGACCCTGGGAGAAAAATGTGAAACCGAATGCAGATTTTGCTGTGTTTTGTTTTAAATCCAATCTCATTGGACCAGTTGAGACTCGAGGACTCTCTAAACTGATCGCCCTAAAATGCTCTTGAAACCTGGAACTGAAATGATCTCATGAGGCCATCTCTTGGCTAAATAACAGATTGGGTCGTGAAATAAAAACTGTTGAATTATGGTATGCTGTCTAACAAAATGGTTTAGCAACAAAAGAAAAGAATATGGGGGTGGGGTTGGAAAGAGGTGGTAGGGCCTCCAACATCCCTCCTCAGGTCTCCATCCTGCACACCCCTCCCACCCCTGACATGTGTCCCAGTCACAGCCTGAGAAACTGAGACCCAGGGAGCGGGGCCTGACCAGACCTTTGGGTGGTGTCTACTTTGTCTACTCAACTGTGTCACTCTGGGTAGACTAGAGAAACAAAATTCATAGACACTCATATTTTATAAGACAGAGTTGTATATAAAGGGTAAGTGCCAATCAAGAAAACATCCCAGCCCAGTGCTGCCCAAGCCCATAAGTCCAACATTAGCCCATATGTCTGACACCAATCCACAAAGTCCTCCTTCATCTCACAAAACACACACAATGACGCCAACTGCAGGAGGAAAGCCGAATCGGTGAACGTGTAAGCATCTCAGCACTGGCAGAGGTCTCCACGTGGCTGCTCCAGCACCCAGGGCTGCATCGGGGTAAGTCTATGCGGCTTCTCCTCAGGGGTGTCTTGCAGAAAGTGAGCCTTTCCAGCTGAAGCAGGGAACTGGCTAAGGCAGCTGCACCCTGATCCGGCCATCAGAAAACAAGAGATCAGAAATGTGAGGCTCACTGAGCCATTTATCTCTCCGCCCTTCAATTAATCCCACATATGTTCATCAGTCAGGTTGGCACAATAAGCCTACCTATCACATCAACCAAGGGAAGTGAGAAGCAGAGCACCAGCCCCACTCCACTTAGCCCTCACAACTCTGCCCCTAGTTAGAGGTGCCCGACCCACAAGAGTCAGGTTCTTCCCCATCTCCCTGGTCAGACTGAGAGGGGGCAATGGAGCCTGGGGTAAGCTAAACGATGACCCCCCAAAGGTGTCGCCTAAGGTGGACAAGTCTCAGTGGCGATTTCGGACGGAGGCAGACTAGGAAGACGGTCTTTGACTGAAAACGAGGCCATGAAAACCCTGTGGGTCAGGACAACAGGTAGTGCTGGGGATGAGCCCTTAGTGTCTCACTCTCCGCCCCCCTACCCCCCCCCAATAAAAACTCCACTGCTGAGACCCACCTGAACCTACAGGACCCTGGGAGAACCACCCGGGGGGTGTCCAGCCTAGAAGTATTCACAGAAGCAAGCCTGCCACATTCTCCCGAGGTGCTAGCCAGTGGGGGTTCAAACTGCCAGCCTTTTTGGTCGAGCCCAGCTCGGCCATGGCACCACCAGGGCTGCCCCCCACCCCCGCCCCTACCCCCAGGTCATAAGGCACAAAAAGTGCACCCAGGGGCTGCCACACTGATGCCTCACACCCGCCATCCAGGGCAGGACCCGGCATGGCTCTGCTCTGCTGTGTGCGGTGATCCCGAGTCTGAGCCCAGAAGTCCGCTTCCTAGCACGTCCCCCGAGCCCAGACATGTGTCCCTTTCATGTGGCAGGAAAAGGCAGTGAGGTGGGGAGAAGGTCCTGGGTTTGCTGAGCAGGTGGGCGCTTCCACGGGGAGGCAAGAAGGTCAAAGGCAGAGAGTGAGCAAAGGAGCAGCAGCCTGGACTGGAGGGGGGTGCTGGGCAGAGGGGGGGCGGGCTGTGGGCCCAGGAGCAGTGAAGGAGAGAGGTCTGTGGGGGAAGCTAAAAAAGGCACGGAAGCAGATTGTCCCCTGGAGCCTCCAGAAGGAACAGCAGAAGCCGCCTGGCGACGCCTGGCGTTGGTCCTGCAGAGACTCTTTGGGACTTATGGCCCCCAGAGAGGGTGAGTCCGCTTTGTCTGGAGCTGCCAGGCAGGCGGGGGACAAGGAAATGCACCCGCCAGGCTGACGGGAGGGGTGAGCAGCGGAGCGCCCGCCTCCCCCTCTGGAGGACGTCATCTCCGGAGTCACCCTGGCTTTCTGGGACATGCTACCAGCTCCAGGCATGCCGTTCTCCATCTGCCAAATGAAGAACCCACCCAGATGCGGCAAAGGACCGACTTTCTCCAGAACAAAAGCCGGGAGGGGACTGCTCCCCTCAGCGGAGAGGTTGGCATAGGAAGGACATTCTGGCAAGCGTCTCAAAGAGATAGAGAGAAAGGGGATTTTTTGGGGGGGGGGGTTGTGGGTGAGGGGGGTGTTCAGCAATCAAGAAAACAGGTGAGAAAAGGCCCAGGTGTCGGGGAGTGGGGTGACAGATGGATGTCACTGGTTCTTCAAGAGACAAGGCGTGGGGACTTGGCCGCTCTGTGTGGCCTTGGCACAGGGAAACAGAGGACTTCTCTAAGACCTAGGTGATGGGTAAAGTGTCCCGGTGGCACTGCTGAGTAAGTGCCACCGACCCCAAGGACCACGGTTCTAAACCCCAGTGAAGATGCACAGCCTCTGCAGGGCCACAACTCGGCCCTACAGTGGTGGCCAAGGGTTTGTCTTGGGGGGTGGGGGGAGGCAGGGGATGGGAAAGGTAGTGTTTGCAATTTTCCTGAACACAGAGGGTGGGAGAATTTCTTGGACCATCTGTTTTCCAAGAGCACAGGGTCCGAGTGACACCCACCATTTCATTCTGCCTGCCAACCCGCTGCTGGCCCCAGCTCTCCAGACTCCACGCAAAGAGCATGTCCTAGGGCGGGCAGTGGGCAGCTGATCACTAAGTGTTCAAGAAGAAAGAAAATGTCTTGAAAATGATGGTGGCAGCAACTGTACGATCGTGCTTGATCTAATTGAACTATGCATTGTTATAATATCTGTAAGAGCTCAATGAAAATGGGGGAGGTGGGCAGAGAGTCCGTCCTTTGAGTAGCTCTGCCCTGCCCTGCTCTGCCCTTCCCTTCCCTTCCCTGCTCTGCGTCAGGGAAGCCAATCGTCCTGTGGGACACCATAGTCTAGCTTTCTGACTCCCTCATCAAAGGAAGAGGTTCTTCTGTATTTTCACCATGAAAGTGTGTTGGGTAAATAGAATGAAGCCAGCCCCTCCTCTGGCCCCATTCCTGGACTGAAGGATCCTTCCCTGCCGTGTGTGCGTGTGTGTGTGTGTGTGTGTGTGTGTGTGTGTTTCTGATTTCATATCCACCCAGCCCTGCGAGCATATCTCATCCCCCCTGCAGCAGTTACATCATCTCCTGTCAACTTGAGCAAAGGGGTGGGGCCTAGCCTATCAATCAGGTTATAGCCAATGAAGCATCGGTGTGGGCATGACCTTCTCCTGAGGATTCTGGGAACTCCTGTCTTCCTCCCTGGAGGCAGGACACACACACTCTCTCTCTCTGCTTCATCTTCCAGCTGACAAGCTGCATGGAGTTATGCTGACTGAGCCAGAGCCCTGGAGCTACAGGAGTCACGTGGAGACCCATGCCAGTGCTGAGATGCTTCCACCACCACTGGATCCACAAGACATTCCACCCACTGGCCTGTGATCTTCCTGCATTTGGTGTCATTACATGTGCTGCATGAGTCTGAAGAGGAATTTATTAACTGGTATCAGACATTTGGGCTAGTGTCAGACTTATGGACTTGATCTGGATTGGGCTGGAATGTTTTCTTCATATACAAATACTCTTTGAAATAAAGTTCTCTCTTACACACATATGAGTCTCCCTGGATTTGTTTCTCTATCTACCCGGACTAACACCCACCCAACCCCACCCCCGTCCCCAGGCAGGCGCTCTCCCACTCCATCTGTGAGGGGCTTGCTTCAGTGTCCTCCTTGGCCCTCAATATAAATGTCACCATGGATACCGTCTGTTTCATTGGCTTGCCTACAACATGAAGCTCTTCCCGGGGAGGTTCCAGCTCAGGGTGGCTGCTCTCTGGACAAGAGAGCTGTTGGATCACTGGACATTTTCAGTTTCTCCTCTGACTTGGGCATCAAGGAAGCAGGGCATCAGCAAGAAAGAAGAATGACTTGCCAGGAGACCAGATGAAATGGACAGTACCCGGCTATCATTACCAATGGTGCCTGCCTGTCATTACTGAGTACTTTGATCAGGGACCTGATAGAGGAAGCTTGACCAAGTGGAGAAAAACAAAGGAGCGGGATTTCAAATTCTTATTGGGAACCAGACTGAGTGGATACACTGAGTTTGGAGAGAGCGCTGAATCTTTTGCCAGGAAACACTTTTTGAAGCCAAAGTGATCTCACAAAGTCATCTTTAAAATAAACAACAGTTTGGGGGAGGGCGGGGAGGAAAATGAAATTAAAATAATAAAAATAAACAGCAGTTTGGAACAGTAAAGAAAGAAAGTCTGTCTTGAACTTTGTGTCCTGTGATAGTTGGGTTTTGTGTCAACCTGGCTGAGCCGGGATTCTCAATGGTTTGGCTTTTCAGACCTAGTGATCCCCCATGATATGATCTAATACCATGCAATTACTTCCATAATGAGATGTGCTATGAGCCGTCTGTTTCAATTATGGTGCTGGTGAAGAATATTGAAAATACCATGGACCGCCAAAAGAACAAACAAATCTGTCTTGGAAGAAGTACAGCCAGAATGCTCCTTAGAAGCAAGGATGATGAGAGAGACTTGGACTCGTGTGCTTTGGACGTGTTGTCAGGAAAAGCCAGTCCTAAAATATGACATGATGCTTAGTAAAGTCGAGGAGGCAGCAAAAAGAGAAGGACTTTCAACAAGATGCAGTGATGCAGAGACGGCAACGAGGAGTTGGAGCTTAACACTTGGGAGGTGGTTTCGGGACTGGGTGGTGTTTCCCGCTGTTGCATGGAGTTTCACCACAATCCAGACTGACTCGACAGCACCCAACGACAATGAGCGGCCCGGCAGTTGTTAGATGAGGATGGGACTCAACACCTTCGCTCAGATCATAGCCCGGATGCAATCAATTGAAGGGACAGATCCTCAGGGGCATGGCCTGCTTCCCATATAAATGGTTGCTGTGGGAAAGCTTGCTTGCTTTTGGCTGGGTCTGGATCCTGCATATCTGTTTTGTCAGCCTCTGCTTCTTTGCACTTGAAAGTCATCATTGGCCTGCCATCTGATCTGCCAACCTTGGGTTCATTCACCTCCGCAGCCATCAGCTTGTCTCCTTCCTGCCTCTCTTGGGTTCATCAGCCCCCGTAGCTACTTGAGTCAGGAGAAGCTTCCCGATCCACAAAGTTGGAACCTGTCCAGACTTAGACTGGCCTAGTTCGACAACTGTGTGAGCCATTTTCTTTATTTAAATTTGTATGTCTATATACATATATAAACTTCGCTGCTCCTGTCTCTCTAGAGAAGTCAGCCTAAGACACATCCTACTAAGAAAAATTATCTCTGTGAGGTTGAAGTGACAACTGGAACGCTGAACTACAGATGAGAACTTCAAGAGCATCTAAGACTTAGATGTTAACTTAGATTCTAAGTTAACGGTGGTGGAAGAGGAGGGGCTGAGGCTGTGAGAGTGGAGACAAAATGCAAATCGTGGAGCCATGTCAATGAGCTGGAGGTATAAAAATTATTATTTTACTCTATATGTTTTCACCATAAAATATTTTTTAAAAGAGAGAGAGAGAAAAATAAGAATGAAGAAGATGGAGAAGCACAGACAGGGATCAGGAGGCAGAAGAGAAGGGAGGACTCCACTCCGTGCTCCTACCAGGCTCCTGTCCCTGTCTTTGGCCATTGCTGATACCCCAGGCCTATTCTGCCATGGAATCCCTGAGATACCCCTGGGGCCTTTCTAGCGGAGCCGATGTCCTAACTGATACAGAAAGAGCTGGCCTGCACCATTCTGGGCTACTGACACCTCACATAGGTGACCCACTCCTGTACCAAGTGCAGCAAGCCCTCACTTATCTGGAGGCCATGCGTGACCTCTTGCTCATGTAGAACATTGTAGAGAAGCCAGAGGGGAAAGCTGGCCCTACTGCTCCATCCTCCTACCTGCAGGGCAGGAGCTAGGAGGAACCAGGGGAGAGAATGGAGCATCAAGGTCAAATTGTGGTGCGGAAGGAGGCACAGAGCATGGCCAGTCGTCGGAACACAGGGAACAGAAGTCAAAGACGCCAGGACCCAGCAGCCAGATGGAAGTGGGCCTGGAACTACCCCAGGTGGGTGAAGCCCTCCTTCAAGAATTGGAGAATGCTGATTAATTTCCTGTAGGGAACTGCGTGTCTCCCCACCCTGGATTTAAGCCATGAATTTACTCTCGGTTTCCTGCCATACAAACTGCCCTGTGATTTTACTGCCCTTTGTCTCAATTCCCGCCAGAGGGTGACTGCCTTGACCCTTGCTAGGATTGGTGCTCTTTCACTAGCAGCTGCTATGCTCATTGGTCAATACTTGACTGATGGCATCTCCCCCCAGGCTCACCAGGAATGCTTCATTAGCATACTTACCTGTTTGATCAGTTGCCGGCCATTCCTTCCTTGTTTGGAGATGCACGACTATTGGCTTTGGCTACCTCAGCTGTACCTAATTTTACATGTGACGTAATGGTGCCAGCCCCTGGCTATTTAAACCTCTGCTCTCAACTCAATAAATGAGGCTTGATCAGATTCCTGTCTTGCCTCCATCTCTCCGTGCCCTTGCCCATCTTCATTCCCAGTCCCTCTTTCAGGTCCACGTTGTTGATGTCCCGCTGGTCGGGACAATTTCCCAGGGCCCCTCATCACTGGCAGTCCCCTTTGCCATTGTGAGAGTCACCAAGTCTTGTGTCCAGTACCTGAGCCCCAACCAAGTGAAAGTCGAGGTCACGAGTTTATGCACTTGGCTCATACGAGTTGTCCCTGAGGTGTGATTCGGCACCTCTTTGCTCTTAGTGTGGAAGGAAGCTTGATTGATTCACTAGTTCCCCGGGGCCCCACTGTACTGGCCGGCCCACATTAAACAGGGAGAGAGAAGCTATTAGACAGGAATGGGAGTAAAATAAATTAAAAAACCAGTTCCCTGACCTAATGACTATATATATATATGTACACACACACACACACACGCATGCATGCATGCATACATACTGAACAGTAGTTTATTTCACGCAGCTACTCCTCTAATAAGAACAATATAAGAGGTACACGTTCAAAAAGGAAGTTAAATGTGTGATTTTCAGAGAAAACCCAGATTACAAGTGCCATTTTGACAACCAGTTCACCGAACTCAACAGAAAAATTAAATACGGGGTCTGCCGGGCGGGTAGGCACCACCACTGCTATGAGAATGCTCCCCATAAAAGCACCCCCCCAGAAGTGCTGTGCGCAGGAAGCTCGGTGGCTTGTTGCGGGCCGTCCTAGGCATTGCAGGGCGCCTCTGTAGCCACTAGATGGCAGGAGCAACCAATTGTGACAGCCAAAGTACAAAGTATCTCCAGCCTGCCCGCTGTTCTCTGGGGGGAGGAAATCCAGGGAACCACTGGGCCGCAGCGAAAGAGAAGTTGTTTTGTTTGGTTTTCTAATCTAAAACCAAACAAGAGCTTAGCTTCATGAGCAAAGAACATCTACCTCCAGCGTTGCGCTTGCTCCCGGCATGGGCTCTGTACAGGGTGTCCAATTGACAACAGCCTCTGGAAAGGTTAGCTGGAAAGTTAGGGAGAGTGAGATTATGTTGAGGGGGAGGAGGAGGGAGGTGAGGTGTGGGTAAGGGGGTGGGGGTAAGGGGGTGGGGGTGAGAGTGGGGTGGGTGGGGGTGGGGCTCCAGAAAAGGAGGGTGAGGATGATCGCTCAATTGGAAGAATGCGATCAACGTCGCAGGAATTGTCCGTATAGAAATGGTTGCGTTGGCCTGCGCCCTGCTTGGTGTGTATCTTCCACAACAGCAAAAAATAAACAAATGTTTTTGAAACCCATGAGAACCAAGACAGGGTAACAGCTCAGGGTCAGGGAGTCAAGGGACGAAGAGCTCAGATGTCGGTGGCCCTCAGTAAACCCAGCCATCCAGGGGTCACAGGATCCACACCCACCGTACAGGCTGTTCTTAGCTCTGCAAGGGAAACAGCACATTCTGCACGGTCCTCTTGTGCCTCCTGCCACACTGGCGGATCAGCCAAACTCTCTGTCATCAAGTTGATGCCAATTCATACAGATTCATACGGACCCCATAGGACAGGGCAGAACTGCCCGTGGGTTTCCAAGACTAATTCCCAGTGGGTGTAGAAAGCCTGTCTCTCTCCAGCAGAGCAGCTGGTGGTTTCAAACTGCTGAGTCCCCGAGAAATTGCTAAATGGTGCTGAGCCTGTCTGGGAAGGTTCTTCCCAGAAAGTGTGGGGAAACAGGCATATTTTCTTCTCATGAGGACCTGACCACAGGGCTTGGCATATGAAGGAGTACCCCTCCAAAAAAATGGAATTGCACTGAACAGAGTAGAGCTTTCATAGTACGCTCCCCACCCCACCTCCACCCCCAGATGAGCATCGAGCACCTCACTCTGAGTTAGTGCACCCAGTGGCATCACCTGGGAAGGTTCTCTATGATCACAGTGAATTTTTCTGTAAAAGCAGTTTCACTCAAACTGATTTAAGAGAACAGCATGTGGCTCTGAAATTTTGTTTTCTGCTAGGGAAAAATGCTACAGAAACTGTTGCGATGTTTGAACCAGCTTACAAGGACAGCGCTATGGGAAAAACTCAAGTATACAAGTGGTTTTCTCATTTCAAAAAGGTGAGATGTGGATTGATGACAAACCTCATTCTGGACATCCATCAACTCCCCAAATGCACAAAAATGTTGATACATAGTGCATTTGGAGCTCTTTCCACCACATCAGACTAATAATCAAGCTTTCTGTTATGAAGTTCTGAAAAGATTACATAATAGTGTACAACAAAAATGCCTGATTTGTGGCAGATGGGGGACTGGTTTTGCCACCATGACAGTGCACCTGCTCACGCAGCCAACTGGGCCAGTTTTGGGCAAGAAAATAGCATGCCTCTCTTGCCTCCACACACCTGACTCACCTGACCTCGCTCCATGCGACTTCCTTTTGTTTCTGTGAATGAAGAGGGACATGAAAGACAGCACTGAACCTTCTTGACCTTGGTGTTCCTTGACCACCTGTTGACGATATAGAAAAGTGAAGGGAAAAAAAATGAGGGAGGTGCTGTCAGCCATCCAAACAGATGAGTTTGAAAAGCGTTTCCAAGAATGGAATAGAAGATTTAACAAATGTATAAGTGCGATGAAGGGTGCTTTGAAAGTGATAAGGTTGTTTTGTAAAAAGAATGTAAATACACAGCTTTGAATAAAACATTCCGGTCTTTTTTTGGTGCCCCCTCATATAGACTGGGCCCATCCAGTCCCTGGTTCCTAGCAGCCCCATCGGACAGAGAACTGCCCCATGAGCTTGCTTAGGCTCTAGATCACCAGGCTGTCTTCCAAAGGGCCTCTGGGTGGGTTTGAACCACTGACTTTCTGTTAGCAACTGAGTACTTACCTAGCCGGCCTCCTTTGGCACATAGTGGGCCCTCCACAAAGAGTTTTTGGATTGAATGAGAGTTTTTAAGGTTCCTACGCTAATTCTGGATTATGTTTGGACTTGGAGGAGGTTGTTTTAAGCCGGCAGTTCTCAACCTGTGGGTCACGACCCCTTTGGGGGTCCAATGACCCTTTCACAGGGGTTGCCCAATTCATAACAGTAGCAAAATGACAGCGATGAAGTAGTAACGGAAATAATTTTATGGTTGGGGGGGTCACCACCACATAAGAAACTGTATGAAAGGGTCATGGCATTAAGAAGGTTGAGAATCACTATTTTAAGCTGTCCCTGATGGGATTCCATCACTCATCCATAGACCCCTGAACCTTCCCCTGGTCCTCCCTCCCGTGCCATGTCCCTCCCCAGCATGGGGACCCATTTCCCACCAGTCTGCCTCCCAGCCTTGCCACGTGGGCTCCCGAGAAGGTAAGTGGGTCCCACTGGGAACCGTGCGGAGTGAACACAGCTGTGTCATCGGGGTGTCATCCTGTGCAGACCTTAGTCCAATTGCTTCTTGGCAGCTTACCTGTGTCCTCCTCCCCGGACTCCCAGTGGGCACAGGAAATTGGGAGCTGACCTACGTAGTCTAACCGGAAAGGAAATATGGCCCCGGCTGGCTTCTGAGCCGCCCACATCCTGCTCTCCTCCTGTGTTCTCAGAACACCAAGGTCAAGAATATTCAGTGCTGCCCCAGCACCTGTGTGTATGTGTGTGTGTGGCGGGGGGTAGGGGGGTAAATGTGCACATGGGTGTGAGTATGTGTGGCCCTGCTTGAGAGTGAGCGAGGATGGGAGGGGGGGTGTCCTATGTAAGTGTGTGTTTTCTCCGCGGGCTTCCTTGGGGCCTGCATTCTGGTTGCTGGAAGCAGGCACCTCGGGGGACAGGCCTCGTGCACGAACAGGGCCCAGGTGCTGCCTTTCCCAGCTGACACAGACAGACACTGTGGTCACTGTATTCAAGCTTAAATGCTGAGCCCCGAGGTTTGCAACAGGCTGTGGGTGGCAGCGACAGCCCCAAATCCATCTGCAGAGTCCCCAATAGATTAAACCCCAAAAGCAAACCCACGGCCATCAGGTGGATGCGACTCCCAACTACTCCATAGGACAGCGCAGAACTGCCCTGTGGGTTTCCCAAACGGGAACTGCTGATGGGGGTAAAACGCCCCATCTTTCTCCCGTGGGGCAGCAGGTGGTTTCAAACTGCTGACCTTGTGGATAGCGGGCCAATCAATGCCACTCCTCTCAGAGTAAACCTGCCTTGAATTCTTTCTGATCATTAACCGAGGCTGCAGATCATCTTGCCCTCAGGCTGAGTGCCTTGGAAAGTAGATTGTCTCCACCCCACCACACCCCAGTCAGCCCAGGGAGGGGCAGTCTCTTAGGGGCTTCCCTGGGTGTGTCCTCGGTGGAGGTCACCTTTCTGAGGACCCGTACAGGCGCTTGCCTGGTCCTGAGTCATGCCCTGTTAATTGTGCCCTGACTGCCCAGACCAATCTTGTAAACCCTTCTATCTAATAATGTGTGTGTCCCAATCATGGTCCCGTTCCAGCTTCTGCACTCCCACCTGAAACTGATGTACAGGTCTGCCGCCACTAGTGACTGGGTATCCACTCCCTTTGTCCCACGCCCCTCCCACCGAGCACTGGTGGGTGCCATCTGACCTCACCCTGATGAACTCCCTCGTTGGGCGATGGGTCTACGTCTCTGTGTGGTCTTTGTCCCTTCAAAGACTTAATAAATGTTCCCTTGAAATCACATTTGATATCGGGGTCTCTTTTATACCACACAGCGCAGGGGCCTGCTGGGGAAGCAAGGTTCCCTAAGCTGGTCTGGGTACAGGAGGGGCAGCCCAGAGAGAAGGGCCTGAGGAGGGTGTGACATTTCCAGGGCCACCACTCAGAGGTCCATCTCTCTAGACACCCAGGTGAGGGCACACTCTCCGCATGGGCCCAGCTGCCTAGCAGACCTCCGTGCTCTTTGGAAGGAGAGTGGACATCCATTCATTCCCACTAGCCTGGGACATTGGCATTATGGGAATTCCTAGGAGACTCTAGCCTAAGGATCTGGTTCCAAATTCGGCCCCGAAGATGCTCTTGCGATCATGTGAGTCACATGCCCCGCCCAGGTCTCAGGTCAGTTTTGAGCCCACCATTGCTGGAAGGTCCCGAGGCAGCTTTCTGGGTGCCTGCCGTTAACCGGAAACCCCAGGTCAAGAAGAAAGAGCAGCAAGGAAACTGGTGACTATTCACATCCAGAAAAATTGAGGGCAAATTCTCATGGAATCCAGACTTTCTGGAGCCATTGAGGCTGGATGAACCCCTAGATCTATTGCCCTGAACTAGCGTTCACACCTCACACTAAAATTACCATCTGAAACCTTCTTCAAACCCAACCAGGTTGTTGAGAGGGGCTGCTGAGTCTCTGTACAACGTGACAAAGCCCTGCCCACTCCCGGGCCGTCTCAGCGGTCATGCTGGGCTCCTCCGGCAGCCATGGTCAGCCTCCTTCCCTTCCTCTTGCTGGCTGGCTCCCCTTGGCCAAGCACGAGGGCCTCCTCCAGGGCCTGGTCCCTCCTGATAACACCCCCCAGTAAGCCAGACAACGTCTCACCACCCTCCCTGTCAAGGAGCTTTCTGGTAGAATTTCTTCCACATCAAATGTGTTTATTCTTCTGGCAGTCCATGGCATATTCAATATTCTTAGCCAACCCCATCACTCAAAAGTATCGATTCTCTCATTTCCCTCATTCCTGACTCAGCTTTCACATGGCATGAGGTCGTTGAAAACACCGTAGACCAAGCCAGGTGCCCCTTAATTCTCAAGGTAACATCTTTAAAGAAATCTTATACCATCGATTTGCCCAATACAAAATGTCATTTGATTTCTTTTCTTTTCCATATATATATATATATATATATTCATTAGCGTACCGCTGCCAAATGAACTTGAAGGCAATCAAAGCCAACACCAAAGTGACATCCACAGAAAGAATGGCTCTTCATCTCTATCTTGTACCCTCCTTACTTACCAGAGAGTTGAGGTCATGGGTCTAAATGACATTTTGTTTGATTCCAAATTTTGGCGATGAAGAATAAAGTTACTAAGCATTTGTATGCAGGTTTTTGTGTGGATGTGCTTTTAACTCATTTGGATAAATAACAATGAAGCACGTTACTGGATTGTATGGTAAGTCTACATTTAATTTTTTATAACAGTTTCATTGGCACTGAATCTACATATCACACAATTCAATAGTTCGATCATATCAAGAAGAATTGCATAAACATCAGCACATTCAATTCAGACATTATATTTCTTTCTTTTGGTTGGCTTTGTAAAGAAGCTGCGAGATTGTCCTGCAAAGCCATCGTGTCATTTGTATTCCCACCAGCAAGGAAGAAGGCTTCCTCTTGTTCTGCATCCTCCCCAGAATCTGGTGTGTCATTGTTGTGCCTGTTAGCCTTTCTAAGAGCCCTGGCAGCATTAAGTACCTGACTTCTAACCAGAAGGTTGGCAGTTCGAACCCACTCATTGCTCCTGCTCCTGTGCTGATTACAGCCTAAAAATAATCCCTGTGGGGCTGCTCTCTGATGGGGGTTCAAAGAGTTCCTGGACAGCTGCTAGTATCTTTCCATTCTATTTCCCCATGAGTTCTCTGAAGCACCTTTGTACTCGCTCACATGGGGCTGAAATCAATCAACGTGACAACACCTAACAATAACAGGTGTGTAATGCTAGTTCATTGCCGAGCCTCTTTTAAATGCTTACATGTCATGGAACTCACAGGGGGAGTTCTAGCCTGTCCTGTAGGGTGCCTATGAGTCTGTATCAACCGATGGCAGTGAGTTTGGTTTTGGGGGATATTGTTTGTTGGCTTTTTGGTTTGGTTTGGTTTGGTTTTTGAGTGTTATATGGCATCTGTATATCTTTTCAGGTGAAATATTTTTTCAAATCTTCTGCCCATATTGGTTTTTTTAATTGTTGAATTTTAAGATTATTTTGTATGCTTTGGATAAAAGTCCTTATCAGATAAATATTTTGCAAATATTTTCTCCCAATCTGTAACTTAGTTCCATATGTTTAACTTCTTCAATCTTTAACATAAAACAAAAAAAATAGGCTAAAAATAAAGCAATCCAATAACTTGGCATATCTGTTTTAAATCATTTTATTGGGGGCTTATACAGCTCTTATCATGATCCATATATCTATCCATTGTGTCAGACACATTTGTACATATGTTGCCATCACCATTTTCAAAACATTTTCTTTCTACTTGAGCCCTTGGTATCAGCTCCTCGTTTTTTCCCCTCCCTCCACAACCTTCCCTCCCTCATGAACCCTTGATAATTTATGAATTATTTTCTTCATGTCTTACACTGACTGATGTCTCCCTTCACCCACTTTTCTGTTGTCCTTCTTCATGGGAGGTGTTGTTATATGTACATTATTGTGATCAGTTCCCCCTTTATCCCCACACCTTCCCCTTACCCTCCTGGTATCTCTACTCTCATTATTGGTCCTGAGGGGTTTATCTGTCCTGGATTCCCTGTGTTTCCAACTCTTATCTATACCAGTGTACAAGGTCTGGTCTAGCCGGATTTGTAAGGTAGAATTGGGGTCATGGTAGTGTATATGTGTGTGGGGTGAGGGAAGGCAGTAAAGAACCAGAGGAAAGTTGTATGTTTCATTGGTGCTGTACTGTACCCTGACTGGCTCGTCTTTTCCTTGTGACTCTTCTGTAAGGGGATGTCCAATTGTCTACAGAAAGGTTTTGGGTCTCCACTCCACACTCCCCCTCACTCACATTGATATGATTTTTTTGTTCTGGATCTTTGGTGCCTGATACCTGATCCCATACACACCTCAAGGTTGGCATATCTTATATAAAAATAGCATAGCTTACTTTCACTATAAAGTGTAATCAGTTATATCATGCCAGCGGAATGAATGCACTCTGAAATAGATTTGGGGTACTGGGTTTCACTGATGGGCAGCTATCTTTTTTTTTTTTTTAAACAATTTATTGGGGCTCATACAATTCTTTTCACAGTTCATACATATACATACATCAATTGTATAAAGCACATCTGTACAGTCTTTGCCCTAATCATTTTTTTCTCTTTTCTTCTTTTACATTTTATTAGGGACTCATACAACTCTTACCACAATCCATACATATACATACATCAATTGTATAAAGCACATTCATACATTCCCTGCCCCAATCATTCTCAAGGCATTTGCTCTCCACTTAAGCCCCTTGCATCAGGTCCTCTTTCCCCCCCCCCTCCCTCCCCATTCCCCCCTCCCTCATATGCCCTTGGTAATTTATACATCGTTATTTTGTCATATCTTGCCCTATCCGGAGTCTCCCTTCCCCCCTTCTCTGCTGTCCCTCTCCCAAGGAAGAGGTCACATGTGGATCCTTGTAATCAGTTCCCCCTTTCCAACCCACTCACCCTCCACTCTCCCAGCATCATCCCTCACACCCTTGGTCCTGAAGGTATCATCCACCCTGGATTCCCTGTACCTCCAACCCTCATATGCACCAGTGTACAGCCTCTGTCCTATCCAGCCCTGCAAGGTAGAATTCGGATCATGGTAGTTGGGGGGAGGAAGCATCCAGGATCTGGGGGAAAGCTGTGTTCTTCATCGATACTACCTCGCACCCTAATTAACCCATCTCCTCTCCTAAACCCCTCTATGAGGGGATCTCCATTGGTCGACACTTGGGCCTTGGGCCTCCACTCTGCACTTCCCCCTTCATTTAATATGATATATATATATACATATATACACATACATACACACACTTATATCTTTTTTTTTTTGCATGATGCCTTATACCTGGTCCCTTGGGCACCTCGTGATCGCACTGGCCGGTGTGCTTCTTCCATGTGGGCTTATTTGCTTCTGAGCTAGATGGCCGCTTGTTCACCTTCAAGCCTTTAAGACCCCAGACGCTATCTCTTTTGATAGCCGGGCACCATCAGCTTTCTTCACCACATTTGCTTATGCACCCATTTGTCTTCAGCGATCCTATCATGGAGGTGTGCAGTCAATGATATGATTTTTTGTTCTTTGATGCCTGGTAACTGATCCCTTTGGGACCACTCGATCACACAGGCTGGTGTGTTCTTCCATGTGGACTTTGTTGCTTCTGAGCTAGATGGCCGCTTGTTTATCTTCAAGCCTTTAAGACCCCAGTCACTATCTCTTTTGATAGCCGGGCACCATCAGCTTTCTTCACCACATTTACTTGTTCACCCACTTTGACTCCAGCCGTTGTGTCGGGGATGGGCAGCTATCTTACAACAAAGTAGACGCCTAGCATGTATCTGAATGGAATGAATTTGGTACTCAAACAAATATTCCTGAGTACCCAATTTCCTTATGGACGTCATGTTCTCACTGTCTCATTCCGCATGTGTCCTTCGAGTTCTTGACCACTGCTTCCAGGGACATCGGTTGTCCATCCAAGTACAATGAAATCCTTGGCGTCTTCCATCCTTTCTCTGTTTATACTGATGCTGCGTATTGGTTCGATGGGGAGAATTTTCATCTTCTCTGTGTTGAGGTGTGATTCCTACTGAAGGCTGTAGACGTCAAGTGCTTCGGGTCCTCTTCATTTTCAGCAAGCAAGGTTGTGTTCTCTCCTGGCTGTGCAGGTTGTTGATAAGCCTTCCACCAAGCCTGAGGGAGGCCTCATCCTGCTTCGCATCAGCCCAGTTTCTCAGATTGCTTGCTCACCGGGCAGACGGAGTAAGTATGGTTAAAGAACACAGGCCTGAAGCACATCTTCCCTGATGATGGACCATGTAACCTTCCCTTGTTCCTGCCTCTTGGTCTTACACCCGGCTTCTGTCCAGGTAAGTACTCTGGAATTCCCATTCTTCACAACACTCTCCATCCTTTGCTATGGTCTACACAGCGGCCGCAGCAATGGGCTCAAGCATAGGAACAATTGTGAGGATGGGGCAGGACCGGAAACGTTGTGTTCTGTTGTGCAGAAGGCCACACCTAATGGTTAGGATGGCATCTAAGGACTACAAAACAACACCTTCAAATGCCTTTCCATAGTCAATAAAACACAGGGCAGGGAAACATCCATTTTATTCTCTGCTTTCAGTCAAGATCCGCCAGACACCAGCGATGAGATCCTTTGTTCCGTGTCCACTTCTGAATCCAGCTTGAGTTTCCGGCTGTCCCCGTCGAGGTACTGCTGCAAGAGGTTTTTAGATTGCCTTCAGCAAACTCTGACTCGGTGTGATATCGATCATCATTAGTTTAAGTAGGAAATAACGCCTGCCCTGAGCATGGCGTTATTTTAAAAACCTGCGTAGATGGGATTTTTTAAAAAGATCTGCTCTATATGGGATCAAGGAACTCTGGTGGCCTAGTGGTCACACATTGGACTGCTATCCACAAGGCCAGCAGTTCAAAGCCAGCAGCCACTCCCCGGGAGGAAGTCGGGACTCTCTGCTCCCAATGAGTCACAGTCTCAGAAACTCACAGGGGCAGGTTCCCCCCTGTCGTATAGAATCAATGAGTCGGCATCGACTTGGTGGCAGGCCGTTGGGTTTAGTATTTTCTCTACGGGATCAACCGGACAACAACGTGATCACGTCAGATGAGCGGCTTGGGGGCAGTGAGCTTACGGGAAGGGAGCGGGAAGGAGGCTCCAGTCCGTGTCACTGAATTGCACCCATAGGAATGGCTGACTCAGTGTATTTTCAACAATAACATGTGACAACTTTGTAAGAACAGTGCGGTCAAGGACTGCGATCTTTAAGTCAACTATTGCAACAAAATCGTAGAAACGCTTCTCCTACGAAAACATCAGCAGGTGAGGGGATTGTTTCTCGGCCCCTGGGTCTCTACACTTGGGAAGACAGCGTTCCATCTTTCTCCAACCCTGGACCGAACGTGCTGTGCTCTTTGCTCGGCGCGCCTCAAAACGACAACATCGGGCATGCTCCAACGGTGGTCCTTTTAAGCGTCTATGGATTCGGGGAACCAAAGGCAGTCTGAAAGGGCAAGATCAGGCTGTAGGGTGGGTGGGGTGGGGGTTCCCAATGAAATTCCCAGAGGACAGCCTGAGTATGCAAGCGCGCTGTCTGGTCAGAAGACGTTGCTTGGCACAACGTTCCTGGCCTTTCTCTCACCACTGCAGTTTTCTTTTTTAGTCATCTTATTGGGGGCGCATACAGCTCTTATCACAATCCATCCATCCATTGTGTCAAGCACATGTGTACATTTGTTGCCATCATCATTCTCAAAAGGTTTCCTGTTTTCGTAAGCCTTCATCGTGAGCCTCCAAGATGGTCCTAGGTCCTTTGGGAAAACCCATCAAGATCACCCCGGTGGAGGCTCCCCGCAAAACAGACATCATAACTGTCCGGGCTGGCTTCTTGAGTTGACAGGGCCCGGCACGTCCCCTTGGGAGCCTCTGTGCTGATGGAACCTTTGCTTTTTAAAAGAAAAGGCACCCACATAGGCTAAGGCAGAGAACGCGTCTGCGGCCACTCACTGACCGCAGAGCCATGTTCACACGAATTGTGTTTGGAATAAGCCTGGGCAGGGGTGAACAGGGACCCTAATAACAATGCTTTCTGACTTACCCTCACACATACCCCTCAGCACCCGCAGGAGGCAGATATTAGACAATTCGATGGAGAGAGGGGAACACGGGCTCAGAAAGAGGACACGGCTGTCGGGTGGCGCATAGCCATTCAGTGGCTGAGCCAGGGCTCCCAAGTGGGCTACAAAATGGACAGGCTCCTTGGACAGCAATGGACTTACGGGATGCTCGGAGACCAGGAACAGATTCTTCTTGGTAGAAGGATATTTAATGGCTGGTGAAAAAAACTAGTATTTAGTAGGGGAGAGCAGGTTACAAAAACTGTAGGTGCAGATGAATTGTTAAAATGAGCAAGATATGACAAAATAATAATTTATAAATTATTAAGGGCTCATGAGGGAGAGGAGAGCGGGGAGGGAGGGGAAAAAATGAGGAGCTGATGCCAAGGGCTTTAGTGGAGAGCAAATGTTTTGAGAATGATGAGGGCAATGAATGTAGAGATATGCTTTACACAACTGATGTATGTATGGGCTGTGATAAGAGTTGTATGAGCCCCTAATAAAATGATTGAAATAAATAAAATAAATGATGCATCACATTGAGCAAAAAAGATAAAATAAAACAAAATGCACAGGCATGGTTTCCAGGAAGAAAGGGGGAAGAACAAACCTAGAAGACGATGCAGCCGAGCCCCAGGAGGGGCTGCTGAAGGGTCGCCAGGGTATTCCCTGCTGATCGGAAGGTGGGAGGCTCCAACCCACCTAGGGTGACTTTGGAAGGAAGCTTGGGAAAAGGAAGCTTTGGATGAACCTCTGAAAACCCATCATGACACAGAGTTCGACTCGGACCCGCATGGGCTGGACGTGAGTGGGAACCCACTTCACAGCCCCTGGCAGCTGTGCCTCTGGTGACAAGGCGTGCGTGATTTTTGCCCTGTGCCTCGGCCCATCCTGCCCTTTGGTAACAAGGACAGGCAGGTGTGAGAGAGCTGGCTGTGTGCAGTGGGGGAAGAGAGGCTTGTCTAGGAGACTAACAAGACTGAGCCAGGAGGGAGAGGCAGGCAAACAAGGCAGGCAGGCAAGCAAGGCTGGGGGCACCACCAGCTGCTGAGCACACCGGCCCACACCCCTATTCCTTTGAGTCCCTCCCTCCCAGCCTGAGATGGCAGGACTGTGGAGCGTGGGGGAGGGTCAAGGAAGAGGCAGAATTGGGGCCTGTGTACCCTGGGTTTGCAATAAAGGGGGGCAGGAAGAGGTGCTTCCCTGAGTGAGGTGGGCAAGTATGGAGGTCTGAGAGTGGTCCTCAATCAAAAGTCACAGTTACCAACGCAGTCATCTACCACGCCCCTCAACTCAGTCACCCCAACAATGCTCCTTTTTAAAAGCACTTCAGTATTCTGAAGGCAATCATCCATAATATAACCTGCCCGTAGACATAATAAAGAGTCCCAGTGGCACAGTGGACTACTAACCACAAGGTCAGTGGTTCCAACCCACCAGCCACCCTGTGGGAGATAGATTAGGCTGTCTGGTCTGATATAGATTGTGACAGCCTCAGAGGGGCAGATCTTTGTCCTGTAGGGTAGCTATGTGCCAGAAGAGACTCCAGGGCGGTGGGTTTGGTGTTGAAGTCATATTTCTAACCAATATAAAACCTGCACTGTAGGGTCGCAGTGAGTCCACGTCGACTCGATGACAGCGAGAGATTAGAGGAGAAATAAAATAATTTGTAGCACGAGACCATGTCTTTGGATACAAAGACACTCAGGCGTGACTACAGCAGACGACATCACAGACATAATACCACACACATCCCAAACTGCTTCCTCATGGAGATTCAACCCCACTGAGAACCCCTGAGTCGGATGGCAATAGTGTAACAAACCAAGTCGGATGGCAATAGTGTAACAAACCAAGTCGGATGGCAATAGTGTAACAAACCAAGTCCAATGGCAATACTGTAACAAACCAAGACCCATGACAATACTGTAACAAACCAAGTCTGATGGCAATACTGTAACAAACCAAGTCCGATGGCAATAGTGTAACAAACCAAGTCGGATGGCAATACTGTAACAAACCAAGTCCGATGGCAATACTGTAACAAACCAAGTCCAATGGCAATAGTGTAACAAACCAAATCTGTGTTACAGAGGAGAACTGCAGGTTGCCAGGCCTTTCCAGGGAAGCACCGCTTTGTGTCTCCAAGGGGAACTGCTGGCCTTTACTGGGGGAGTGCAATCGTTTCGCCGCCTGAGGACCCAGGACAATAACTGCTGGAGCTGCCCTACACCGTGACTATCCCCGTAGAGCTCCGTCACTTAATCACAGCACTGCAAGGCTGGTATGATTATTTGCCCGTTAACCAAGGCGTAGCAGGCCCAGAGAGGGTGAGCTACCTGCTCAAAGTTGCACAGCTAGTGAGCTGGACTCAGAGCCAAATCAGTTTGGTGGCATTTCCTCTGCCTCCCTCCCCGACAGAGCAAGGAAGCAAGGAGAATCCAGGAGAGCTGACAAGTCCCGTCTCCTGTCCCTGATAACCTAGTGGGGAGACACGCCCTGCCCTCCCCACGCTGCGCATCCAAGGCTGCCCAGCACTCTGACGCACAACTCTCTCCACCCGGGAGCTGTTTCTCTTTGAGACCGGGTCATTCTCTGTGTTGGGGCTTCTCTGCCCATCGTCTGGTGCTCAGTGGCATCCCGAGCTCTGCCCACTAGATGCCAGCAGTGCCTCTCACAGCTGTGATGTTCTCAGGCTGCCCCCAACATCGCCAACTCTCCATGTCGTGGGGTGGGGGGCGCAGAAGTGGAGCTCAGGAGCCACTGATTAGAGCAATTACGGCAGACTCTTAGCGAGTACACACCCTAAGCCAGGCCTGGAAATAGGCGTGGCATTGCAGAATGGAGAGAGAACGTTGGGGGGGGGGGCAGTATTCTACTGAGGAGGTAGTGAGCAAGACCTAGGGGGGAGAACTAAGCACCCAATGACATGGGGACAGCAGGGTGTGACTGGCTGCTATGGAGAACAGGGTCCCCGGCCTGGGGCCATCTGCACCTGCAGAGAGAGGCTCTGAGAGGTGGAAGAAAGAGCTGTCTGGCTTCCTGCTTCCTGCCCAGCTTCACTGCCCTAGTTAAAGACTGCACCTAGTGGTGATGTGGATTGAGGCTCTCACGTGGACTGGAATTTAGCAGGCCTCTCAAAACCCACCCCATGGGAGGGTAGCCTGACTTTCAGACCATGAGATGAAGCACACAGACCACACATGAAGATCCACCGTTCTGTTTTGCAATCGCCCCACATCCTCCCAGTCTCCCGGCCCCGCCTGTGGTCCTGACAGCCCTGTGTCCTCTCCTGGCACGGAGGTGGAGTCCAGGTGAGTCTTGCTGGTGCTGGGGGCACCTGGGTTGTAACTCCCAGAAGGTGGAGGCGGAGGAGGAAGATCAATGGCTTGGGGCCCTGTCCTTCTCCCCCACTGGCTCTCTGCTGAGGCGCTCCTGGAAGAAGAGAAGCTTCTCAGACAGCCCTTTCCTTCTGCACTTGGCTCTTGACTGGAATAATTAAAGCCTGAGCCAGGAATGATGTCATGCAGCTGCAGGAAAAGAGGCTGACTTTGAGCAAGGCACTCACCTTGGCCTCAGCCTCTCACTTGTCAAGTGGAACAGGGTGGACTTGATGAGTCGTAACATTTCTGCTCCAAAAGTCTGCTTGGAAGATGACACATGGCCTCCAGGAAGAGTGTGCCAGGCATGGTTTTGCATATGCATTTCACCTCTTTCTCCATACACCCTCCCCGCCCCGCCCCGCCCCTGTGCTCCCTCTCCATCCTCTCCCTCCATCCTGACTCCTCCATCCTCCCCCTTCAGCTTCCCCCCCTGTCCTCCCCCCTTCAGCCTCCCCTTCCAGCCTCCCTCCTCTGTCCTCCCCCTCCATCCTGTCCCCTCCATCATGCCCCGCTGGCCTCCCCTCTCCATTCCCCCCCCTCCAGCTTCCCCCTCCCTCTCCAGCTTCCCCCACCCCCATCCTCTCCCAGAAGAACTTCTCTCCCTCTCTAGGTGGGACTGAAGGGTCCCCTACCAGAAATGCAGCAGTGGGTCAGTGTTCTGGGCACCCAGTCAAAGTGCCCACTCGGCCACAATTGGCTCATTGATGGTCCCCAGTACAGCCAATTAGAGTCTTTCCTGGGAGATGGAACACAGAAGTCAGGTTTCTAAGGCTTTCTTAGGGTTCATGATGTGAGTCAAAGAGCCCCGCTGGCACCATAGTCAAAGCCCTAGGCCGCTGTCCCCAAGGTTGGAGGTTCAAATTCATCCAGTGGCTCATGGGAGGGGGAAATGCCCTGACGATCTAGGAAACTCTCGGGCAGTTTGCTCTCACACAGGCCATTGTAAGTCTGAACCGACTCCTTACAACAAGGTAGGAACCAGAGGCAACCAGTTGCCTTCCTCCCTCCAAAAGGAGAAAGTCCATCTTCAGAACAAAACCAGGACCCAGGAGGAGGCAGAGCTGAGAGCTAGAGAGTGGAGGCCCGGGGACATTGTTTGAACCCCTAGACCCAGTGCTCTTAACCTTCCTGAGGCCGCGATCCTTTCATAGAGTTCCTCATGTGGTGGCGATCCCCCCATCCATTAAATTATTTTCGTTGCTTCTTCATCACTGTAATTTTGCTACCGTTATGAATCGGGTGACCCCTGTGAAAGGGTCGTTCGATGACCCCCAAAGGGTTGCGACCCACAGGTTGAGAATCACTGCCCCAGACCCAACCATGTCTGAAGCTGGCTCACGGCAGGAGGAATGATAAATTCCTGGAGTTTCTATCCCTCTGCAGCGCAGAGTCCTAAGAGTCCATCCTTCAGCAATATGGCTCCAAGCAGAGCTGGGACAGGGAGCACTGACCACCTGGAGAGGTAGATTCTATGGGCTTACACCTCCATGAACCCAAACCTTGCTTCAGCCCTGGATCAGAGGGAAGCATCCCTCCCCCCACCCACACCCCCACCCCAGGCCCATGCTTAGCCTTCTCTGCAGTCCATGCCACCACGCATTCTCAAGGTCAAATTTGACACCTTTGAAAAATGCCGTCTCTGTCTCGAGCCAGACAGTGCCCCCAAACTAAGCAGTGACAATGACCATGCTCAGCAAGAAGCAAGCACTCTCTTGGCCAGAGAGATGAGGCATGTGGAGTTCTCAGGGACACAGTCCACATCTGGGGGGTGGGGGGGCATGCCCTCAACACTTGCCCCATCTCAGGAGGCCTGCCTCCCCATCGCCACCCAGGTCTGCAGGGACGTGGCACTCAGGGGAGCGGTCCTGGTGAAGGAGCTACTGATCTGTGCCCTGTTCACTATTAGGTCAGCAGTTCAAGCCCACCAGCTGCTCTGCAGGAGAAAAAGGAGGCTTTCCATCGGCCCCTGTAAAGACTTACAGCCCGGGACACCACAGGAGCATGACCGCTCTGTCTCGTACAGTGGCTATGCATTAGCATGGACTTGCTGGCGGGGCCTGTGGGTTTTAAGGTTTGGAGCTTAAACTACACCATCAGACCCTGTTGGTGGGCCCCTGGCCTCTTGTTTCATGCAGCAGCCTGTCCTGATCCATCCTTCAATGAGGAGGAGGGGCAGCATTGATTGATGATCACTGATAAGGCCCACCAGGGAGACACCTGTCCCTTCATCCCCTCAGGCCTGCAGGTAGCACTGAGCTCAGGCTTCTACCAGGAAGTGCCCTGTTTTCTACCCAGCAGCTGTGTGACCTTGCCAAACTCACATGAAAGATAAGGATGGTTGACAAACCTGCTCAAGACCCTTCCCATTCTGAGCTGCTAAATCGAGTCAGGGGCCTGGGGTAGAATGCATTAGGGGATGTGTGTGACCCTGAGCGCCTGTCATTCAGCTCCGGACCTGACCTTTCAGATGCTCGGGTCACAGGCCTTTGCCTTCCAGACCTTTCCAGAAACCCCTCCCTCCAACTCTAGTGGCCAAGTGTCAAGACTTTACCATATAGAAGGTTCCCCAGGCTGGACTGAGGAGGCGCTGGGTCCTTTAGAGAGCCATGTTCTCATGTCCCGCAGTCCCAGTGCCCTGGACTCCGGGTAGAGAGGACAGTGGTGACTGAACTCTGATGGCAGAATGGCCTGAGACAGTAGACAGGAGTCAGGCTGGGTTGGTGCACTGCCCCCTCCCTGGCCATGGTGGAAGCAGGAGCACCGTTGTCGTGGGGGGAGGGGGAGAGGGGCTCCCTGTGATGGCGTCCGAGGCCCACTGGGTGGCACTGTGTAGCCAGCTGGGTGCCCGCACCCGGGAAGGCTGTGCTACTATCACACAGTCAGAGGCAGGAGGAAGGGGAGGGGGACGGGGCTGGAGGAAGGTGGGGCAGGAGCCCAGTGGAGAGCAGAGATCTGTCCCCCTGGCCTTGGGGTGAGCGCAGCACCCTGGGAAGGGTCATGCCATGGCTCTGGGGTCTGGAAACAGGCCTCTATTAAAGTCTGGAAAGAGATGGGGGTGGCTCCACAGGACCCCAGCCTCACCACATTCCCACCCATGGCCCTGAGGGTCCCTCCTTATCCCACAGGAGGTGGTGGACAGGTAGTGGGCACTGCCATGGAGGAGACATTTCCTCTGTGCCCCACAGCAAGCCCCAACACCCCCTGCCATGGGGTAAGGGCAGACAGAACGAAGCCATCTGGGAAGCTCAGACCTGTCATTTCCAGCTTCACTAGAGACCAAAACCAGCAGGCCCCCAAATGCTTTCTCCCAAGCCCCCACACTCATACCTCCACTCCCCACCCTCCCCACCCCTGCCACTCTGCCCCATGGGCATAGGACTACAGGGGCGATTGGGGGCAATATTTCAGCAGAATGGATTTTTTTTTTAGTAACAAAGTCCCTGTCATTCATGATAACAACAAAAATACTTTCATAAGCCCCACTGACAAATGGAGGATGGCCCAGAGCTGGGCGGTGGGTGGGTGGCATTTCCTTGTGTGGTGAAGGGGTCACCATGAGTAGGATCCAAGGGACCTCTGGTCTATGCTAATTTGCTTTCGGGGGGGGGGGAGCACCTTCTACAGTGCTGCTGCCGCCAGAGCCGAGCCCGCATCCTCACGAGGACACTGGGCACCACGTGGCTCCAGCTGCTGTTTCCTCGGCTGCAGGTATTGCATGGCCTTTGTCGAGTCCGTGTCTTCTACGTGCAAACCACTGTGGGTCATGGCATTCTCTGGGAGAATGAATTCATAATTAAAAGAAAAGGAGAAAACTAAAAAAAAAAACAAAAAACTTTTAAAGGCTTCCGTTTAGTTACTAATAATGCTATAAAAATATTGCAATTCATTATGGGAAGATTTTTAAAAGACAATTTTGTTGTCAGTAGACATAAGCAAAAAAAATTACATGTAAGCAATTTACAACTATACATGCAAAAGCCATACTCAACTGCCTTGGAGCCGCTGGCAGCTCACAGCTGACCCTCGAGGATGCAGGAGGACTGTCCTGTGAGTTTCTGAGACTGAGACGGTGACTCAGAACAGCAGGGGAAAGCCCTCACTTTCTCCCTCTCAGCAGCTGGGGGTTTTGAACTGCCGACCTTAGAGACTGCAGCCCTCCTCATAACCATTGTACCACCAGGGGTCCTTTTTGACAACTGTATTTGTCACATCTCACTGTGACTAAACCTTAGGATTCTGTATGGAATTCCATGGTGGGGTGCGGGGGGTGCGACACTGTGAGTTACCATACCACCCTGGGTGACACCCCCTGCCAACCTCCCTGTGCTTCAGACCCCAAGGCACACTCTTGCAGATCCCAGAGGTCAAGCCATGCTTCTAGAATTTTGGACCCCAGTTAGACCTCAAGGGAAGGAAGGGCTGAATGGGGAGAGGAGACACTTGGGGTCACCCCTAGGCCCTGGCCCAACCTCTCTAGCTTCCAACCCTTTCTCCAATGCCACTCAGCAGCCCCTACCTGGCTCTCTGTCTAAAGGGGGAGACGTCTCGGTGAGTGGGCTCCAAGTCCCCGGCAGAAGGTGGAAAACACAGGTCGGAGATGGGCAGAGACACAGGGAAGGCAGGAGGCAGGGAGACAGGAACGGTGGTTTGGAACAGCCGAGTCAGGAGCTGGCTCATGTGACTGATGTGACCAAACAAAACCAAATGCAGCTGCCACTGAGTCAATTCCAACTCACAGTGACCCTTTGCGACAGAGAACTTCACTCTTTGGGTCTCTGAGACTTTACATCTTTACAGGGATAGACAGTGTCATCTTCCTCCCATGGAGCAGCGAGTGGGTTCGAACCACTGGCCTGGTGGTTTATAGCTCAATGCATAATACACTGTGTCTGCAGAGCTCCTCTGGTCTGAGTAGGGGCTACCTAAAAATATTGGAGTGGGGATAAGTATCTTTAAATAACAACAACAAAAGGGTGCTAGCATAAATCAATTTTTCTTTCCTTTATCCACTGAGATGATTCTCCTGGAATCCAGATTTCTGGAGGCCAAGGGGGGCGGGGCATGATTCAAAATGTCAGTCTAGCAATAACCGCTCTGGCTGGAACACATTCTTCATTGCCACCCATCGGTGCTGACGCATAGTGACAGGTATATGGATATACGTTAGCTGGGCTTATAAAAATGTTTTTGTTATAATAATTAACTATAAAAATTAACTATTTGAAAAAAATTAAAGAACTCTATTTCTGCTGAAACATTGCACAAACCTTTTTATAGAGTTATTCATTGCTGCATCGCCCCAGCCCCCAACAGGGCTGCTGCTGGGGGTGGCCAGGGAGGGAAGGAGGCCAGCTCTTCTGTGCTGGGAGTCCCAGGGGGTCAAGGCCAGAATGGGTGGATTGAAAAGCTGCACGGCTCTGATTTGCCCTTGCCAGGCCGAAGCGGATGGGAAAGAAGCCAGGCATTGCTCTGAGATCTTCAAACCTTGAGCCTTGAGTAAACTGGTTTCTGAAAGTCACCTTTAAGTCCTGTAAGAACCTAGTGAACAGCTAGGAGACGCCTTTGCCTTAGGCGTGGCACTCCTTGGGAGCAGGATCTGTGTGCAGTCTGTTGCTAGGAGCTGAGATGCTAGGGTCACCGGAAAGGGCCTTCTTAGGGCACCTTGTTATTTTCCACAGCAGTGTTGATAAGACCTCAAAATTCACTGCCCTGGAGTTGGTGCTGCCCCTTCGAGGCCCTTTGGCCAGGGTAGAACTGCCCCTGTGAGTTTCTGAGACTGTGACACTTTATGTTGAGTAGAAAGCTCCATCTTTCTCCCTCGGAGTGGCTGGCAGTTTCGAACTGTTGGCCTTCAGTTAGCTGCCCCACGCATAACCACAACATCACTGGGGCTCCTGTGGTCAAGACAGGGTTAAGACCTTGCAGCAGCCTTGTTAAGCAACCACGACATTGCCCATTGCCGGGGCTCCTGTGGTCAAGACCGAGCGTGTGAATGTTTAGAGCATCCTTTTCTCTTTGGAACAGTTGAACTGCCTCGTCCGAATGTTACCCCAGTTTGCAGACCCACAGTAAGTGACACTCACTCCTTTTCTGTTGTCGACTCCATCGGATTGCTGTGTTCACACCATCGAGGAAAACCAGTCGGTCTGGAGGCCCGGGCAAACCCTGGTTCCCTCCTGCCTATGTGGCCAAGGAGAAATGCGCTCTGTGGGTCTCAGAGGGCGGGTTTTCCTGAAGCCGATCTTTCTTCCAAGGTGACACTGAGCAGCCTCAAGCCTCCAGCCTTTGCATTACCAGCAGAGCACCTGCCAGAGGCCACTGGAGGAGAGGCCTCTGAAGTAGCTCAGGAATGCGACCTTCTGCTGGGGAAGGCCCTTAACGAGATGGTCGGACTTCATGCCCGCCACCACGGACTCACTTGAGGGAGAGTGTGAGGACAGCGAGGGACCCGACGGTGTTTTGTTCCGTGGTACCCGGGGTCCCTTATGAGTCGGAACCGATTCAGGCAGCACTTAAGAGTAACAGCAGATGGGAACACAAGCCTCAGGAACAAGAAAGCACGCGCATGTGTGTGTGTTGTCATACACAACACTGTCTGTCAATGTGTCGATGGTGCAGGTCTGTAAGGCCCTGTGAATTGTTTATGCATCCAGAAGCCACTGTAGGCCCCAGTGCTGGCTGCTCCTAAAAATCCTAACCAAAACGCCAGATTCCCAGAAGTCTTCCTGACCTCCGCCGTGTCCCTGTTCTGTGCGCATGTGTGAATGTGGGCCAATGTGTGCCTGGCTGGGGTAACTGGTGTCTGGGAGCCTTGTGCGTTAGAGCAGCCTGCACACTGAGGGGTCTTCTAGGCCTCGCATTGGACTGAACGTAGAAGATAAGGTCCCGTGCCTCGGGTCGCTCAGTTTGAGAACAGCCTAAGAGAATTTTCCAGAAGGATTGTCTTGTCTGACAAGAGGTCCCTGGGGGGTCAGAGGCAGAGGAAGATTGGAGTAGCTGCTTTTGGGCAGTGGTGGTGAAGTGGGGACATCAATATGAACTGTGCCAACCTTGAGCAGTCAGGGCACCACGCGGAGTGGGCTTAAGAGCTGCTCTTTGGACACAGCATCTGTGGTCTGAACCCTGACCCTGCTCCTGGCTAGTAGCTCCTTAATATCTCTGCACCTCAGCTTGCCTCTCCGTAACACAGGGACATGGCACTGCCATGCCGCTCCCGGTGTCTTCGTGAGGGTGAGATGAAGTGAGATCTTGGAAGGGTCCGGAGTGCCCAGTGAAAGCACAGTAAAGTTAGCAGTGGTGATTGTTCTCTGCTAGAATCCTTCACCAGCGGGATGCCAGGGAGCCCTCCTCAGCCAAGGTCACTGCTCAGGTCCAGAGCTCCCACCTGTGGGCTCCCCAGCGCCCAGCTTTCAGGGCGGCCGGATTTCTCTTTAATTCCCCAAGACCTGCAGGACCACGGACGGAGGCGCTCTCGCCCCCTCCTGGTGGATAAAGGGACTGCAGGCAGGTTGCTTCATTCCCGGCTTTGTCCCTGTAGTTGGGAAACCCGGAGCGGCGCGGGTGGGTCTGCTGTGTCCCGGGTGGGAAGACGGGTCTGCGCGGAATATCTGCCTGTCTCGGGGCTGTTTACTCTGTGCCTGCCTGACGCGGCATGAAGCACAGCGTGGAAGCTGGGGAGAGCGCCTGCTCAGGGGGTGCTTGCCTGCAGCTGTTGACATTACACAGGTCGAGGCCTCTCTGTGCGGACTGTTTCCATTGCTATCCTTTTCTACACACTTCCTACTGAGATCCTCGCCTAGGAAAGCCGGCGGGCGCCCGAACCCGCCCTGTCTTCACATGGGACTGCGTTTTGTAGCTGGCTGGGGCTTTGCCAAGTCTATTAGATGCAAGCTGGTCGGGGCTCACCCCTGGAGGCCCGGTACCAAGCCTGCCTTAGCAACCACTGCATCACAGCAGAGAGCACCCTGGGGCCTGGCTTCCCCACCCCCACCCCGCCCTGAGTACCCCGCTCCCCTGGGAGGGGCCATTTAAAGAGGCCAGGGCTGAGTGGAGGGGGGAGAGCGAGCGGAGGAACGTGGGCCTGGTGCTGGCCCAGGGCCTGCCTGCCTCTCCGCCCCTTTGAGAACCCGTGACAAACAACCTTGCCTGGTGCCCAGGCGCCTGCCAAGCCCTGTTGCATTAAAACCCTGGCACACCCAGCATGGGGTCCAATTTCAGCCCAGCGGGTGGGGGGACCAAGGCAGCAAGAGCCTAATGTGACCAAGGTCACACAGAGCGCTGGCAGCTGGGCCCTGGTGGCTGGTGTCCAGGGCTGTGTGCTAAGCCCTGGGCACGCAGCCTCACCCTGCCACAGCTCTGCCTGGCACCAGGCGGAACAAACATTTTCCGAGACACATAGAGGCAAACCCAGCACTTTCCACCTGAGAGTTGCCACCTCTGTGATCCTGTCTCTCCTGGGGAACAGAGGCTCCCAGCCCCTCCCCTTCCCACCTTACCCCCACCCCCATGTCCCCCCCCCCACACACACACCCAGTGGGGGCCCAGCCAGGCGTCCAGCTCTAGAAAAGTCCAGTTCCCAGCTAAGCGACTGGAACATCAGACATCAAACACCTGGCAGGCTGAGGCAATGGGAGATTAGATCATCCCAGTGAAGGAAACCAAGCGAGCTGGGAGGGGGGCAGGCAGGGGGACGGAGGGACCTTAGCCAAGAATGTTCCTGTTGACCCCAAAGACTCCTTCAGATTAAAGAGAGCAGCTCACTGCAGACAGACACCACCCTCTCCCCTGGAGGCTCAGCCCCTTGTGGGGCATGGGTTTGTGTGCATGCACTTGTCCGCAGGGGCCACCACGCAGGCTTTCAGGGGCAACCAGCCCATGGGGGTGCCCCATGTGCACACTGCACCTCTGGGCCCACAAACATGTGTATGCAGGTGGCCGGGCCAGCCCCAGGAGTGTCTGTGTGTGTTTGCGTGCCGTCTACAAACATGTTTTCGCAGAGCTCAGGGAGGAGGCATCAGTCATCTCGGAGGAATCTCAGCCGCATCCCCAGCAAGGATGCTGCCAGCTGGGGCTGCGATGAGTCAGCAGAGGCGCCTGCCCGACGGGGGTGGGGGGCAGCTCCGGTTGGCAGGCCCTCCGGGACGGCCTCCAAGCCCGGGCCTGGCCTGGCCTGGCCGCCTCGCCTGGGTCACTGCTCTGTTGACCAAGAACACATTCTTGGAACTGGCCAGGACAGACTGTGAAAGGGTTTTTCCCTCCCCCACCCCCACTCCCTTACTGCAAAATCCAAATAACCCCTTTACCAGGTCAGGAGCTGAGCCAAATAGCAGGAGCCAGAAGCACAGGGGTTGGGGCACAGGAACTGCTGGGTCCAAGCAGGCCAAGGGACAAGGACACCTCATCGGACAGCCACAGGAGTCTTGCTGGGGGGTACCGACCTGTTTGGGCCCTCTGGGGTCTCTGAAGCAGAAAGCTGGGGGGAGGAGCAGGTGACCTGCAGGCCAGAGAGCTTGGATTGTCGCCTGAGTGAGAACTGACTCCTTTTTATCCTCAAGGCGACAATCAGAGATGTGAGGGTGGTCTTCTTTCACAGGTGGGCAAGCCCTAGTGGCTAACGGAACAGCTGGTAGTTCAAACCCACTGACAGCCCCCAGAGGGAGCAATGTGGAGATGTTCACAACCTGGGAGCCCCTGTGGAGCAGTTCTGCTCTGTCCTCCAGGGTCAGTGGGAGACAGAAGTGGCTCCATGACAGTGGGTTTGGTTCTGGCCTTTGGCGAGGCATAGTCATCCAACGATTATAAAGTCATCCAATTATTACAATGCCGCTAGACAGAATGAGCCCACTTCTGGGGCCACAGGAATTGATTCTGGCTCCTGGAGAGCCCCTGTGGGTCAGAGTCAGACTTTGCCCCCCAGGGCACTCAATGTCCCTGTGGCCTTTGGGAAATAGGTCACTGCCAGGCCTTTCTTCTGAGTGTCTCACAGTAGATTCGAACAATTGTACTCCCTAGGGGGAGACATCACGGCTTCATCTGTACCCCACACCTTCAGAAAAGTGAAAGATGACTCAAGACAAGAGACAGCTCTTCCTTCTGCTCACTGCAACCAGATCTGGGGACAGAGCCATGTGTGAACCAGGAGGTGGTGGGAGCAGCCGGGCTCAATGAGATCAGATCTGATCCGCACCCTCTTCCCTGGAGGCAGGAAATGAATAAAAGCTAAATGCCTTTGAAAGTGCCAGGAAGCAGTGTGTATCCCCCACTCCATCCTCCTCTCTCCCCACTCCTGGTGAGGGCAGGCAAACCCAAACCAAACCTATTCTGACTCAGACAGGACCCCTTGGGACCAACCAGAACAGCCGCCTATGGATTCTTTAAGGGGGCAGGGCTGCCCCATCCACCCCCCACCGCCCCAAGGAGTGGCCATTGGTTCAAACTGCTGCCCTTGTGGCTTGCTGTGGGGCAGGTGAACCACTGCACCACCAGGCTCCTTGGACCGTGTATAGTTACAGTTTAATCTTGGAAATGCCAGACAGCTGTTCCCGTTGCTAGGCGACTGGCTCACATTATGCAGATGTCAGGGACCTCAAATGTCTGCCGGAAATTACAGATCAGGTTGGAAGCACAGAGGGGCCTTCTCCGCAGGCTGGGGGGAGGGGGGATGCACAGTGGGAGATCCTGGGGGCGGGGCGGCTGCAGAAATTCAGAGCCCACCCCTTCCCAGCCCCCCTCCTCAGGCTCCAGAATCTTCCCTCCCTGGACCACCATCCCCAACCCCTCCCGCTCTGCACCCTGGCTTTCTCCACATTTCAGCCTCTGCCCCACATCCCATCCTTCATCCTAGGAGGATTCTGCTGGACCGCTGTCACGCAGCATCTCCACCCCCACCGTCACCCTGGAGTTCTTCTTCTACTTCATCCTTCTTCAGGGCAACGTCCCTCAGCTGCCTCCCATTCTTTCCTGGTCTCAGCCACATGGGAAGTGGGGGGAAGCAGACACCACCCTAGGTGGATGGGATTCTAAGGGGTAGCTTGAAAGGACACACACACACACACACTCCTGCAGCCCTCTCCCTCACAAGAAACCCAACTGAAGTTGCATCCCTGGTCCCCTGGGAAAGGGATGCCATCTGGGTGAGGGCAAGGGAGGCAGGAGAGGGAAGCCCTTTTCCCCAAACCCCAAGGAACCTGCACCCTGATGAAAGGGATGACGGAAACTCACCAGGGCCCTGGACAGGAGGGGCATAGTCACAGGGAGGCTGGGATCAGGGGGCTTTCAGCAGCCTCTGCAGGACTCTACCCTGTGGGGTGGGGGCCTGCTCTTTCCCTGTGAGCCCCCAGGTGCCGCAGGTAGGGCAGAAACTTTATCTCATCCAGGTGGGGGCCCCTCCCTGCTGTGGGCTGGGCAACCTTGGCCTTCCTCCAGCCGCAGAGCACAGGCCAGGCGGTAAAATCAAGCCAGGTGGATTTGGCATGTCATGGAGGGTGGTTGTAGAGACAAGAGGGGGCGTAGGGGGACGCGTGTGTGAGCGTATCTGAACACACTTCTTAGGACAAAGGTTCTCAGACGCCTCCTGAAAGCTGCTGACGGGCAGTAGGAGCAAGTGGATTCCGAGGCCCCGCGACCCTGTGTGTTACAGAGCAGGCTTGCTCGCTCCGTAGGGTGGTTTCCTCAGCTCTTAATGGGAGCAGATGCCAGCTCTCTTGTTCCACTGCACCACTGGGTGGGGTGGGACTGCCAGTCTCTCAGGTAGCAGAAAACAAAACAGTTACCATCAGGTAGATGCCAACTCATAGTGACTCGATAGGGCAGAGGAGAACTGCCCCTGGGATTGGCGAGAGAGTGCAGTCTCTAGCGGCAGGATGCCACTCGCTTCTCCCCTGGCGGATCCCCACCTCTGACTGGTAGTTAGCTGACAACCACGGGAGGGGAGCGCTGTAACCACCATGTCCCTTGTGCTCTTGTCAGCTGTCAGCACCCAGGGGCCACCCATGAAGCCAGCCCACTTCCTTCAGGGAGTGGCTTCTGACCCCACAGGATCCCAGGGAACCAACGGGAAGTGTCCCCTCGGGTTTCTGAACCTTTAAGGGAGCAAGCCGATCACCTCATCTTTCTCCCACAAGGCAGAGGCTGGCTTTGAACCGGACCTTCCTGTTGACAAACCACTTGTGTCACTAGGAGCCCTTCCACCCATGAGCGCAGAGCCTTATCACCACCCTGCTGGCCTTCCATGAGAATGAGCCTCGGTGGCGTCATGGCTGTGCTTTGGACTGTGATCCACTAGGCCAGCGGTTGGAATCCACCAGCCACTTCTTGAACGAAAGAAGGGGCTTTCCACTCAAGTTACAGTTACAGTCTTGGAAACTCACAGGGCGGTTTTATCCTGCCCCATAGGGTTGCTATGAGTCAGCATCCACTGGATGGTGGTGGCACAGTGAATTATCCTTTGGGCTGCTAACCACAAGATCAGTAGTTCTAAGCCACTAGCTGCTCCTCAGGAGAAAGATGAGGCATTCAACACCTGTAAAGAGTTACAGCTGAAGATAGCCACAAGGCCAAGCCACGAGAGTCACTATGAGTCAGCATCGACTACATGGCAATGGGTCTGGTTTGGACCAACTGCAAGGTTGGTCGTTCAACGTAACCCAGCAAGGCTTGGCAACGGCAGCCATTGAACCTGTGGAGCACCGTTCTGTTGAAAACACACGGGTTACTTACCACGCATCCGAATCCATCTACTGTCACAGGTTTGGCTTGGGTTTGCCTGCCTGTTTCTTGTTTGGGCCTTCCTTCCTGCACCCGGAGAACTTTCCCTCAGGCCCCCAGATCTTCCCACAAGTGGGCACACCATCTAAGAGGGGTCACCTGACCTGTGTCTTGAGCCTTCTGGCCAGTTCCTCCTCCCACACCTTCCTGGAGTGGGAGGGGCAAGGGAGGAGCACTGAGAGCTTTTCTGTGGCCCCTAAGAGCTGCTAATCCTGGGCCCTCTGGCTTCATCCTCTGCCCTGGATTCCAGCCCCAGGAGGATGGACCATGACCTAGCTCTTTCCTTGGCTCCCAAGAAACCATGCAATGCAGTGGCCAGACCTTGTGGACTTAGGGGCCCGTTTCTGCTCTTGCTCTCTTACTATCTAAGCCAATATCCAACCCTGATTGGCCATCATTTCTCCTTTTGAAAAATGGAAATCATAACAGGATATCTAGGGCTCCTATGATAGATGGAGCCCTGATGGCATAGTGGTTACTCTTTGGGCTGCTAACCTCGAGCTCAGCGGTTCAAAATCATCAGTTAGCTCTGTAGAAGCATGAAGAGACGTTCTGCTCCCATGAAGAGTTGCAGTCTCAGACACCCACCTGGGCAGTTCTACTCTGCCTTGTAGGGTGGCCATGAGTCAGAATTAACTCCGATGGTAGTTGGTTTTTTGGAGCGAGGATTAAGGAGCCCTAGCGGCAATAGTGGATTATGCATTGGGCTGTTAACCTCAAGGTCAGCAGTTCAAAACCACCATCTGCTCAAGAGAAAGATCACACGTTCTATTCCCCTAAAGGTTGACAGTCTCGGGACCCCACAGAGCCAGTTCTACCCTGTCATACAGACTGGAAATGAGTTGGAGAGGGCTTCATGACAGTGAGTTTGGGATTTTTAGGCTCAGTGAGGACTGAATGAAATAAAGCCAATACTCAGCGATGGATGCCTTTTAGGTCCATAAAGCAGTGTCAGCTCCTGGGTGCTGCCTGTTTAGAAAGGCCCCAGCTTTGCAGAGGGGATGCGGGGGCGCTGTTAGGCTATACACACACACACACACACACACACACTCACAGACTCCTTTCTGCTTGTCCAGGGCAACCTGTCTGGGGGGAAAACACTGAGGGCAGACACGTTGTCACAAAGACCTGCAAGGTCGGGGCTCAGATCTGGGGCGGTGGTGGCCACTGGTTTTGCTAGCTGAAAAGTACTTCGCCAAACAGGGTCTGTGGGCGGGGTGGGCGCCCACAGCTGAGTCAGGCTGCTCCAGTTCAAGTTCATTGGGCCCTCTGGGGTGGTCCAGGTGGCAGAGAGGCCAAGGCTCAGCCTGGTCTTTGTTCTCTGGGTTCCTGAAGCCATCCTTCCAGTCCCTCCCCCAGCTCACACATGCTCACGCTCCCTCCCTCCCTTTCTCACCCCTCTCCTCTCTTCCCACCAGCCTCAGTTCCTCCCCCTTCATCCTTCTCTCAAAGGCGCTTCTTGCTTTCTCATCCTTTCTTCTTCCTGGGAGCTCAGAATCACACCTCCTCTCCCACCTCCCTCCCCTCTACCTCCTCCCCACCAGCCTCTCTCCCTCTCCCTTCCCCACATCCTCCCTCCTCCATCTTTCCTCGCTCCCCTCCCCTCTCCCTCTCTCACCCCTCTTCTCCTAAAAAAGACTCTTCCAGACAAAAGCAGGTCAAGGTCATTCACTCTCCTGCCTCGGTCTGGTAGGTCGGACCTGAGAAACCAAGGTCAGAGCCCTGTGGAAAAGCAGAGCAGACTGGCAGAGGCATTTAATTTTGGCGGCCAGCCGACAGGCCCCCCCCTGCAACCCCCAGGACCTGGGTCAGGTCACCTGCTTCCTATAAACTCCCCAGCAACGGCACCACCGTACTGGTGGCCCTGGGATAGAAACAGAAGCAGCAATGGCCTAGCTTTGGGAAGGATGGCACAGAGCTGGGAGTGGGGCCATACTGGGTGGGGTGCACATACTGGGGTGACCCTTCAGGCCCAGTATGCATCCTGGTCTTGCTGCTTACTGGCCTAGCTTCCTACCAGCCTCTGAGGCCCTTGGGCTAGACCCTAGTCCACCACACCCCTCTTCTCGGACTCAAGAGAAGGTGGCCCGTGGAGCGCTTGGCCTGAAGAAGTTATTAGGGGTCCCGTGTGGTATGACAGGGAGGCCCAGCCCACCTGGTTTTCTAGGCTGTCATCTTCCGCAAAGCCAGGTGGCTCTAATCACCCACAGTCCCTCCCTCCACAAAGCAAGGCCGGCTGGGCTCCATGGAGGAGCCGGGGCTTGTCCTGGGCGCGGCAGGAAGGATGGGTACTAACAGTCATCACACTCCTGTTGGTGGTGGCACCAGGTGCTGTGCTGATGTGCTATGTCATGCCATCTTGCCCCCCGCCCCCACCCATGAGGCAGTTATTTTCAGAGTCCTGCTTCATGGAATACAAAGCTGAGGCTCAGAAAGGCTAGGTAATTTACCCCAAGACACACAGCAAAGGGGAGAAGCAAAGACCTTAGCTGGTGGTGGTGGCGGGGGGGGGGGGGGGGGGCGGGGAGGAGATGAGGGTAGAGAGGGTGTCTGCAAGCATACACGGTAACAAGGACAGGCACAGCACCCCAGCCAGACTTGAGCAGGGGGCTTTGAGGACAGGTGTGGCCTGCAGGAAAAAGTCTCCTGGGGGCTGTTGTAAGCCCCCCACTCAGCCTTTGCCCACCAGATCTGGCTATGGGAGCCTCAGGGCCCAGATTTACACACACACACACACACACACACACACACACACACGACAGAGGTTCAAGGGCTCCCCTGAATGAGGCCAATGGGAGTGTTATATAATATGGATCACCCTCCTGGGGGGGGGGGTGGCACAGACAGGCCCGTAGGGTGTGTGGCCTGAGATTACAAACAAGGCTGGGACCCACCCGTGGCCCTAGGGAGGGAGGGAGGTACCCTGTGGGAAGAGGGCCAGTGAGACAGCCATACAGAGCAGTTCTGGAAAGAGAGAGGTGAGCTAGCGGGACTTGAGCCAAACAGGTGTAGTCACCTATTGTATCCTAGCCGCAGCCCCCAGCCATCTCAGCTTACACTAAATATTGCTTTCCCGGAGAACTCCGCCGTTTCCATAGTAACGCACCCACGTGGTTGCTGCCTCAGATGCTGGAGTGGGGGGCCGGGAGAGTAGGGGGTGGGGTTGAAGGGCAGCTGACTAGAAACATGAAGCACTCCCGGAAGGTTGTGGGGAGGGCTGTCAACCCCTCCCGCCCCCCAGTTGTGGCAGAGTACCACCCTGTCAGGCTGCCTGTCGGGCACCAGCACCTCACCCAGCTGAGGCCACACCAAGCCCCGAGGGAGAGGGAGAGGGAGAGGGAGAGGGAGAGAGGGAGGGAGAGGAGGAGGGAGAGGGAGGGAGGGAGAGGAAGAGGAAGTGGAGCTCCAGGACAAAGGGTGGCCAGATGGCTCCCCCTGACGCCCGTGCCCTTCACCTGCGTCAGTCCGGGCCAAGGCCAAGGGGACCTGGGGCCAGCATGCGTCACTCCTCAAGGCTCTTCAAAGAAAGGCCACGGGAGGCCTCCTTTGCCTGAGGCCCAGCAGCCCTGGCCCTGGCTCTGAAATGGGCTCCAAATTCCATTGTCCCAGTGTGTCTTGCTCTGGGGCTGAAAGCCAGCAGGCTGGTCATGTGACCTTGAGTCAGGAGGGCTACCTCTCAACAGACAGGGCCTGAGAGGACACGTGAGAGACAGAGAAAAACAAACAGAGCCAAGAGAAAAGCCTGAGGGAGATGCTTCTGTTGAAGTGGGAGATGCTCAGAGCCCCACCCTGCACCACCCCTAGCTGGTCAGCCGCTCCCCCCCTCCACTGCCCCTCCCCCCGCAGTGATAAAAAAAAAAAAAACCTCAGAAAGGGGTCTCCTCACCTTCCTGGCATCCCTGGGGGTGCTATGGTCAATCCTTGGCTGTGATCAGTAAAGACCAGGGCTCAGAGACCAGGCACTTGGCTTCCATAAACATGCTGCCACCTAGGAAGCACTCTGGGGCAGGTCCCTGTCACCCAGGGTCCTGTGACTCAGAATGCACTCAGGGACGCTCTGCAGCAGCCGCTAGACTTCCTGGACCAGCTGTAGCTTGGCTGCTCTTCCCTGCATCTGACCTGGCCCACATACCTGGTCCCCAGCCAGTGTCCCCAGGAAGGTTCCTGGCTGGCCCCCTCGGCCATGCTGAGATTCAGGGCCAATGTTCTACCCTGGAGGAGCCCTGGTGGTGGTTACATGCTGGCCTAGTGGTTACATGCTGGCTTGATCCACAAGGTCCGCGTTTCAAAACCACCAGCCAATGGGTGAAAGAAAAATGGGGCTTTCTCATAAGCAGTTTCGTCCCAGGGCGGTTCTGCTCTGCCCAGTAAGGTCCCTGTGAGTCAGCATCACCTGGGTGGCGATGACAGTCTTTCCTCCAAGAAAGTGGTCTACACTTCCCAGCCCCCCGGAACTCCTGGGGAGTACACAGGTTGAATGTGGTTTTCTTGTCTGCTGACCTAAAGGTTAGAGGTTTGAATCTACCTAGAAATGCCTGGGAAGAAATGAAAAGCCTAGTGTTCTACTTGCTAAAAATCAGCCCCTGAGAGCCATCTGGAACCTCATATCTGCTGAGGTATACATGGGGCCGCTCTGAGCTGACTCATAAACAAAAAAGAAAACGCCTCACTGCCTTCGAGTTGATCCTGAAGGATCGCAGCCCATAGGACAGGGTAGAGCTGTCCCTGCGGGATTCTGTAAAAACGCTTTCGGAGAGTAGAAAGCCTCACCTGTCTCCCGCAGTGGCTGGTCATTCGCAGCCCTGCATAGAGTTTCAGAGACCTGGTGTCTTTCCTGGGCAAACCGCCACAGCTTGCTTCCACAGGGCACCTGGTGGGTATGGGCTCTGTCTTTGCAGTCCAGAGTCTGGGACTGACTCTGCAGTGCCCCAGAGTGATCCGAAAGCAACTGGTTTGGGGTCTTTATATTGGGGAGCTCCTTGTGACCCTGGCTGGTCATCTCTCTCCCACCCAGCTGGAAGGGACAGATCTTGGAGGCCGAGCTGAGCAGGGGTGCAGGGTCAAGGGAGAACCCGGTGGGCAGCTTGGATCGGGCCATTTATCCCTTTCCTTCCCAATCACAGCACACCCAGCCCCAGGGCTGGGCTCAGCCACCCCACAAAGCCGGCAGGTTCCCTCCCTTCCCTAGTGGCCTTCCTGAAGGGACACTTCCTGCCCCAGGACCCCTGTGGGCAAGAGACTAGCCTCCCTCATTTATCTCGTGGGGGTCAGGGAGATGATCCCTGAGACCCCCTCTAGCTCTAAAACCCTGACTCTGCAATTCTCTGCAGTGGCAGCACATCGTGGCTGTGGAAGTGGTTGCTGTTGGCAAGAGCGCCTCTGCCAGCAGCCTCCTCCTCCACAGCCCAACCCCCTCCTCCCCTTTGTCACTTTCACAGCTCCCCAGAATCCCAGGGCGGGTGGTTTTCTTTTCTTTTTTTTAATCAAAGGTTTTTTGGGGTTTGTTTTTTTTTTTGTCAAAAATTGTGTCTCCCTCGAGACAGCAGCAGCCTCTGAGCCAGCTCCCCCTTGTTGCCATGGTGACAGCAGCTGGCTCACATGTGTGGTTACTATGGAAACGAGGTTGGTTTTTCCAACCCCCCTTCTCCTCTCCTGTCACTTTCCCTTGCTTGCTCAGACGCCTCACCGCCCCCAGCTTTTCCACACCAGTTGGGGTGCAACAGAAAGGCAGGCACCAATCCCAAGTTCCAAAGTAGGAAATGGGGTCCTTGCCCGTACCCCCCCCCCCATTGGCCATCACCATGCAGGTGTACACGTGATCAGGGCTCTCTCAGTCAAGGGGGGCACTTCTGCAAAGGCTCTTCCTTCCTTCTTTCCTTCCTCCTTTCCTTCCTTCCTTCCTTCCTTCCTTCCTTCCTTCCTTCCTTCCTTCCTTCCTCCCCACCCGGCTGCAGGCCTGGCATCCCAGAACACAGCAGGTTGTAAGACCCAGGCCCAAAGGTGGGTTGACCCCAGATGTGCACTCTGGCAGCTTCACGCTGCACCCTAGGTCGGCTTTTCTCAAAGCTCAGCTGCCCAGAGCAGGATCGAGGATTCTGGGGGAGACAAATCAATGGCTGCAGGGCTGGCGAGCTGGTGAGATGGCGAGCCCTTCACAGGTACCCCCATTTACTGTTGCCATTTACTATCGCCTCTTTTCCCCGGTAGAAACTCTAAACAAAGAAACAGGCTCCCTGCCACCGACCGCAGTGCTGCTGACATGTAGCCACCCTATAGGACAGGGGAGAACTGCCCCAGTGGGTTTCCAAGACTGAGACATTTTATGGGAGTAGAAAGACTCGTCTTTCTCCCACCCAGCGGGCGATGGTTTTGAACTGCCTGCCCGTGATTAGCACCCAACATGTAACCCACTATGTCACCAGGGTCCCTTCCTCTGTGCGTATACTAAATGTTCTCTGTTGTCTGCAGCGGCCAATGGGTTTGTGGGACAATGTAGGGCTGCCCCATAGGGGATGCTTGGCTGTCACCTTTAGGAAGGCGACCTCCAAGCCTTCTCCACTCCAGCCCCTAGGTAGGTTTGAACAGCCGACCTCTACGGTTAGCAGCCCAGTGCTTGACTGCTGTGCCTGCCGGACTCCTTGCTAACTCCAAAGAGCAGAGATAGCGTGTGGAGGAAAGAGCAAAGGGAATTTGGAATGGGTGCGGTGAATTGATTAGACGTGTAATGTCACTTGTTTCTGCCCAGAGAGCCCAAGTAGCTTCCAGGTATCACCCTGTGGTAGTGGATTGGAACCCCATCTGGGAAGCAGAAGAGCAGGAGGAAAGGCCACTGGTAAGGGCCCAGAGTGAGACCCAGCCCCTGCCCCCCTCCCCAACAGTAATGGTGTCTGTAACTAACCAACTGGAACCGGAAGGCACACAGCAGCACCCAGGCAGGCCTCCTCCTACCTCAGCCCAGCTCCCCCTCCCCACTCCAAGATGGGCCATGGCAAGTACCCCCATCCCTGCCTACTCTTCCAGTCCGCAGCTTGGGAGCAGATAGCTGGTGGGGGGAAGCAGACAATGTCTGTAAGCTACATTGGGCTGGCAGTCAGGTTCCAGCTCCGTGCCTCACCAAGGCAAGGCGTGCAGAGGAAGACTTGCTCAAGGTCACAGGAAATGAAACGTCTGGCATCGGATGGATGGATTCTTCTCCCCAGCCAAGGGCACACTCCTCTGCCGCCGCCTCCCAGCCTGCTACCAGCACACAGGGTGGACCACAGGCCCTGGGAAGTTGATCGGAGCAGAGGCTGGGAACTGTTTGGAGGGATCAGCCTCTGAGATTGTCCTGTGGACACCTTGAAGATTACACCACCACCCCCCATTTAATGGAAGAGGACACAGCAGGCCACCCCAGCTATTGTTAGGGGCGGGTAGGAGGTACTGAGAACACAGAGGGGAGGGGAAGGTGGGAAAAGGGGAGGCCGCCTAGTGTTGCTGCTTACTGGCTCTAGGAGGACAGAGGTAACACCTTATTCCTTGAGGATCAGCTGGACCACAGAAGAGAGTAAGCAGCGGGTTGGGGAAGGGGGTTGGGCAGCAAAGATGGGTGGGCATTAGGTGGGGGATGGGGAGGGATCCAGCTAGGAAGGATGAAGGATGGAGGGAAGAGTGGGAGTTGGAAATTTAGTGCTGGAGTCTTGTATCCAGTGCTTAGCAATAAAAATAAAGCTCAAACGTTTGACGGTCACAGAACTTTTGCACCAAGAGAAACCACGAAGCACAGGTTTCTGACTTGTCCAGAACGGCCTGGTCAGAGCAGAGGCTCAGAGTTGCTGAGATTCTTGCTAGCTCCTCAGGAATCCCTGTGGTTCTCCTCACTGTTGTGAGTGGAACGAGGGAGGGTCAACCTTCGGTGGGCTCCATCCACTATGAAGTCTCAAAGGGATCTCCTCTACAACTCCCTGCGGAGAGGTTCCTCTGGCTTCTGCTTCAATGCCTCCAGTAACAAGCATCTCACCACCTGACAAGCATTTCATCTCCCCACTCTTGGGTTTCATGCCCCTCCCATGTGGACTAGCATTGCTGCTGCCAGGTGCCTCTTGGCTGAAAGCAGTGAACAGCAGTGTGTTAGTCTGGGTAAACTAGAGAAATAGATTCATGGGCACTCATATGTGTGTAAGAGAGAACTTTATATCAAAGAGCGGTTGTACATTAAGAAAACATGCCAGCCCAGTCCAGATCAAGGCCATAAGTCTGATATTAACCCATATGTTGCTACTAGTCCATAAATTCCTCTTTAGACTCATGCAGCCATGCAATGATGCCAAATGCAGGCAGATCACAGGCCAGTGGGTGGAAAGTCTTGTGGATCTAGTTGTGGAGGAAGCATCTTAGCACTGGTGTATGTCTCCATGTGCCTCTTCCAGCTCCAGGGCTCTGGCTCCATCAGAGTACCTCCATGTAGCTTGTCATCAGGAATATCTCACAGGGAGTGAGTGTATCTCGCCTGCAGTGAGCTGTTTATCTCCTTTGCGCCTCCAAATGAGGTCATCAAGCTATGACCTGACTGACAGGCTAAACTCCACCCCTTCACTCTTAATAGTCTCCAGTTGACACCAGATTATGTAACCACCACAAGCAGCTAGATCTTTCCCCGTGTATTATTGTCGGTGCAAGCATTAAACTGTGTGAATCATAACAGTGTGTGGATAACACTGCAATGAATGAGAATTCCGGGACACTTGCTTGTGCTTATGAGGACGCTGCACCAAGACCAGCAGTTCTCAACCTGTAGGTCACGAGCCCTTTGGGGGTCAAACGACCCTTTCACAGGGGTCGCCCAATTCATAACAGTAGCAAAATGACAGTGATGAAGTAGCAACAAAAATAATTTTATGGTTGGGGGGCGTCACCACCGCATGAGGAACTGTATGAAAGGGTCATGGCCTTAGGAAGGTTGAGAACCACTGACCTAGACCACGAGGCAGTTGTCTGAGGAGACCCAGGGACACTGTGTGGTTTAGAATCAGAAAAGGTGTTCATTTATCACCGTCTTTCATCATTCTTCTCCTATCTGCATGCTGAGCGAGGAACCCGAGAAGCTGACCACATGAAGAATGCCGCATCCAGGCTGAAGGAGGGCTCATTGACGACAGGTGGCACAACCTTGTTTGCTGAAGGTGCAGAGGCCTGGAAGCCCTTGCTGATGAAGGTCACAGACGCCTCAGCCTCAAGGGAACAAAAGTCGTCGCAGCTGGACGTGTAAGCGGATCCTGATAAACAGAGGAACATCGACGTTGCCTAGGGCTTCGTATTTTGTAGATCCACCACCAGCTCCCATGGGAACAGTAAGTGACGTTGTACGAGCCACCAATAAAATGATTAAAAAAAAAAAAGAACTCAAATGACATTCAGCATTGGGCACATCAGCTGCAAAAAGAACTCCTGAGGGGATTAAAAAGCAAAGATGTCACTTGGAGGGCTAAGCTGTGCCCAAACCATGGAATTTTCCACCTCCCCCTCTGCGTGCCAGAACAGTGGATAAAGAAGAACTGGTGCCTCCGGAGTACGCAGCTGGTGAAGACTATTGGATATACCATATTCTGACTGCCAGAAAGATGTACAAATCTGACTTGGGACAAGCACAGCCAAAATGCTCCTTAAAGGACAAGGTGGCCAGACTCGGTCTCATGAACCCTGGTCATGTTCTGAGGAGGGACTAGACCCTGGAGAAGGACATCACAGCTGGTAAATGGATGCGGCGTCGGCCCAATGCGCTGGAACAGCAGTGACTGTGAAGATGGTGCAGAACTGGGGGTGTTGGGCTCCGTGGTCCTAGGAGCGCTATCAGTCAACTCGCCACTCGGGATCACTTGACTAGCCTTCTTCCATAGAGTATCTGTGCTTATACACATGCACACGTGCATACCCAAACCTGCTGCCCGAGAACCGATTCTGACTCAGGTCCTGTATAGGGTTTTGTGAAGATATAAATCTCTAGGGAGCAGATTGCCTCGTCTTTACATACATGGTTGTTGAGTCAGTTCCGACTCAGACCAATGTCCACCAGACTGAAACACCGCCTATGTTATATGGACATGTAGATACATATATACACAGGTATACAGACACAACAGGGCTTCAATGAGATCGTGGGGGAGATCCCATTCTCTCTGTACTACATTTTTCTACCAAATTTTTGAAGCTCCCTCCTATGGCCCTCATTTTGTTATCTTGTCAGAGAAGCTCAGTGACAAATGACCCAGAAGCTGTAGAGTCATTCTGGTCCATAACCGGCCTCTGTGTGCAGAACAGAGCCGTGCTCCCCGGGGTCCCCAGTGGCTGAGTTTTCTGAAGTAAATCACCAGGGGTTGATTCCAAGGCACCTCTGGATGGGCACACCCTCCTCCATCCTTTCAGAGAGCAGCCTAGCACAATGCTGCTTGCCTCGCCCCCTCCCCCCAACCTGACCCCCAGTGACTACTTGCCCCTGGACAACCTGTGATCCATGAACACTGGCTTAGCCCTCGCCCACAGCAGGTCTGCTGGTTCTAGAAAAGCCTCAGAAAGGAAAGAAACCTTCCCTTCTCCAGTCCCCCTAGCCCTGTTGCTGACTTGCCCTCTTCCTGCAGAGTTTTGGAGGTCGCTGTCCAGTTGAATAGGTCACCACTCTCCTCTCTGTGTCCCAGTTTCTTCAACAAAGGGAGAGGGATAGGGTTGTTCCCTCACCCGCATCTCTGCTCCACTCCTCCTGGGCATCCCTCCCTCCCTCCATCCTGGAGGCTAGAGCCTTTTCCATTAGTGCAGAGCCGGCCCGGGTCGAGTTCCAGCTTCTGCGCTGGTTTGTGGGAATCTGGAGGTGATACTGGAGGTGAGAGGCTGAACTGTGTGGTGGCCAAGTGGTTAAGGTACCTGACTGTGGGCAGAAAGGTTAGCAGTTCTAACCCATCAACCACTCCACAGGAGAAAGATGGGCAGTCTGCCTCTGTGGAGAGATTCACGGCCTTGGGGGGACTGCATGACTCCACAGCAATGGCTCCCGTCTGGTTTTGGTTTGGGGTGCCATAGTGAGGGTGGCATTCTCTGTGAGGGGCATGAGACAATGCCTGTGGCCGAAGTCGGAGAAGCACGGCTCTCCCGAAGGCTTCTTACAGCCCTTTTCCTTATTCCCCCTGCCCTCAAAGCACAAAACCCACCATGGCCTTCCCGGGGTGGCCTCTAACTGTGTGCTGCTGTAGTCACACCAAGGCCCAGTATTTGCAACGTAGCACCCAGGCCCTTGGGTAAGACAGCCCTTCCCTGCTGTGAATCCTGGTCTCATTTCTTGCCACTCTGGGCGTGTGGGTGCATACCCATGCACATGTGTGCCCACACACACCATGCACCAGGAGCTCGCCCCAGCTCTGAGGCAGCTCTGGCGCTCACCATCCTGGAAGCTTTGCCACAACCGCTCCTCTCTGGAATTTCTCCATTCCGTGCCCTCCCCCCCCCCCCACCCATCCACCCTCCTCCTGTCTGCTCTCTCAAGCTAGACTCGGCTGGGCACTGCTGCCTCCAGGAAGCCTTCCTGGACCCTGACCTTGTCTCATCTGGGCATTTTCAGAACATTCCCTGGACCAGTACCCCAGGTAAATGAATGAGACTGGTTGGATGCCTGATACTTCAAACATGGCGGAGACGCCTCAATCCACATCCTTCCCTCTCCCTGTGGCCTGACACCCACCTGTCCTCACCAGGCCCATGGGACCCTCTGACTCTGCCTGCCCAGAGCCTCCTTCCCCTGAGTCCTGTGTTCACGGCCCCTCACCCTCTGATCTCAGCTGCTCTCAGGCCGTCTGCTCCCTCTCCGGGCTGTTACTTGTGGCTGTAATTGGATTATTTGCCTGCATGTGCCATTGGGGACCCAGGTGTGGGAACCCTTCTCCGTGGGGTGCTTATGGGGAGTTGGGTTGCCAGCGATGCCAGCAGGAGAGGCCCACGAGCCCCTTGGGACTTCGAGACAGCCAAGAGAGGTAAACACTCCCCCAGTGGCCTGGTTTTCCACCAGCCCCATGGAGAACTGGCACTCAACCCCCACCCCCACCGCCAGTGTGTGCTCATGGCCTGAGCCCCTCGGGGCTCATTGCAGGCAGAGAAGGTGGTGGGTGGAGGAAGCCCGGGAAAGGCTCCTTCTGGGACTGCTCTGGGCTCAGCTGCAGGCAGAGAAGAGACACCTCTGTGTGCCCTGGCTTCAGAAGTCCACGAGCAAAGGCAGCAGAAAGGCCTCCTGGCCATAGCCCAGGGCCCACTCTGAGCTCTCAGCAGAGCACGGTGGGCCCCGCCTTCCTGCAGGAGGCAAGGGGCACCATATCCCCACCTGGACTCCATGCCAGCAACAAGGCCCAGTCTAGGTAAGGGTCTTCTCCAATTTCAGACCCAGATCTCCAGCTTCCAGCAGGTTCTTGAAAACCAGCAGCTTCCCCTCCACTCAGCCTGGAAGCCTCAGGTCTTCTCTTTTAGGTGGGAGGCTTCGCCACCCGCCACCAGCCACCCGCCACCCCCAATCCCCTGCTAGCACCCAGCTGTCCAAGTCAGGAACCAGGAGTCTCCTGCAACAACTACCACCACCACCACCACACACATGCTTTTCCACCCCTTGTGCTCTTCTGAGCCCTCTGCTCCAGCGGGGCCTCCACCCTCAGCAGCCTCTTGCTCCCAGATGATTCCGGAGAGCCCGTAACTAGTAACTAGCCTGCCTCTTCTCTTTCCTTCCAGTCTCCGTGTGGCCTCCACGTTTGTAAACAGAGGGGGAGGTGTCACAACGGTTCATGCATTTCACACAGCACCGCATGAGCCGACAAATACACAAAAATAAATGCAATTAAAGGCGTTAATAAGTGTGCCCGGTGTGTCCCGATCTTCTGGCCACCTTGCCGTCTCCTCCTGACCGTCTTGTGTTCAGATCCTGCTGTGCCTTCCCGGTGATAGGACAAAGCAGAACTGTTTCCAAGACTCACTCTACGGCAGCAGAAAGCCCCGTCCTCTCCAGGAGTGGCTGGTGGTTCCAAACTGCTGCCCTTGCAGTCAGCAGCCCCACGAGTAACTACGACATCCCTAGGGCTCCCCCTTTTTAAAATCATCTTGTTGGGGGCTCATACAATCTGTATCACAATCCATACATACATTCATTGTGTCGAGCACATCTGTACATTTGTTGCCATCATCGTGCTTGAAACATTTGCTTTCTGCTTGAGCCCTCCCTTGGGATCAGCTCCTCTAGGGCTCTTTTATATAGTCCTTCAAAATGTTATGTTCAAGTCCCAACCCTCCATTTTGACCGTGATCCCATTGGGGGAAATGAGATTTTTCTTTGCAGATGTAGTCAATGAACTAAACCCAACCAAACCCTCTGCCCTGGAGTCAATTCTGACTCACAACGACATAGCAGAATTGTTCCATAGGGTTTCGGAGACTGTAGATCTTTAGGAGAGTAGAGAGCCTCATTTTTCTCCCTTGGAGTAGTTGGTGGGTTTGAACCGACATTCTTGCAGTTAGGAGTTCATGGCTTACCCCAAATCCCCCCAGGAACAGGTAGGTCCTTTTCCTTCTAGAGTCTCATCAAAGGTATCTCAGAGCAGAGCCACACACACACGGGGTCAGATAATTTGGGAGGGCTGTGGGGAGCCACTAGATGCTAAGAAAAAGGCTAGGATCAATGGTCGTTCTGAGCCCCCCAAAAGGGAGTCCATGCAGCCGAGAACCTAATCGTACTCTACCCCCCAGAACCGTGTCTGCAGTTGAAAGCTACCCATTTCGTACTGTTGACACCACAGCCCTTTCTCCTCCCGAAGCAGAGAGCTCTGTGCTGAGAGGGGGCCTTTTCCACTCTAAATCCTCTCCTATGGGCTGTTCTGTCTTCTCCAGAATCTTCAAGCAACACCATCGGCCCCCAGCATTCCCTGTTCCCAAAGCTTGAAGCAGCTGGTGGAGCCTGCCTCCCTGCTGACATCTTCCAGAGAAAATGCATCTCCAAGACTTCCTTCCAACCTGGCTGCCCTGCCAGCACCTCATGAAGATGCAAGGGAAGTGAGGGTGCCCCTAAGCCCTAACCTGAAGGCCAGATCTAGGGCAAGACCCCCCCACACACACATATCTGAGAGCCCCTGCCAGAGCCCCCAGGGCAACCTCAGTGCTCTCTCCCTTCCCTCTCCAGCCCCTAGTCTCCCTCCACTTGGTATTCAAGGCTCATCCCTGCTTTGATGAACCAGGAGCCATGTTCAAGTGCTCCTCTCTGCATTATTCATGCCCCCCCCTTGCTGCCCACTGTCCCCTGCTGACCTCACACTCAGTTCAGAGGAGGGAGAAGGCCAGGCCCCCCTGGGAGAGGGTGCTTCCCCCTGCTCCTGCTCTTCCCACCCTCCCTGCTCTTCTGGCCTGTTGCTTTTCCTTTCTTAGTAATTTACTGCAGTTGTTGAGACTATGCAGAGCCAGTTTCTACATGCTCAGTGAGGTTGACTCCATTCTTCCAGTTGTGCGCCAACACCGGCCCTTCATGTGAGTTGTTCCTCCCCCACTAATGCACTCACTGCCCCAGAGGTTTCCCCTGAGGTTCCCACCACATCTTAAAAGAGATGCTGCAGTCCATTTGATCCCCTCTAGATAGATCTTCAAAGAGCATAATGTGTGAAGCCGACAGTCTGTCCTACTTCTAACTTGACTGTTGTCCCTGGTTTTAAGACTTCTGGGGATTCTTTGGGTTTCGGGTTTCAAGATTAGTTTAGGACATTGGTTCTAGGAGTTCCCCCAGCCTCCATAGCTCCAGAAAGTCTGGATTCTATGAGACTTTAAAATTCCATTCTGCATTGTCGCTCCTTTTGATCGGGATTCTTCTGTAGACTCTGTGATCAAAATGTTCAGTCATGGCGGCTGGATACCATGTAGCTTTGGCCACAGTTAGCCACACATCCCTTCTCCTCCTCCTCTTCCTCCTCCTCCTCATCCCTTTCTTCCTCTGCTGCTCCTGGTAAACAGAGACCAAGTCTTGTTCCTTGTATGCAAGGAACTAGGAGGTAGAACACAAGCACTCAAGTTGCCCCCTAGTAGTTGCTCCCTTTTTAAGGGAGGAGGAGCAAGAAGGAGTTTCATGATGGTTCCATCTGTATCTCCTGTCAATTACTGCTTCTCATTCACTCTGCTCCACAGGCCCGGCTCCAGAGCCCAGCTATGACCTTGGGAACAGCCCTATCCTCAGAATGAGTCCAGGTTTCCCCTGTCTCCCTCTGTCCTGTCCCAACTCCCAGGCCTAGGGTCTGTCTCACCAGCCTCCTGAGCCCACTCCTCTGGGCCATTGTCCCTCATCCCCCCGCTGATGACAGGCACCTGGGTCAGTTTGCAATCCTGCGCTAGGTTTGCCCCCTCCTACCTACTGCCCACTGTGTCTCCTCCCTGAGCCAGAGAAACCCTGGACCAGCACATCCACCCGCCACTTGGGTAGATGCCAAGCCTATCTTTTCACCCTCAAAGGGCAGGAAGTGCTTCCCAGGTGAGGCGCAGTCAGACCCCATCCCATCCTCTCTGTCCTCTCCCACTCAGGAACTGGAGCCTAGGTAACCCCCAGGTACCACCCCCCCTAAATGACCCATATCAGTTCTCTCCAGAAGATTCCCAGGGTCCCAAAGGGGCCCAGGGCATTGGGTGGGGTCACAGCATCACTGGGACCATGCCCCCGGGCACTCACTTCAGCCTCAGGACTCCCTACCTGGCTCTGTGATACAGGGGCATGTTGCCCCTCCTCACAGGTAAAGCAATAAGAGGATTGGAGAATTTAGAGTCCCACAAGGACACACAGCCAGTAAGCAGCGGCAGTTCATGGATTTCAGTGGTGGCCTCTCTGGCTCCAAAGATGCCTTGAGACAAGTTCTGGCCAGGGGGCCTTTTCCATAGGCACCCTCGGCCTCACTCCCACCCTGGAGGGGCCTTCTGAGGTCCATTGCGCAAGGTCTGGGGATGCCATGCCTTGCTGGCTGGAGCAGCCACTTTGCCTGCCCCTGAAGGACCCAACTGCTAATCAGAAGCACTGGTATCCAGGCAACCAGCCTCTCTGGCTTCAGATAAGCAGAAACAGCTGGGAGCTGCGCAGTCATGGGGAGGGAAGGGGAAGGGAGGAGGGGGGAGCAGTCAGGCAGAGTGTTATTTTGAGCCTGTTATTGTCACTCCCCGCTCCCCCCACCCCCTTCTAGGCCTCAGCTAGGGCTTTTCCTCCAAGCTCCACCTCGCTGCTGCCTCTGAGGAGGGGTCCCCAGGGGGCTCCGCCCACCTTGAGCCCAACACCATCTAGGGGAGGGCGAGGGCCAACCACTGGGCTAGCTTTTCTGAGCATGGAAGGGGAGGAACAGAGGTCACAGCAGGGCAGCCAAGGTGAAGGGGCGATAAACCCCAAACCAAACCGTCTGCCCTGGAGGGGTTCTGACTCAGAGCAAACCCTCTGGCACAGTGCAGAGCTGCCCGCAGACCTCCGCAGACTGGGAATCTTTATGGGAGCAGACTGCCGCCTCTTTCTCCCGCAGAGCAGCTGCTGGGGGGTTTGAATGGCCACCTTTCAGTTAGCGGCTGAGTGTTCAGCCTCTGGGCCCCCAGGGCTCAGGCCTCTAGGCCTGGGGGTGGTGGTGAGGGTGTCTTCTGCGGCTCTGCTTCTAGACAGGCTTGGACAGCTGCCACATGGTGCCCTGACGGCGATGAGATGAGTGTGACACTAGTTTGGCCTATTGAAACCTCAGTTTCAATATCTGTAAAGCGGAGAGGCTCGGACTTAGGCTTGAGGTGGGAAAATAAAGGAGAGAAGGCCAATGTAGTGCCCAACCCAGCACCTGGCTCAGCTGGGCAGAAACAGAGCTTCCCTTCCTGGGAGCTGGGCCTGCTCCCCCCACCCCCCACCCTGCCCAGCCAGGCCCTCGCTGGCTCTCCACTCAGGGGGGCTGTACTCTTCCCGGCTATTTCTGTCTGCTGTCCTAAAGGTCACTGTCCTTCCTGGGACAAGGCAGCCTCCAAGTGGCGTTAGTCCCAGGCCTGGGGACGGTGGTATACCAGATGGCTGTTTGCAGCCTGGACCAGCCTGGATTTGTTCCCAATGCTTTCCAAAGGCAGTCCCTGAGGCCTCTATGTTTGCCTGCGTCCTCCAGGCCCAGAGCACTGCAGGAGCCCCCAAAGTAGGTCCTGGCCACGGGCAGAACACTCAATAAGGGAAGTAAAGGTGGGACTACTGTGCTTACTCACCATCCTGTAGTCAACATCTTACATGGGTGGTGTGATGAAAAACCAGTGAAACTGTTCATGACAGATTAGTAAGTCCAAATAAACCTGACTTACTTTGCTGATTGAGTACTTTATCCCTGTTCAAAAATTAAAAACAAAACACAAATCAAAGCCAACAGGAAGAAGGGAAGAAATCCTGTAGGACAGGGTAGAGCTGCCGCTTAGGGCTTCTGAGGCTGTCCGTCTTGACGAAAGCAGACTGCCCATCTTTCTCCCTCTGAGCAGCCCGGGGGTGTGGGGTGGGGTGAGGGGTTCAAACCGCGGACCTTGTGGTTAACAGTCGAAAGCTCTGCCCGCAGCACCACAAGCGTTCCTTTCCATCTGTGTCAGAGACTGTAAATTTGACAAGAGGTTTTCATTCTGAAGATGCCAGGAAGTTGGAAGAGAGATGGCTGCCAGCCACACCTAGAAACAAGATCTTTGATGTGGTTAAAAAAAAAAGTGAAATTGCTCATTATGAGTTAATAAGTAAGCATAAGCAAGTCTGTGCTTACTTTACTTCCTGGGTAATCTGACCCTGGCACTATCTGACTCACCCACCTCCACCAGAAGGCCCTGAAGCTCCTCACCGGAATGGCCCAGCTCTGCCAGGGTCCCCTGGGGGCTGGCCGACTTTGGTTGTGAGGAGGCTGGTGGTTGAGCATCCTTGCGTAGCTTTGTCTCTGACTCAGAGTGCCTCCCTGTGAACAAACCCAGAGGCTTTCCCAGGCTGCAGTCTCTATAGGAGCAGATCAGTTTGCCAGGCCTTTCTCCCTGGGTGAGTTTGAACCACCAACCTTGGATTAGCAGCTGAGTACTTAACCATTTCACCACCAGGGCTCTAGGTAGGAAAGAAAAAAAATCCAAATTCACTGCTATTGCGTCAATTCTGACACCCTATAGGACAGGGTAGAACTACGCCTGTGAGTTCCCGAGACCATAACTCTTCATGGGACTAGAAAGCCTCATCTTTCTCCCATAGAGTGGCTGGTGGTTTCAAACTGCTGATCTTCTTTCTGGTTAGCAGCCCAACACATAACCACTGCACCACCAGGGTTTCTTATAAGGAGGCTTAAAGGACAGAGAGACAGCATCCCACCATAGTCAGGAATTCATGGTGGGAATATGGTTGCTGTACCCCTCTGCCCTGGTGCTCCTCTCCCACCCCCACTTCCGGCTGGGGCCACCTCTCTTCTGCTGGCCTGTGATTGGGGAGCTTGTAGGGGGCATATATCTGGAAGGCCGTTCCCTTAAGCAGTGCAAGTCTCCCTCATCCCCAGCCTCAGTGCAGACCAGCACCCCTGCATTGAGGGACAGAGAACAAGAGGCTCGTGAGAGACTGCTAGAGGTGTAGACACAGATCTAGGGGAGCCATGTGGAGTGGTGTGGCTTCTCCATCTGGTCCTCACAAGACTCTTCGGCCAGCAGTACCCCACAGACACCTCCAAGCATGTCTCAAGCCCACCAGAAGGGCGTTGATGGCCTTTGGAGCACTGCCCAGCGGTCAGTGACACATCCTAACCTGCATGGAGCCCAAAAGAGGAGAGCTAGTATAACCCCCACTTTACAGAGGATGCCAGGAGTCTTCAGACCCCTTCAGGGGATTAAGTCAACCTCCCCCACTCTTGTGCCCACCAATTCCTTTTCCTGGTCCCTCCCTCAGCTCCTGCTGGCTTCACAGTTTGTTCAAGGTGCCCACCCTGGCCTGATCCAGGGGCAGCAGCGGGTTGAGGGCTGGCTCTTCTTACCAACACCTCCCCAAGTGTGACCTTACTTGAGGCCCCTGAAGGACAGGGGCAGACCAGGCCTGGGTATTGAGCACTGGGTGCTGCTCCAGGCCTGGGCTGGGGGGTCAGTGTGGGCAAGCCCCTAAGCTATGGTGTCTTCCAGGATGGTGGGGAGGGAGGCAGGGACAATGAGAGTCCAGGTTGGCCTGAGCCAGACCTGCTCCAGACACAGAAAATGGAGAACAAGGGAGCAGCGGCTGTTTCCCAACCTCCAGAGGTTGGACCAGGCCCCTGGGTGGCACCAACAGTTTGTGATAGTTTCTAACCAAAAGGTTAATGGTTCAAGCCCATGCAGGAGAAAGACCTGTTGGTCGGTGTCCACACGCGACCCCCAGTTGTCACTTTCTATGCCACAGGACCTCCGGGTCCTGTGACTCTGAGTCCATTTGACAGGCAATGGGTTTGTGTTCTTTGTGCTTGAATTGTGGAGGGCAGTTCCTGAATGGTGCCAACGATGAACACATTCGGCGCTGCTGAAGGAAAGCTGGGAGGCTTGGGTCCACCCAGGGGTGCCGTGGAAGAAAGGCATGACGATATACTTCCAGAAATGACCCACTGGAAAATGTTGGTTTCCTGACACACTGAGGAGAATTCACTCCGTAGAAACTGGTCTGGTCTCAGGAGTTGTCTCCCCCCTCCCTCCCTCTCCACTCACTTCCCTCATCTCACCCTACCTCCCCACCCTCCACCCCCACCCTCACCCCTCAACTGAGCTTCTGGGAGACAAACAAGGACTCAGAGCAGGAAGGGGCTTGGGAGGAGCATTCCAGAGCTAAAAATAACAGGGTCAGCTGGCTGGGAAAGCCTGAGTGGGTCCTAGCCATCTCCACACCACATCCCCCCCAGCTCCCAGCTGGCCCCCAATCTGGAAAGCTTAAAATAAGTGTCATTACTATGAGCACTACCCATCCCCACTCCCCACCCCCCTGTGGGGACCCCAATCAAGGGAGTTGGGCGTCCCCACCCCCACCCCATCCATCCCATCCACTTCACCCACAGGAAACTCTGAGCACGTCCAGTGATCCACAGCTGGGCAGCTGACCCTCCTGCCTGTGACCTCTGTTGTTATCTTTTGGGTGGGGGGGGTTTCATAGTTCTATCAGCAAAAGCAGGGGTCCTTCAGACTAACCAACAGAGAGATCTTATTCTCCCTGCAAGTATAATCCCCTCCCCACAGGTAAGCAATTCCGTTTCTAGAGATGATAGGGAAGGAGAGAAAAGTAAGAGAAAGAAAATTTCCAAAGAAAACGTATTGACAAGCACCTACTATGTGTGCCCAGGGGGCTGGTCTTGCCCTTCTCCCTGGCCTCACCCTCCTCTCCTGATCCGTGGGCTGTGGTTGTCAGTGGCAAACAGGTTGGTCTGACTCAGGGGGTTCTGACTTGTGCGTTGTGGCCCTGAGGACCACCGAGCCACATCTTGTCTGGTGCAGCGGCCCCGTCAGCCACCCTTGCCTGTATGTGCGGGCGCATGGTTGTGGCCACAGTGTATTTCCTGTGCTTTCACCTCAAGCGCAAGCTCCTCTCCCAGCTCTGATTTACACACTCTCCCATTGGCTCGGTAGACAATCTCCATGGCGTTTGGTTTGGTTTTCACTCTCCTTTAATTTTGTTCTTTATACTTTTTGTTGTTGCTTGTTTTAATTCGAACAGTTTTATCGACACATACTTCACATCTCATACAGTTCAATGGTTGGAGCAGAGAAAAAAGACTTGTGCGGTCATCTCCACCATCCAGTATAATACAGATCCAGAGGGTTTCCGCTGGCTTGTCTTCAGTGGAATCACCAGGCCTTTCTTCCACGTCTTAGGCTAGAAGTTCCACTGAAACCTGCCCATACCATCCCACCCTGCCGGTTTTTTAAATGCTGGTGGCATAAAGGCCAGCATGGTATGTGGGTACCTGCGTGTGTAAGACAGATGTCATTAAAATGTCATTTTCCAGATAGAGAAACCGAGGCTTGGGAAGACAAAGAAAGAACAAAGTCAACCCTGGTGACCCAGCTTGTAGTGGAATCCCTCAAGCCTGGGGATGCCCTGCAAAGGGGCCAACCTCTCCCTCCCCAGCGTTCCAGGGGGTGACAACGCTGTCCCTGCCAAAGGGTCCAGGAGAGCCACAGGGCAGCCGAGGCCATGCCTGCCAGGGCCCGCTGCCACTGCAGGTGTGTCCTCAAGGTGATTCTGACCCACAGTGGCCCCCCGGGGCGGAGCGGAAGCACCCCACAAGAGTTATGGGAAGAGGCCCTGGCCGTGCAGCGGTTACGTGCTGGGAGGCCAGCAGTTCAAATCCACGAACTAGGCTTTTTGCAGGAGAAAGCTATGAGGGGGCCGTCTGCTCCAGTAAAGACTCACAGCCTTGGCAAGCCGGCAAAGCACTTCCTGTCTGGCCTCTGAGTCAGAGTCAACTTGCCAGCAAGGGGTTAACGTTTCTGGGACAAGACATCCAGGTCCTTTCTCCAGGCTCAGCCACTGGTATTCAAACTGCTCCCCTTCTGGTGAGCAGACACTGAGCACTTAACCATTGCTGCTGACGTCAGAGTGACCCTGCAGGGTTAGTGCAATCCACACGTCCACAGCTGGGCCCAGGCGGCCTCTTGGCTATGCATGTGGGGCCCCTTTCCCCAGAGCAGTCAGAGGAAGACTCCTGCCAGCCCAAGGGGTAGGGGTGGGGAGCCCGTGCCAGGCCCTCCAAAGGGTTGCCCAGATGGCTTGGTCAGGCAGGAAAGCCTGCTCCCTCCTTACACCCATGACCCCCTGGGGTGTCCCTACAGGAGCCTGACCTTTCCTGAAAAGCCTTGGACAGGCCAGCTCAGCCCCACCCTGCCCCCACTTGGGGGCCCAAAGGGTGTTTCTCTGGGGCGGGCAGGCCCGAGCTGAGGTTGTTAAACGTGGGCTGGCTGGCGGGCGAGAGAGGCAGAGATGTGTTTAGCCGCTGTCTTCAGCGGCTGAGGGGGTTTTGTGCAGGGAAATGGGAAGCAGCTGTCATCCTCCAGAGAGGCTGGGGAGGCGGAGGAAAGGGGCGTTCTCCACCACAGGAATTCAGCCATCACGTGGCCGGCCGGGCCAGAGGGGCCAGTGGCCAGCCTTGCTCATGGGCTGAGCAGAAGGCCTCCCTCTTCGTGATGTGAGGCTCACCCCGCTGTGAGAAAGCTCTGGCCATTAGCACTGATCTCCTTGTGTTGGCTGGATGCTCCATCCTGTTCCTTTCATGGCCAGATACACACAGCTGCCCCTCTTCCTGAGGCCTTTCAAAAGCCTTCAGCCTACTGGGGCCAAGCCTGCTTTCTAACACTAGGATGGGAGCAGCCCAGAGTGGGGAGATGACGCCAAAGCCTGCGGAAGCAGGTGATAGTCATTGCTGCCAGAGCCTGCCTGGCACACGGGGCTTTAGCAGGACCAGGGTCCCATGCAGACTCAGAAGGAAAGGTCCTTACATGTCCCGAGAAACATGGGTCCTGCTCACCTCCCTGACCACTGACCTTCCTGGAGCTTGCCCAGCTCAGATCTGCCTCCGGGCCCTTGCTGAGACTTCTCCCTAAAGCACTTTGCATTGGCTTTGGACACAGCTGACCCATCTCAACCTCCAGTCCCTGCTAAAATCACTTACCCAGAAAGACTGCCCTATCGAAATTAGATTGCTTCTCAATTCTCCATTGGAGCCCGGTGACATAGTGGTTTCTCGTGTTGGGCTGCTAACTCCAAGGTCAGCAGTTCCAAACCGCCAGCTGCTCTAGGCGAGACAGACAGGGCTTTCTACTCCCGTGAAGTTACAGTCTCTCTCAGCTTTCTTCTTGGTTGAGGTTTTTCTCTATTTAATTTTGTTATTGTTGTTAGCTTTTTTTTATTTCTTTGTGTTCTGTTTTTGTATGGTTTGGGTACATGAAATCCAGGATTGGCAAATCCATAGGGACAGTAACTGGATTAATAGTTTCTTGGGTATGTGGCAGGGGGAACTGGGGACAAGTGGGGAGCTAATAATGAGTACAGGAGAAAAGAAAATGCTCTAAAATTGACTGTGGTAATGATTGTTCAACTCTTCTTGATTGAACTATTGCATTGCATAATATGTGGGTTATGTGCCAGTAAAACTTTTTTTTTAATTTACAGTCTTGTGATTTCACAGGGGCAGTTTGCCTCTAAGGCGGGGAGTTTGGTTTATTTTGTTGGTTTCATTTTCCAAGTCTCTTTTATTTTTAATTATACTTTACTTACTCATTTACTAACTCTCAAAAAAAAAAAACTTCTCAAACTTACTGTACACACACATCCGGGAAAAAAAACTTCAATTAGTGTGTGTGGGCGCTCGGGTGCCAGAGGCAGGAACTAATCTGTCTGGTTGGGGGTTTCTTGAGCGGTATGACTCTCCGGGCTCCTGTGGGTAGTTGACAAAAGCACATCTCTAACTCGTACTTTTTCATGCACTTTCCATCTCCCCATTTCACTTTTCATTCATCCAGCATGGACTGGGCATCCCTAGCATGGTCCAGAACACGGGGCGGGAGGGGGGGGGCGCGACAAATAGCTTGTACTTCATCCACGACCAACCTAACGATTGGCAGTGTGAACATTCCCAGTGGCACCGCGGAAGAAAGCCCTGGAAATCTGCTGCCACAAGGATTGTGAGCCACAGCAACCTGCGGGGACAGAAGAGAACAGAAGGCCCGCGGGTTTTCTCCCTGCCTGGCAGGGCTCTAGCCCGCGTTTATCCACTGCGCCCCCAGAGCCCCTCCCGTCAAGATGCCAGACCTTGAAAATGCCACGGGGCAGTTCTACTCTGCACCACACGGGGTCGCCCTGAGTTGGCATCAACCTCACGGTAACAGTTTGGGTGTTGGTTTCTCACCACCATCCAAGTTCTTGCTGGGCTCTGGTGGGGCGGTAAATTGGGAGGCTGGACGTCAGAGTGGTAAAGGGGGGGTGCCTCCCCCCACCTGACGGGTTAGCAACCGGCCCAAACCCTTATGTTTGGTCCCTCGAAAGGAAGTGGGTCACCACTTTGCTGCTGCGCCAGCCGAAGACCCGAGCGTTGTCCTTGGCTCCTGGCTGCATCAGGTCTTCCCGCAGCCACGCACCAAATCCTGTACTCCCTTCTTTCTCAATAGCTCTGGGCGCGGCGCTGCCGACCTGCTGCCAGCGCCCTAGCCAGTCCACTCCTCACTCCTGCATGGTGGCATTCGCCTAACCCAGCCTCTGCCACCCTCCAAAGGCTTGGTGCCCCTGGCGGCCCTCCCTCCACGCTGAAGGCGGCCAGGCCTCCAGAGACTCCCCGGGCGCCTCGCTGGACCCAGCGCCCGGGCAGAGCTTCAAGGCGGCCCGTCGTCAGCCGTCAGATTTTTTCTCCTGGAGGAGCTGGGGAACAATGCGGTGGCGGTGGCGGTGGCGGAGGAGGCCCCGCCGAAGGAGGCCGCCAGCGCCGGGACCAGGCAGCAGCTGGTGTCTCCATGGAAACCGCTCGCGGCGCCACACGGGGCCTGGCCTTTTCGCTTTGCCTTTTTGGCAGGCTTCCTCAGCCACCCTGCAACCCATTCACCCGGGCGAGCTGGGGCGCCGCCCCGGACCCCACCCCGCCCCGCCATCCTCTTTGGCTAGCTCTCCCTCCCCCTCCTCTTCCTCTTCCCTCGGCTCCTCCCAGCCAGCCCTCCCCTCCGCCGCCTTTGCCAAAACGCAGGGAGGGGAGAGCTGGGCCCAGGAAGGACTCGGATTTTCAATTCTAAGCAGATTTCCCCTCCACAGGCAGCAAGCCCTTTCATGCATTTCCCCGCTATTATCATAAACGCAGGAACTTGCATTAGGATGAATGAGCAGAAACTCCTGTCTTTGTCAGCGCCTTGGCAGAAGGCCAGGCATAGAATGACCTAAAACGCTCAGAACTAAATGGAGCTGGAGAGGGGGTGGGGATCCCGGGCGAGGGAGCCCTGGGCTGGGGGAGGGGAGGCTCGGGGGGGGGGGGGGGGAGGAGCTGGCGCGGTGCTAAGCCCTCGGCTCCCGTTCTCGGCAAATCCTCACAGGGGCCCCCACCCCCGGCTTTGAGCTCCCCCTTTTATCCTGAGCGAAACTGAGACTGGCGGCATCGCAGCCTAAGATCACGCACGCAGCAAATGGTGATCGGGTGGGAGTTTGCACCTTTTACATTCTGGGGGCTGAATGACAAATCCAAGGTCACTTTCCTGAGGGCTGTTTCAGGACTCTGCCACGGGCAGAGTTCCCATCGCCCAGACCCTCCAAACATTTCGGTGCCCCCCTTAGCAACGACTCCCTCCCCTTCCCCCTCCCCGCCCCAGCCAGTGATATGCCCGATCGCTGCCCTCAGATGGGCTGGTCGCCGAATCCCAGAGGCGGGCAACTGAGGCTGTTGAAGACAGATTGGTGCTGAGGGACAGAGGGTTCCAGAAACCTCCAAGTCTCATCCTTGTCTACAGATGCAGAGCGCAGCCCAGCAAAGGAGCAAGCCATGAGGGCTTTGCCGAGTGCAACACCTGCTCCCGGTGTGTAACCCCGGAGCCCGAGCCTCCAGTGGGCTCAACAACGGGATGCAGCAGAGAGAGATTGGCAGGCAGGAGCAGACAGAAGCCTAGGCTCTACTCCCTACCTGGAGGCCTGGTGGGCCCCAGGTTGAAGCTCGGGACTGCTAACCAAAAGATGGGCAGTTCGAGCCTACCCGCTGTTCTGCAGGAGCCATGACCCTGTTAGATCATCATGCGATCAATCTTCTGCTTCCTTCAAGGACTCAAGCGTCTACTGCCTGCCTTTGCCTCCTGGAGGTGACTGGGGGTGGGGGGGCGGTAGGCGGTGTCTGTCCAGCAGGGAGCAAAACAAAAGACTGCCCTGGAAATCCCTGGGTGGCACTGACAGTTCCAGGGCCCCTTGGGAAAAAGCTCTGAGGCTTTGATGGAGGTGGGGGAGGGGAGTGGAGGGTGGAGCAGAGCTGATGTGTCCACCACTTTCTAGCCGAGTAAGGCCGGTGGGAAAGAAATAAAATAGATCCTAAGTCAGGGAGTGCTCAGTGCTAGGAATGAATCGATGAGGGGGGTCATTTAAAGGCCACAGCAAGACTCAGTGAGGATCTAGTCTAAGTCACTCACTTCATTAAGGACGCTTGGAGGACCAGATAGGGTGCTCACGGTCATGGGGTGAGTTCCCAGTAAAAGCTGGGCTAGGTTCTGGCTCCCCTGCACTTTGCCAAGACTCTACTAGAGAGAGGCAATGGACTCCATGGAATCTGGGAGCCCGGAGAAAGAGAGCAGGGGGTCACTGGCCTTTGGGGTACCTTCTGGTTCCTTTTGTTTTTAAAGGTTAATCTTCCAGAAGCTGTGATTGGGGCCAGCAAGGAATGGCATTTGCTGGAAGGCTCAGGCAACTGGAGCAAGGGGAGCAAGCTTTTTTTCTGGGGATACCTGGCTGCCGGTCCCGTTGGGTCCTGTTGCTGCTGTCCAGGATGCTAAAGCAGGGGGAGACGTGTCACCCAGGGCACTGGAGCTTTGGGTGGTAGTCACTGGGAGACAGGCTTGTACACTAGGCCGGTGGCTGGGGAGATGTATTGTTCTTGAGCTGCTGACTAAGCCCCAGCCCACGTACAGGGCTTGGCTGGGAACCTACAACTGCCCTGGCCTCCCCGGTCCTTCATTTCCCAAGCCCCGCAATTCTTCCCATTCCGCCACACTCCTCGTCCTGGCATGGCCCCAAGGACCCACAGGGTGGAGGACGCCAACAGTAATATTGATTGTCCCCATAATCTGCCAAGCACGGCGACTCTTAGCTCCGTTCCTGACAAGCCTTGCCACTACCCTGTGAGGTGAGTTATCAGCCCCAAGTCACAGATGAGGACACAATGCACCGGGCTTGCCCAGGACCATGGAGGAGAGCGTGGTCCAGGAAAGATTTAAATTTGCCTCACACACTGTCTGTGGCTTCCTAGAACCTGCCAGCCCACCCCCTCTAACTAGCCCAGATTCTGCCCTGTGGACCATCCCCATCCCCTCCCCTGTAGGTCTTTATCTAGCACAGGTTCTCTGCCCTGTGGTTCTGAACTAGACACTGGACCCTGGCCAGGCTAGGGTTGCCATGACAATGCCCTATGACCTCAAACTGCCTCGTGGGCCCTAGAAGCCACTGGAATGTCTCAGAAATCCCACCCTTTAGGCCGGCATCCAAGCCGCCACTCCCAGACTGCCGTCCTCACACTGAAGCAACAGGAAAGGGTTTTCAGATCCTGCCCTGCTTTTCAGCTTGCAAAATGGACAGCCACCGTGGCAGTGCCCACCACAGACCCGCGCCGGTGCCTCCTCCCTCCCATCCCAGGCTCTCACCCCTGTGCGCACTCTTGCAATGGGAAGGAGCAAAGCAGAACCTGAGTCCGGAGTTCAGTTTCTGCTGCCCAGATGTTTGACCTTGGCCTTGCCACTCCATCCTTTATAAGGAAGCTCTGGCTGATCGTTCAAACCAACCAGTGGTTTCCAGGGAGAAAGATGGAGCTGTCTGCTCTTTTAATGACTGACTGCCTTGGAAACCTTATTCAGGGTGACTCTGCATGGGAACCAACTGGGTGGCAGGGGGTTTGGGTTTGGTGGGGCGAGATTCTACGGTGCTGTGAAGTGTCTGGTGGCAAAATGCCCCAAGGACTACAGTCGGACCACATCCTTGGTTGTGCTCATTAGAGACGGTAAGACTCAGCATTAGAGCCTCCTTCTCAGTGAGAACTTCCTCATCTCCCTACTTAAACTGACAACCCCATCCTGACTGCCGGTACCCCTTTTCCCCCATCGTTTCCTTATTTTCCTCCGAGGCACAAGTACCATCTACCGCCATGACATGGTTTATTAGTGCATCCTGGTTATAGCGTTTCCCTCCACGAGAAGGTAAGCTCCAGTCCCCCAAACCTAATCAAACCTAGTCATCTTTCAGGTGATCCTGACTCTCAGTCACCCGTCAGGACAGAGGACAACTGCTCCCTTAGGGTTTCAGGGGTTGGCAGTCTTTACCACAGCAGACAGCCCCATCTTTCTCAGATGGTGGGTTGAGACTGCCAACCCTTCATTGAGTAGCCTGGCGCTTAACTCATTGTGCCACTGGGCTTCTAAGCTCCATCGGGACCGGGATTCTCATCCTGTTGTCCTTTGTGTCTGGAACTGGGCCTGGGCCACAGTGGGACTCAATACACTGGCTGCGTGGGTGGATGCACGGGCTGGACCAGAGCTATAGGTGTTTCCACAGGGAGCCGGGGACTCCAGCTGCCCGAGTCCTATCCTGAAGCAGCTGAGGGAAGTGGCGAGGCGAGGCCTGGCACATCTCCTTCCTTTCCCTGTCCTCTGCCCACACCCTACCTGGGGCCTGTGGGCTGGCTACCTGCCCTAGGCCCTGCTGGGAGCTATGGAAAGCCCAGCTGTGACAGCCTCCAGACCCAGGAGCCATCCTGTGGAAACATCCCTGGATGCCAGGCCCTTGTCTCTCCTCCTCTCACCCACAAGGGGAGGTTGAGTGAGACCGAAGACTGAGGAACAGTGGCCCCAGGCCACCCTCTAGTGGCAAGGTCAGGCTGCCCTGCCCAGGGCTGTGGCAGGAAGGAGCCCTGATCACAGGGCAGGCCGAGGCTGCAAAGATGGCTCCAGACAGGGCTGTCCTTCCACACTGGGGTCTCTGCAGGCAGCCGGTGGGCACTTTCTCCACGGAGCAAATTTCACTTTCTGCTTTCTCCACCAGAGCAGGAGGGCCCACAGTGGAGGCTGCCACCACAGTGCCAGGAGATGGCTAGGGGGTGGGAGTGAGTCAAGAAAAACTGTAATAGTGACAACACCCTTTACTTTCCACCTGGGGAGACTCCCCAAGCAGTCTGGATTGTTGATTTTCCTTTGGGAGAGTGCAGGCCTCCTGCCAAGATTGGGGAGAGGTAGAAGTGGGGCCGTGGTACCCAGAGAGAAATAGGGTGGGGATCCTAGGGCTGTACCTGTTTCACCCAGGTTCTTCTGGTGTGTTTTTTCCCCCACGATGGCCCACTTGGAAGCTCAGGAAGAGGGGCAGAACCTATTCTAAGTGCATCAGGAAGCTGCTGGGAGACAAGATGCGACTGGGGTTTTGAAAGGGATCAGAAGACCTTAGAATACATTCCAGGGGGCAAGGGGGGCAAGAGCAGGGGCCTCCGCTGCCATCGCTCCCTATTCCACAGCAGGAAGAGCCTTCCAGAAGGCCCAGTCCCGCTCCCGACTCAGCCTCAGTGGCCAGTGCAGGCCCTTGCAGCGACCACCTTCTCGATTGTCCTCTCAGAGCCCTGCCCTCACGGCAACTCCCCGCACCCCACTTGTAGCCCCGCCCAGACCAGCCAGAGCCCACCCCCAGTCCTGCAGGAAGCCGCTGGCGGCGCCGGCTGCGGCGTGACCTTGAGCTGCGAAGCCCGGCGTTTGCAAAGTCAAAGCGAGTCACTTCCTCCCCCGGGCCTACCCCCTGAGCCAGCGGCCCCGGAGGCTCCCTGCCCCCTCGCCGCCGGCTCGGGCTGGCGCTGGCACGGGCGCGCCCCGCTGGCGAAGGGCTCGCGCCCCGACCCCGCCGCCCAGGGCGCGTAGGTTCCCCGCTGCTGACTCAGCGCTTCTGGGGCGGGCTTCTTCCAGGGAAATGAGGTGGCAGGCTCCTCCCTCCAGGGTGGGGGGTGGGGGTGGCGCAGGGATAGGAGTGTGTGTTGGATTGTATCTGTCTGAGTCATGAGTGTCACTTGTTGCCCCTGAGCGTGTGTGTGTGTGTGTGTGTTCGCACCTGTGTGGTGTGAGTGCATGCTAATCTAAAGGTTGGAGGTTCAGACCCACCCTGTGACTGCTGGCAAACCCCTTCTGTAACCACCAAAGCTAAGATCCCCTTCTGGGCCCTTCTTTGTAACACACGGGGTCTCTGAGTCAGAACACACTTCACAACTGCAAAATGTGTCTCTGTGTGTAGGGGTGTGCTTTGTGAATGTGTCTCCTTTTCTCCCTCTGTCCCAGCATTCCCTCTGCAGACCTCACCTTGACTCCTGGAGGGCCGATGACCACCGTCCACCATGTCCTCTGCCCGTGTCCCAAACACAGGACCTTTGGAACCTCCCAGGCCTGGGTGCCAGGCTCGGCTCCACATGTGCCAGCTCAGCAATCTTGAATTGAAACCTGGCCTCTTTCTCAGCCTCATTTTCCTGGCTTCTCACAGGCAAGCCTGTCTCCCTACAAAGAGCCTGCCCGGCACAGAGCGTGCAGCAAAGGGTGACTGGCCTGCCTACAGGCAATCAGCCCAGTGCCAGGCAGCAGGGCCAGAGTCCAAGGAGCAGCCACTCAGGAACAAAAGCCCTGCACAGCTTTTTCCTCAGCTGCTGAGGAGGGAGGGGGCTGGGGAGCTGGTGACCTGGATTGGGAACTGGGCAGGAGCTGTTTGTATGACAGCTACTGTGAGGAAAGTCGAGCAGTGACCTGATTTAGTGCTGGCTTGGGCAGCCACGGAAGGAGAAAAGGAAGTCCCGCACAGACAGCAGGCTGGGAGCCTGCGTGATGCTTGGACCCACCCTGCCCCCAGTCTCAGCTCCCCAGAGAGTCCCAGGGGAGCCACCCAAGTCCTCCCCACCTTGCACCCCCAGCAGCCCCTGGTGCTGCCTCTTTGGGGAGAACATTCACAATCCACATCCTTTTGTTGCATCTCCTTGGCAAACCTTGTGAGGGAGAATCTTAGCATTCCCATATGGCAGGGGGGGAAACTGAGGCTCCAGAAGGCGAAGTCCCAACAAAGAAGCAGCCAGGTACAGCTTCTAGACCAGTACACCGTAGCTGCCCTGGGGGTCCACACCCCCGGCCCTCTTCCTTGGGCACCTACATCATGATGGCCTCTGCCCCACTCTGACACCCAGCTCTTCCTCCCACCAATTCCTCTAGCAAGGTCTCGCCGGGACCAACCCAACCCTGCTCACTCCTGTTAAAACAGCTTTCTTCAGAAGAGTTCTTGGGGATCTTCTCCCAGCCTACAGTGCCCAGCCTCACACCCACCTTAACAGGATAGAGCCACCAGCTTGGGCGCTGGCCTCAGGCCCCTTCCCTGCTGCCTGGGGCAGGGCCACACTGTGGAGTTGCTGCATGACTTGGTTTAGGGGTTAGAGGGCAGGGGGTTGAGCCAATTAGAAGATACACCAGGGGTCCAGGCAGGTGGAGGTAGTGAAAAATAGAACACTAGGAGTCTAGGAAAAACCCCACCGCCTTAGCTGCCCCTTTTCTGGCCTTTGCTGCTAATTAAATGTGAGGCTTTAGGCAAGTAACTACCTCTTTCTAGGCCTGAGTCTCCACGGAATGAACTGACAGGCTGACCTTGGTTATTTCCAGGTCCCACACAGTCCCCGTGGCTACAAAGCCCACATTCTAGCTAGGTCTGTGCTATCAGATGCCACCATGGGCCCAGACACCAGGGAGACGGCATCCCCACCACCATGCCCACTGGCCTCTCAGTGACCCTCAGAGAATCCAGCAGACAGTAGGTAGGAGTCAGCATGGGCGCCCGGTGCCTGTCTTGGGAGCTCTCAGTGGAAGGGGCACCAAGGAGCTTCCTTGATTCCCTTTGGTCCTTCTTGTCTCAGGGACCCCGCCTGGAGCTGGGGACAGTCATCGGGTTTCCTGCCTGCCGGCCTTGGCCTGGGTTCAGAGGGGCAGCTGAAGTCATTTCCTCTCCGGGGCCTGTGAGTCGTGGAGAGAAAGGTTTGATAAGCACTTCCCGCCTTCTTGATTAACAGGGTGATGCCAGCACAAGGTGGGGCCCGTGGCAGACAGAGCTGACATGCCCGTTTCTGTCCAGACACAGAGCAGGCGGGCAGTGGGCGGCTGGGGCTGTCCGTACCAGGGCTAAGGGGACCCAGCCACTCATCTTGTTGAAATCCTGGCCCCACCCATCCTTCCCCCTGCAAACACAGTGCCCACCGAAGCCCTTTAGCACAGCTCCTGATCCACCCAAGACGAAGGCAGAAAAAGACATTTTCAAAGGCCGATGCAGCGGCACAGACTGCCGGCCCAGAGGACCCCTGCAGGCAGTGCAGGGCTACTGCTCTTACAGGGAGGAGCGTCACCTCTCTGAGTCGCAATCTCAGTTTACTTTTCTGTTCCGTGGGGACCCCGGATACCTCTGTTTCAAAGTTGTTTGGAGAATGAGGTGACATCACTTGCACATCCCCTCTGCCGTTGTTGGTTGCTGTGGAGGGGACTCACTCACGGTGATCCACGTGTGTAGAGAAGAGCTGCCCCATGGGACTTTCCTCACGGTCATCTGACTGGGAGCAGATGGCCAGCTCTTTCCTGCTGTGGCTCCATCGGGCGGCTTCTAACTGCCCGTTTTTAGGTCAGCAATCCGGGGCCGACTGCTTGAGTTACCCAGGAGCCTTCTGACCTGTAGACGTAAAGAGAGCAAAAGAGGGGTTGTTCTCTTTTCTCTCTCTCTCTCTCTCTCTCTCTCATTGCCATCAAGCCAAGTCCAAGTCCAACTGCTATGTAGGGACAGAGCAGACATACCCCTGTGGGTTTCTGAGACAGTTGATCTTTACAGGAGTGGAAAGTCTCATCTTTGTCCTGGGAAAGCAGCTAGTGGTTTCAAACTGCCAACCCAACAGTTAGCAGCCCGATATGTAACCCGCCGTGCTGCCAGGGCTCCCAAGACTGGTACCACTGCTGGCCCATTGAGGACTGAGTCATATATTTTATCCTCACCGAGGCAGGTGGGGGCAGAGGGGGCTAGCTGGTTGGCTCAATCTATCCCATTCCTCCCAGTTTCAAACAGTTTGGGTCTTCTCGTGTTCTTAAGCTGGGTGAAGGGGTGACCTTTCTCACAGCTGGGCCTGACCCATCTCCCCTTTTCTCCTTGTCAAGTTTCTGCTCGAGCTCACCGTGTGTGTGTGTGTGTGTGTGTGTGTGTGTCCCCTCTCCAGAATCCCACCTTTTTGCATCCCCCCACCCTCCAGTCAATAAGCTCTGTTTTATACCATTAATAGCACAGGGCTTGGGTTTTATTATTCTGAAAAGTCTGTCTCCCCCTTCACCCCAAGGGAGTCTTATGCGTGGACGCCCCCTGCCCGGCGCTATGGGATGGACACAGGGTGTCAGAGCAGAGCTGTGATTTTTCAATGGCTGGTTTCTCACTAGCTTTGTTGGCCTTGTTCTGAAGTGCCTGTGTGTGCACTTGAACCACCAATCTTTTGGTTAACAGTGGAGTGTGGTGAATTCTTTGCACTCCAGATGGAAGGGGGAGCTGGCGGCTTCTACCCAGAGTCTCCGTCGCCTGAATGTTTCCCTATTCCCCAAGAATGGCCATGGGACAGAGTGGGTCAGACCTGGGTCAGAACATCAGCCTGATCCCCATTCTGAGAACACACTCAGAGACCAAGGGCCACAGAGGAAGAAGGGGTGGGGGGGTGGCCACTGGGGAATCTCCTGAGGGCCTTCCCCACCCGGGCTGACTATCTGGCAGACGCTTGACTGGATCAAGTGGGGGAAGGGAGGGAGGAGGCGGGGACAGAGAAAAAACTAGAAAGTTTGACTTGTGTTATCAGGACCGGAAGCCCCACTGGGGCCTCCCCAGGGCGGTTAGCCCCAGTTTGTCATTTTGCAAATCTGGTCAACTTACCTCTGGTGAAAATTCCTGACCTCACCCCAGGGTGGAAAGACTAATTATAAACTCGCTCATGGGGCCCACAACACCCCTCCCCTAGGCCCACACTAGCAGGCTGGCTTCCGCCTCAGGCTAAGCTAGAAGCTTTGAACTGCTGGCTCCTCTTCCTCAGAAGTCAACCTGGGGCTCTTGCCCCTCCGCCCCTCACCTCCACCCGCCTCAGTGTTACTTTCACTTTCTAGCATGTCTCAGCGCTGTCAACGTGTTACTGGGGCACTTTCTCCAGGTGGGGCCCAAGCTGACAGCCCAGGCTGGACCGGATTAGTCAAACCCAAATCCAGCAGAGTCAGCAAATATTTATCAAATACTTGCAGCTCCACGATCTAGGTGTGCAGTGATTGCAAGGCACCTGTCCTCTGAAGTTTCTAGAAGCCTGGGTGATAACAGAGACCCTCTGAAGCCCCCAAACCAAATCCCCTGCCATGGAGTTCAGCCGGACTCACAGCGACCCTATAGGACAGACTAGAGCAGCCCCAGAGGGTTCCAACCTTATAAGTCTGCTACCTCTGTCTGGTGGCTTCTACCTGCTGAGTTTGTGGTTAGTAGCTGAGGCGCTAAGCCACCAGGGCCCCTGGGAGACACAATAAAGCCGCTAAAAACAGGGGACAAGGGCTCTGGAGCTTCATGCCTGCTGTAAAGAAGCAGAGTCCCTGGGCGGTCTAAACAAACACTGTGAAGAGCCTGTCTGCTGACAGAGATCTAAGCCTCTGGGAGCAAAGGCCTGGTGCTGTGCTTCCTGAAAACCAGCCCTTGACAATGCTACGGAGCCTGGTTCTCCTCTGACGGGCAGGGGCTGCCATGAGTTGGAAGCAAACACAGGAGGAGAGGGTGGCTAAGTCCGCTTAGGGAAGCAGCAAGGCTTCTCCGCGGAGGAACCAAGGGGTGGAGGATGACTCGGAGTCAGCCAAGAAGAAAGTGAAACGTTGTTACAGGCCAAGGGAAGGGCCCGTGCGTGGTACCCTCTCCAGTGAGGCGGTTAGCGCTTCGAGTGTGGGGTAGGGCAAGGAGGTGGGACCCTCAAGGCAGGAAGGAGCTTGGTCCAAAGGGACTACATCTAACAAGCCGGCATTTGGATTCTAGCCCGAGAGTGATCGGGAGCCATTGTCAGTCTGAAGCCAAAGAGTGACTTGTTCACTCAGAATGGAATTGGGAAAGACAGGGCTCTGATCCATCAGGTAGGAGGTTGTTGACAAAACCCAGCCACTGGAGAGATGATGGGGGTTGGGAAGAAGAGGTCGGGTGTAAGAGATATTGGAGATGTAAGGATAGATGGGAAATATTGGGCCAGGTAGGGGAGAGGGCAAGGCCAATGCCATTGCTGCATACATATTAGTCCTCTCTGTACTCCAGACAGGAGGAAGTGGTTGAGCGTTTGGAGTGCACGTGGAGAGACAGAGAAAGAAGGGCTTCTGTCAGGCAGGGTGAGTTCCAAGTATTTGGGGACACTAGCCTTTGGCCACAAGACTCTGGGCCCCTGGACCAGGGCCTGGGGCAGGTTCTAAGCCGGTTGCTCTCTATACCACATGGTTCAGGGTAAGGTGTAAGGCAATGACAGTGTGGGACAGGGACTGACAAAAGCCATAGAGTAACAAACTGCAGAGGGTGAAACCACAAAAGAATGGGGTTAGAGCAACCTTAGAGAGGGGACAACTCAGGAAGAGTGGGTCCTAGAGAGATCCTGAGCTTCCAGAAGGGTGTGTGTGTGTGTGTGTGTGTGTGTGTGTGTGTGATGGAGCCGAGGGAAGTGGGGACAGAAAAGCTTCCAGGAAATGGAGCTGAAGCAGGGCATTTGCAACCTGAGTGAGAGCCGTTGGGGGTGGCAGAGGACAAGTCACCAAAACCTGTCTAGCATGCCAGCAGCGCATCAGAGAGGAACCTTGGCCACGACTCAAACCTGGGCCTCCCACGTGGAATTCGGGAACCCTGCACTAAAGCACCTTTGCCCACGTTCCTCTCTCTGGGGAAACACAAACTGGAAGTTGAGCTGGGGCCCCACCAATTGCTTTCTGCTAACCTAAGGTTCCTGTCAGTTCTGTTTACAGGCCTGTTTACATTGGGACAACATCAAGGCTTAATAATATCTAGTGTTGATAGGGCGATGAGGGACAGTGCACTCCAGTGGGAAGGTAAATTAATGCATTCCTTTTGGGAGGGACGATTTCATAACAGCCCTGGTGGCATAGTGATTGTGCACAAGGTCAGCAGTTCTAAACTACCAGCCACTCCACAGGAGAAAGATGAGTCTTTCTACTCGTGTAAAAAGTTACTGTCTTGGAAACCCATGGGGGTTTGGGGGCAATTCTGTAGGGTCGCTATGAGTCAGAATTGAGTCAAAGGCAGAGGGTTTACCTCTTTTAAGAACACCCGTATGCTTATTGCTATCCACACTCTACATGTAGCCTTCTAATAAATCATTGCTAGAGCGACGGACATCCCCTAGGGCGGGGTGGGGCACATCCGGCCTTCTTAGTGAACGTCAACCCTACAGCTGACATCAACGCCTTACCAGGAGAGGTCATTCCAGCCATCATACTAAACCCAAATCAAAGCAATACGCACTGGCTTGGAGAAAAAAAAAGCACAGGTGATAAGGGCAATTAAAAAAAATACATGTGTGGTATCCAAAGAGGTCCCGAAGGACGTGTACGGGGTGAAGCGGGAAGACAGCAGCAGGCCGGCAAAGGAAAGAAGGCCTTTTCATTCCGCACGTGTGTGCTGCCTGGGACGATCAGGCCTGTGCCAGCTCAGCACCTGCGGGAAGATATGGTGGGGCCCAAGCTAGCCATCGGGTCACAGCCTAAGGCTGTCTCTGTGGGGTGAGGCCTCTTTCTAAGAAACCCTGTGGCGGACAGGATTCTCTCGCCTGCTTTGTTTCTTCCTGTTGATTGGGTCCTGAGTCTGGCTTCTGGGGACGATGGTGGCTCATGTGTTCTGCTGACCTGGGAGCTCTTGGATCCTGCTATGCTCATGGGTCCCCACATGTCTCCAACCTTGGGTCCCCACAAGTCTACACCCATGGGTCTGTGGTCACCCAGTTTTCCGCTTCACCGACTGGAGGCTGGGTGAGTCGGGAGGGGCCTCTGCTTAGCAACTGCCCCATGGACTTGAGAGGGACCCACCGGGCCACTTCTTTGACAGAAATGTCTTTCTGGATATCAAGTGCTTTCTTGGCCACATCTGGCTGTCACTGGTTTGGTTCCTCTAGAAACCCCAGCCTTGCGCGTTGTCCATATTTTTTGGCAACGTTTATTGGTTCTGTAGCTAAGCTTGTTACAATCCAGTCATGACTAAATGTCCTGTCTGTGGCCCCAGGATCAGCTGGTCCCCTTCTGCCTGCCCCCCCGCCCCCCTCCCTCCACCCCTGCTGCTCCTCCTGGCCCTTGCTATCTTTAGACCTCAGACCCTTGAGCTGTCTGCAAGACTCCAGAATCCCTCCAAAGTGCATTCGTAGATCCCACCCTAATCCCGGCTCGCCCATGGCTCAAACCAGCTGCTGTCTGTGCCCACCATAAAAGGAGAAGCAGCTGTGACTGTGGGTGCTCAGGCTCCAGGACATGGTAGCCCCTAGAGAGAGGACCTGCCCTCTGCCAGGACCTCTGCTTCCTCCTCTCTTTCCCTGACTCCCTCGGCCAAGTCCAGGTCCCTCCTATGAGCTGGGGGAGAGCCCAGCAACCATCTTACCCAACCGCCTCGTTTTACAGGAAAGTGCATGAATTCCAGACCAAGCCCAAGCCCATGTCCACCCTGCTGTCTGCCTGAAGCCACAAATCCTGGTGATTCTGGTTTATTTCAAAGAGGGAGTGGTCTGCATGTGGGGGTTTGGCCCTGATCGGTCCAGAACTGCCAGTCTACTTGATCTCCCCAGAGCTGGTGAAGTCCTGGGCCACTAGTGGGAGTTAGAGAAGCCCCAGAGAGATGCCATGACCTTGGTCCCCAGGAGCTCTAGGCTAGCCTGGGAAGGGCCCCTGCCCTGGGTCAAGAATGGTGTGACCTAGGGCTTGGGACTCCCGTCATGAAAGAGCCGGAGAGGGGGACCCAAGGTGTTTGGAGTGCTGGCTTCAGACTTAGGTGCCCACACTGGGTGTGATAGGGACACACGGCCCTGCCTGAAAGCAGAACGAGTCAATCAATGGCAAGGTCATTTCCAAATCTAAGTCTGAGGATGACTCAAGTGCACAAAGGGAACTCGAAGGAAGTGCTTCTGGAAATCTTGGGGGGTCTGGTCGACTGGGTTCCAGTTGGGCAATCAGGGAAGACTTCCTGGAAGAGGTAAACTATGAACCCTGCCTTAAAAGATCCGTGAGATTTCACAAAGGAACAACAAGCATTTCCTTATTCCCCTTTCTCCTCCATCTCCTTCTCCTTGAACTCAAGGAGCTGAGTCCTACTCCAGAAGCCCATTACAATGTTCATGGGACAGGGCGACCTCCCCGTGACCTAGGGAGGCAGAGGTCCCCTGACCCTTCCTGTCCCCTTATAGTGAGCATTCGTCTCGCCACTGAGCATCAACCTACGGAATCGCTGGACTCAGCCCATTCTTCTCTGGATCGACTTGGAGTTCCCTTGATCTAGTCTCCCACTTTCCAGCTTGGAACCAAGCTCTTCACCTGAAATTGCCTCGGGAAGACCAGGGGAGCTTGAAAGCATCCCAGGACCAGTACCCACACTTGCCTCCACAACCAAAAGTCTGAAGGTGGGCCAACACTTTGTGGAGGGTCTTCCAGAGTTTTGGCCAGAGCCAAAGCATAGGGGCAAGAGGAAGGAAGGACAAAGAAATGTGTCACCCAGAAGATACGTTCAATTCCTAGCCCCAGGTACCTATAAGGTGACCTTCGCAAATGGAGTCATTGGAATCAAGGTAAGGCGGTCATTTTGGATTGGAATCCAAGGACTGCTGTCAGTGGGAGGGAAAGGAGAGGGCGGTTGGATACAGAGACACAGGAAACAGGGTGGCAGGTTGGAGTGGGGCAACTACAAGCCAAGGACTGCGGGGAGCCTTCAGACACTAGTGAGGAAGGTGAAGGAGGAAGGATTCTCCCCCAGCCTCCAAGCGTGGCCCAGACAGATGTTGGTTTTGAACTTGCAGTCTCTAGAACCTCCAGAATTGTTTTTAGGTGCTTTCAGGTCGACTGCTGACTCACAACACCCACATGGGACTGAGTAGAACTTCCCCGCGGGGTTTTCCTGGCTGTAATCTTCACAGGAGCCCATGACCAGGTTTTCCCTCCCACGGAAATGTCCGGCAGAATCGAACTATCAACCGTTGGGTGAACTGCTGAATGCTGAACCATGGTGCCTTTTGTCTCCAGAGCTATTAAAACATAATTCATGTCTGATGTTTTAAGCCACTCAGTTTGGGCACTCTGTTAAGGCAGCTCTAGGAAACAGTTCGGAAGGCAAGAAGGGACAGCGAAGGATGACAGGGGCTGGGGAGCCAGCTGCCTAGGGGACAGGCCCAGAGGCTCTGGAATGGTGGGGAGAAAGGCAGGGCCTCTGTCGGAGACAAATGCTCTGCTCCTGCTGCCTCCTGGCTGCCTCCCAGGGTGTTGCCAGGTCCTCCTGCTAACCCCCAGCCCATGAGAGGCCCCAGAGATGCCCCTGTGTTAGTCCAGTGTGGTTAGGGAAAAAAATTCATAGACACATATGTGTGCAACAGAGAACGTTATATAAAGCGAAATTGTATATTGAGAAAACATCCCAGCCCAGTCCAGATCAGGTCCATAAGTCTGATATTAATATTAGCCCATATGTCTGATACCATTCTATAAATTCCTCTTCAGATTCATGCAACACATGCAATGATGCTGAATGCAGGAAGATCCCAGGCCAGTGGGTGGGAAGTCTTGAGGATCCAGTGGTGGTGGAAGCATGTCAGCACTGGCGTGGGTCTCCACGTTGCTCCTCCACCTCCAGGGCTCTGACTCCATCAGTGTAGCTCCATGTGGCTTGTCAACAGGAATATCTTGCAGGGAGAGTATGTGTCCCGCTTCCAGGGAGGAAGCCAGGAGTTCCCAGAAACCTCGGAAGAAGGCTATGCCCACACAGAGGCCTCATTGGCTATAACCTGATCGACAGGCTAGACTCCACCCCTTCACTCAAGCTGACAGGAGATGATGTAATTGCCACACCCCTGCTTCCTACAGTCACTGCCTCCACAAGGGACAAGACTTTGTCTCCCCAGCACCTGACAGCTAATACATATTGAATGAAGTGACTGAATGAACTTGTCAAAGAAAAATTCTGACCAGCAAGTCAGTTAGAGTGTAAAGGTTCTATTGGGCCAGGGGGAGGGGGGCAGGAGATGGGGGGAGGAAGTATTCTTAAAGACAGAGATGAACTTGGGTGAAGGAAAAGGCAATAGACCATCCAGGGCGAGGCCAACCCCAGATGATCAAGGCAAGGGAAGACTCTGGGAGGGGCACAGAGTTCAACGCAAGAGAGGCCGTTACTGTCAGACGGACAGCGTGCAACACCAGCCCCCGAAGTGCTCATCTCCAAGGCGATGTAGAGACGGGTGTCGTGCACATTGAACCGGCACGAAAAAGTGAATGGTCGACATCCCGCAATATGTTTCACATGGCCATCGAGTCAATGCCGACTCATAGTGACTCTACAGGACAGAGCGGGACTGCCTATAGTAGAACCGTGAATTTCTGAGACTCTAACTCTCTCTCTTTTTTTTAAGTTATTTTATTTCATTCTTGTGGTTGAAAATAGACATAGCAGAACAAATAATAGCCACGTTGGTGAAGGAAGACCATGCACAGTGTAAGATACGAAATAAAAATAACAATCTATCACGATCAAGGAGGGTGAGGGAGGGAGGGGAGAAAAGAGGAGCCTATACCAAGGGCTCAAGCAGAAAATGTCTTGGAAATGATGACGGCAATGAGACTGTAACTCTTTATGGGAGTAGAAAGCCCCAACTTTCTCCTACAGAGAGTGCCTGGTGGTTTTGAACGGTTGACCTTGCGATTAGTAGCCCAGTGCATCAACACTACGCCACCTTTGCTCCTTAGACTAAATATATATATATATATATATATGACATAGGGTAGCTCTACCTTTGTACTTATATGTGCTGCAAATATAGATAGCCACAAATATAGAAGAAGAAAGGTGATGTAATGAAAAAATTAATAGCCATAACCACCCCTTTGAAACGTAGATGGTTGCTGGTTGGTACATGGCGACCACTCTGAAAGGGATTGTAATAAAATAGCTAGATGGAGCCGGAGAAAACTATGGAACAAACCTCAAGAAAGACCACTCATAGAGACTGATGGAGCCTCCCACCCACCCACCCAGAAGCCCTTCAAGCCAGAACAGAACTTACCCTCCCCCCCACCCCAGCTCACCTTTCAGCCAGACTCTGCCTAGACAGGCCTATAAAGTGAATCAATAGTGCCAGGGAGGTACCCGCTCCTGAGCATAATCAATAATTTGCGATCAAATTGGCAGCCTTTGCCCAGACCCAGCGCAGAGGAACGGGAAAGGAGGCAGACAGCAAATGCAGACCAGGGGCGTGGGAAAATGCAGAATCCGAACATGGATGTTGACTGGGAAACCAGTTTTCACACAAATTACAACAAAAAGCGAATTTTTACCCAGGTTTAAAACAGAAAATAAAACCAGCACATGAATAAATAAATAAAGTCACAAGCAAAAGCGAGAGCGAGGCACAGGACAGCCCTAGAGGGAGGCGAGCTCCCAGGCGGTGGCTGCGATGGTTTATACAGGATGTACTCTAAAGTGGTAGGGATTTCCCAACAGAGAACAGCAACATGATGGGTGTCATTCATTTCATCGGCCGGAGGCGGCTTGGGTTGGTTTATTACATTTGCATGTCTACCCTCTTTAAGCCGACAATTGGCTTATCAGATTTGTTAAACATTTCCCCAGATCTATCTTTATCATTTTCAGTTTCTGTGAAAGGTTAAGAGTTAAGTTTAAGCAGAATGGGGACATTTTTTAAAAAAAACACTTTAAAGACCAATCTTTTCCCCTGTTGCGACCGTCTGGTTTTCTCCGTCAGAGGGTCTCTCAGATCAGACCAAAGCAGCCCCCCTGCCCACGAGTCCATTCGGACTCAGCGGCCTGTAGGACAGAGAGCACTGCCCCACGGGGATCCCAAAGTTGTAAATCCTTCTGGGTAGCACCCAGCCCCATCTTTCTCACGTCTCACACCCAAAACCCAAGCCAAGCCCAATGCCACCGAGTCAATTCCGACGTGTAGCAACTCGGTAGAGGGTTTCCAAGACTGTAAATGCTTAGGGGCACTGAGAGTGTCATCTTTACCGCTCAGAGAACTGGAGCGAGGGGGGCTGGGGAGGGGAGAGAGAGAGAGAGAGAGAGAGAGAGAGAGAGAGAGAGAGAGAGAGAGAGAGAGAGAGAGAGAGAGAGAGAGAGAGTTTTAAAAACCTGGATCCCTTGCCACCAGAGCTAAATGCTGGTCTACATGGTTACAATAGGAAGAAAAATACAATTGAAACGGACTGAAATTCTTTTGTAGCACAAGCTAGTTTCAAACCAACCAACCCAACAAAAACCAGGACTGGTGGGTTTGAACCGCAGACCCACAGTCAGCAGCAAAATGTGTAACCCACTCTGCCACCAAAGTTCCTTTCTCACACAGAAGAGGAGCTGCCACAGTGACACTGAGAACTTTGGAAAGGACAAGCTCTCCAGGGAGCCTTGGGGCGTGCAGCTAGAGGAGCCACCCGAGGGACACCAGCTGAGGTCCCACGCTTGAGTACAAACCTTTGACTGAAACCTCACTGTACCCACCCCTCTCTTCCGAATACGAGCTCTTCTCCAGCCAGCCCTCCTCAGGGGCTTCTACCCACCCACCCACCACTCCCGAACTCTGCAGAGGGCCAGTTACCTGGCCTGCTGTGTGCAGAACGGGGCCAAATGAGCCAACACTGCTCCCTCCAATGACGCTGAACCAATTTCAGGGGAGCTTCCAGACTACCATGGACTAGGAACAAAGGCCTAGAGGTCTACATCTGAAAATCAGCCGGCAAAATCCCATAGGTCACAAGAGTCGGATCCACCACCAGTCCTGGGATGACCAACACCAGGCAGCTTCTCGTTCAGTTGTGTGTGAGCTCCCAGTGCACGGGGCAACTCGAGGGCAGCTCCCAGCTGCACCCCACCCAGCTGGGACTGTACAGCTTGTCTGTGTGCTCCAGGGCTGCTGCCCACAGAAATGCCACAGGCGGGTGACTTCCAGACACGGACATTTGCTTTCTCACCTTTCAGGAGGTGGTGCTTGCTGCTGGGGGTGCCACCCAATAGGTTCCAGTTCATAACCACTCTACCTACCACAGAAGGGAACCACGGCCCACCCTCACAATGGTTGCTATGTCTGAGCCCATGGCCACTGTGTCAACCCACGTCATCAGCAAGGGCTTCTGGTCTTCTTTCGGTAAGCAAGGTTACATGCGTGTCATCTGCCTGTCTCAGGTCATTAATGAGCCTGCCTCCAATCTTGATGCTTTCCTCTTCATAGAGTCTAGCTTCTCTGAGTCTTTGCTCAGCACACAGATGGAATAAGAATGGCAAAAGGAGCCAACTCTGACACACACATCTCCTGATTATAACCCTGGAAATATCCCCTGGTTCTATTGCAACCACTCCCCCCTGGCCCACATACAGGTTCGTCATGAGCACAATGAAGTGTTCCAGAATTCCATGGTGTGCTAGGATCCACACAGTTAGCTGCCTTTGCAAACACACACATGCACACACACATGTAAGCATCATTCTGATAGTATCTGCTTTTAGCTGTGATTCATCTGACATCAGCAATGAGAAGCCTGTGAGGTCACCCAGTCCAAGCTTCCCCTTGTACAGATGGAGAAACTGAGGTCGGGAGAGGGGAGAAGTTTGATTCTCTGAATATTCAGCCCTCTGAGACCTGGCCCAGCGGCTCGACTTGTGTACCAAGACAGTGACGGTGGCTCCGAGAAGCCTGGCATAAAAAGCTCCATCTTGGGGCCCACGCTTTCAGGCACTGGGTAGGCAGGGGGAGGAATGGGAGCAGGGGCACTATCAAGGTCAGGCAGGGTCAGGCCAGGTTGCCCAGTGGGAGTATGGCTCTGAGTGGCTGAGGCTGCCTGGAGGTGGACAGAGTCCCAGTCTCTGTACTGTGCCCATGCCTGGATGGTCTTGTAGACATTCCCTCGGAGACCATGCTTGTCATGAGACTGAAATATCAGTTCAGCTCGTCACTCAAACCATGACCACCATTGGGACACTTCACATGCACGTCGAATAGAGCAAATCCTCCTTTGCATCCTAATTCTGCCCCTTACTGAGGGTGTGTCACGAGACAGACTTTGACTGTTAGAAGTTTGATTTCCCCATCTGCAAAGTAGGGAGAGTAATCTCTACCTTACAGGCTTGTTGAGAAGATTCAGTTTGTTCAAAGACTCAACATTCAACAAACTGAAGATTCAAAGATTCAGCAAATCTTTATGGGACACCTATCTCACACCTGGCATGAGGACACAAACAGACAGACAGAGATGTGTGTTTATGGAGCCTTTAGAGAGACATTGCCCACACAGTGACCCTGAAATCTATGTTACAGAGTGGGTTGAGTGCTTTCCACGGAAATTACTTATGAAGAAGTGTCGAAATGTAGTTGGCAAGTCAGTTCTGACTCAGAGCCACTCACTCGGTGGCAGAGTAGAACTGGGCTTCAGAGGGTTTTTCAAAAGAGGATCTCCAAGTCTTTCTTCCAAAGTACCGGTAGATGGGCTCCAACAGACTGGCGAGCAACCAAGCCCGCTGATAGTTTGCAGCACCCAAGGACTCTGAGCGACGTACGGTCAATTTGATCGAATCTAAAACATTTCCCATTGTCCGGACACCAGTGTTATAGATAACACTTTGCTAATTAACCATGGACCCTTAGACATGCTATTTTGTATTTATTGAAAGAGTTTGTTTAGCTTTTCCTTCAACCTAAAGGAATTTTTCTCTCTCCCATCCAACTTAAAACAAAGCTGGGTCTGTAATGGCAGAGGCCAGGATATGGTTAAATCACAAGACATCTACCTTGGCCTGCAGCAAGCTTGCCTGGTATATAATTCTTGAGCATGGGGTCAAGGGACTCCAGGTTATCTGGAGAGAGAAGACAGGACCAAGATGAAGTTTCCCCCAGAGAGAGATGTAGAAGGGTTGGAAAAATAGGGAAGGGGCCCTGGCTGAGTGCTCACCACTGGGTTCAGCTCTTGGTATTGAAGTGTCCAGTAGATGAGGAACCAAAGGCTAGACTGAGGATCACTAGACACTTTAGTTAACAAGATGCATCCAGCATCCCAGATGGAAAAGACGCATCTTCCCCAGAAGTGTAAGGAACACCCAGTTCCCAGATTTTGGTTTCTACATACCATTCTCCACTCAAAGGAACTAATGCACTTTAGAGGAACACCTGATCCCAGAGCTGGCTTAAGGAATGCACAGAGGTGCCTGGAACATCAGATGGTGCCAGAAAACGAGGATATGCTAAAAAAAAGTGAGGGGAGTTTGGGGGACATGGAAATAAGAAAAAGATTCAGCTTTAAAAGGTTTCTACTGGATAGATTTGGTGTCATTTGAGCATTGAAATCCATAGATGTTAACAAAAAATAAGAGTTTGTGAGCCCGCCTGTGTTTCGATAGTAAACAAATGAGCAGATGACTGGGGAAGAGAGGACTCCTCTTCCTCAACCTAGATGTTAACCAGCAAATGTGGGAAAGATGGTGGCATTAGACTCTTGACAGCAACCATGGTGCTGTTTCAGGGAGTCCTGGTGGAGTAGTGGTTCCACGTTGGGCTGCAATCAGCATGGTTGGCGGTTTGAAACTCCAGCAGCCCCATGGGAGAAAGACTGGACTTTCTACTCCTGTAAACAGTACAGTCTCAGAAACCCATTACTATAAGTCAGCATTGACTCGGTGGCAGTGACAGAGATGTTGTCTGTCAATGGATGCTACACCTAATAAAGGATAGGAACCAAGATATTTGCATATTCTCCAAGGGGCTCTCCATCAGATTTATTAATTACAAAGTGAGGGAAATCATTTGCTTCTGATGGAGAAAACCAGAAGATACTACCTTAACCAAGTGATCCAACTTAACCAAAACCAATAATGGGGCAGATTAAGGATTGCATCCCTACCTTCTTTGCTGAGAAGGACTCACGGAATCTCTGGGGTTCCTGGCAACAGATGCATTGCTATTGTTGGGCCATCAAGTCATCTTTTGGCTCATAGCAGCCCCAGTGTGACAGAGTAGCACTGTTCCATTGGGTTTTCTGAGCTGTTGTGTTTATGGAAATAGGTTGCCAGGTTGTCTTCCCCCAGAGCTGCCAGGTGGATTTGAAAAGCCAACCTTTGGGTTAGCCCCTGAGCTCTTAGCCATTGCACCCCAGGGATCCTTGACAAACACAGGACCTGAATTTAACCGTGAGGCATTATTGGGCACATTCAGCCTGAGGGCAAAGGGTAAGTAAAAAGCAGTGCTATGTAAATTGAAAACTTTATTCAACAACATATTAAAATGCTGTGCTATTGCTTGCTCAAAGCAAAAAGGACTTGAAGTTCTACAGGTCAACATAAAGAAACCCAGAATCCACACAACTGGAGCAATGAGCAGCATCATGATACATAGAGACAACTGCCAGTTATCACGGATTTCTCTCTACGGGGTTTATCAGCAGCGCTCATGAAAGCAGCTGGCAAGAAAGCAAAAGGTGTATTGCATTGGGCAAATCTGCCCCAAATGAGATCTTTACTGTGTTTAAAAGCAAATATAGCACTTGGAGGGCGAAGATGGGCCTTCCCCAAGCTGTGGTATTTTCAGTAGCTCATATGCATGCAAAAGTTGGATAATGAGTAAGGAGGACTGAAGAATTGATGCGTTTGAGTTACGGTGTTGGTGATGAATATTGACTGCACCAGGATTGCCAAGAGGGCACATCTGTCTTAGACCAAGTTCAGTCAGAACAGCCCTTGGAAGGGCAAATGGCAAGATTGTTTTTCAGGCTCTTTTGTTTTTGTTTTTCAGATTTTTTCTCATGCACTTTGGACATGTTATCAGGAGTTACCTGTCCCTAGAGAAGGACAACGTCATGAAACAACAATGTGTTAGGCTGGATTGAATAGAGAAACAAATCCAGAGACACTCATATATGTCTAAGAAAGAGCTTTGTATCAAGAAGTAATTGTATAGGAGGGTGGAGGGAAGGTGAGGGAGAAAGGGGGAACAGAGTACAAGGATCTATATATGACCTTCTCCCTGGGGACGGACAACGGAGAAGTGGGTGAAGGGAGACATCGGATAGTGTAAGATACGACAAAATAATAATAATTTATAAATTATCAAGTCATTCATGGGGGAGGGGGAATGGAGAGGGAGGGGGCAACATGAGGAGCTGATACCAAGGGCTCAAGTAGAAAGCAAATGTTTTGAGAATGATGATGGCAACATATGTGCTTGCCACAATGGATGGATGTAAGGATTGTGATGAGTTCTAGGAGCCCCCAATAAGATGATTTTTTTAAAAAAGTAATTGTATATAAAGAAAACATCCCATCCCAGTCCAACACAAGTCCATAAGTCCAATACCAGTCCATAAGTCCCTCTTCAGACTCATGCTGTCACAATGATGAAGAATGCAGGAAGATCATGGGCTGGTGGACGCAGTCTCGTGGATCCAATAGCTGCAGACACATCTCCAGGGCCCTGTCAGGTCCCAGCATGGTTCCACAGCAGGAAGGTGAAGGCAGAGAGAGAGAGGGTCCCAGGCCCCTCCTTATGAGAAGGCCATGCCCACTAGGAGTCCCCATCAGGCTGCAACCTGATCTAGACTAGACTCCACCCCTGCACTTTGATATCTCAAGTTGACTTGAAATTATATTACTAAAAACAACACACAAATGCATGTCCACTTCATAACATACATAGAAAAGTGAATGGAACAGTGGCATGCTGGTCAACACTTCATAATCAATTCCCTAGGGAGGTTAAAAAACAAATCAAAATCTCAGATTGCCAATTTCCGTAGTGTAAATACTTATCCTCTGGGACAAATTTCAAGGAATCAACCGCAGTCGGGGTGAGGTGGGGTGGGGGGAGATGTGCACCGCAGCTCGGGCACCCAGCGCACAACTGCAAAAGCAAGCGCTGGGGAAGGCTAGAGTGGAGGCAGTCGTGAGGGGCACATGGAAGTTGTTTTACTGTGTAAGCCCCGAGGCTGGAGGAAACAGGGTGCACTGGGAAAAACAAGGGGAAGGGACAGAGTGACTGGGGTCTGAGCCCAAGAGCTCAAAGAAGAGAGACAGCAGGAAGAGGGGTGGGGAGGGGAAATGGGGCCTTCTTGGCATTTATCACTCTGACCTGGCTTCCCCTCAATAATTGGTGGCCATTAATACAGCCTGGTCTGACCACCTCCCTCCTGTCACCTTTCCCCCAGGGGCCTTTCTGCCAACTGGAGTTGACAACCGGCAGCTCCTACCCACAGGCTGTCAGTGGACGGATTCAGATATACCCGCCTGGTCCCCCCCAACCCTCCCCCACCGACTCAGACCCCTTTCTGTCCAAACAGCGTCCTCCTCTCTGCTCTGGGAGTCTAGAGTCCAACAAGGGCCTGGAAATGTTCTGGTTCAAGGTCAAATGAAGGGCCCTTGGCAGGGCTCTCCCAGGCTGGCCTCCAGGCTCAGGACAGTGAGTGGCTGGGGCTGGGTCGTCTCTGTGTGTATATCTGTGCGGGTGTGCCCTCCCGGTGCCTACAGGACCAGGAGTGGACTGTGCATGAACACACACGTGCTGCCCAGAGGCTCCTGTTCTTGGATCAACAGGGAAGCTGCCTGAAGTGCACACAGGACGATCGCTCACCTGGACGGCAGCTTTCAGCTAGCCTCACGGAGAAGCCCGCCACCACACTCCCAGGAGCCCATTGAGGGGGCGGTACTGGTGCACTCAGGAGGGCAAACGGGGGCTCAAAAGGTTCACTGGCATGTCCAAGTTCACCCAGTGGACCCAAGGATTCCATGTAAGCCCTCTGACCTCCAAAGCCTGGCCTTCTGCCTATGGACCACCTCCTCTGCCCAGTGGCCTCGGCCTCCAGGGATATTGTCTCTGGGCCTGGGCATTTGGGCCACTGGAGATGGACAGGCATGAAGGGTATGGCTGAGCACCCTGTGGTGCCAAGAATGGGTTAATCAGGATACTCTGACAATCCAGTTTTGAGGATGACGGTCGCCATGGCAACGGCAAGGTTTAGGGGGAGAGGAGGCCAGTGTAGCAGGATCTTCTGAATCACAAGTTGTATAAAACCCTTCCAGTGCCCTCTGGGGCTGCACGTGACCACCAGGAGTGGCTGGCAGGTCAGGGGTCACCCTCACCAACCTGGCCCAGGAAGCCTTCTCTGCCAGGATGACCCAGGACTCCCTGCTCCAGGCCCCCTCAACCAGGGTGCAAACAGAAAAGAGGTGAGTTTGGAGGTTAGAAGGAATTCAAGGCTCCTTCAGTAATTCAGTCATCTACCAGATTTCTTACCACGTGCCCACAGCCCACCAGGCACCTCAAAGTGCTGTGGTTTAGGGTTACAGCTGGCAGCAAGACAAGCTTCTGTCCAGGGAGTGACAGTCCCTACCACATGCCATCTGTCCCCTCGGCGAGTCTCCTTCCCTTTCGGAGCCCATCCCTAGCAGAGACGCTGTGCCGGTGAGAGATAACCCTTTGGAAGTATTCACATGGGTGCTCAGCTCATAAACCCACTGCCTCCGAGTGGATGCTGACTCATAGCGACCCTCCCTGGAGGACAGAGCAGAAACACACACACACACACACACACCACCACCACCACCACCACCACCACCACCCCGCCCCGGGGCTCTTCCCAGCACCTAGCAGCCCAGATACCCAGCTATGACACAGTGTCCCAGGCTTCTCCTAGAGCCCCTGCCCCCATCACAGCAGCCTCAGAAGGTGCCCCATATTTCTGAGCATGGAAAGCCCTGGCAGGAGTCCCCCGTCTCTGGACCCACGCAGTCTGACCATCTCTGTCTGGCTGTGGCTGTAAACGTGGCCTCTGTTTGACCCTCTGTAACGGGAGCTGTGTCCCCAGCCCTTCCCCGAAGTCATCGACCTGAGCGGATGAGCTGCACCCAAGGGGCCCATGATCCTTCCATTCCAACTGCTGAGTCATCCAAGGTCAGACGGGCCCAAGGCCACTGGCTACTAAGACTCCAAAGCCCCTCATTTTGTAAATGGTTAACCTATTGAGCCACTCACCCCACAGGATGGAGGGATAAGTCCACTCAGGGACACCTTGAAAGGCCTGAGGATCGATTTGAGAAAAGCCAGTCACTGAATATCCCGTGGGGCCCCGTTCACTGACACACACAGGGCCGCTATGAATCAGAATGCTCAGTTATCATAGGACTGCTACTGCGTCCTGGCTTCCCAAGGCAGCCTGCTCCGCTTTTGCCTGCCAGGTGGACCTTGATTGACTTGCCTCCAGTTGGGGCGCCCTGACAAAGAAAGCTCCATTGCCAGTGCCCACCGGGCCTCAGTCCTCCCTGCTCTCTGGTGATCTGGTCCCTGGACAGATGTGTGTCTTAGCAGTGCTTGAAGTAAGCTGCCAACCTTGATCAGAAAGAGCAGGCTGCCCATGCCTGGGCATGCAGCGCAGCCCCATAAGCACCCTTTCTCCATCCTCATACGGCCTTGGCACACCTGGGGCCTGGCGTGGAGCAGGAAGGCCAGCCGGGGTGAGGATGCCCATGGAGCAGAGCAGGACGCAGATGGAATCTGCCCTCGGGGCACCAGTCAAGGAGGGAGAAGAGAAGTGAGGGCTTTCTTTTGGTTGTTTCAAAAAACAAACGCAGGGCAGCCATCCAGGGAAAATCCAGGATGTCCGCGGCTTCCCTCGCACTGCTCTTGTGGCTTGAGTATTGATTGTGTTTTGTGCCGCTTTGGGGGAGGAGAGGCCGGGCCCTTTCCAGAGCTTCCTGCCTCTTACCTTCTGAATCCAGGGTGGGGGTGGAAGCAGGGCGCTGTCCATGGGCTCCGCACAAGCATGTTTCATGGGAGAGGGCTATACCCTCCTGCTCCAGCCGTATCCCCCAGGCAGCAAGAGCAGGCCTGGTGAGAGGGGGGTGCTGCCCCTTCCCTGTTGGATGACAGGGTACCAAATTAGAGCAAGACAGGGCCGACAGAGCTGTCGTTTTCCGTGTGCTTATGAAAACCCTTTCTAGGTCAACAGCCGGGGAGGAGGCTGGGGCGCAGACAGTGAGGTTGGCAGGGAAGTGGTAGAGGCCAGGAAGCCTCCGGGCCTGCCTGTGAGCTGGGAAGCCTTTAACACAGGACCCAGCCAGTCCTTGAAGGGAAGGATGGGAGGCACCCGGCCTGCCCAGCAAACGCATCCTCCTGGGGAAAATCCAGGACACCCAGACTGCGGACTGCGCTGGGAAGAACAGGGGTAGGGAACAGAGGTGGAAGGAGCCTGCCCGGGTGGCGGGTTGGGGACAGCCCTGGCTTTCTTTAGACTGAGAACGGGGGCCCCTGTGTAGAGTGGGACAGAGGATGCTGCCAGGAGGATGGGGTGCAGGAAGAGGTCCCTTTCATATATTCCATGCTGGCCAATAGCTAGCAAGTTCTGACGAAGTGCTTCAGAGTCTCATAGTTGCTTCGGAAGGAAGGATTGACGATTTACTTTGGAAAAATGAACCCAGGAAACCTGTGGAGCAGTGCTTCGCTCTGACACGCAAGAGGTTGCCACAAATCAGAATCCTGCACCTCGCCCTCAGCACCGTCCTCGGCCCCGAGGTGAGCCTCACACACAGCCCAGAGAAGATGCCTGCCCCAGGGCCTGATGGGGAGAGAGAGACTCAGTAAATAAGAAAACAGTCTGTGTCTGTGGCAGGGTCCCCATCCCCTGTCCACCCCCCTACCCCAGCCCCGCCATCCCAGGGCACCACTCAGATAGGCTGAGTCTCGGCACCAGGAGTGTGATCGGCCAACAGCAGGATTAACACTTACAGTTCCACCTCAGTGGCTGGAGGTAAGGTCCCCAGCTGAGGTCTGAGCCAGGCTTAGCCACTTTGGCCCCCAACTCTCACTGTGAATTGAGGCATGAACCCCTACACAGGTGACCTCGAAAGTGACCTTGCCTGGCAGTCAGGTCTTCCTTTGCCTGGCGTGATGAAGATTAAGGTAATTAGTGCTGATTCCTAAGGAAACCCATGGGCTTCTATTCGATTCCAACACACAGACTCTAGGCCACAGAGAGCTGCCCCTGTGGGTTTCTGAGAGTGTAAATCTTTACGGACACACCTAGCCTCATTTTTCTCCTTCTGAGCGGCTGGTGGGTTTGAACTGCTGACCTAGTGGCTAGCAGCCCAATGCTTAGCCCACAGCTCCTTATACCTGAGTCAAGTGGATACTAATCCCTCTAAGGATGACAGGACCAGGGCAGTGCTTTGTTCTGATGAACACAGGGTTGTACACTGTGAAATGAGTCAGAAGCTAAAAGCACCACCACAAAATCCCTTCTGAGCGGTGTCTCATAATGTGAGAGACATAGAGAACCGCACCAGGGAAGATGCCACACAGAGGCCTCCGTCCCAGCCCCTGGAAGGCTCCAGAAACCCTCGCAGGAGGGTGGAATGTCCCGTCGGCCTGAAGCCCATAGAAGGAAGGCCCGCTGCAAAGTCACCGCTACCAGCTAACAGCACGTCAAGTGCTTGACCAGCAATGGCCTGTGAGCGATGCTATAAATGTCCAAACGGACGGCCCTTGGGAGAAAAAGGTTCCCCACCCGTAGGAGCTTGGCCCGGGGCAGACCTGAATTCAAACTTGTAGCCTAAGAACTGTGCGCAACCCTAGAACATGCATCCAGCTGCCTCTCCCCTCCTCAGTCCTGCCCCCTATGGGTCAGAGAAATACCTGAGCTTCCTAGGGCTGACGTGGTGGAATGTGCTTCCAAGATGCCTCGGGTGGATACAAACCAACAACCTTCGGGTCGGCAGTCCAGTTCCTTTGCCATTTGCACTGACGAGAAACTCTTACAAAGCAGAACCACCGCCTGGTTCAGGTTCAGGAGTCCCCTCATGAGCACCCACTGAGCTGTCGGAGGCCCTGTCAACCTGCACCACAGGCTCACCCCCGTTTCGAACCCAGCGGTGCCAGGTTAAACAGGGTCAGGGGAGGGTCAGGGAAGGCGCCGCTGATCACGTCATGCTGCGGAGGTGGCACCAGTGGGTCCAGGACGGGGAGACAACATGGTGCAAAGGGGGCTGAGGCAGGGGATGCCTCAGGGGTACGAGGGCAGGAGGTCACGAAGGGGCTGTGGGACCCGATCAGGTGGGCCCAGGTCAGGAGTCTGGACTTACTCCAGTGCAGTGGGGAGCTGCCGCTGGAGGTTCTCCGCAGAGGAGTGACCTGACCCAGTTTGCATTGTTCAAAGCTGGAGCTGGCTGCTGGGCAGAGAATGGATTACCGGGGAGCTGGAAGGGAAGGTGTTTTATTGCTTTATTGTGTGTTATTGCTTTCCCTAATGTCAATACAACAATCTCTCTACAGCAGATAAGCATGGTACCAGGGTGACAAAGACCTATATGCCCCCCTGCTGCCGCCGTGTGCACACACACACACACACTCATACCCCGCTCAGGGCTCCTCCCTCATGCAGACTCTTCTGTCCAGTGTGTAAACGTGTGTCCCTCTTCTATCGACTTCCAGACTCATGCTGTTGTTGCTGTTGTTGTTGTAGGTGCCCTTGAGCCGGTTCCAGCTCACAGCAGCCCCACGAACCCCACCTGGAGCAGCCCCACACTCACGTTTATTAGGTTAGAACCCCCACCCCCTGCTCCTGTCGCCGCCGCCACTGTGTCAGTCCACCTTGTTGAGCTCCCTCCTCCTTTCCGCCGTCCCTCTCCTTTACCAAGCACCATGTCCTCCTCCAGGGACCGTCCTTCCATAGACCGGGTCCAAAGTGCACAAGGCAGCACCGCACGTCTCATGTTTGCATCTCAGGAGCATTCCAACTGAGCTTCTTCCAAGACGCCTGACCGAAGCAGACCCAGCCAGAGCCGTCGGGGAAACACACAGTCTCAATATCTGTGCTGTCAGCCACGACAGTCCCTGGAAGAGGCCACCATGCTCGGTCAAGTCAAAGGGCCGCAAAAAAAGAGAGGAAGCCCTTCAAGGGATGCACTGCCCTTCGAATCCACAGCTGCAGCAACAGACTCCGCCCTAGCAATTGTGCGGATGGTGCGGGACAGGCGGGGTAGCCTTCAGGCGGACGGACATGAGGTCACTGTTGGTCAGAAAGGACTTGGCACCTCGCAGCACGACAGCGCCAGAAGAGAGGTTTGCCCATGGTGAGTCTACGCACGTGTAAATCGCAGCACACGCATGAGATACTTTCAAGCGCACATACACACTCCCCTGCCCAGACATATCATTCCCATGTTCTAGATGGAAACAGGTCTGAGGAGGGGGAGCTGGTGGAGAGAATGGAGAGGTCTTTGCAAGCCTACTTCATCCTCCGAGAAAGAAGACACCAAACACCGCTTCCTTCTAAATGAAACAACACCTGATGGTCAGGCCAGCCTGTGACTAAGGACACCATTAAAGCCACCATTCCTTGCCTGGGGGTGGCCCCTCCTCAGTCCCTCCTGGCTCCGCCACTACCACCCACAGCCCTGCCTGAGAGAGTTTCCAGGAGAGAGAGCCAAGCTCTGAGCACTCACCAGCAATCACAATGACTCACAGGCCAGAAGAGAGGGGAGGGGACTCAGGGGAGGCAGGGGGGTGGGTATGGGTGGGTGGGGGGGTGTTTGGCAACTCCTGGCAAGGTTTACCTGCCACAGCAGACAGACGACAGGCTGGGAGTGGGGCTGGGGGCACCTTAGGGAAATTCCGGCCTTTGTAGAGCCCTGCAGGACCTGCCCCTCTAAGACCCCTGAGCCCCAGAGCAGTACCACCTCCCTTCCTGCTTCCAGCCCCAGCCCCTTTACCTGCCAGCCAGCTCTGTGAACACACAGCTACAGCTAGCTCTCTGACTGCCCCTCTCCCTGCCGCAGCCTGCAGCCCTTCCTTGTCCTTCCAGCCTCAACTTAGGAGCCACTTCCTCAGGGACGCTTCCCTGATTGCCCACCACCTCACCCCACTTAGGGGCTCCTGGGGCGGTGCCCTCACCTCCATCACAGTCTCTGCTGCTCTACCTGAAGGCTTTTCTGCCCCTCCGCGTCCACCTGCAGGCAGACAGCATGTTTGCTTAGCACGCTGCTGCCTGGCACTTCCTGCACAGTGCTCAGAAGGGACAATGACAGAGGGACCTTCTGGATGGGAGTGAAACCAGGGAGGAGATGGGTTTGGGGAAGGATTCTTTGGCCCCTCTCACCTCCTGTGTTATGGCTGGGAGCTCTGGGTGGTCACTAAGGCTCTGGTTCACATCACAGAATGCCGACAGCTAGATGGCCTCTATATCCCTGTAATTCACTAGGAACCCCGGTGCTATTCGTTGGGCTGCTAACCCCAAGGTCAGCAGTTTGAAACCACCAGCTCCCCCTTGCAATAAAGATGAGGCTTTCTACTCCCATAAAGAGTTACAGTCTCGGACACTCACAGGAGCAGACCACTCGGTCCTAGAGGGTGATCATGAGCTAGATTTGACTCGATGGCAGTGAGCTTGGGGTATAATTCACAGGGTGGAGAAAAGGGACAATATGGGAGGGGGTGTGTGTGGGTGCTGCAGGGAACTGAGAGGAAAGGGAGAGAGTCCCAGGAGAAAGAAGGCCTGAAGCAACCTTCACAGGGCTGACGCAGTTTGCTGATGACAGGACAGGCTCAGTGCTGCCGAGTGTCTGTGCTGGCCAAGGAGAGGGGACTGCATGACTCAGGACCGAGGCAGTCCTCCTGGGGACAGCTTCCAACCGTTCTGACCCCAGCAGAACCCTGCTTTTCTTCCCAAGCAAAGGAATGTGGAAAACGATAGCTAACTCTGGTGACATGAAATTGCTGAGAAATGACTCCTTTAGCCACGGCCGTATAACTCCTGCCAAATGACTGGGTGGGATCCAGCCAATCGGTCAGTTTTGCCATTCCTCAGACTCCAAGCGAGCCATCTTGGAAGCAGGAGCAGGAACCCACAACCAGCGAGCAAGAAAGAAGATTACACTCAAGATTCCTGCGTGAAGCAGCAGGGGCAGCAGAGGCCACAGCGCTGGGACCTTGAGGCAGAGCAGAGGAGCAGCCTAGAGACCTCGAGGCCGGATGCCAGGCTTCCTGGCTCACGAAAAGAGGCAGAGGAGAGTCCGAGGACCAGAGAGAGAGACATGCCTATCAGCATGACTGAGAAGCGACCTGTGGACCAAGGAGCTATATAGCCTTAACATTTTGTAACCCAGACGTTGGGCTGCTAACTGCAAGGTCAGCTGTTTGAAACCACCAGCCGCTTCATGGGAGAAAGACAGAGCTTTCTGCTACCGTAAAAAGTTACAGTCTCAGAAACCCACAGGGGTCATTCTGGCTTGCCCTATAGGTTCGGGATGGATTAGCATCAACCTGAAGGCAGTGAGTTTGGTTTGGGAGCATCCCTAAAAAAACCCTTAATTGTGACTTTTGTTGGTGAGCTTGGAGTGGCCGCTGCCACAGATTATCCACCCCGACAGAGCCGAGTGTTGTAGAAGGGAGGCTAACATTTAGACGGTATTTACTTCAAAGAAAGCAAGCACACCCCTTCTCGCCTAGACCACACTAGGACAGACATCACCAATCAATTAGGAACACACTATCTCCTCCAGGCCAGGAGGAGGTGCTAGAATACTTCTGGACACAGTGATCCAAGGAGCCAGGTGGCTAAGCGGGAGCTGGTGAGTGGGTGACTCCTCTTTGGTCTCACCATTCTCCGAAAAACCAAATGTATCCCATCCTCTCAACAAATCCATGATGTCAGCGGTGATCTCTTTCTCAGAGAAGTCACCAATGCTCAGCAAGGTTACGTAGCTTGACCAAGTCTAACAGGCAGTTAGAACGAGCACCTACTTTGGACATCAGGAGAGACTAGTCCCTGGGAAAGGACATCATGCTCGGTGAGGTAGCAGGGCAGCAGCTAAGAGTAAGGCCCTGGACAAGATGGGCTGACACAGTGTCTGCCACCACATGGGCTCAGACACAAGGGCCCCTGTGAGGCTGGCGCAGGACTGGACGGTGTATCGTTCTGCCGTGCACAGAGTGGCTGTGGGTCGGCACGGACTCAACCCCACCCCCGCCCCACAGCAACAAACACAGGACTGGGGCTGGGAATGCAGACCCTCAGACGTCTGGCTCCCAAGTCTTTGCCTTGCCAATTTCCCATGCTGCTGGCTCCCACTGGGCATCTGTACCCCCACGCAGGGGGCCTTCCATTGGATTCTACTGGCTGCCAACCTGCGAGCACCTGGGTCAGTTGCAGTCCTTAGCAGGGCAACTGAGGACAATTGTTCCTTTCGGAGGGACCGTTAACAGGGCAGACAGTGCTAAAAGTTCACAAGGAAGAGCGGTCTTCCAGGGCAGGAGATGACAGGCGGGGAGAGCCGCAGGAAGCAAGAGGGACAAATATACCAACCTTCCTTCCTTCTCCCTCCTCTCAGTGCTCCAGGGGGCACTTCCGGCAGGGGCAGATCGACTGGAAGCCAGAAGACTCAGCCGATCCAGCCCTTTTAGGATAGCCTCTTGGGGTGCATGACTTTGGGGATAGAAGATGGCGAGCCGGAGGGGCAAACTAAGGCGACCACTCAGAGGGCCTGCTTCCTGCATGGGGTCTGGGGTGAGAACATAGACCCTCCCCTCCCCCACTGGGTTCAAAACCAGAGATCCTGTCTCCTTGGGTGGCTGGTAGCCAGGGCTTGAGCATATAACCAAGACTCAGCCAATCAGGGATTCCCACATGGGATTCCGCATCTTATTATTTTTCATAAATCACTTTATTGGGGGCGCTTGCAGCCCCACACATCCATTGTATCAAGCACATTTGTACATATGTTGCCATCGTCCTGCCCATTTTCTGAACTGGGTCTCTAGCCTTCCCGTTGATGCTGGGTTATGCCCCCAAACCCTTCCAGCGAATTCTTCCCTGCCTAAGAGTGCCAGCGTCGTCGATTCTGTTGCTTACAACCAGAATCCTGATGGGTGCAACCACCCAGGGCAGAGAGAAGGAGCTCGTGGGGTTGGGTGGTCCCCTGCCCCCACCTCCACCCCCACCCCCAACCTCACCCCCTGGAAACCGCTAGGCTGAGAGTCCTTGGAGCCTGGCTCCAAGGGCCTGGCTCAGCCCACCGTGATGTCTGGCAAGCTTGCTCTGGGGTCTCTTGTGTTTTATGGCTGGGCTGCCTGTGGGGCCACTCCAGATACATGATTCCCACATCATTGGTTTGTTCTGGGAAAAACTGAACAAGGACAGACCACCCTGGCCACCAGAAAAGATCCTGCCACAAGCCAGCCTAGGGCTGCTCAGTGCACCCCACCCCAAGGAATCCTCTGGAGGAAGCCCCCACTCCTACCCAGACCTGTGTCGTCATCCCCACTCCCTCCCCAGAGGAAGCCTGGACCTGGTGGTGTTTGTCTTGGCTGAGCAGCCCTGGGAAGTAGCCTGCTGAGTTACCACCCCTGCCCCCACCGGGAGGGACACCTTGGCCTTGCTTGTCTCCCTGGTCAATATTTGCTCAGGGGATGGAAAGGATAGCTGCTGCGAGGAAACTGCTGAGCTGTCCAGATGGGGGCTGAGGGGGCTGGGCCCTTCCAGGTCCCAGGGGAGGAAGTCCAGGAGGTTCCTACCCCAAGAGGGCAGGCTGCAGCCCACAGGGGGTGATGGGAGGGCAGGGGGGGGGGACAGGGGGGCACTTAGCACCAGGGCCCTCCTCTGGTTCTCAAGGAGTTCTGCAGTGAGTATGCACGGCTAGCCGGGGCCAGGGCAGGAACAGAGGCCATCCTCAGACAAGGGGAAAACAAAGCAGGCTGGCTCCCTGCTCCAGGGGCCTCTTGGGGACACCAGCAGTCTGTGCTCTGGCTGCAGCATATAACAGGGGCTGAAAAAGCTCCCCGAGAACCCCGATCCTCTCTGTCCCTGGGGTCCTAAGGCTGACACCCCCACAAGTTCTCTCTCACTTCTTATATCAAGGTGGAGATGTTCTGGGAGGTAGTCTGGGGAAGCCAGGTGACCCCCTGCTCTCTCACTGCCCCTACTTCCCCGACACCCCCCTACTGGCCTCCTCTGTCCCCAACACTCTGGGGAATTCTCCTTTCAGGGTTCCCCAAGAGGGGCTACCCCAAACCCCACATAGAGCCATACATCAATCATAGCTTGGGTGGTCTTTGCTGATAAGGCACAGGGATACCAGCCCCTGCGGGATTGCAGAATTGGGGTCTCAATGTCCCAGAGACCTCATCAGTCTAGGTGGTGTCTGGGTCAGAGCACCCAGAGATCCAGTAGGATACACCCGGCCCGGCCCCAGTCTATGACAGTGGCCACGCAGCACAGCGAGACCCCATGGCAGGGCAGGCCGGTTTTCTTCTGCCCACCCTCCTGGCATCCCTGATCTTCCCGAGCTGCCCACTTGGAAGCTGACCCCACCCTGCCAGCCACGGGTTCCAGGCTACCCCGATCAGCCTTGGTGATCTGTTCTCTACTCTGGGCTCCTGGGTCCAGAAGGAGGGATGATGGAGGGGTGGGGGGTTAAGGGGTGGGAGGGCAGTCAACTTGCAGCTTGACTTTGTGAGGCAAGCTTGCTCCCAGCCCAAGCTGGCTGGCATTGGCCTGTGCCATGACTCTCCAGGCTGCTGCAGCCATAGGGCAGGGCTTTCCAGAGACCCTGGTGTGAAGGGACCTGCCCCCACCTCAGCGCCCCCCACACCCTTCCTCCCTCCCTCTCTCTGTCTCTCCCCCTCCCTGTCAGTCACACACATTTCTCCTCACCCAAGCAGTTCCTCTCAGACACACTCTCACAGTTTCTTTCCCTGTCACCCAGCCATTTGCTCACAGATGCACTCAGTCTCTCTCTCTCTCTCTCTCTCTCTCTCTCTCTCTCTCTCTCTCTCTCTCTCTCTGCTCAGCTCTCACTGCTTTAGCCACCCCTACTCACACACCCTTGCCCTGCTCCCTCCTCACCCACCCCACCCCCACACATACCCTGTGACTCTCTCCCTCCAATTGTGTGTGTGTGTGTGTGTGTGTGTGCATGTACGTGTGGGTGTGCGCGTGTTTTCCGTCTTGCTGTTAATGAAGATGCTGGCACATTAATGACCAGACCTGTCCTCTGCAGCGGCACCATAGCACTTTGTCAAGGGTGGGTGGAAGTGTCACCTTACATTCCTCTTGCTCAGCCTTCACAAACCTAGTGGGCATCTGGGGCACACAGGGCAGGAAGGACACTGGCCCCTGGGTTTCATGGCTCCCCCCTGCAGCACAGAACCTCTAAAGATGTGTCAGCAAAGCGGAGGACAGACCACAGTTCGGGAATGACACCCATCCCTATCCTGTGTGCCCGTTGCAGCCTCGGTGAGGTGAGTTTCCTGTGGGAGGAGTCCTTCTGCTACACACCCCACAGGCAAGACCTTCTGAGGCCTAGCAAGCTCCCCTAGGAGCAGAGGCCCAGGCCTGCTCCCTGCCTGCTAGGGCTCCTCCCTGGGGGGCCCTGGACCTCCCCAGTAACCTTGGACTTGGCTGGGACTCAAGGTGACCCCTGTGCATCAGAGCAGAGCTTCACATCACAGGGTTTACAATGGCTGGGTTTGGGGGAAGAAGATGGCCAGACCTTTCTTCTTAGGTGCCTCTAGTAGACTGGAATCCCAGTAGGTCTTTGAGTTAGCAGCCTGAGGCGTTAACGGTTTCACTGTCCAGGGACTCCCCCGAGGAGGCCAGAATTGAATCATCAGAGAGTAGCGCTTCCTTCCGAGGTGGCAGCCCAGCCCAAACCCAGACTGAGATTCACTTTCATCCACACAGGTGCGTCTGTGTGTGTGTTCACACAGGAGACGTCGCCCCTGAGCCAGGGTGGGCAGCAGTGTCTGGGGAGAGAAGGCTGCAGCCCCGCCCGTGGTGGTCATTTCTTGCTCATCTTCCAGGCTTCCCTGGATTTTGTCATCACTCGCTGTGGCACATTTGCCACCATCAGTATGGAAAGGTGGCTGGCGTCACTTACGCACGACCTTTCTCTCTGACAGCTGTGCTTCCCGGAAGTTGAGTTTCAAACACCCTGTGGGTGGACCCACCTGGAAACGGATAGAGGAGTGGTGTCTTGGTTCCTAAGACCATCAGAAATATGTGTTTTCCGATGGTCTTAGGTGATGACCCCTGTGAAAGAGCCGTTCAACCCCCAAAGGGGTCACGACCCACAGGTTGAGAACCATTGCCCTAGGGCATTTCTGAACTTTGAATGGATGCAAATTTTGGATGACAGTAGGACGACCGGGCATTCCGGAACACTTCGCTGTGTCCACGTAGAACCTGTCCCTAGACCAAGAGGTGGCGGCTCCCATGGAGCAAGGGAAGGCTGAGAGATTTCAAGCCAGGCCAGACTGTACTCTGTTGCCTTGTCTACTCAGTCTGACCGCTGAGCAAGCACCTGAGAAGCTGGGCTTCAGGAGGATGCAGCCTCAGGATGGGCGGAAGACTCATCACCCACCCCATTCGGATGACCCCACCTCACTCGCTGACACTGAAGAGGACTTGAAGCGCTATGGTCTTTCATCTTCCCTGGGGGTACACCCCAACAGAAGGTGCCCCAGCATCCTCAGACTGGACCACAAGGAACATCAAGGACGGTGGATAAAGGATGGACGCTGAGAAGGATTTCATTTTCCTTTGGACCCACCCTCAATAGCCGTAGGATGAGCCAAACAGGCTTCAACAGGCCCGTCAGCTGCAAAAGACTTCCTTCCTGGGTTCTGCCTGGGTCTGCAGCCGGAACTCAGCAGCCGCTCTGAGACGGAGAGATGAGGCTGATGGACAGTCTCAGGCACTCTGAAGAGCAGTACTCATCTGTCCTAGAGAACAAGCGCTACCGGAACGCCTGCCTGACTCCATGGCAGGGGAGGAAAGTGCTGAAAAGAAAAGGTGTTCCTTCACTGCCCGAGGTGCCCCATGGCCTCACGGTCGGCGACGGCTGGACAAGGACTGTGACGGCTAGGGAAGAGAGCCGGTGTTGGGATGGTGGGGCCTGCCGCAGAGACTGGCCAGTGGATCCAGAAAGAGGAACCTGTCTGTCTTGGAGGAAGTGCGGTCGGCATGCTCCTTGGCCTCAGGATGGGAAGTGTTTGCTTCTGCTGTCCATGGGGTCGCCAAGAGTCGGACCCCACCTGACGGCACCCAACAGGCGAGGCACAGGAGTTCCCAGGTGGCGCACACAGTTACAGCTAGAACCACCTACTCAGGTTCTGGGGAGGGGGCTGGCGGTCTGTTTGAAAACCTTTGGTAGGGGGAGGGTTCCACCCCCATAGGGGCCGCTGCCATGATTTGCAATCCACTCGACAGCAACTAACAGCCTGCAAATCAGTTCAGACCATGACGGGCACGATGTCGCTCTTGGTGATGGTTTTTCTGTGGGAGATCAGCACCCAACCACCGAGTCCATTCCATTCCCTGACTCTCTCCCTAGGATAGATTCCTGCCTCGGCCTGTGGCCACCTCCAGTGGCAGGCCTCTGGTCACACACTTAGTCTGCAAGGCCACTGCCCCTACCCGGGGGACACTGTCCCAGGAGAACTTCAGGATGGGAAGGTGCAGAGCCCCAGACAGCATTTGGACCCCGTACTCCTAGAGGATTAGAGTGTGGACCGTGTTCTCCTAGAGAATTAGAGGCCCAGGTGGGTCAACAGCAGTCCTTCTTTCTAACAGTCTTGGCGTAGCTGGAGGGTGGGGTGGGGGGCAGACAGATGAAAAGCAGTGGATCCAGTTCCCTGTCACTCTGATGACATCATCCACTGGCTGGCCTCTGGCGGGAGTGGCTGCTGCTGCTGCCCTGGGCACGGGGCTGTTTCTGCTTGGCGGGGAAACGTGGTGGAAGGATGGAGGGGGGAGGGTAATGGTGTCAGGAGGAAAACCTTCTGGGACCAGTCAGCCTTCTTCCCTCTCTTTGACTCCCCTCCAGCCCCTCTGCCCTCTCAGATGCTCATCCCAAACTCTAGGTGTACGCAGTGCCGACTCAGAGTCTTCATGTCTGCAGCCGGACTCTCTTCCCTCAGCCAGACATCAGGACCCCCATGTGTAAAATGACAACCTTCTCCCAGTCCCATCAACCATTGTCCCCGACTCAACTTGACCTTCTCCTCCCTCGTGGCACTCACCATCACTTGACATAGACGAGGGAGCTCCGAAGGATCTATGGAAAAATCCCCTTGCCCTGAATTCCATCTTCAGGACCGTCTTGAAGCACCTCGGATGCATACAGCCTCCTAAGAACACTGGTGAGGCTGGCGAGGGGCTGGGAGTTTGTCTGTGGTGCGGAGGGCTGTTATGAGCTGGACCCGACTGGACAGCACCTATGGGGAAGGACAAACATTTGTTTGTGTTTGTTGCTCGTTAGCTCCCACCAGGAACTACGCTCTGTGGGGGGATTAGACTGTGTCGTGTTCCTGGCCCATGTCCCTATGGATGTGATCTTGTTTGGAACTAGGGACTGTCTTAAGTAGATCCTGGACATGCTTCCTGAAAATTAGATTCTATCTCCCCTTCCATCCCCTGTGGCCCAGCTGTTCCACTCAGCTCCAGCTTCTGATGTCCGGCCACAAGCAGATCAGTATCTGATCCAAGTTATCTTCCCCGCATGCTCTGCTGGGGAGTCAAGAGGGATGGTTACATAATCTAGGAGCCTGCATCCCTGACAGCAGTCCCCACCCCCCACCCCCGGCAGTCATGGTCCTATGTAGGTGCAGGATCCCTAAATCTTTCACCAGTCTACTTCCCACCAAACTGTTGGAAGGTGGCACACTTGGGAGGTGTAAGAAGACTAGAATAGACAGACAGACACACACACAGTTGAAGTTCACCTACAAGTCAAGGAACACCACAAGGACTGAGTCCACATGGCCAAGACCTTTCAGTCTTTAGAATAGGTGACGAGGCCTCCTCTCCTTTAAGACGTGGGAAAACTCTGAAAAGGGAAACATGATTGCCGGACATGCCACTAAGGCCTCCAGAGAAAAAGGCAAGTGAATCAGCCTCGTTGAGACCAACTCCACAGACAGCTTTGCACTCCCTGCCGTTCCGGTGATGCTGAGTTGGGGCCACAAAGAGCCCTGCTGTGCCCTCCCCACATGGCTCCACCCTGCAGTTGGTCCACTTAGCCCCAGGGATGGGTGAGTTCAGGCTCCATCAAGTTCAGGTGGTGACTGCCTGGTTGGCACACAGCTGCTCTGGGCCTGAGTTGGGCTGCTCTGAGTCTGAGTCCCCAAGTCCCTGAGTGGGGCTGCAGAGTCAGGTTGTTTATGCAAGGTCAGGGGATGACTGACATTGACCTGAACCATGGAACCAGCTTGGAAGTGCAGAAAAGGGGAAACCAAGGCCTCTCCTGGGGGTATTTCAGGAACAAGAAAGCTGAAGGCTATGTGAGATCAGGGTATCAGGGTATTGGGGGAAGTGGACAGGGCAGATCAGAGAGCTGGGAGCTCTCCAGGAGGCTGGCCCTGGGGAGCACAAGAAGATGGTCTGCCTGCTGATTTGAGCCCTGTCCATGCTCTGTCTCTATAGCACCCCTCATATGTCCTCCCCCACCCCAAGCCCCACCCCCCATGCTCTTGGCTGTCTAGGGCTGGTTGGGTCACTCAGAGGGAAAAATGTGGCTGTGGCCACGTTTACTACTAGTGGGGTCCAATGAAGAACTGGAGAACTGGCCAGAAGCCAAACTGACAGTGTCAATGATACTGATCGTCAGGCCTGGAAATGGTCACACTCCTGAGTCCTGTGACCTTAGAACACCTCCCCAGCACTCATGAATTCTGCTCTGGGATAGTTTATTGTCCTGTTAATACTCAACGAACTCCTATTGACTCAACGAAACCCAGGCCGACTTGCCCAAGCTAGAGTAGTTTCCCCCCATGTCTAAGCCGAGCTTTTCTTGAATTCTCCTCCTTTAGACTGCGAACACCTCAGCAAGCACTACGGGGCAGCCCCATCCTCAGTGCCGAGTAACTGACAACTGACCAAATGACCCAACAAATCAAGGATGAGCCATGCTTCCTGAGAATTAGATTCTATCTCCCCTTCCATCCCCTGTGGCCCAGCTATCTGCTCCACTCAGCTCCAGCTTCTGATGTCCAGCCGCAAGCAGATCAGTATCTGATCCAAGTTATCTTCCCCTCATGCTCTGCTGGGGGGTCAAAGGATGGTTACATAACCTAGGAGCCTGCATCCCTGACAGCAGTCCCCACCCCACCCCCACCCTAGTAGCCATGGACACCTGGTCCTATGTAAGTTCAGACTCCCTAAATCTTTCACCAGCCTCCACTTCCCACCGAACTGTTGGAAACAAGACGCTTTTGGGGTCAGAGAACCACGCCTCTTTGGGGACCCTGGGATGGGATCTGCTGGGAAGAGAATGTCGGCTCTCCTGTGTAGCCACAGGCCCCTGGGCCTCTGGACCTTGGAGGGTGAGAGGCTGCATTCCACCCTAAGGCACCTTGAACACCTGCTGCTGCCTTACTGCCCCCGGAAGTCAGTTTCCTGGACCCCTGGGGCTCAGCACACAGGACGCAAGTAAGACAAATGCCCACGGGCCCATCTCCAGCTCCCCTTTCGGCCTAAAGGTCTCAGGCCTCCAGACAAAATCACATTCCCAACTGCCTCCCTGCCTCTACCACACACCCCCCCAACTGCCCTTACTGACTTCCAACTTTTAGAGACTCATCCGCCCATCAGGGCATCAGGCATCAGAATCGACAGCTACAGTTCACTTTGCTCTGGCTGCTGTTGGGGGACTGGGGAGTCTGCTGTGGTTCACGGTGACCCCCTGCACCACCGAATTAGACACTGTGTGGCCCTGCTCCGTCCTCCCCAGTGTTCTGATGCTGGAGTCCATTATGGCGGCCACGGTGCCCGTCTCCCTCAGTGAAGATCTCCGTGTTTTCATCGACCGTCTACTCTCCTGAGCACGATGTCCCGCTCCAGGGACAGACCCCTCTTGATATGACGTCCAAAGTACGTACATCCGATGAAGTCTCACCATCATCCTTGCTTCTAAGGAGCATTCTGTGGCTGTCCTTCTTCCAAGATGAATTTGCTGGATCTTCACAGTCTGTGGGATGTTCCTCACACATTCCGTAGTTCAACTGCATCAGCTCTTCTTGGTCTTCCTTACTTTAGAGTTTATCAATCATCTACTGTTTCTGGATGCTTTATGGGGGATACTGGCCTTCTAGCAGTGGGGAGAAGAAACAAGAGTTTAGGAACTGAAAGGATACTAATTGAGATGCTTCAACAAATGGATACGACACTGGAAGTGCTCACTCATCTATGCCAAGGAACTTGGAAGACGTTTATCTGATCCCCTTGACCGGGGAGTGACCCAAGTATGTGCCTATGACATTGAAAGCCTATCCAATAAAATGTGTAAATTATTGAGTCTCCCATGGAAGTCAAATTGTGCTGGGGGTAACTTACAAACGGCGGCTGCGGCACACCCGCGAGGAACTGCCAGGAGTCCAGGCTAGACTCAGAAGAGGACTGGAAGGAGGGCATCATCGTTGTCAAATGGATCTTGACTGAGAGCAGAGAAGACCAGAAAGATGCTTGCCTGTGTTTTATTGGGCAATGTAAAGACACAGTGGAACACCACAAAGTATGGGCAACATTGCTAAGACCTAAAATTCCAGAACATTTCATTTTGCTGATACAGATCCTTTAGCTAGAACTGTTCCAACAGGACAAGGACATGCTGCAGGGTTTAAAATCAGGGGTGCGTCCTTTCACCACAATTATTCAACCTGCACGCTGAGTAAATAATGTAAGAAACTAGCTTCATATATGCCGCATCCAATTGCAAGAAGACTTATTGATAACCCGCCGTATGCTGATGACACAGTGTTACTTGCTGAAATCAAAGAAGGCTTGAAGCATTGATTGATGGAGATCAAAGACCAGCTTTCAGTATGGCTGAGACCTCCAAACAGAGAGCTGAAACAGAACGCTTCATAACCGGGCCAATGGGCAACAGCATGATAAACAGAAGGGGGCTGAAGTGGTCAAGAATTTTCTTTTACTTGAGTCCATAATCAATGCCCACGGAAGCAGCAGACAAGAAATCAAAGGGCATAATGCACTGGGCACATCTGCTGCGAAAGACCTCTGTAAGGTGTTAGAAAGCAGAAACGTCACTTTGCCGGCTGACTGAGGCGAACCTGACCAAGCCATGGTATTTTCAGCCGCCCCGCAGGCATGCAAAATCCGGAGGGAGAATAAGGAAGGTGGGGTAGAGGCCATGCCTCTAAAACAGTGGCTCTCCACCTTCCTCAGGCCGCGACCCTTTCATACAGTTCCTCATGTGGTGGTGACCCCCAACCATAACATTATTTTCATTGCTGCTTCATCACTGTCATTTTGCTACTGTTATGCCCTATGAAAGGGTCATTCGACCCCAAAGGGGTCGCGACCCACATGTTGAGAACCCCTGCTCTACACGATGGTGTCGGCAAAGCACATTAAACAGACCACGGACTGCCAGAAAAACGAACAAATCCATCTTGGGAAAAGTGCAGGCCAACCCCTCCTTAGAAACCAGGATGATGAGACCACGTCGTCTGGACGTGGGCCATGTGAGCAGGAGGGACCAGCCCCTGAAGGAGGGCATCATTCTCAGTAAAGCACAAGGTCGGCAATCAAGGAAGACCCACAACGAGATGGATGGGCACCATGACCGCGACAGGGGGCCAAAGCCAGCAACCACCATGAAGATGAAATCGCAGGAGCGAGCAACGGGTGGTTCTTTGGCACACGGGGCCGGTGGGAGTCGGAACTGATGTCGCTGGCACCTGCAACCAGCCAGTCTTGTTTTTTCACAAGAGGAATTCAAGGTTCAGAGTGACTTTTCTCGAGTCACACTGGCAGTCGCTAGGTCAGAGGACAGCTGGAGCCCACCCTGTCTGTCCATCTCCAAAGCCTGAGTGAACCCTTTCCAAACACTCCGTCCTCTGTAGCTTATGGCTGATTCTGGAGGAGCGCTGGCTAAAGAAGAGGAACTACGACCTTAGTGATCCCGAGCAAAGGAAGCAAGGGGAATGGGCAAGAGAGGCAAAGACTCAAACCACAGCCCTTCCACGTCCTCCCTTCCCGCCTCCCTGAACCTCTCACCAGGTGGCTGGCCGTCAGTCAACTCCTGGGTGCGGGGTGCCCCAAGGAGTTTCAGAATGAGAGCCCATACACCTTGCCCTCCCCGGAGAGATAGCAGGCTAACCAGCCAGAAACTCTACTGCCTAAGACTGCAGGCCATAGGGGGCAAGGGACCAGAACTGCTGAAGAGGGCCTTTGAGGGCAGAAAAAGATGGCCAGTGGGTTTGGACCTGGAAAACAGGATTGGGGGTGGGGGGTGGTATCACGCCCATGGATACGAGAATTGACCCTAAAGCTCAAAGTCCTGGGTTCAAGCCTTGGCTCTACTTCTTGTAATGGGGGTGACATAGACCTTTACATAAACCTTCCTGGGCCCCACTTCCTTCCTGCATGGAAAGGAGGGGTCGTAGCGCCTACCTTGAAGTGGCGACACATTGGGCTGCTACTGAAAGGTCCGCAACTCGAAACCACAAGCTGCTCTGAGGGAGAAAGATGGGACTTTCTATTCTCATAGAGAGTTCCGGTCTCGATAACTCGCAGGGGCATGCCTGCCCTGTCCTATGGGGTCACTATGAGGCAGCATCATGAGCACCTGCCTCATAGGCCTGTACTGAGTGTGGCGGAGCTCCCTGTGGGATCCCTGAGCCCTACCCCTCGAAGGAGTAAGAGATACGCTGCGCTGAGACCCTCGGGCAATTCCTCCAGGCTCTCCGTCTACCACCTAGTCTCCAGAACGGTGGAACCTTCTTCCAAAGCCAAGTCAAACCCGCTGCCCTCGAGTCGATGCTGCTCAGAGTGACCCCACAGGACAGAGCAGCACTGCGTCGTGAGTTTCAGAGACTAACTCTTTACAGCAGCGGTTCTCAACCTGTGGGTCGCGACCCCTTTGGGGGGGTCAAACGACTCTCTCACAGGGGTCGACTGATTCATCACAGTAGCAAAATGACAGTGATGAAGTAGCAACGAAAATAATTTTATAGTTGGGGGGGTCACCACCACATGAGGAACTGTATTCAAGGTTCGCGGCCTGAGGAAGGTTGAGAACGACTGCTTTACAGGAATAGAAAGCCCTGTCTTTCTCCCTCGGAGCTGGCTGGTGGTTTTGAACTGCTCACCTTGCAGGAACCCTCTCAGTGCAGGACAAGTTCAGGTTCCAATATCATCGACCGGAAGGGTCTTGGATGCTGTGCAGTGCGCACCACACTGGAGGGTGAAGCATCCTCCAGGAACATCTCACCTCCTGCCTGGGCTTCTTGTCCAGGAAAACAGAGAGTACACGAGGACATGCCCCCGGCTGGACACTCAATAACTCTTCCTTCCCGAGGGAGGCCAAGGAAGACCAGATGAGAGGGCAGGACGAGGGAGAAAAACAGCACAAGAGGCTTAGGGGGCAAGGAGTAGACGGTTGATTACCCCAAAATAACGGTTGCCCCATTAGAAGGATGTGATCAATGTCACAGCACAGAGAAATTGCTAAATTGGGGTATGCGTGTGTGTGCGCGCGCGTGTTTGCACGCACGCGTGCCCTGGTGGTGTGGTGGGTACGCTTTGGGCTGTGATCCACATGGTCGGCAGCTCCATGGGACAAACACTGGAGTCTCTACTCCCCTCAGTTACAGTCTTGGAAACCCACTGGGGGTCGCTCTGGGTGGGCATCGGCTCGATGGCAGGGAGCCTGGTTGGTTTTGTGTGTGTTTTGATGTGTGCTCAACAGCAACAAAATTAAAGACCGAAAACCACAGCTCCGACTGAGAGAGCGTGGGCAGGCAGGGGCAGGGGTCACATGATGATCACCATCCCAGTTGGATGGGAAGTGCTCTAGGGGTGGAGCAGAGGACCGCCTGTTATTGGGGGGGGGGGGGAAATCCACCTTTACACAGGAGGCAGGGGCCTGGCCCCAAGCCTCACTGGCCTAAGTGTTCAGACTCAGAGCAAACCGAGGAGCGGGAGACCAGCCAAGTGAGCCCATCCACCTGCCATTTGTTTCCTGGTGACCTTGAGCGAAGGACTTGTCCCTTCCGGATCTGTTTTCTCTCTGTGTGAAATGAAGTGCAGTCCCACCTGGAATTTTCCATTCTGCTTCTCCAGCCGCTCTCCCTGGGGCATTCCAGGACTGCTCCAGCCTGGTCCTCCCATGTCCCCTGCCCTCTGCCTGCCTATGCTAGTCCCCACCACCCCACTCTCCTACCCCTGCCCTCCCAGACACACACTGCTTCTCTTTATAAGCGGAGTTTACAGGCAAGATCTGGAAAAGCCAGTCGGCCAGAGGAGGCAGTCCCAGTGCTGCTTGTTTCTTGCCCACAGTGGGAGGGTGAGCTACTTGGGGCGGGCCACAGTGAGGAGAGGACACCTGTCCAACAGGTACAGGATGAAGGGCAGTAGGCCTGGGACCTTGAACAACCCAGGTGTCTATCCGTGGCTAACTGGTGGGCTGGAAGGGGCCCAGTGGTAGGGGCAAACCTTCTGGCCTTTCCTGTTGTGACCACGCTAGCCGGGGCTGAATGGCCTGGGGAAGTCTCTGGGCAGGGTGCCCGCCAGGCCCCTATTGTGCTCTGGCACAGGGAGGGGCAGGCGAGGCCTGGTGAGCCCACATGCTGAAAACGCAGTCTAAGGGCAGGCAGCAAAGTGCCTTGGCCTGGTTGGATGTTTTAAGAGCTAATACTTTGTATTATAAAAATAGCAAGGAAGTAGTCATCGTGAAAAAAAAATCAGGACTTTGTTGAGTTTTCTTATAACTTATTTTAAGGTTTGGAGCTGTTTTTATTTTGACTGTGAGTGTGGGAGGGAGGGTGGGCAGAGAGGCAGCTCTTCTCGTTGCTGAAGGTCTCGATCTAGCTCAGGTGCCTGGAAAGAGCGAGGCGGGAGCAGGTGGTCTGAGCACACAACTCTGTGGAGGAGGGGAGTGTGCGGGGAGCCCAGAGGCCTGGGCTGTTCTTAAATGAAAGTGCATGTTATAACAGGTGTGTGCAAAAAAGAAAAGAAAAGGTGTGTGTGTGGAGGGGGTGGGGGCTGTATTGGGATGGAGGACATCCCAGGAAACTAAGGTAGGAACCAGAACAAACCTGGCAGTCCCAAGACCCCATCACCTCACATCCTGAAGCCCATGGATGCCGGCTCAACCCTCAGCGGCTCCTGCAGGGAAGGGTGGAGTCTCCTGCATCTGTCAACAGGAACGTGTCTCTCACCCCAGCTACCTTCCCAGCCCAAGTCTCCCCACAACACCACGCATTTGCTAGTACTGACCATGTCCCTGGCTTGGAGTGGCTTGTGGGTTTCAAACTGCTGACCTTCCAATTAGCAGCACAACTTGTTACCTACTATATTATCAGGGCTCCTTAAATACTACATACCATATAGACTCCAGGATAAGCTGACCCGGATATCAGCCGAGGAACCTAATTACCCCACAAAAACGGCATTAAAAATGTGCTGGGAAGCTCAGCTTATACAGGAGTAGATACGGTAATTGGCAGCTATTACCGTGGTATAGTAAGGAGCCCCGGGGGCATAGTGGTTAAGTGTTGGGCTGCTACCCTCAAGGCCAGCGGTTTGAAACCACCAGCAGGTATTCCAAAGGAGAAAGATTAGTCTTTGTATTTTCATAGAGATGTACGGTCTCAGAAACCCAGAGGCAGTTCAAGCCTGTCCTATGGGACTATCGGATAGCCGTGAGTTGGAAATCAACTTGATGGCAGTGAGTTTGGTTTTCTGTTTGTCTGTTGGGTGGCGTCGTGGGTTATGCATTGGATTGCTAAGCACAAAGTTGGTGGTTCAAACTCACCAGCCGCTTCTCAGGAGAAAGATGAAGCTTTCTTCTCCGGTCATGAGAGACAGCGTTGGTAACCCACAGGAACAGCTTGACTCTGTCCCTTAAGGTCCCTATGAGTCCGAATTGACTCGATGGCAGCGAGTTTTGTTGGTTTTGTATTATTATCGTGGCTTTTCAGTACCTGCTACCTACACTCCTTCTCCTGATGTCGCCTCCCCACCTTCAAGAATGTCGCTGCATTAATGACCACCGGCTTGTAGTACAGCCAGGGAGCTCAGGGATTAAAGCGCTCAGCTGCTTCCCACCAGCCACCGCTATGGCCTGTCCCCATGCAGATGGACAGCCTTGGAAAGCCCATGTGTCAGCTCTGCTCTGTCCTGCAAGATTGCTGAGTCGGAATTGACTCTGCAGCAGCGGGTCGGGGGTGGTTTTTGGTTATTGTCCGTTCTCTAGTTCCCTGACCCTCTCTCTCTCTATGCTGGCTCCTTCCCTGGAAACCTGCTTATGCCTCGCTCAGAAGGTACAAAAGAGCCCCCAGCCTCTGCAGCCTGCTGGCCAAATCCGTTCCTTCTGACTGGGGTCAAGGTTCTAGGAGAAGTTGGACCTCCTGGTTGTGTGCCTTCCGTTCTGCAGACACTGCTCCGGCCGTGCTCTCCAGGGACATTCTGGGAGCCTCGTCCCCTTTTGTCCCAGCCCCGAGCCTGACCCTGCTTGAGAGAGAGCCTCTTTTTCAGAATCGCCCATGGCAGGGAAGGGCACAGGCTCTCTGGTCCCTCGCTCTTTCTGGGCTCCTCCTTCGCGGGGGAAGATGGGGGCCTTCTCCCTAATCTTCTCCTTCTGCAGGTTCCCCTCAGGGAACTGCTCTGAGCTCACAGCTCCAACTACCACCCACAAAGAAGACAGAAGGCCTCATCGGCCCAGGCCTGTCTGTGGAGCCTGCTTACCTGTCGCCCCCCCTGACCCCCACCCAGGGTGGCCGAGGCCTCAGGCCAGTGTCCAAGATGCAACCATCCTTCCTGTCCAGCCCACTCTTTCTGCCACCTCCCTGGGCACCCTGCTGAAGAAACTCAAGCCTGCCTTCCTCCCTCTGCTCCAGCCACTCTTCACTGGGCGACAGCCTGCAGGCCTTTCCACCCAGTCCTCTGGCCCCAACCACCCCCTCCAGCACCCCAGGCCCCTCTTTCATTCAGCTCTCTGCACCTTGCACCCCATTGCTGCAATCACACCCCAGCTGGTGTCTCCACCGCTGGTCTCTTTCCCCTCTAACCCAGTCCACAGCCTGAAGCTGGTGAACATTGTCCCTCAACCAACAGGACCAAGTCCCTCCCTTCCCTGCCCTTGCCCGCCCTCACAAAGTCTAATAGTGACCCCAGTGAGGCTCAGAGGCCTTGCCTGCTGCCCCTGCTTCATCCATCCCCACCCTCCCTGCCCTTCTCCAGACGCCTGACCTTTACCTGAGCCAGGGGCACCTCTCCCGACCTCCCCACCCTCCATTAGAAGCCCTACCTCTGGAAGCCGTCTGTTCCCAGGCCCTGGATGGGTTGTGCTGCCTTGGTGCTCTGGTCTTCCTGGGGATAGCTCATGGTCATGTCTTTGTGGTCTCCCCCTTGCCTATCTCCAGCCAGACATGAGTGCTGAGGTGACAGGCAGCTAATGGGGTCAAGTGAGAACGAGGGTAACAATAAAAACGGATCTTCAGCGAGAGCCACAGCAGCTGGGATTGAACGCCCAGAGGCACCCTGGGAAACAAGCCTGGAGCCCGCATCTGTCCAGAAAGATCTGCAGACATCCGGGCCGAGCAGAATGGTTCCACATCCCTGACTTCCCCTGACCACTTTGTGAGGGGTGTCAGGTTCACAGGGCGGATGGGGGTGGGGTTGGGGGCCCTGAGAGATTAAGTGGCTGCCCCAGGTTAAGAGCGAAGCCAGGTGTCCAGCTTGCTCGGGAATACTGCCCGACAGGCCCGACAGGCCCCCTTGGGTGCTGAAGGGCTAGGCTCTGGCTGGCAGACCCCTGCTGACTGCCCTCCCAGCCCCAGAAGAAGTTATCCTCAACCCCACTCACTAAAGCGCCCTTAAACCTGAGAAACCCTTTCCTGGGCAGGCAGCCTGGCCGGTAATGCAATCCAGGCAAGGCCAAGGTCCCACAGCAGCAGCCCCCTTGGGCTCCCCAGCCATCCTCTCTCTGTTCAGTTATTAAGTGGCGAGAGTCAGTTCCAACTCAGGGTGCCCCTACATCCAACAGAAGGAAGTGCTGCCCTGTCCCTGGCCCCCCTCACAACCACTGCTCTGCGTGAGCCCAGGGTCGCAGCCACTGTGCCATCCTATCTCACCAAGGGGCTTCCTTTTTTCCCCACGCTGACCCCCTACTTGACCAAGCACGATGTCCTTCTCCAGGGACTGATTCCTCCTGATTGCAAGTCCCAAGTACGCGAGACGAAATCTTGTCATCCTTGCTTATAAGAAGCATTCTAGCTGGGCTTCTTCCACACCAGATTCCAGCCGGCCGTGGGGTATTCAGGATTCACCGCCCACACTGTCATTCAAAGGCATCTATACTCCTTCCGTCTTCCTGAGTCTTATCCAGCTTTGACGTGCGCGTGGGGCCATCCTGAGACCCACCATTCTGCTCTGTGCTACCTTGGAAAGCTCCCAACTACTTTGCTACTACCCTAATTCCAGAGGTTCCTAATGCTAGAGCAGCGGTTCTCAATCTGTGGGTCACGACCCCTTTGGAGGTCGAATGACCCTTTCTCAGGGGTCACCTAAGACCATCAGAAAACACATATTTCCAATGGTCTTAGGAACCCCAAGACACGGCTCCTCTATCCGTCTCCACGTATGAGTACCCGGCATGGAGACTGTTACCCATGCTACACCGTGCTTCAAGACAAAATTTCATTTATTTATAATTAGAAAGAAATATTTCACAATATATAATTACATGTTTTGCGATGAATAACTATGCTTTTATTATGTTACAAGGAAAATACATCCTGCCTATCAGATATTTACATTACAATTCATAACAGTAGCAAAAATACGGTTACGAAGTAGCAACGAAAATCATTTCATGGTTGCGGGGGTCACCACAATATGAGGAACTGTATGAAAGGGTCGTGGCATTAGGAAGGTTAAGAACCACTATTTTAGAGGCTTCATCTCCCAGTCACTGGACTCCCCACCCCACCAGAGGGGACATGTTGGCAACCCCCCAACCAGTCTCCACTGCCACTAGCTGGGATCCAAGCTACACCAAGTTATCTCTGGGGCCTTCTGCTCTAGGGCAGGCAGAGGAGGTGGGTGGACTGTGGCGGTGTGACAGTCTGGGCTGTAACCCAGGGACACAGAGTTAATCCCTGCAGGTTCAACTGGTCCTGCATACCAGAGTCGCCCCTCCTGGGTACTGGCCTCCAGCATCATCAAGCCCAGCATCCCCAGTGTCCGAACTCAAACTCTGTGACCTCCAGGTTTCCAGTGGTCACTTCTCTCTACAACTCAAACAAAACACAGTGCACCCCTTGACACCCCCTCCCGCCCTCACCCCCACCCTCTCCTGTGTGCTGGTGGTGATTGTAATGGGGGGAGGGGCAGAGATGGGGAAGAGCATGCACGTCCTTCAGATGTGAGAGAAGACTTGAGAGGCCAGGCAGGTAAGAGTGGCTGTCTATGCCTTGGTTGTCTCAGCTGTGAAAGGGGAGTCAGAGTTGACTTCCCTCTGTCTGTGTGTCGCACTGTGGAAGCATTCAGGTTGTTACTGAGATGCTGCCTCTGGTATTTCAAATGCCAGCAGGGTCACCTCTAGAGGAGCTTGCAGATTTAGGATAGACTAGGACAAAGGGTCTGGTAATCTGCTGGAAATTTGCCCAAGAAGCCTCTGTGGATCAAGATGGCAGAAATGGCAAGGGGCTCGTTCCCTATATATTAAACACAAAACCCCTAAAAAACGCACTGCTCCAGTCCATTCTGGCATGAAGTCCATAGCGACCCCATAGGGCCGGGCGGAACTGCCCCTGTGGGTTTCCGAGAGGGACACTCCTTACCGGAGTAGAAAGCCTCCTCTTTCGCTGTCAGAGTGGCTGGTGGTTTCTCACCGCTGGCCTTATGGTCAGCACCCCATCTTTTAACCACTATTCCACCCAAAACTCACTGCCATTGTGTCCATGCCACCTCACAGCGACTAACTGTCTAGGACAAGGTAGAACTTCCCCTGTAGCTTCCCGAGACTCTAACTTGTTAGGGGCGCACTTTCTTCCAGGAGCGCTGGTGGTTTCAAACTGCTGCCCTTGCGGTTAGCCGTTCAACTCCACACCACAATGTCACTAGGTCCCCGTATAGTTACTACGGTAGAAAATATTCTAAAAAGTCAAAATCCTTATGGATGCCAGGAGCTTATTTTCCAATAGAGTGTTGGAAGACAAATCCCTAGGTTGTAAGTGGACCACCTCCAGCCTCACAGACCCAACCACTCCCAAGACGGCACAGGACTGAGTGATGTTTCTAGATTCAGAGCCCACTCTCACAGGGGCCATGGGCATAGCTCTGACGACCACTCACAACCTTGATGGCTTACCTTCACAAAGGAGAATTCGTGCGCGTGTGAGAATGCTGCACCACCACCCCTCCCCCACAAGCCAGTCTGACCCAAAGATGAGATGATTACACCCCAGAATGCTTCTCTTTGCTCTCTTCTTTCAGCCACAGTTTCCTTGTCTGCACCCAGCTCTGCCCGTCTGTCTGCTGCACCAGGCTGGCATGGGAGAGGGAGGCTCTGCCCACTGCAGGGGATACCTAAGCCTGTGTGCCCCCTGCAGAGAACCTGGGGTCAGGGGACATGCTTATGCTTAGGGAGCCCAGCTCCCCACCACTGGAGGTGTGCTGGGTAAGCGCGCGCGCGCGCACGCACACACACACACACACACACACACTGCCTAACCCAGGACCCGTGGGCATGGAGGGCTAATCCTTGGTTACACAGTTGGGTTGGGGTGCATCCTGCTGACGTGCAACACAATGCCAAGACTACTTCCTTCCTGGAACCTTCCTTCTTGTCTTGAGCTTGTCCTGAGATCTGTCTCCCAGGATGTGGGTTGGGACAGACCTCAACTTCTGGGTGCACCCGGCAGTGCTGGGAAGGATCCACAAACTCCCTGCCAGCGGCAGGGCAGGAAAGGCAGCAGGAGCCGCAAGGAGGAAGTGGGAGAAATGATGTTACATTTCGGGGGCTTGCAAAGCCTAAGCGAAACCAAACTATGAATGGATCGTTGAACGTGAAACTGATCATCTGCTCTATAAATCTTCACCTGATTCACAATAAAATGTGTTTTAAAACTAAGTGAAATTTACATAAATGACTGCCAACAGGGCTTCCCAGGGAAGCAAGGGGGTGGTGCGCGCGCGCCGTGGGGAACAGCACTGATGGATCAGAAAGGGGAAGGACTTCAATTTCGCTGAGTTTTCCTCCATGCTGCTTGCTTTGTTTTGTTTTAACCATATAGATGCAATACCTTTAAAAAAAACAACAACTCTATCTCTGCAGGGGTGAGATGGCAGAGCGTCCTTCTTCTCTCTGTCCTAAGCAATTTGGACTTTACTTTTTCGGCCAGAGAGGTCTAAGAGAGGCTTCTAAGCCTGGGTGTGACCTGCTCAGGTATATAAAGGAACTGTTCCTGCCCCTGTGGTCTCCTGGAGCAGATAGAGCCAGCAGGCACCAGTCGAGACACTGGCACTGCTCTCCCTCCGGGTCTAGTAGGAAGCAGGCACCACCATTATGGCACCAGGGTGAGCTAAGCTTCCAGGGTCATATTCTGACATAGCCTCCCATCCCTGAAGGATGCAGGGTGACCCCAAAGTGAAAGAACAAGCCAGCTGGACCTCAGAGGCCACCAGTCACCACTTCTCCCCCTAAAACAAGCAAGTCCCAGAGGGGGTGTACTGGCCAGTCAGGCTGCTGCTGTCCCAGAGGAGCACGAGCCCTTAGCAACCAGGACCCCCACCTGTCCAGTTAAAGCTGAGACTAAGGAGTTTGAGGGGAAGAGGCAGCCGAGGGAGACTTCAGAAGAAATGCCTCCCTCCAGAGTCCCTGGTTGGAAATATGGCTTGTGTAGTATCATTGCCTGTGCCCAGAACACAAGTTGGGGGCCCTGGTGGCTATGCACTGGGCTTCGATCTGTAAGGCCAGTGGTTCGAAACTACCAGCCCCACCAAGGCAGCAAGACTGGGCTTTCTATTCCCGTAGAGTTAGCCTTAGAAACTCACAGGAGCAGTTCTGCCCTGTCCTGGAGTCGGCATCGACTCGATGGCAGTATTATGTAGTAGAGCTTCCTCAAGGATCTCTGGTGGTGTAGTGGGTTATGATTTGGGCTGCTAACCACAAGGTCAGCAGTTCAAAACCACCAGTTGCTCCAAAGGAGAAAGATAAGTCTTTCTGCTATTGTAAAGATCCAGTCTTGGAAACCCATAAAGGGCAGTTCTACCCTGTCCTATGAATCAGAATTGACTAGAATTTTGTTGGGTTTCTTTTTTTTTGGGGGGGGGGCAGGGTGCAAGGAGGCAGCTTCCACAGAAACAGTGGTTAAGCACACAGCTGTTAATCCAAAGGTCAGCTGTTTGACCCCGACAGCTACTCTGTGAGAGGAAGGTACGGCAATCTCTTCTATAGAGATGACTTCCATGGAGTTCATGCGCACTCACAGCCACCCTGTAGGACAGACTGGGATTGCCTCTGTGAGGTTCAGAGACTGTAGCTCTTTACAGGAGTAAAAAGGCCCAGCGGTCTTTCAATGAGCAGCTGGTGGCTTCAAACTGCCGACCTATGGATCACAGCCCAGTGTGTAACCACTATGCTACCAGGGTGCCTCCTATCAAGATTACAGCCTTGGTAACCCTATGGGGACGGTCCCCATGAGTCAGGATTGACTCAATGGCAAACAGGTTTGATTGGGGGCTTGGCAGGGGCTTCCTGGTGTCTGTGGATGGTGCAAACAGTTAAAAGCTCAACTCTGAACCGAAATATTGGCCGTTCTAACCCATCCAGTGGTACCCAAGGAGGCAGACTCCTGATCTGCTTCTGAAGGCTCACAACCTTCACAGCCTGTGCAGCAGTTTGCTCTACACAGCTGCGTCTCTGAATTGGAATCCACTCAAGGACAATGGGTCAGTTGCTCGACCCTGACAGCGTCCTTCCTGTGGCTGGTCTTGCTTTGGCCACTGGCCAGGCTCAGTCGGAGATGATGGGGAGGGCCATTTCTTGGGCTGAAGGATCAAAAGTCAGAAGCCCCCTGATAAGGACAACCAGGAGTCCTGAAAGGAGTCTGCCCTCCAGGCTGATGGATTGCAGTGGACTGGAATAAACAGCCTCAGGCATGTAACCTCTGCATTCAGGAAAACATCTGAGGCTCTCACGCTCCTCACAGGCTGGCCTGGAGATGGAATGAAGTAGCATGCTCTTATCAGGCAGATCCATCAAAGCATCTGGAATATCATTTGGCCTCTGCATCAGCAGTGAGGACCAAATGGCAGGTGTTGCCTCTTCACCCCTCCCCCCACCCCACTGTTCCCTACTGTCTCTGGATCCAAGTGCCTATCTACCTGTCTTAAACTTTCCAAAGTTTCCATTCAACAACCAAGTTGGCATGAAGGGACCACAGCTCAAAAGTTAAGGGAAGACTCCACGGCTCTGGCCCGCAAGACATCGACCGTCAGACTTCTAAAACCATCCTAAACGTCACCTTCCCAAAGGATGTGGCTGAGAAAGAGACTCCAGGATGAAGTCTGGTTCTGAGGTTGCCATGATTTCATAAAATCATCAACTCAGACCCTCACTGGTCTTTTGTGCTGACACCTCCTCATCTCCCCTTCTTGTCAGAAACTCCAAAAAACCAGACTCACTGCCAGAGTCCATAACTACCACCTGCCATGATGGGATAGCCCCGCCCCTACGGGCTCCTGAGAATCTTCACTGGGGCAGAAAGCCTCGCCTTTCTGCCATGGAGCGGCTGGTGGTTTCAAACTGCTGCCCTTGCAGTTCGCCACCAGGGCTCTTGACAATTAAGTCAATGGTCCTTAAAACAATCCATTTAACCGCAACAAAGAGACGAGAGTTGTTCCCTTACATGGTGAAGCCCCATGCTCCGCTACTTACTGTGTGACACTGAACATGTCACTTCACCTCTCTGTGTTGTGGAGTCCTTAGGCCAGAGCCTGGGGTTCTAGCCTCCAGGTCCACAGATGGCCTTTAGATGTGTGTGAATCCCTTTAAAAATAGGGTGGCAGCCTTTTGTCCCAGAAGGGAAGTGGGTAGGGCTGACAGGCAAAAGGAGAAGTTACAGTCACGCTGGATCCCACTTTACAGCTTTCGGATTTCAACCAACGGAATGGCTCGTTTAAAAAAAAAAAACAGCATTTGGGAGAGAGATTTACATTAAACAGAAAAGCAAACCTCTGCAAATCCGTGCCTGTGTGTGTGAAAGAGATAGAGAGAGAGAGACAGAGAGACAGAGACAGAGACAGAGAGACCTACGTGTTTTCTCTGGGGGAGGATTCATAATTCTCACCAGGTTTTCTAAGTGTGCTCAGTTCCGGAAAGGGTTCGGAACCAGCGCACTAGGGTGGCCTTCAGTACTCGTGACTTCAACCTGAATCTGTGCCGATCATGGACTTTGTCCTTGAAGCAATGCCTCCATGCATGTCCGCAAGAGCAGGCTCCCTGAACGGAGGGCTGGGCCGACCGTGGACTCACTGGTGCATCTTTCCGCCATCAAGGTCAAGGAAGGACCCAGCAGCCTATCCTCTAGAAAGGGCTGGGCTAGGTCCTTTCCGCCTTGCCCTCTGCATCCATGTGTAAGGCAGCAGCCAGCCTGCAGCAGCAGCAGCACTGGCAGTAGTCTTTAAAGAAATATACCTCAGTGGGTCATGGGTCATGTTGGCACTGAAGGGAAGGGAGTGGGGAGGCTGGGAAGACTGGGCTGAGCTGGAGTGGAACAAATCCCAGCTCTTCCAGAGACTGAGGTCGTCCTGAGACCCACAGCAATCCCCATGTGGCCAGGTGTCTGATGAGGAAAGCTTGGGGTAGAAAGAAGAATCTAGCTAAGAGATCAAAGAAGACTGGCGAAGGCCACCAGACTAGGGGCTGAGCGGGTCAGAGCAGGAGGAAGGTCACATGGCTCACACACACAAAAAGTCTCCATTTAACAAATGGCCCCTGGCTATGGTAAACTTTAATTAACTGCACTATTATAATTCACTTCCAGGCTGAGTTCCACCAGCACCTCCTCCTCTTCCTACTCTACAACCTCTACTACCCCGGCTCTGTCAGGCCTGGCCACCTTGGTTGAGGTCTCCTTACTGCTGAGGCGCCTGCTTCGGCTAATAATAGCACCCAGCATACAGAAGAGGAAGAAGGCCGGGCAGCTCCCAGCTCGTCACGCCAGGGCTCTCCCTCCCCACCGAGGGGCAAGAAATCAAAATCAAGGGTCTTGTAACCCTAAAAGTGCCTCCCGGTCGGAGCCACTGCACACTCGCTTTAGGCTCCACACCTAGACAGGTAATGCCCACATCCCTGTGCATACGCCTGCCTGGCACCTGGTACGGTACTGTGCTATGGATGGCTGCACCCCCCAGTTGTGCCCCCCTCCCCCCGCTCGACAGTGGCTCAATTAGACCCGTGGCACTGGTTTTGTGGAGGCTCGGGCTGTCCGAGTTTTCCCCATTTGAAGAGTGTGTGCAGCCAGGGTGGGGGCTGGGAGCACCTTGGCGGATCTTCCAGGCGAAACAGGCTTGCTTTTTATTAATGAGCTTATGAGAAAAGCCACCCCAGGCCTTTCTGGGGAATGCGTGATTGGTAGCCAGGCAAGATGGGTTTGAGAATTAACTCTTCCTCCAGTCTGCTATGCATTATCCCCCCCACCCCCAAGTTAATTACCCCTGAGGATGAAAATAGGTTTCATGACTCATAAGCACCAATACAAAGTTTGGCAGCAGATGAAAATGCAAGGACACATCTGCAGGAAGCTGACACACAAACTATTTATATTTGGGGAGATTCTTAAAAGGGGGTGAAACAGGCACCTCCCATGTTCCAGGATAAGATGCCATGTACCACACCACTACACACACACACACACACACACACAGTCACCATTTCCACCACTTCAGTGATGGTGATGGCAAAGGAACAGAAACTTAAAGGGTGTTATTAACAAACAGCAAGTCCCAACACCAACCCAGCATCCACATCAGCATCCTGGGCTAACCAGTGATTTGCTTTCGCCCCCACACGTGCCGGAGCCCACACCCACGTCCTCACCCTCTGGCTCCCTCTTTGATGGGGTCGGTGGGGGAGCCAAGCCCCTTCCCTTATTTTATTTCTCTGCACACTGGGGATCGTCCGGCTGGGCTTGCCCCGCCTGGAAGCCACCACGGGGTGTGGCCAGGAATGGCTTTCAGATAGGATCTGCAGGTTTTTTTTTGCTTCCTCCCTCGTTCTCTACTCTTCGTCCAGTTGCCTCCCAGGCAAGTACCAGGTTCCAATCTGGTTGGCCAGGCCCGCCTCCTAGGAGGCGGCTAGGCAGGACAGTTCTCTTCTGACCCTCCTGGCGCTGCCAGAACAAGTTGATTATATGAATAGCTTGCATCTCCCCACCCCCTCTTACCAGTAGGAATGGCTTTTATTTGCTATCCTAAGTGACCTTAGCCTGAGCAACTCTGACACAGGACACCCTCCCTTTCCCCTTCCCTTCAGCTCCGTTAAATGTGATGCTTTCAGAAAGACGTTATCAAAACGGGAAGAAAAAGCCATCTTGGGGTGAAAACTGCTTTGCCAACGCATCAGCTGGGAGCTGCAGGGACCCCGCAGGCTTAGTCGCAGCGTTGTGTCCCTGTAGGCCAGCCCTCCCCCCTCTTCAGCCGGCTCCCAGATCAGTGGCATGCTTGGTTTACATGTGCAATAGCCTTGATTTCTGCAACACTGAAGTGGCCAAACACCCGCCTTTTTCTCTTTTTTTGCACCTACTTGCACAAGTCAGTTACATTAGGTACCAACATAGACTCCAGTCCCACAGGGCCGGGCATCAGAAAGAATTCCAGACACGGCCGGTAGCAGCTGGGGCCCTTGGGGTGGGGGTGGGGCGAGATGCTGGAGAGTAAACAGAAAACGCTTAGTCAGCACGGTCAAATGTAAATAACCTGGTACCAAGGGTGGGAGGGGCCGCCCGACTGCTACAGATGGCACCGCGGAGGGCTTTGGAAGGCACTGGTAATTGTGTTCCCTGTTGGCGGTGGGAGGGCGCCCTTCGGTTGTAGCTGTGTGTCTTTTTAAGTCCTAGAAAGACAAAACTTGCTGACTCAGGGCAGAATTAATATCAATTGAATTTATTACAAGTTACTAAGCTCCAAGGCACATTACAGTGTTCTGTTAACTACAGAAATGTATAAAGGACAAACAGAGCAGAATCTCCGGGTCTAGCATTTCGCTCTACTGTTCAAAAGCATCCGTGCATCAAGAAAGCAAAAAAACAAACAAACAAACCCCAAAATAACAAAACAAAACGGAACAACACGTGGAGATCCAACACATTCAGAGCAGTTTAAACAAACCAAAACATTTCCCTCACAAACTGGCAACAAAAAACACCCCATTCCCCTCCCCCCAACACTCCCATCATGTTGCAAACAAAACAGAAAACGAACCAAAACGAACTGAAGACTGGACACTGGGGGCTGCTTAGAAAGAAGCTTTCACCATTTTTATAGCATTGTGGGTTTTTTTGTATTTTTTCCTTTTTTTCTTCTTTTTTTTTTCTTTTTCTTTTTTTAGGCATCAACACTGGCCTTGGGAGGGGCGGAGTCCTTTTGTGTTGTTGGGGTCTTTTTATTTTTTTTGTATTTTTCTTATCCTTTCAGAGAGCGCATAACATTTAAAAAATACACACCAGCAGCAGTCTTTGCTAAGGGCTATTAATCCTGTACCTAGGCAAACACTCTGCCACCAAATAAATGCTAACGAGTATGATGCAAACGACCCAATCAATAGTATACTGCTTAACACAAACCAGCTTATCCTTCAAATGAAGAAGTTACATACCTGTTTCAAAATATAGAAACATACGACGAAAATAATGTCTATACATAAGACTAACTTTTTGCAGTTTGTTATATTCACAATTCTACATCTGGGGGTGGAGGGGCCCTCTGTTGGTGAGGAGCTGGTCCAGGGGTTCAGGGGTCTCTCTCCTTTTTCACTTTAACGTCCCCGGCTAAGATGGTCGCGATTTCGCCCTGCATGAAGGCCCAAGGTACGTTGGAGCCGACCAAAGGGCATTTCTCCCCGCTGGGGCAGTACACCTCGCCAGTGGCCCCCTGGGCCTTGATACTCTCGCGGGAACAAGGGAAGCAGAATTTGTGGCTGGGGACGGATGGGCACTGGACGAAATGCGTGTCCTCCAAACGTTCGTGACAAATGGTGCAACAGAGGGGCCCGCTGTTGGCCATAGGGGAATCCGGAATGTTTTGGGGGTGCACTTGGTCCATGCCAGGGTGGGCGCTGGGTGGCGGAGGCGCCACCTGTAAATTCAGGTCCCCGTTCCGTGATGCCAAGCGGCGTGGCCCGGGCACGGAAGCTGGTGACACAGGGCTGCTGCTGTTGCGCCGCGCAGAGGCGGTGGTGGAGTGCACTGAGCTGCCATCCTTGGGAGAATGCGCCGTGCCCAGAGTGTCTGCCACAGACATGAGGGCGGCCATGGGGGATGGGCCATTCTGGGGGGCTGACTCGGGCGGGGTGGTCCGATTGGAATGGGGTCCCAGGGGTGGGGGCGGACCCCCAGCCGCGTGCGCCGGCGCTGCAAAGCCCCCCGCAGACATGGTGAGCTTCAGTGCCTCACTCTGGTTCGCCATCCACTGCCTCTGCTGCTCCTCGCCCAACTTCAGGGCACCCTCCGCCGAGTCTGGGGGCTCGGGGGAAGCCTTCCTCTTGCGCAGGCTGGCGGCTGCGCCCCGACCCGAAGGGGCAGCAGGCGGCAGGGCCCCGGTCCCGGGCGGTGCGCTGGGGGCGCGGCTTAGGCTCACAAGCGCCGTGGGCAGCATGGGGCAGCTGGCGTCCAGGTACGGCTGGGGCAGCATGTCGGCGCCAGGCACACCCTCCTTGAAGAAGCGCACAGCTTCTGGGAGCAGGTCCCCCAGCAGGCGCCAGTCCCCGGAGCCGTGCTTCTTCTCGTACTCCAGGTACTTGAAACCCGAGGACAGCCCCCGGCCAAAGTCCTTCATGCAATCCTGGTACATCTGCTTGGCCACGCCGGACGCGCTGGAGTACACATTGCCCGAGCCTGTGGGGTACTCAATGAACAGCTTCAGCTCGTAGTCCATGCCGGGCTTGGAGACTGCGTCGAAGGCGAAGACTCGGCCCAGCAGCGAGTGGTCCTTCTTGAAACGCACCTCGTAGGGGGTGCACCCGGCGAGCGTGAGCAGCGTGTCGCGGACCATCTTGGGCTTGTTGGCCCACTCTTCTGCGCGGTTGCGCAGGCTCTCGCTCAGCTCGGCCAGGGCCTCGGCGTTGCGTTGCTTCTCCTTCAGCTCGCGCTCCTGGTCCGTGCTCGACACCGAACCCGGCCTTTTGCCACAGGTCCCCACGCCCACGTCCGCTACGGACGACGAGGTCGAGGACGACGCGGAAGACGACGCGACTGACACGCCCGGGGCGCCCCCGAGACAGGCAGGACCCCCGGGAGCCCCTGGGGGTGCGGGCGTCGGGGGCCCACGGCTGCCCAGCCCGTGGGGCGGCGGTGGGGGCAGCACAGCGGCACTGGCGGGTCCATTAAGCAACGTCTGCGGCAGCAGGTTGGGGGGCACGGTGAGCTGGGGTCCTCCGCCACCCCCCGGGTTGGGCAGCCCCGTCACTAGCCCACCGTGCGTCCCACGCCGAGTCGCCACCGACGCGGCCGCGGAGGACGAGTTGGGACTCTGGCGGTTCAGTTCCGGGGGTCCCTCCTCCGGGCTCGGCTTGGGGAAGCCGTTGGGGCCCCCCAGGCCGTTGGGCAGCCGCGCGGCGTGGCTGCTGCTTCCGAGGCTCACCGGTGGTGGTGGGTATTCGAAGCGGCTTCGCTGTTCCGCCGCCGCCGCCGCCGCCGCGGCTGCAGCGGCAGCACTCAGGCCGTAGCGCTCCAGGCCAGACGGGGCCGCCAGCACCGCAGGCTTGCTGGACCCGTCAACGTGGTTGAGCTGCTGTTGCTGCTGCTGCTGTTGCTGCTGCTGCTGAGCCGCGGCGGCGGCAGCCGCTGCCGCCGCCGCCGCCGCCTCCTTGGCCGACAAGGCCACCGTCTTGACCCCGACGGGCGGCGGCGGCCCCGGGGAGCGGCCGTCCTGGAAGCAGCCGTGCGCCCGCTTGAGCTGGCGCGCGGTCTCGATCACGAACTCGATGCGATCAGCGCCCTCGTAGTTGACGCAGCCGCGGCAGACAGGCTCCGAGAAGTCCCAGATCATGGCCCAAGGCATGCGGGGGAGGTCGCACAGGTAGCAAGACTGTCTCCGGGACGAGGACACCTGTGCCCCCGACATGATGCCGACCCCGGGGAAGACAGGCCGCTCTCTGGGCTGTCTCCGCGCCGCCTTCTCCTCCGGAAGCGTTGGTCGGCTGGGGAGCGAGTCCGGCGGCGAGGGAGGGAAGAGGAGGGCGAAAGTTCTGCCCCCGGGGCTGGAGGGCGCGGGAGCCTTCGCCGCCGGCGCAGCGCCTCTCCGCAGGGGCTCAGCCGCCGGGCCGGCGGACCGCTCCTCGCCCCCACCCTCCTACTGCGGCTGTCTGGCCCGGGAGGGGAGCTCCTGCGCCTTTTTCCTGGTGCCCGGGACCGGGGCTGGAAGCTCCGGCTGGGGGTCAGCCGAGGGGGGGTGTGCCTGGCCGCCGTTGCCTCGCGGGTCCCCTCCCAGAAGTGGTTGGTGCGTGGAAGCTCGATGGGAGCTCTTTCTCTCCCTGGGGGGACCCCCTACGAGCGGCGTCCTCTCCCCGCCAGGCTCCCTGGGACGAGGGCTAGAGGGCTCAGTGCCACCCGGTGCCTGTGTCCAATCTTGCTGAAGCCGCTGCTTTCTCCGAGGACCGAGGGAGGGAGGGAGGGGGTGGCGGCAGCCAAAAGGCGCTGGTCCCCTCCGCAGCGTCGGCCGGTCCACTGGCGGCGGCTGGGCTTGCAGGGCCCCTGCTTCCAGGTCGCCGGAGAGGAGAGCAGAGGAGCGGAGCGGAGCGCACGCAGGCTCCCGCCGCCCCGGGCCTGGCCGGCGCCCGGGCCGCGCGTCCGGTGGCGCTCACATGGACTGCAGGGCGCTCGCGCGGGGCCTCGGCCTGGGTCGCATCCCTTCCCGCTCGTGCTCGCTCGGAATGTGGGGTTGTGATTGTTACTCTACGTTCCGGAGGCGCGTCTCGGCGCTCCCGCTCGGGCTGCGGCTCGCGCTGTCCCCGGCTTGGCCGCGCGGGATGCCGCCCGGGCGGAGCGCTGACGTCACCACCATGCTCTGCACCAGTTCTCTCCCCCCTCCCCCTTTCCCCCTTTACACTTCCTCTGTGTGGAGCCCACTTGTTGCTTGGGAGCGGCGCATGCGCGGCCAGGCGCCCAGATTCCTCCCCGCCGGCCCCTCCCCCGCGCCTCCGTCCTCCCCTCCCCCTCGCCGTGTGTGTGCCACAGCTGAGGCCTGGCGGAGCTAAAGCTGGAAGCCCGGGGCTGGGGGTGGAAATTACACCGACGCTGACCTTTCCCTTCCTCGCCTGGCCTGCCGAAGTGAAAGAAGAAAAAAAAGTATTTCAGAACCACAAACATCGTTTCCGACCCCCGCTCTTTACCCTAGTGTCCTCCCCCCCACCCATTCCCCAGTAGGGAATCGAAACATTCGGTCTGTGTTTTTTCCTACGGGGAATTAACTTCTTTCAGCTGCGAGGAAACCAGCCGTCGTTCATCCCCACCCCCCACCCCGATTTGGACGTGACACCCCTTTGCCACCACGGAGGCCAATACCTGCAAAATTAGCTGCCTCCCAGAACCTGCCTCTTCCACGTCACTGTTTTTGTGCCCCCCGTGTAGCTACGGGAGCTGCGACGACCCGACGGGGCTCACCGTGAGCCTCTAGGCTGAGCTCTCCCCTCCCCCCGCAGCACTCTGAACATGAGGTCTTTAAGGAAAACCTTGTACTGGCTGCGCACAGCTGCTGGGGGGCCCGGAAGGGAGAGGGCTGGAGGGGGCAAATAGGTGAGTGGTTTGGGCTGTTTCTTAAAACATTTCATTGTGGTTTGGGTGAAAGTTTACAGAGCAAATTAGTGTCCCGTTGGACAATGCAGACGCATTCTGCTGCTTGACATCGGTTGCAGTTCCCTCCCATGTAACACTGCTCTTCCCACTTTACCTCCCTGCGTCGTCCCGGGTTCTACTCGCCCCTCTCCCCGGCTCCTTCCTGCCTTCTGAACTTGATTTCTGTGCAGCCGAGACCCCTTGGTCTTGGATGGTGTGAGGGTTTGCTTCGCCCACCCCGGGTTTCATCAAAGAAGGGAGGGAGTAGCATTTACTGATAGTGACATCTTTGCAAAGCGCAAGGCAGTTTTCAAAGTGTTTTTTCACGTGCTGTGATTTCTTTCCCATTAAAAAAACGACTGCTTTCGCCACACTGCTTATTCCTGCACCGCTATTTTGGTCGCAGATCTAGTTGGGGGTATTTCAACCGATTCCTCAGAAGAGCAGGTCTGTTTATTCTTTTATGCGCTTTGAGGTAATCCTCCTGAAGGCTGGAGGAGGGGGAAGCAATATCATGGAATTCCAGGCTCTGGAATTCTGGCCGACCCCTTAGGAATTGCCTTTTCCAGTTGTTACTGGCTTTGTGACCTTGGGGCTAGTTACTTAACCTCACACAATCTTGGTTTTCCATCTGTAAAATGGGAACAGCCTTAGCTCCCAGCTTGTTAGGGTTGTTTGAGGTCTCCATTCAGCGGCTGTAATCATAGTGGGTCCCTCTCTCTTGCGGAGACTTGCTGTGGGCCAGACACTGCGCTAGGTGGGGCCCCCTGCATCACCATTAAACACTCAGTAACTTGACAAGGCAGATTCTATTATTAACTGATTTTACAGATTAGCAAAGTAAAGAGGTTACCTTGCTGGTCCAAGGTCACCCAGCTCTTAAGCGACAGAGCTGGGATCCGCACCCAATAAATCTGATTTGAGATGACTTTGACAAGTACTAAGCTCCCAAAGGGGGTTTGGGCTGTGGATGTTTTTGTTTTCCATCAGCTCCCTCCTCATGTTGTGTTTGGTCCCCTCAAAGAGTACCGTGCCACTCTGCTTTCATAAGAAACCCCGCCCCCCTTCCCAAGCCACAGTGCCATCCCGTGCTTCCCCCATATAGAAGTTTTAGGTCTGTCATCGCCCCAGACTGTCGTGGAAATCCATCACGCAGGCGGTACAAGCCCCATGCCGGGCCCACAGGGAGCTTGGCAGTAAGTGCTAGTTATTATTAGTACTGATCATACTGTTGGGGCTGTTACTGTGAGCAGGTGAGAGCCCTTTGTAAGCAGCAGAAAACCTAAGGATGGTTATGCTGATCAAGATGACTAACTACTGACTGTAAAAAAGTTCCTTTTGAAGCCACCAGACAGAACTGTATAACTGGCTTTATTTTGACTGGAGCTTCCCAGCCTATGCCCCCATCCAGCCCTATCCCACCACTGCGGGCGGGGGGGTGGGGGGGACGGGACTGTTGAGGAAAGGGGAATTTTGAAGATGGTGGAGAGGAAAGAGCTCTAGGGAGCCCTTCTCTTTCATTTCAAAGCATCCAGATTTCTGTTCTTGCAAAACAGTGAGCTCGCTGTGCACTCCCCAACAACAACAAACCTTCCCCGGACGCCTGGCTGGGGGCAGCAAGTCCTGCGAAGAGCTGTTCCGGAGGAGCATTGCCTCACCCTTGCAGACGTCAGCCCTCCCCAAGCCGCCACCGCTACCCAGAGTGAGTCAAAACATCACATCGGCCTGGGAAATGGAGGCGCATCCCAGCCAGCCCGAGGCTCTTTACTTTGGGCTGGGCTGATTCACCCATTTCTTTACATGTATTTATTCAGCCGTTCCCTTTATTAAACCAGAAATACAGGGAAGTCACCATTTAGCCACAACCCGCTGAGCCAGGCTGCTGGAGAAAGCAAGTTGGATCCCGTGTCACAGTGTTATGTTTGGTATGCGCACACATATGTCTCCATCTCCTTGTCTGTCTCTGTCTTCACTGTTACTGAAGGAGATATATATACACACACGCGCCCGTGCAGACACACTGAGTTAGAAATAAACGTGCATTTAAACAAACTTCCATTACAGGCCCCAGCCTTCAGAAAACAGAGCTCTTTGGCTAGCCCTCCCACTCCGCTCTCCGCTCCCTTCTCCCCAGAAGAATCACTATCACTGAGGTTGATAAATGGCCTCTTATCTGCTAGTCTGAAATGACCCTGCTGGTGATGTTGAAGTCAGGGGCTCTGGGAAGCAGGGACACCAAGGTTTTGGAGATGGACTTTTTTTTATATACGGAAGGAGAGAACACAGAAGCAAAGCAACAATGACAAAGTTGCATTTGCCTCAGAAACCGGAAGGGGCCGATGGAGGAAAGCCTTAACCAAAGACTCCGGGTGGAGAGGCAGGCAGAATTCTTCCGTGGGGTCCGTGGACCAACAGAGTGGGGTGGGCCCAGCCTGGGGGAGCCATCCATCGGCCCCACCTGAGCTGCCTTCCAAACGTCCATTGGAGTCGGTGCTCCCCGGCACCCAGTCTCTCAAATGAGACAAAAAGCCCCCCACCAGGCCTGTAAGCTCACCATAGCCAGGGGGAGAAGGGGTGACAAGAAGGTCGCGGTGAGCCCACACACTTGGAAGCTCCCCGCAGGCTCCCCCACCACCGTTTTTGGGGGTAGAGATGGGGCGGAAGGGGGGGCCCCCCTCACAGGGGCCTGGCATCCCAGAAGCCAGCTGGCTCAGCCCTTAAGGAGGCCCCGGCTGAACCTCACGTCACCCCATTGCAGCGCCTGCCGCCAAGTGCTCCAGCGAGAGAAAGGCCTTTTTTGGTAACACTCCACAGCCCGGGCCGGTAAGCAGGGCCCAGCTCTGGCCCAGAAAGCCTCTCAGAGTCCAAAGGAAGAAAACAAACGTCTGGTAGGGCCCTCCTTTGGCCACTCCAAAGCCCCTGCTCCCCGCGCCAGGAAACCCGGGGGCGGGGTGTGAGCCCAGGACTTGCAGAGGCGGGGGTGGGGTGGGGGGTGTCAACACAACACGATGAGATTTACACATGTGTTCCTGGGCCGGTTCCGTAGCGGAAGTATTTGCCTTTCCCTAAAGGATTAATCCTAGTATTAAAAGGGGTGTGGGGGGGGGAGGGAGTCTTAACTTGGGCCAGGGCATAGGGTTACGTAAAAGCCACTCGAGCGTGAAATCCCGAGAACAAGGCGATGCGCGGAGCGCCCCCGGGGAGGGGAGCCGCGCCGCCCGCCAGGACCTGCCCAGCCTGGGGCGCGCGGGCATCCGGGCTCCCCGCGCAAAACCGGGTGGAAGGGGAAGGAGGACGTAGTGGCTGCTGCTGGCACCGCGGCCGGCGAGGGGATCGGCTTACTGCCTTCTTCCTGGAAGGGAGGAGAGCGGGGAGGGAAAGAAAGGTGGGGAGTCGCGTCTGGTTCCTGCCTCCTCCTCGCTTCCTCTCCTTGCCATCGTGCCAGAGTATGGGGGAGCCCAGCGCTGTCCTCGGCAAGAGCTGGTGTTTTTCTAGTCCCAAAATAAAGGAGCCCTGGAATGAGACTCCAGGGATCGGGTCTAGAGAGGCAAAGAAAAAGATATGGGGAGGGGGGGAGCGACAGACAAGGGCGCTATTCACCGACCAGTTGGGCTAAAGCAAACACCCCACCCCCCAAGTGGGGGAGCTGCAGGGGAGGAAGCCTTGGAGGAGAGTAGGCGGAAAGGCTGGCAAGGTGCTAGTTGTCAAGGCCCCAGGTGCCCATACCTCCTGGCCTTTCCAAGCACCCCGCGTGTGCCTGGGCCTCGGCAGCTAGGAGCCAGGCGGCCAGCGGGTTCCCACCGGGCCACACTAGCGCGGGGGATTTCCACCGCTGAGCTCGGAGACCCGGCGCCGCCGGCGCTTTCCTGCTGCGGCCGCCCGGAGGCGGAGCCTCTGAGCTCGCCGGGAGCCCCTCCTCCGGGCGGCCTCCCCATCCCCTGGGTCGTGTCTAGTACAGACTGGAAGCCTTTAACTGCCGGGCCTGGTTGGAGTCCATGGGCCAAGGCCTCTGAATGTTTTGTTCTGTCTGAGGTGGGTGGTTCAACCCGGACCTCGGGCAGGAAGGGGGAGCGTTTCCACCTTGGGCACCTATTTACATTGGGTTCTTCTTCAACTTGGACTTAGCTGGCCCCAGATGACTGCGTGACCTTGAGCAAACCACTTGAACTTGGGTTTCTTCATCTGTGAAATGGGAATGATTTCACTGCTGCCCTGGCCTGCTTCAATGGGAAGCCATGATATTATAATGCACTTAATAAAATGGGAGAGGTGATAAACAGAATCATGGCTGATTTTGTCTAGGCCTGCCAAGTGCATTCCCAGACATTATCTCACCAAATCCCCTCCCCAACCCTGTGAGGTAGGTGCTACTTCATCACCTTTGTGCAGAGGTGAAAAAGATGGTCCAGAGTGCTGGAAATGCTCTCCTCCTTCTCCCCTGGCCGGTCCCAGATGCCTTGGAGCAACTCAGAAAGTAAAAGCCTCCCCATAGTTCACAGTTAAGAATGCTACATCGGATGGATGGAAGTAGACCCAGGACTATGCCTAAATTGGCACCGGTTATATTGGGTTAAACCAGTCACTATCAGCTAGGGGGTAGGGGGTGGGGGACGGACGTGTAGCCCTTCCTTGCCTGCTGTTCCAGGGAGCCCTTTTCCTCTCTTCTGTGGTTTTCTTGTACACGGCCCTAAAGCAAAGGTGAGGGGCCGGGGGAGGAGGATCCGAAGCTGTAGAACCGTGGTTCTCAACCTTCCTAATGCCCAGACCCTTTCTTACAGTTCCTCATGTGGTGGTGACCCCCCCAACCATAAAATTATTTTCGTTGCTATTTCATAATTGTTATTTTGCTACTATTAGGGATCGTTCAACCCCCAAAGGGGTCACGACCCACAGGTTCAGACCTGCTGCTCAAGACAGTTCTGAAAGCGCAAGGCAATGAACTGCACTTTGAAGGAGCGCCTCTGAGCAGGCCCGGAGGGTGCAAGATGAAGGGGAAGGAGCAAAGGGGAGAGGCTGCATTTGGTCACGCAGAGTGACTGTTGACTGTGCACATGCGCCCATTAAGGCCAGCCCAGTCCGTGGGCTGAGGGCCACTTCATGACTGGCAGGCTGCGGCTGCCCTCAAGGTATTTTTAGCCTTTCATCAAACCCCTGCCTCACAAACCTTGCATGTGTGTGTGTGTGTGGGGGGGGGGGTGGTCTCCTTGGAGCTAAAAGTTTCAGAGGAACAAGGCCGACCCCTTCCCTTTGATCTAGGGGACCCCTCTTTCTGGCCAGACCCACAGAGGATGGATCCAAGCCTGCCAGGTCCTTGGCAAGATGTCGAAGCCGGAAACATGGCTTTCAGATGGCCTGGTAGGTTTCTGTGCGGGCTGTCTAGACCTGAGGCATGCCTGCGCACACCACGCTGCCATTGAAGTATCAAGCGCTTTCTACCATTCGGTCAGTGCCGACCCAAAGCAGACAGGCAGGCCCCTGCCTAGATTCTAGCATCTTCCTTTTCCTCCGGAGTGCCCTAGTTTTCTGATGCAATAGCTTCAAAGTCATGAGAAGCAGTGTTTGTCCAACACTCTCAGCAGCCACATGACCGACTGAGAGCAATCTATTTATTCCCTCCGGCTCTCGTTTTCCTCACCTGTCAAGTGTCCATCTTAAAATCTGTTCTCTCTACCTCAGGGGCCTGGGGGGGGGGCGAGATTCTCAGTGTGATTGCCAAGGGCTGTAGAAAGGCAAGCCATTGTCACAAATCTTCTCAGTAAAACAGCCAGAGAGCCTGATGCTAAGCCTTGTCCCCCTTAGCTCTTGGACTCATCTCCACGGAGTGTTTCCTCTGGGTGGCTCATCTAGCTAGCATTGTTGTAACCGCCCTCCCCTCCCCAGAGCTGGCCGCCAAACAACTCATGATGGCTCAGTCACCCTCAGAGTGGAGAGAGACAATAGCAAGGTTAGTCTGCCACTTCTGATCCCTCTGGGTGGAAAAAGGATTTCCTGTCTCGAGAGCCCCAGTGTGGCCGTGGGGAAGCTGGAAGCTGGGAGCTGCTGGGTTTATTTGGGGCTTTTACTTTTTGTTTTGGTCAATTTGGAAAGAAAAGAGCCAATGACCTCTTCTCACAAAAACAAAACCAGGCAGGAAGTGCGCTGGGCCTGAGTGGCAGGGACTAAGAGTGTAATTACAGGTTTTTGTTCAGCATTTTCATGTAATTAAACTAAAGGAAAGCGAGCCTGACTGAGGCTTCTTGTAGCTGGGGAAGTGTGTGTGTGTCTGTGTGTGTGTGTCTGTGTTGGGGAGGAGAAGCAGGAGGTGAGATGGATTTGCTTTTCATACTGAGAAGTGTTGCTCGCCTTTATTGTTTTTTATGTCTTTTCCAAAAGGTAGCCAATGATTCATCTTTTTATTCGGTGCTACCCCATGCCCTTGGGTGACATTTGCCAGCCCAGCGTTGCAGCCCTCAGCCCCCTCCCCACTGTCTCATCCTCAGCTTTCTGCCTGGCTTCTCAGTGTGCACAATAAACGGGCCCGCCACAGCCAGCTCTCTGGCCTCCAGTGTTTCCAAACCAGCGACCTCCACCTCCTAATAATGCTCCCAGCTTCCCATTTAATTGACTTCGTAGTTGTTATTCCTGCCTTTTGTTTTGAATAGTTTTGGGCTTTCCCTGTTCTTCTTTACCACCACCACCCCAGCCAGTTGTCCCCAGGCTGCCTGGATAGCCCCAACCCGCAAGCAGTCTAGGTGTACAAGGCGCCTCCTGTCTTGCCAGTCCAGAACATTCTTGAGAGTGGTCAGAGCCTCCCTCCCTCCCGCATGCAGCCCCCTCCTCCCAGCCCTCCTAGAGCCCTCTGCACCCTCCCCACTCCCAATGCTCCCTGGCTACTTTGACCTGGCAGCAGAATGCATCTACTATGTGCTGCTCACATTCTTAAGGGCAGGAAACCTGACCCACCCCAAAACCACCGCCCCAAAGGAGAAGGAGGGGCACTTGCATTTTCCTGGCGGGCAGGGCTCTGCCTGGGTTAGCAGGGCTGACAGTTCTGGGGCGGGGGTCCCCTTTTCTTCTTCCCTTGTCCCCAGCCCCCACCACGCTGCTGGTTACCCTCACCCCCACCTCCACCCCTTCACCTACTCTTCCCAAGAACAGATTGTTTATCTGAACGGGCAGCCAAGAAAACTACTCCTGGTTTTGGCCCTTGCCAGAGATACATCATGCTTGGAACAGCACAAAACTTGACTATGTTGGGGGGGGGGGGCAAGTGGAAAGGAAAGACCAATAATGCTGCCATTTCACAGCGGACCCAATCGGCGCCATCTCTCCCTTGTCCTGAGTCCATCAGCCAAGGGGACTGAATTATATTCTATCCCCACTCCTTCAACCTCCGCATCGAACCCCCCCTCCCTAATCCCCTGCTTCTCCACGTCTTCACGTTTGATGCTTTTAATAGGACTGGCTTTTAATTCTGATTAACGTTCTCAGCTGGTTGTGTGCATGCGTGTGTGTGTGTGTGTGTGTGTGTGTGTGTTGGGGGGAGCCTGGAAAGACACAAGCTGTACCACCCCTTTTTCATCCTTCTCTTTGAATTGACATTAAGATGGACAGGGGGGAGGGGAGAGGGATTGAGAGGGAAGCGGATTGAGAGCTGAGGCATGGAAGAAAAGAGAGAGGAGGATGTCTGTGCTTTTCTAAGGCACCTAGTAAAATTCCTAAGGGAGCAGAAATGCCCAAATCGACTGTCTTGGTGTATTTAAAACTGATGGTCAGGGTGAATCACGTCAGGGCTTGGGGCGGGACCTGCAGTCTGGAAGCTGGGGACCGGCCACAACCTCCCCCCCCAACCCCCCAGGTGGGGAGGAGCCCTTCTGCCTTCTGAAGGAGGCCAGAGATGGGTATTTGCTGTCTGTCAGATTCCTCTCCATCTGAATTCCAGCCCCCTCTCGAATTCACTACAGGATGGAGTTTTTGTTTTGTTTTAAACTGGATCTGGTAAAGAAAAACCAGGGAGTGAAATCTCCCCATAAACCATGCCCCCCCCAAGGTGAAAAACCCATTTGATGCTAGATAGTGATATATCTACCTCAGATTCCGCACCCCACCCCACCCCGCCCCCTTTATGCTTTACAACTCTGCAGACATCAGGTTAGCAAAAGGTAATAAATAGTCCTTGCGCAGCGGGGTCTGGACCAGTGAAAACAGTTTACTGAAATTAATGAGCCTCGCTTAAACCCAAACCTCCACTTTGGAATTAATGCCAGACATAGTTTTCCTGAACTCTATCCAACCGCCTAAGCGGCAGACAATTTTCGTTCTATTTGTGCTGGAAAATAAAGCCTGGGCCCTTGATCTCACTGTGGACTTTTTTTTTTTTTTTTTTACATCACAGCGAGAACTGCGCCAGTTTCCACTTTCTGCCCGTACAAGCCCTCTGCACGGGGCTGTGTGAAGGTCACGAATTATCTGGTCAACTTTCCCTTGAACATCATCTCTCAACTCCCATCCTGCCCGGAGCTTTCACCAGGGCACCCCAGGGAGTCAAGGAATGTTCCAGAACCTCCTTCCCCCTCCAGCTCTTGGAAAGGCTTGGTCTGAAGGAAGGCTGCCTGCCTAGTGTCCATTTCCCACTGTAACTCGAGGAAGCTCCAAATCACCCACCCAGAATGCCCCCTGCCTGCTCCAGAACCCCCAGGATTTGGACTGTCCGTGGTTCTGAAGGGGCTTTTATTTTTCTTAAAGGTGTTTTTAAGGATCACTCACACACACACACACACACACACACACACACACACATTCACACTCACACGCAGTGGTTAGGGCGGGGCTAGCCCGCACCCCAGCCTCTGCTGTCAGGGGCCGAGCAGGCCCGCCTCCCCCTCCCCCCTTGGATTATTCATAACCGCCCCATCGTGGGGAGCCGTCTCTCTGGTTTTCATTGTACAGTCTGCCCTGGTGACACAGGACATGTGGAAAATTTTGAGAGCACTGCGGTGAATGGTGCGGAGGGGGAGCGTGCGCAGGGGGAGAGGAGGGAGGGGAGCGAGTTACTTTTTAGCTTCCGCTAAGTACTTGGCAGCTTGCCAGGCCCGGAGGATGCTGGGAAGCACAAGCCTCCCCAGTATAAACTGCCAGCTTTAAGCAGCCCTGACAGTTCTGCTCCTTCCAAACTTGGCAGCCGTTCAAAGTGCTCTTTCATTTGAAATGCTGGAAGCCTTCCATGTGCAATGCAGATTTGCTGTGCCTGCGCGCAGAAGGAACTGATAAATGCCGTTGTCGTTGCCATGGGGACAGGAGGCTATCAGAATGGTCTTGTGATCCGCAGCCTCTCAGCGCGGCAGGCTCTCGATCCCCGCCTCCACCCACCCCCCCTTCTCCCCCTCTAGTCAGTGAGATGGTGAAATAAATGTTCTGGAAAAAGGTTAACCCTCCCCGCTCTGGTTCCAGAGCTGAGAGGAGGCAGCCGGGGGAAGGCAGGTGAATTTCCTCTTTGGCTTCTCCTTGGTCTAAGGGACCTTGGGCCCCTGTCCTTGAGTGGGTAGCCATTGCCCCCTAGACCCCAGGCCTTCATGGGGTTGGGGGGAGACATTCACAAAGCTGTGTTTTTCACCGAGCTTTGCAGCAAGTCCAAGTGTAAGGCTCTGAGTCATCAAACCTCGGATGTAAACACATATACACACACCCCACCCCACCCCATTTTGTCCAGCTTGTGTGCATTTTATCTTTTTAATAAAATTTCCCTGGCAACTTGGAAAGGGGAGGGTGCCAGATGTTTTAGCTAGCCATCTCCATCTTGTAGTACCTATTTTACGTAGTGGGCAGCCCGGCCCCTCTCCCCCCACCCTGAAATGCAGGGACTCCGGGGTTCTTTCTGGAGCCAGCTTAGCGCAACACCCTGGGTGTGAGCGTGCACGTGAGACTTCTGTGGGAACAATGACAGTGTATGTTCCCATCAGACACCGCGGCGTTCCAAAGTGAAACAGGTCTGTCATTTAAGGCAATGATTTCAGGTGGCTGTGTGTGAGGGTGTCTGGACCACAAGGCGCCCAGTTTTGCTCACGATGGAGCGCACGCACGCCTGTGCTCACCTACCACAGTTATTTAAAAGCACAGTCTGGTTCAATGTACAGCGACAGCACAGCACGTTCAGATCTGGTATATTTTCAGGTCGGTGGTGCCAGCTCTCTGGGTGGCCGGTTTAATGGGGGGGGAAATGAAATAATCCACTCTAGCCAAAGTCTTTGGGAGCCAGAGAGGCTCAGTGATTTATTTGCACTGAGGATAAGAAAGGTGAGCAGTATTCTCTTTCAACCCAACTTGCTATTTCCTGAAGGCTTCCTGGACTTGAAAACGCCTTTAACATCCCAGGAAAGGAACATGTTTTGTTTTTTTCTCTTTACCGTGGCTTTCAATATATTCTGCTAAATATATTCAGGCGCCCTGTTTATCTAGGGCTCCGCTCACAGACCTTTGTGTGTACTCTCCACGCCTTGAGGCGGTTCCCTTGAAAACAATGGTGCATGGATCCTATTACAGAGACCTTTCTGCGGAGGCTGAGCATGGGGGCAGTGAGGATTTCTGTGTGGGTCTGTTTGTGTGCTGAAGAGTCCAGGTGCGGAAACCAGCAGAGGCTCCTTTGACAAAGTGGGGAGCAGTGGGTAAGCATTTAGCTGCTACCGAACAGGTCAGTGGTTTGAAGCCAGCACACAGATGGCAGCGTTGGGAGCCCTTTGGGACAGTTCTACTCTGTCCTAAAGGGGTGCAGTGGAATAGACTTGGTGACAAACTGGTCCCTGCAGCTCTCTCATGAACCCTGAAATATCCCAGAATGTGGAGTCCAAGGGAGGGGTTCCTTCGTAATGGTGCGGCCCATGGGGCGGCAAGGACAGGAAAAGCTTCACTATTTCTTGGACGCCTCTGGCTGGGTGTCTGCTTAAGATGGTCACAGCCATTGTGGCCAGGGCCACACCCTCTCCTCCTCTCCGGAGTTGCCTGATCAGAAGTCGCCCCTTTCTACATCTGTCCACGAGTCCATCCAAACCGTCTGCTTCACCTTGTCAGCGCCCAGCCGGGAGGGCTAGGGTTAAAATGCAATTTTTTTTTTTGAAAAGGGGCAGTTGGCCTTGGAGACATTTCAGGGTGGGTTCGGGCTTGGGACTGAAGAGGGGTTGGCGGGCAGTAGATATCCAGCGATTCAGGAAACCTCCCTCCTGCCCAAGGCCCTTTCCCATCACCTTTCTGAGACAAATGGGGAAACTGCTAAGCTTTGGGGAGCCCGAAGCCTGTTTCACAGTGGCCAGGCCTCTCTCAGGTTGACTGACATATCCCCCAACTGAGCACCAGGGATGTTTCCTACCTCTCTGTGTGTGAATTCTTGGTGTGGGTTTCTGGTGGAAGAACAAAGCTGATTGGGAAGTGGGGCAGTGGGTGGGGGGGCGGTGTGTGGCTCACCAGAGCCCAGAGATAAGGCTCAGGGTCCTGAGTTACAGCCTCAGATAGCTCAACTGCATTGTTTGGGCTTTTTCATCATGCTGAGAGCAGCCAACTCCCGCAGCCGCCCATGCCCAAGTTCTCATTTCAGATAGTCCCCTCCCTCTCTCCTCATCTCCTCAGACCTGTCTGCTGATTTGTCGGCTTCTAGAATTCCGCAACCCCCTCCCCATAGCCTTCCTCTCCCAAATGAGGGTGGGAAGATCTGCTGAAGCCAGCTGTGGCCCCCAAGTGCCCTCTGAGATGGAGGCCTGCCCTGGCATTCCAAACAGCCTTGGCATTCTCTGTTTTGTGCACGGTGGCAGTGCAGAGAGGAAAACCAAACAGGGGAGGTGGTGGGGAGGGCGAGTTGTGGTGTGGCCCCTTTCTACCAAGGCCTGAAGAGCCAGCTTCCCAGAAGAAAGCTAGGGATTAGGAAGGTCTGTCCCAGGCTGGTTTAGGAGTGGCAGGGGAACAACTATCTCTTGTTTTGTTGTCTAGCATGTGACCAGAATGCTGCCAGCTAATTTTAACCTCACCAGAGGGCTCCTGGAAACACACACACACACACACACACACACACACACACCAGAGCTATCTTGCATCTGGAGAGAGAAATGCTGTGGGCAGGATAAAAGCTTTTTCAGCCCAAGCTCCTTCCTGTTTCGGTTTCCAAACTTGCATTATCGGTAACCTGAAAAATGATGAGTTTCACCAAATTCCTGGATGTTGCACAAGTGGACAATGAGTCTATTTCGGGTGCAGTGTGTCGGCACAGGCAGGCGCCGGAAGCTAAAGCTTTCAGGTGTTGGGGGGGTTTCCTGGTACTTTCCTCCTGGGGTCTCCAAGCCACAGGAGTACGGACTGCGGGGCTGGGGAGGGGGGTTCTCCATGGCAACCGTGTGGTTGCACTCAGAAAACCCCTGCTCTGGGGACCACAAGGTCATGTCCATGAAGACAGTGCTCTGTATCTGGGGGTTTAAAAGCTTGCAAGTGCCCATCAAAGATACAACTATTGATCTCTTCCCTTCCAGAGAGAAGGAAACAATGGGTCCAAAGGACTCCTGCACCACCTGAACCAAAGCCGCCTACTCTGAGACCTGGAGAACGAGATGGTGCCCCGATTCTCACTACCGACTACTCGGATCAGGATCACGATAGAAGGCGCTGGACAGAGGGGGAGACAGATGTAGACCGCCGTTCATAATCATCAAGACCCAAGTCAGGGGTCACAGGTCTGTGCAGGGAGCGATGACAGGTGTGCTCCTCCAGACGAATCAACCAAATGGAACCCGAAAACAAGGCTTACAGAAGAGCTCATGGTAAGCGGGAGCCCAGGGAGGAAGCGGGAAGGATGCAGTCACATGGAAGGGTTTGCAGCAATTTCAGTCAATAAAATGCGTCTACGTGGTAGCATGGGAAACGAATGAACCCTGTACACTTTCACCCAGAATGGTCCACAAACAAGACAAACCTGCTGGAGAAGTAGCAAGGCTAGTGAGGAGGGAGTGGAGGTAGCAGGGGTGCTGGTCCTGAAGGTGTTAAGAGGTGGGTGGGAAGGGATATTTAAAGTGGGACAGCATGACAGAAAGAAGTGGGGAGAAGGAAGCGGTCCCTGGAGCTTGGTGGTCTCCTCTGGCAAAACTTAGCACCTCTCCCAATGTTCCATTGCTGCTTTTAGCGCCAGGAATCCGTGGGAGGCCCCATGGCGTTCTTTCGTCACCCTGGTTCAGCATTAGACAAGGGCTGCTGTCTCTGAGTCACAGGGCATACCCGTGGGGGGTGATCGGTGCTCTCTAAGAGTCAGAGGTGGCCGCATGATCAGCAATGCCAGTAGAAAGATAGATTCTCAAGAGTCCAGAGAATGAATGGGTTTGGGGTAGATAGTGTCTAGATGGGCAGCTGCTACCAGTCATTCTAGAACAAGGTAGGGAGATGGGCAGCCCCACAGAGCCCCCGGAGATCTCTGGTGGCCCAGGAGGTGGAGGGGAAAGACTACTTAATGCTGTAGCATTCCTTGCAAGCAGGACGCGCTTGCGACAGTTGTTCAGACAGCTGCTAAGGGGCTTCAGCTGCCTCAAAGGCCATTTGCTCGGCCCCGCCCGCCCTGTCTGGTCACCTCTGTATTTAAAAGATCCTCTTTGGGCTCTGAGATTCCCCCTCTCTGACTCCTCAGGCAAAGACGTCCTAGGACCTTCCAACAGACTGCCATCCACACCACCTTCGGTACTGCCTGCCCACGGGAGTCAAGAATCAATGGGTAGATGCTTAGAGGAAGGCACTCTTTGCTCTGGTTTCCCCACCCCGCCATCCCTAACCCCCCCCCTCACTCGCTCCACCCCCCTTGGCTGGGTGGAGCACGGCTGGTGTTGAGCTTGCATCAAAGGGGTCAATGGGAAGTGTTCAACTCTGCACAAAGGTGTTTGAATGTCACTGCTTGCCTTTCATATTGAGGGGAGTGGGGCTAAGCTGGTCAGCATTTTTTTTCTCTGCAGACGCCACTAGAAAACAACAACAACAGCAAACATTTCCTGTAAGCGAATAGCTGGCTCTTCTGTGCCCTAGAACTGGGAAGGAACCCCAAGTTAAGAATGAGTTCCCTGTGTGTCTTCACATCTGCAGATCCTCCGGACCGACAGATTCCTGCTGGACCTTGTAAGGCCTGGGGAGCTTCCTAACGGTTTCCTGATCGCTCCACAGCTGGAATGCAGCTGCTGTGGGGGCGGGTGAGGTAAACACAGCTCCTGATAGGTCAGCGGGCGGGCGACTGGAGGCCAAGGAGCCTTGGAAGATTGGGAAAGTCCTCCTAGGGAGCTCAGGCCAAGGAAGCCCGGCCACTGGTGTGAAAACTTTCCAGATGTGGGAAGGATGGGGAGGCTTTTGCCCTCCGGGGAGATTCCAAACGCTCGCTTTGGGCAGGCCAGTTCGTTTGAACTTAACCTTTGGAGAGAGCAGCACAAATGTCGGCACCAACCTGGAAAGGACATTTCTTTCTATTCCCTGCAGCCCAAACGTCTGTCCCCTGGAATGTCCATCCACTGGGGCCTTTGCCCAAGTGTCTCTCCCTCCCCTTCCTCTGTTTTGTTTTTTTTTAAGTATTTTATTTTATTATTGTTATCTTTGGTTCGGGAAACTTTTGGAAGCTTTCCCAGGCTGGAGCTATAGAATGTTTCCAGGAAAGGGTATAAGGAGTGTCTGTGTTTTGAGTTTTTCCGGAGAGAGGGCTGACCGTGTTTTCCATCGAGACGGAGCCGGGGGCAGCCAGGTCTTGTGCAAGCATCCAGCCCAGCCAAGCCCCAGGACAGATGGTGCCAGAAAGATCTCAGTGCGTCCAGAAGCGACCACAAACAGAGGTGGGGGTTATCCTCCAGCCTTTCCGTGTCACAGCTGCCTGGGAGATGTGGTAGAGCCATGCGGATGAAGCACGCCTGTCTTCTGGAGCCCTGCCGAGGACGGGCGGTGGGGGGCAGGGGTGGGGTGGGGAGAGGGGCGGCTCACAGACAAACTCCATTCTTCAGTCAGCAACACCAGTCATATCTTCCGGGGAGGACTTCTCCCAGTCCTGGATGGATGGAGGGCAATCAAGACTCACCCAGCAGGCAGGGGTCACACCCAGGCGTGGACCGAGATGCACAACACCCGTCCTGGCCAGCGCCTGGGCCCAGAACCACGTTCAAGCCCGCAGGAGTGTGTGTCTCAGAAACATGTGCACACAAAGCAGCAGAGCCATTGGAGGTGGGCCCTTGGGGGGCCCAGGGCAGATGGACCCTCTTGGCCACACCCCTGCAGGGCATCTCTGAAAAGCAAAGGTAGCCCGTGTTTCCTGGAAACTCTGTGGTCAGGCTGGCAAGGGAGGCAGAAAGCAGTCTCTAGGGAGGCCGCCTTGAGAGAGCCCAGCTGCTGCCCACACGCTGCTCCAAGAGAGGGACCCCCCCTCCCCCGTCCCTGGGTCAGTCCCTTGTGGCTCTGAGGACTGATATCTCGGGGAAGGAGGGACCTGTGGGACTGGCCAGGAGGGGACACAGCCTGTGTCCCATGAGCCTGAAGACCACATCCCAGAAAGATAGTCATGGTTCCCGCAGGAAAATAATTTCCCTTTCCCTCCTCTGGGGACACACTGACCCCAGGAAGCATCTCCAGTTTGGGAAATGGCCAAGAGCCCAGACATTAGATTGGGTACGGGAACAAGAACAAGCCCCGGGCACCCCTCACGTGTCCGGCCCTGTGCTGACCGGTTAAATGTGTTCTCTCTTCTAATCCTCACTAAGCCAGGTGGGCAGGGCTGGTCTCTCCATCTCGGCAGGAGGAAACAGGAGTCTGAGGGTTAAGTAACCTGCCTCAGGTCCCCTTTGAGCATGGACTGTGCAGAGTTTGAACTCAGGATCGCCTGACTCCAGAGGAACACGAAAATTACAAAACTGCATCCTTCATAACACGCACAAGTGAAGTTTGATTGAAAAGAATTTTTAAAATGGTTGCAGCAGTACAGCCACCAGGAACTGCCAGAAACTCAAGCCAGATTCGGAAGAGGACACGGAACTAGGGATATCATGGCTGACGACAGATGGATCTTGGCTGAAAGCAGAGAATACCAGAAAGATGTTTACCTGGGCTTGGCCGGCTAGGAAAAGGAATCCGGCTGTGTGGATGAGAACAAATCGTGGCTGACGTCGCAAAGATTAGAAATCCCGGAACATTTCTTTGTGCTCGTGAAGAACCTGTGCAGAGAGCGCGAGAGAGTGGTTCCAGCAGAACACACAGGATGCGGCATAGTTTAACATCAGGAAAGGCGTGCATCCGAGTTGTATCCCCTCACCCTCCTTGTTCCATCTGTGTGCTGAGCAATGATCGGAGAAGCTGGACGACTTGAAGAACAGCGTCGGGACTGGAGGAAGACTCATTAACAACTTGTGAAAGGCAGATGACATGACACAGCCTTGCTACTGACCGTGAAGGGCACCCCTCACTTCCTGAGGATGATCAAAGGCTTCAAGCCTTGGGTTTGCATGTCAACATAAAGAACAGACATCCTTACCACCAGACCAATGAGCAATGTCATGGTCACCTCGGAGGAGATACGCAAGTTGTCAAGGATTTCATTTGACTTGGATCCATAACCAATGTCCATGGGAGCAGAGGTCAAGAAACCCAATGACATACCGCTACTGAAGACTTCTTTAACGTGTTGGAAATGCAAAGATGTCCCTTTGCTGGTGAAAGGGGCCCGAGGCGTGGTATTTCCAGTCCCCTCCTATAGCAGGGGAAAACTGGCGAGGGGCTCAAGGAGGTCTCAGAAGAACGGGCGTATCCGAATGACGGAATTGACAAAGACGATCCGCTCACCTCAGGCTGCCAGAGAAAGACCAGATCACTCTGGGGAGAGGTGCAGCCAGCATGCTCTCAGAAGCCAGGACAGCAAGATTCTGTCTCCTGGGCTTTGGACATTGTTAGTAGAAGAGATTGAATGGTCCCTGGAGACCATCCTGCTTGGTAACCTAGAGGGTCAGTGAAATAGAGGACGACCTTTGATGAGGTGGATTGACACAGTGGCTGCAACGTCGGACTCAAACAATAATTGGGAGGTTGGGCCAGGACCTGGCAACTTTCCCTGGCTCATGCCTACGATGGCTACGCTTTGGCACCAACAGCAGACAGCCACCTCCTCCCCCACTTGACGGAGAGAAATCCTGATCAGTCAAGGGATCTGTATCCTGACTCCCTTGCCAGCAATTTGCTCTGGGATGGGTCTGTCTATGAGCTGTAGAGGGGCGTCTGTCACGGGGGGGGGGGGGGGAGCTCCAGGCACTGTTCCTTGCCCCTTCAGACATGGGAGAGACGCTGCCCTCCTGTAGCTGAGTGTTGTGTCCGATGTGATGGCGAGGGCTATGTTGCTCTGGGGAAGGGAGCTTCTTTGAGAACAAGGCCGTCGTGCTGATGATGGTAGAGTGGAGAGATGGAAGGAACCTGGGTCCTCCTGGCACAGGTGTGCAAATCAGTGGCCTTGTCCTCAAGCCAGCTGGCCGGAGGTGCCCCAATTCCTGAAACCATCCTCAGTTCTGTCATTGTTCGACCAAGAATCTTTGGCTCCACTAGGAGAGCCAAGGTGGTGGTTCCTGGTGGCCCAAAGGATCCCAACAGGTCGCCGTGGCAGGGGTGCCACGCTGACGAAAGAGAAGTACCCACCAGCATGGTGTTTGCCTTGGCTCTTAGCCACAACTGAAGACTCTCCTCCGGAAAGGCTGACGGTGACGAGGGACCCGACAGCGAAGCACATGGCAGATGGTAAGGGGTCGTGAAGCTTAGCGCCGTGGTTCAGAGGTGGGTGGCTGCTGGAATGGCCACGGAGATGATGATGGCCGTGAAATGTAAGCATGATGCTTGGTGACAGCGGTCGGTGTGGGCCATGAAACACGTTCGGAAGCTGCCCCACGGACGCTCCTGGAGAAGAATGACAGGAGTTCTCTTGGACTCCACGGGTGCCTTCTCTTGCCCTGGTCACAGACCAGCGCCGCCAGAAACAGGCTCTTCTAGTGGTGGGTGGTCCCACTTGAACCATCCGGGTGGTCCCTGATGCCCGGGGCAAGGAAGCCCTGCTGCAGGATGAAGGCTAGAGTGTAATTTGTAGCTGTTGAAGGAGCCAAGGGTTGGAAGCAGAACTGACGGGCCTGCTCGACAATAAACGGGGCCAGCGGTGGACTGAGGCACGGAGGCCCCGCAGCTCCCCCAAACGCCCACAGCAGCCCCGCAGAATTCTGCAGCTGGGGAAGGCCTGTCTTTGGGGGCCCTGGGGCTGGGCGGTTGGCCTGCCTTTTGGCTGGCTGACCAGGCCACAGAGGCCTGCTTCATGCCAGCCCCACAGCCCTTCCGAAGCTTATGCCAGGAGAGCGTAGCCACCCCACTGTCTGCCAGACTCATGTCCGCCCAGCCGCGTGGGCGGTCCCTGGCAGCAGGGGCCTGGGCAGGGTTTGTGCAAGGACACGGTGGCACCATCGGCAGGGTTATGGGAGAGGCAAGCCAGGAGGGAGCCTGGAAGAGGCGGGGAACCGACGTCACGCACCGGGACAGCCTGGGCCCCATTTCCAAGGCAGGCTCCCCTTAGTAGACTGTGTCGGGGTGGGGCTCTGCTTGCCTACTTCCTGTCTGTCTCTCCCTCAGAGTCCTGGGTGTGCAGTGGGTTATGGGTTCCTTTGGCTGCTAACCATGAGGTCAGCGGTTCAAAACCACCAGCTGCGCTGAGGGAGAGAGGTAAAGCATCTAGGTAACCCACGGCGTCGGGTCTGCCCTGCCCTGTGGGGTTGCTGAGAGTTAGGATCAACTCTACGGTGGTGAGTTAGGTTTTCCTGTGGAGCGTCTCCCTGCTTGGCTCAGTCTAACACGCCCTGCTGCCCAGCACTGACAATTCAGCTCCCCAAACATTTGTTGACATCCCTCTACGTGAGACACCTCCCCGTGAGACGCTGGCTCATGAGCCATGAGGACCCTGGGTGGGTCCATGTGCTTGATTGCCAGCAAGTCTGCCTGCAGCACCTTGGAAGGAAGGCCTGGCAACCTTCTTCCCAAATACCAGCCCTGGAAAACCTGGGGATGCACAGCTCCGCTCTGACCCACACGGGGTCACCAGGAGTCAGAATTCTCTCAAGAGCAACTGGTTTTGACTCTTGGGAGCAAGATGCCCGCACAGCACCAGGATGAGTGTAGACCGGATTTCAACGCGCCCTCAGCCTCCAGGCTCTTCTTTCCCTCCACAAAAGAAAGCAAAATGGGGGGTGCGGGGCGGTGGGGTAGCGCAGGGGGCCTGTCACTCCCCACCAAGGCGGACTCCAGGGACAGAGGCCAAGAAGCCTGGATCTAGACCAGAGGGGAAATAGGCCGAGAGAAGTCAAGTGACCTCTTAGAGTTAGGGCGGGAGCCAGGTTCAAGTTCACCCGTGCCCGGCTCCCTGTGCCTGCCTGGGACACTTGTTTCCGAGATTTGACCTATCGTCTGGGGCCAGCGGATGCGGTCAGTGGAAGAGAAGGCAAGGACCCGCGAGGCGTGATCAGGGGAACACACGGTTCCAGCGAACGGTTTCAGCGGAGAAGGCTTCCCAGAAGCCAGGGCAGGGCTGGGCCTTGAGTGGGAGGATCGGGGTTTAATGAGGGACTTGGCAGGGGGGTGGGGGGTGATGAAGAATAGAAGCTATGTGAATCCCCAGAGAATATAAGTAGTCCCCCACTTACAACAAGGTTTTATCCCAAGAACTCCGTCAGAAATGGGTCCTGGCCTACGTTCAATATCTTTGCTTCTTTTTTTTTAAAGTTTTCATTATTGCATCTTCTGTCATCGACGTGGCTTATGAAGCCGGGAACAGATATCTGAAAGAGAGCATCCGAGGATGACCCAGACCCACTGCCGTCGAGCCAATTCTGACTCACAGTAACCCTCTAGGACAGAGAATGGTCTCCAGACTGTAAATCTTGATGGGAACAGACAACCTCATTTTCCTCCCAAGATGGGGTTGGTGGTTTTGAACCACTGATCTTGCGGTGAGCAGCCCAGTGAATAATTCACTACACCACCAGGATGTGACCCGCTGCAGCATTCTACCTAAGTACATATGACGGATGCCCAGAGGTACAAACAGAAAGACAGCAAAGGCTGGCAGTCGTAAGCTCAGATCATCAGACCTCGGCTAGGAGGTGGCCAGTGAAGTCTGTCGTGAGCAAAATACACCCGACACTGGGGACCACTTGTTGGAGGGACTGAAGACTGCTGGGGACTGGCAACCAGGAAGCTGGGCTTCAGTCCCGGCCGGGGTCCCTGCAAGCTGGGCGACCTTAAGCCTGTGGTCTCCCCTCTCTGGGCCGGTTTCCTTGTCTGTAAAATGGCATGGGGTGAGGGTAAGGATTAGATAGACATGCTGGGAAGAGTTCTGAAACCTTCTCTGCCTCCCCTGGGGCTTTCCCTTGCCTCTTCCCCCAACCAACCAACCAACGTCACCACCCAGAACACTCCCCGGCGCGTGCCAAGTGGCTGGAATAGACACCAGCAGGAGTGTTCTTGGATGCCCCAAAGAGCAGCTGGGTGCTAGCAGCCCTGCTCAAGGTGCCCGGCCAGAGCATTGGGGAAGAGCGACAGTCCACTTGGAGGCTGGAACTGGGCCAGACCTGGGCAGGACCATTCCTCTTCCAAGAAGCAGTCCATCCCACTTGAGCCAGGCTGGGCCCCTGTCCTTGCCTGCCTTTGGGAACAGAAAGGGTGGCCTCCATGGCAGGTGACAAAGCAGTTGGTGCCAAGCCTGCACATTCTTATTATAAACTGGGGCGTCCTTATGTGCCTTGGGTCCTAGCACAGTCCCTGGTGAGTATGATCCCACGTGTGCCTGCAGGGCTGCCTGCTGGCGAGGCCAAGCACAGTCTGATAGAGTTCTTGCTGTTAAAAGCCAGGGGCCTTGGTGGCATATCCTGATGAGCACTGGACTGCCAGCCTCCAGGTTGGTGGTTCAAACCCACCAGCCACTCTGAGGGAGAAAGATGAGTCTGTCTGCTCCCATAAAGATTTATAGCCCGGGACTAGGGATTGGGTTTCGTTTCCGTTTGACATTGAATAGGCTGGTTGAAGGAGGGTCTCCATATGCCTAACACCCTGCTCAGCACTAACAAACCAAACCTAACCCATCACTGTCAACTTGATTCTGACCCACAGCTACCCTATATAGGGCAGAGTAGAACGGCCCCACAGGGTTTCCAAGACTGTACTCTTTGCGGAAGGAGGTCTAGTGGTGGAGTAGTTACGTGTTGGGTTGCTAACCACAAGGTCAGTAGTTTGAAACCACCAGCCTCTCTATAGAGGAAAAATGAGGCTTTCTACTCCCATAAAGAATTACAGTTTTCACAAACTCCACAGAGGCTATTCTACCTTGTCCTATAGGGTCAGACTCCACTGGATGCCAGTGAGTTTAGAATCTTGACAGAAGCAGACCACCACATCTTTCTTCCCTGGTGCAATGCCACTGGTGGGCTTGAACCAAAGACCCTTAGGCAAGCAGCCAAGCACTTAACCACTGAGCCATCAGGGCTCCGTAGGCACCAATGGCTCCTGCCATCAAGTTGATTCTAAGTTGTAATGAACCCCACAGGATGGTTTGGTTTCTGAGACTATTCAGGAGCGCAGACAGCCTCCTCTTTCTCCCGCCCAGCAGCTTATACACTGAAGCATCACAATCGTGAGAGCAGAGAGGTGGCAAGGGGGCTGTGAGAGTTTGTGGAAAGTCCATTGGAAAGCAATGTGTTTGTGCCCCCTGCTGGCTGGGAGCAAAGGTGCTGGCTTGCTCCACTCAGGTGGCCTCCGGGGGCACCTGGTTAGCTGCAGTGTCAAGTAGCCTGATGCTGCATCACAGAGCACCCAAGTGTCAGGCTTCGGTGGGGATGCAAACAGGGTGGCAGGCAGGTGACATTCCTGAAGTAGAACTCATAGAGACCACGACTCTGGGTGAGCACCCTTGTTGGACAGAAACGGCTCTGGGTTCCCAATACGGGACAGAGCACAGGGCTCTTGGACCGATTGCTTGGGGGTGAATGTAGTGGTCTAGCCCACAGTAGCCTCCAGAAAGGAGAGGGTAGAGATCTCAGAGACTCAATCATTTGGGGGGCACTGAAAGTCACCTCCAACAGCTTCCCCTTGAACCTGAGCTGCTGCGCTGTTGGTTCCTATGGCAGCTGATCTCCCCAGCTTCCCTCAGGGTGGGACCTGGTGGTACCCTGCAGACCCCCCCAGCCTGGCTGCTCTGGGTAATGGAGCCCTAAGCTCTAAGGAGAGGTCATCAGAGGGGACGTGGAAGCATTGGGTAAACAGGAAGAGCTGCCCAAACAGTGGCCTGCGCTGCAAGTGGGCCTCCAGGCGAATCTTTGGCCCGTAGGTCTGGAATGAGCTGGCCTGGCCAGCCTCACGGCATTGCCCGGACAGAACGGGGGCAGGAACCGTTCCTCTTCTGAGAAATGTCCTTCCCAGTAAGACCCTCTCCCCGCTCTCAGGAACCTCAGGTCTCAGTCAGGTGCCCCTGCCTGTACCTGCAACCTGGGCTCCTGCTGTCCCCCGGCCCCTGGGCAATTCTTGTCTGACTTGGCAGGGCCCCGAAGGGACTTGGTGGCAGGGAGTTTGGTTTGTTTGAGTTCAGGCAGTTGGGAATGCCTCGTCTCCGTGAGTGAGTTTTATTAACATCCGCAACCACAGTCATCAAGTTTCCAACCCCCCGGCCTTTATCGCTCACGCTAAAGGGCTGGCACGCGCTCCCTCTCGAACACGCGTGCACGCACGCACAAACGTGAAGACCGCAAACTGGTGGGCGCTGGAGGAAAGCTTGAACACCGGTTTCGAAACCTAGACCACGCTGGAGGAAACCTGGGTCACTTTTGGAGGCTGCCTGCGGTCTTGTCTCACTCCGCTTGGGTGGGTGTGCTGCTGTATTCATTCACCTGACACACTGTCCATGAGCCAGTGCCAGGAATGGCAGCAACGGCTGTGAGAAACCAGGCACAAATCCCTGTCCACATGGGAGCGTACACGCACAAGAAAGGTGTGGTGTTCGAGGCCAGAAAAGTAAAGGGATGGCGATATGAAGAAAACCAAAGCCAACACGGGGCTCGGGTGCCCTGGGCTGTAGCTGTGTGCGGCCCAGTTGGTTCTAACTCACAGCGGGCCTGAAGGGCAGTGGAACTGCTCCGTAGGGTGTCCAGGCGATCCCTCTTTTGCCTGCAGATCAGCGCATGGGGTCTGACCGGCACACCTTCTGGTTAGCAGCTGAGCACTTGGCCAGGAGAGCTCCTTCCCTAGGAGAGGGGGGCAGTTTTAAGGAGGGGACCAGGGAAGTCTCACTAAGAAAGCAGGTGGCATTAGGTAGGGACCTGCAGGAGGGAAGCGAGTGCGTCCTGTCGCCGGGGGAAGAGCGCTGGAGGCAGGGATACTGGCCCCCCAGAGGTCCTGAGGTGGCCAGTGTCTGGTGGCCAGAGAGTTCGGTTCTGGAGATCACAAAGGGAGGCCTCGCACCGGAGGCTTGAGAGGCAGTGGGGAGGGGCGCGCAGTGTCCGCCTTAGGAGGACACTGGTGTTCACCGAGTGGGATGGGAGCCATCGCAGGGGCTTCAGCAGATGGGTGACATCTGTCTGCTTTGTCAGAGGTTCACTCTGGAGAGGGTGAGGATGGGCGCGCAGGGGCCCCGCTGAAAGAGGCATGGGGGTGGAGGGTGGAATGGCGGTCAGCCTGGTGGGAAGGGCCTACGTGTGGCTGTGCTCTGCAGGTAGAGCTGGTGGGCTGAGGCGGATGCGAAATTGTTCCTTTGGCTTCCTGCAAGGGTTACTCTTGTATCTTCAACGCCTAGCTCTTAAGAGCTGCAGGGGAGGAGCCATGTCCACCTATGTATACTCACAGACGCACTTGAACACAACAACCCGCTTCGTGTCCAGTGCCAAGTCCCACCCAACTCCAAAGGCAAAGAGCTCCACAGGGAGCGGTGTGTTATGAGGACCATACTCTTAACAGACTCCTTGGATTCAATATTATTAACCAAATATAGTCAAAGGTCACCCACACTCCCCTTTCAGCCAACAGCGTTCACTTCTGCCCTCTCTTGAAAGTTCAGAAATTAGCACCTATCTTGTCAGTAGGTCCAGATAAAGTTCTATGTAGGGAATCGTGGGGAGAGGCTCATCAGGGTAGGCTTCCTGGAGGAGGAACTCGGTAGACTTCCTTTCTTTTCAGATGAAGAAGCCAAGGCTCAGACCTTAAATACTCACTTGAGATCACAAAGCTAGAAAGTGGCAGAGAAACGTTTACATCCCTGTCAGTGGGTCTCAGAAGCCTCCAACCTCTCTTGGGCACTGCACTGCCATGGTGACAGAGGCGCGTGGGGGCTACTCATATAAGGACCCAGGACAACATGGTCTGAACAGCTGCCCCTCAGGGCTGAGTGTGGGGCAGTGACCCATGCCCTTGCCTCATTAGTAATCACAGACTCTCAGTGTGAATTGAGTGGAAGCAACATGCCAGACCTTGTGTACCGGGCTACCCGTCTCCCCCATTTACTTACTCTTTTAAAAAATTTTCACTTATTTTAAATGTACTCCTGTTTAGGGTTTTATATACATGATCTCATTTAACCCTTGTTTCACAAATCAGGAAACTGAGGCCTGACAAGGCTACTGGACACATCTGTGAGTGTCAGAAGTGTCAGACAAGACTACAGGTGTTTCAGTTATCTGTTACTGTGTAGCAACCCCTCCCAAGACAACACTCAGTTTCTCATGATTCTGAGTCATAACTTTGGGCAGGGCTCAGCTGGCTGGTTCTTCTGCTCAACTTGGCTGCATTCAATTGAGGGCTAGGCTGGAGGGGAGTGACCCAAAGGGGTGCCTCAGTGCTCTTTACACGGCCTCTCCAGGAGGCCAGGCATGGTGATTTCAGGGCAGTTGGATGTCTTACATGGCAGCTGGCTTTCAAGAGAATGAAAGCAGAAGTTGCCAGGCTCCTTAAAAGTCTTGCTCTGGACCTGCGAAGTGTCTCTTTCACCATTCAGCGAGTCAAAGCAAGTCACAAGGGCAGCACAGGTTCAGATGGAGGAGACATAGGCTTCCCTGCTTGTGAGGACATATATGATCAGAGCTCACAGGAGCAGATGATGGGGGAGGAGGAGAGAGTGGAGCACATCCTGGCCCACCAGGCCTAGCGGACGATGACCTCAATTAGAGCAACCACTCCAGAGAGGACCACATGGCCAGCCACACTATGAGACATGATGCCCCTCACTGACCCATGGCCCTGCGGGGACAGCACCGGAGACACAGTGTGGGAATTGCGCCCGACCTGATCCCGCCACACCAAGGCAAAGCACTGGGGGAGCGCAGCGGAACAGCAAGGGAATGGAGCGGCGAGATCTCCAGGGAATGCTGAAGGTGAACTTTGGGGCCAGGGCGTGGTGCCCCAACAGACTGGACTGGAAAACACTCCTAAAGGCCAACAAATGATCCTTGAACTAAAAACAAAAAAGAAGAAGAAGAAGAATGGGAGGAGACTCAGCCTGCCAATGCTTCCTCATTGTCAGCTGTGTGCTCTTTCTTCCACGTGCTCTGCTTAGTCCCAGGAAGCTCTTATGTTCAGGACCTTATTGATGCCTGCTAGCCCCAAGTATAAGGAGCCCTGGTGGTATAGTGGTTATGCATTGGGCTGCAATCCTCATGGTTGGAAGTTCAAAGCCACCAGCAGCTTGAGGCAGAGAGCCTGGGCTTTCTACTCATATAAACAGTTACAGTCTCTGAAATCCACAAAGGAGGGTGGGTCAGTATGACTCGATGGCAGTGAGGTGGGTTCATTTTTGTTAACTCAGTATAAGGCACATGCTTAAGATCTATGTGACTGGCCTCCTACCTAATGCCTCCTCTGTGCCCTGTGCCTGGCCCCAGAGTGGTTTCACAAGTGTTTGCCTGAGCTTGTCTGTCTGACATTTGACCATTTCCCCTGCTTTCCGAGGCTCCTCGCTCAAGCCAACTCAAGCATGTCCCTCCCAGGAACCTGAAAGAACCTAACGCAAGCTCCCTTCCTCCCAGGCACTTCGCCAGCTGAGCCAGGGTCATCTTGATAGACCAAGAACCAGATGAGACGGAGAAACAGGCGTTCCTGGTGCTGAAGGCACGCGTTTTTCCCAGGACCTTGAAGGAAAGGTCTGACTGCCAGGCCGTCGGACATGCAGGTCACCTGGGAACGCAGCCCTCCTACCTCCACGTGCCGAACCAGAATTTGCATCTTCACAAATCCTCAAGCGTTGCACCTGGGCCATCAAGCTTGCCACAAGGGAGGCAGGAGGTAGAGGGCAGGGACAGGTTGGGAGGACAGCTGTCAGGACGGCTGAGCTGAGATGAAAAGATCTCACACCTGGCTGGCTGTCCTGATCCCCGGTGGTGGTGTAGAAACCGTATCCTGAGGCTCAGCATGCGCGTGAGAGCAATGACCGAGGTCCACATCTCCACGGGTTGACTCCGGACTCCAGAATGTTCTACAAGCATCTCACGCAATGCCAGCGGGCAGTGTGCGTCGGGAATGGCCTTGGTTATCCAGTGTGGCGGTCGCAGAGCAGCAACAAAGGAGTGGCTTGGACAAACACATTTCTCTCTGCAGCCCTCCTCAGCTCCTGCTCCTCAGCTCGGCTTCCTCACTCGCTTGTTGATCTTTCATAGCTCAAGAGACACTGACTCAAGACACATCCGACACCAATCTCCCTCCTTAAGCATCAGACAGAACACCCATCCCCCAGTGGATTAAAACTCCAAGCCTAGCTGCTCACAGTAACCCTGTGGCTTGGTGGGGCAAGGGGGGCGCCCACACGACTCAATCCGTATTAGGGGGAGGTTTCTTAAACTGTGCTCCGAGCGCTAGTTGCATTCAAACCACTTGGGGGAGGGGAGGTGTTCTTAAATCTGCGGATCCGGGAAAGCCGCATCACGTCTTTGGGTCTAAGCTTCCTGGTGTGGCCCCCGGGAAATCCCAGTGTTCACCGTCTCACCTGGTTGTTTGAATACACACTGATCATTGCGACCATTGGGTTGGCATCCTAGATCGGCGACCATGGCAAGGAGCTTTTCTTTTTTTTTTTTTAATGCCATAAATAACAAAACCAGAAACCCTAAGCCCATGGTGGATTCGGACTCAAAGGAGCCCTGTAATAGGACAGGGTGGATCTGCCCCTTCCAAGGCTGTACACCTTTAGGGTTGAAATCCATCCCATATGTGGTCCCATGGAAAGGCCGGTCCGTTCACACTGACTATCTGTTAACAGTAAAAGCTTAACTTCTGGCCGCCAGGGCCCCTCCCCCACAGGTCCGAATCGTGTGTGGACAGGAGAAGACACAGATATGCTCAAATACGAGATGACAACAAATCACCGTCCCCACCTCCCAGACACTCGGGAGGCCCCATGGGTACCCAGGGAATGTGCCCCCCGCATGCAGAGGTCATTTGTGATTTGGGCTCTCTTCTGTTGGCAGGGTGGAGCCTGTCATCTGGTCCGGACAGAATTATTGCCTCAAATTACATGGTTGATTATCAATTACTTGTGTCCGTACCGAGCATGTGTGCGTGTGTGCATAAGTGTCTTTGCAAATCATTAAGGGTCGTAATTCTGGATTATCGTTGATTAATGAGAGGGAGGCCTGGTACCTCTAGCAGCCAGGATGGCAGCCCTGCAATTATGTCCCAGCTGATCAGTAATTGGCGCATCACAAAATGATTTCTCTCCCAGTTGCCGCCTCCCCACCTCTCCTGCCTGCTCCGCAATTAGCACCATTGCGCATTCCCTTCCAGCCCAGGCTGAGTTCAGAGGCCTGGTTTCTGGTAAGCAGATGCTGAGAGGGCGCTGGATATCAGGAGGGGGAGGTGGCAGAGGCGCAGGGTGGGACTGAGAAACCGACACGCTGGCTTCTGGTGGCACTGTGACTCTCCCCAGCAAGGCCAGTAGCTGTTTCCCACCTTCCTGTCCGCATCCCTACCGCGCATGGGGAAAGCGAGACCCAAAGAAGGAAAAGAGAGGAGTGAGGAGAAAAACTCCACCCAGCTCCCAACGCAATCGTTTCAAACAGCGTGGCAACCTGAGCCCGAGCCCCCACAGCCACGGAAAAGCACAGAACAGAGGAAGGCCCGCCAGGCTCCAGAGACTTGGAGGGAACCTTCCATGGGCTCTTCCTGCAGCAGGACCAGAGACCGCAAATACCAATGGCCCTCGGCTCATCGCCGGCTCGAGGTTCCAGCGGCTGATTCTTCCAGAAGTAAACGGCCCACGTTTCTGTGGGGCCTCGAGTGGACCTGAGCCTCCAACCTGTCAGAGAGCAGCTGAGTTCATGAACCCTTTGCCCAGCTCAGAGCTTCCCCGTCAGTACGGGCCAAACCAAACTGCTGGCATCTGGCTCCTGGGGAGCCTGTGTGGTGCAGAGGGCAGGTGCCCGTAGAGTGTTCCTGATCGTGACGGCGTAGATGGGAGGGAGAAAGCCACGAGCCTTTAGTTAGCGCACACTGTAGCCACAAGGCGCCAAGTAGAGGTGGCAGTGAAATATGCCAGCCAAGGGGATGGGGGATGGAGGCTCACAGGGCACTGACGAGGTGGGAGATGGAGTGAGTTCACGCGGGCAGCATTTCCCACCTGAATGACGGTGGTAGCGTCTTAACCGCTCCCCACGTTGAGACTGGATCCCCTTATCCACCCCACAAGGAGCCTTGCTGGCACACTGGTTAAGTGCCAGGCTACGAACCGAAAGGCGGGAGTTGAGAGCCATCAGCCGCTGCCGTGAGGGATAGATGCGGCAGTGAGGCTCTTCTGCTCTCGAGCGGCAAGGTGAGTGGGAATCAGGCCCACAGCAGGCTTGGTTTGGGATTAGTCACCCTCTTGAGGTGCCTGGGTGGCACAGCAGTTGCCCGGCTCATCAAAAAGCACGCCGAACAAGGCAACAGACAAAGCAACCTCCAGACTCCCGTGGTGGGGTTCTACCCTGTCACATGGGGTCGCTGTGAGTCAGTATTGTTTCCCCCACACCAATAGCAAAAACTATCTAGCCCCTTGGGGTGAGCCCTGGTCATGCACTGGTTCCTTGTGGAACTAAGCATAAGGTCAGCAGTTCGAAACCACTATCCGCTCCGAAGGAGCATGACCAGGTGTTCTACGTCTGTAAAGGCTCTGAAACCCACAAGGGCAGTCCCCGCGTGTCAGAATCAATTCCCCGGCAGTGAGTTTGGTGTTTTTGGGGAAATCAAGTTGGCCATAGATTTTCATCATGGTCCCCTCCAAAGAGCACCTCCCACCTCCCATACACCAGACCTGTTTTCTGCACCATTCCTACGCACCATGAGCCACCAGGATCCCTCCATGCCCTGCCCCACCCCTGCTGAGCCCAGCGAGTCCCTTGGCCTGGAGCCCCTTCCTCCTCTGCTCTGTCTTTCTTGCACCTGGGCAGCACCCAGTGAGAGCCCATGAACCGAGCCTGCATGCCTGGGCGCCCTTCCTGAGTCAGACTCTCCCCCCTGGGAATCGGGGTACAGAAGCCTCGAGGGGAGGGGTGGTGCCATATCGAAGGGAGAGGGGGTGCTGAGCCGGAGACCTTCCCTAGAAACAGCGGCGCTCGGGTGGCTGCGAAGCCACCGGGCCGTTTGTCTTGGAGCCTTGCCGCTGTCTCGGCCATTTTCATTTTTATCTACTTAGGGTGGTCAGCAGGTCACGGCAGGCGGGAGACACAGTGCTAATGACTCCGGCTCCACGTGGAGACCATTCAGGAAAAAGCTGCAGCGTTCTCTCTGCCACATTAATCAGAGGCGCACATCAAGAGCTGCTGCGTGGGACAGCTTTCCTGCGGGCACCTGCCCTGCATACTGATCAGCACCTCCTCCCGGTGGTGAGTCAGCTCCGCGCCGGGCCAGCACCATCCACGTGGGGGAAGCAGCCGGGCTGTAGTGGGAGACCCTGGGCTTGTCTCCTTGTCAGTCTTAGTCAGCAAGATCTCCTGAAATCTATTTAGCATCCGGCAACACCCCAGCCTCCCCTCACGGGGCGGTGCAGCTGCGGGTGGTGGCTCCGTGCTGCTCCAATCCCCTGGCTGGTGCTATTGGACTCATGGTGACCCCGTGTGACCTAGTGGAATTGCTCCATCACCAGTTCTTTCTCCCGACGAATCCCTGGCTGTCGTTAAACCTCTAGCCTTCCAGCCAGCAGCCAAACACTTAACCACTGCATCACCAGGGCTTATTTTAATAACTGTCGACAGTGCTTAGGGGCCCGGGCCATATAGTAGGTTACGCATCAGGCTGCTCACCAAGAGGTCAGCAGTTTAAGACCACCAGATGCTCCAGGGGAGAAAGAGGAGACTTTCTATGCTGGGAAAGAGTCAGTCTTGGAAGCCCCCGGGGGGTTCTACTCTGTCCTGAAGGGTCGCTGAGTCAGCATCGACGTGACTCAATGCGAGTGAGTTCTAGCAGTGATTTGCAGGTGCCGTGTGAGTACTGGGGGCAGAGGAGCTCATTTTGTGCCCCTGAGCAGGGGACATCTGGCCCACGGGCTGTATGAAGCCCACACAATCATCAATACCCACTAATATCACATGCCTCACCACAGAGAAGCAGCTCCAGCCATCCCGTCAACAACTAAAACTCACAACCACTGAGTCAGTTCTGACTCACGGCGACCCTGGAGGACACGGTGGAGCTGCCCCTGTGGGTCTCCGAGACTGTAACTCTGTATAGGAATGGAGAGTCTCATCCCCGCCACCCCACACACACACCCAACCAGGAGCAGCTGGGTGGTTTGAACTGCTAGTCCAGCTTGTAACCCGCTATGCCACCATGAGGCTGCTCAGCTGTCACATTCGGGGTGAGTTAATTAAAGGGTGGACCAGAATGGCTGTGAGTGATGCTGTAAGTCTCTGAATTGTCCATGGCAGAAGAAAAGGCTGCCCAGCCCTGCCATATAGGAACTCCAGTGCTGGGCCCCAGCGAGCACAGGGGTGGGCCTTCCTCTCTTCAAGGGGGCAAGGCAAGACTTCCCCAGGGGAAGTGAGAACTATTCCAGGCCAGCTGGTACCCAGGATCCTCAACGTGTGGTCCCAGGGCCAACAGCATCCACATCTCCAGGGAACTTGTTAGAAATGCAAAACCGGGGCGGAGCCCAGTCCTGCTGAGTCAGGAGCTCTGAGGTGAGCTGAGCACTGTGTCAACCCAGCCTCCCTGGGGGTTCTGGGGCCTGCACGCAAAATGTGAAAACCCTGGCTTATGCAAAGGCCGAGAGTCAGTGGGATGGGAAAGAGAACCAGTCAGAGGGATGCCGCAGGTGTTTGAGATAAGCTGGACAGGGCTTGGGGACAGGGAGCAGGCAGTCCTCCTGGAAGCTTGGGCAAGGACACTGTGTGACCGGGCTGGCCAAGGTGGAGGACAGGCCCTGGTTGCCGGACCTGACACTGTTTTGGCTTCCAGGAAGCTCAGTGCAGACAATAGGTTCCTCTGCTGGGGCAGCGCCTCTGTCCTCAGGCAGGGAAGGAGCCGGGAAGGAAACGCCTTTTCTGCCAGGAACCTTGGCAGCCTCCCCTCAGACCAGTGCGCCAGCGGACCAGCACCAGCACCAGCGGACCTGCAACCCAAGGCTTTGCCTTGGGGGTGGGTGCGGCTCCTGGCCACCCTGGCGGTTTCAGAGAAGGACCAGGCTCCATGGCGGTGGGTTGGGTTTGTTTCATCTGTGTTATTTTCCTTCCTGGTTTCCCCCACCACCAGACTGTTCCCTCTTCCCTGCGGAAGTGCCATCAGCCCCCAGGCCTGGTTTACGGGCAGCCCACCCCTCTTTCCTCCTCACTCCAGGTCTGCAGCCTGGCCCTGGTCGCACAAAGGCCCTCAGAGGAGGAGGGCGACAGTGTGCAGCACTAGGAGGGACCAGGAGTGCTTCTGGCTGTGGCTGGGCCGCTGTCTCCAGCCCGCTTTGACAGATGAAGGAACCGCTCCCTGTCAGAGCTGGGACTCTCCAATCATCCGAACACCAGCAGGGCTGACTCTCCTGCAAGAAGGGGTGAGCGCTTCGAAGGGGACTGTTGATCCGGCCAGGCCACGGGGATGCCGCAGAAAGGGGCCAGGCGTCCAGGAAGAGGGACAGAGGCCTCTGACCGCGACGCAAACACTTGTGGGAAGGCGTCCAGAGATCTGGAAGGCCAGGAAGACTCTGGAAGCAACCCCGAATAGAAGAGATCAGGAGAGTACAGGGAGCCCAGCGTGTGGTGGTTCCTGAGACCAGTGCCCTCTTCGGGCATCCACTGCCCAGCAGAGGTCCTTGCCTGAGCCTGCCTCCTCCCTCTTCTGCCTGTTGTCCAGGAGTAAGGGACAAGCCTGCCACGCGGTGTGACTGCAGTGAGGAGCTGGTCAGCACAGCCTGTGGGGCTGAGGGAGGACTCACTGTGGCTCCCTGTCTCCCCCACTACCCCTTGCTCGGGTAAGGTGCCTTTGGACAGTGGTGGCTTACCAGTGAGCAAGCCAAGCACAGGCTTGCTTGTGCTTACTTATGAATCTGCTGTGCCCAGTGCCACGTGGAATTTACCTCTCTTGGCCTATGAAACTGTTCGCTGCGGCCAGTGGGTCTGCACAAGTGAGCCTGTGCACACCTGGTTTCGTGGACAATTCCTCGGTGCACTACCGGGTGCCCAGTCCGAGTACCTCTCCAGGCACGGCAGCCTCGATGTGGAACTGCTCGTGTCCACGCGACAGACCCGGGTGGCCACCCTGCAGCACACATCCACGTGACACATCCCGGCGTTCCTCCAGCGCACATCCATCACCGGGCTGCGGAGCTGGTGGGCACTGTGCTCATGTCCACGTGACAGACCCCAGACAGCCACCCTCCGGCGCACATCCGTCATAGGCCCACTGCTTGGCTGCCCCCTTCCAGGAAATCAATCGCAAAGCCGGTGATTGTCCTCGGCTCAGCTCGAGTTGCCGACCAGTCAGGGAGTAGATTAAGTGGTCCCGGGCTCAGGACTGCTCATCCCGGGGACCCTGCAGTGACCTCTCCCGAGAAGTCAAAAGAGCACGGCAGACACTCAGCCTGTTGGGAGCGCAGGGTCCAGGGACAGTGGAGGCAGGCCAGGCCCAGGCTGCTGGGTGCAGTGGAGGAGGCTGCCCCTCAGGCCCTTAGCCCCTCAGGGCCATGGAGCCCCTTTCTCCTGCTGCCTGCTCGAGAGGCCACTGGGCACCCACTTTACGACCCCGAGAGCCCCTGCCTGTCCCCAGGACCAGCTGACCCTGTAGGCCCAACACAGTGCTTTCCCCTCCTGCCTCATGAGCCCATAGCCTGGACCCACAGAGCGGGGCTCTGTGGGCAGTGGGGGGAAGGCCGTGGGGTGTGGACAGATTTAGTCTTAGCCAGGAAGATGAGCAGGCCTTCTGCCTGATTTCAAAGCAGCTGAGTCAATAAGCCTATCTGCTTGTTCCTCACAGTGCCCTTAAGCCCCCCCCCCCCCCCAGCTCCCCACACCCCTTGGCCCAGGTCACAGCCATCAGGCCCATGCAGAGCCCTGCACCCATGTCCCAGCTCCAGCCCTGTACCTACAGCACCTTCACCCTTGGCACGACATGTCCCCACTCCCCCATCATGATAAGACCACGAGCTACCACGAAGTCCCTGGGTGGCGCTAAGGGTTAAACACTGGGCTACAAACCCACCTAGAGGTGCCATGTAAGACAGGCCTGGCAATCTGCTTCTGAGCGCACAGCCTGGAGAACCCTGTGGAGCTACGCTGCAGCACGTGGGGTCTCTGAGTCGAGATCTGCAGCAGTGTGCCCAGGTCCTACTGTCCACAAACATGGCCAGGCAGCCCCCGTGTGATTTACAGGTGGGGGACAAAGTTCAGAGAGGTGGAAGGACTGGCCTGAAGTCACATGGCTGGAAAGTGCCAGAGCCAGGACTGGAAGTAAGGTCGGCTCAGACCCCACAGCCCATGTATACCCTGGTCCGTGGGGTTACATCAGCTCCCATGCAGAGACCCCCCTGCTGGAGTGCCCCAAAGACCTGTTGAATTGGCCTATTTCCTAGGCTGTCCCCTGGGCCGGGCTGCCTGCCATGGTGCTTGCAGTTATCTGGATTCCTGACCCAGGATACACCTTCTCATCGTCACCCACCCTTCCCTGGATTCAGGCACCCCTGCCCCTGCAGCCAGCTGCTCTGCTGGCTGCAAGGAGGGCCAGGGGACCTCAGGACCTCGGAGACGCCCTGTGTTTTCAGCCCAGGTGAGGGCAGGTCTCCTTTCTTTTGGGCTGTGTGTGTGCATACAGATATGGGCCAGGGCGCCCTGCAGTAAGTAAATCTCATCTCTTCCACCTTCTTGCTGCTAAACACCTTCCTCTCCCCCTCTCCTCCCTCCTTCTCTCCTCCATCCTCTGCTCATGGAGCCAAGGCTCCAGCAAGCGGGAGGGGCGGAGGGAGTAAAGAAATTAGATAGACAGAGAGAATGGCGGGGGTGTAACGGGAGAGGACAGGGCTCTCGGCAGTCACTAAAAAGCAGCAGCAGCAGCAGCAGCAGCAGCAAGTCCCCCAACAACCAGTAACGCGTGCCACGCACTGCTGTGTCACACCTTCCCTGATCCTCTCCTTAGAGTCCTCGGTAGTGGCCAGTTATTTGGCAGACGATTACCTTGAGGCTCGGTCATTTGCCCAGTGTCACAGCTGGGAGGCGACAGACGGAGCCAGGATCCTAACTGCCCCAAAACCCTTGACCCTGCCGCTCCATGGTGTGTGCCCATTCTTCCCTTGGGCCTCAGCCTCTGGCTGCTGCTCGTCACCATGTCAGGGGGACACCTGTGCCCTTGCTTCCACATGACTTTTATCCTCGTCCCCCCCTCACCCCCATCCTGCCACTGGGGGACCCGGTGCTGGCCTGGAAGGTCCAGATGATGAAGGCCAATAATGGCCTTGGGCAGGCGCAGCTTCGCTCTGCCACTGCTCCGTGCCCAGCTGGGCTGCGAGCACTGGGGCATGTTTGGCAGCAGAAGCCTGGAATCCATGCTGACCACCAGACAGGGGCGTTGCCAGGGGACTGGCTTGCTTGGCCAGCCTCAAAAGACGCTGCTGGTCGATTCCATTGTATTTCATGGTTCCTTTTTAAAACCGAGCCAGTTTTAAAGCTGCGTACAGTAAGAAATGGTTTTATTAGTGACATAAAAGTATTTCTCAGAGCATGGAGAAGAGGATGTTTGCCAAAAGGCAAACAGATGTTTTTTATTTTCTCCTCTTGGCTTATCTGAGTTTTCCTAGTTTTTCTCTTCAATGGACATTTATTATTTATGCGATTTTAAAAAGCAATAAAAACAAACCAACCCCAGACTCAGACTACTCCTCCCTGCCCTCATCCACACCCCACAACCGCCCCCCCCCAACAAATTAAAGTCCGTAAGCCCACACTCCGGGAACCCCTTCCTGTGTGTATGTGGGGAGGACCTGCTCTGGGAAGCCCTTCTCCAGCCTAATGGGAAGGTACGAAGGAAGCATCCTTACTGAACCCCCTCTGCCAATTGTCCAGTGCCCAGAGGCCCCCTTCCCGCCCTCCTGACACCCCAGAGCCCTGGAAGAGCCCCTGCAAGGCTGCCGTCCCCAGACGAGGCTGACTCCTCCACAGGCAGGCTCAGAGATGAGACCTGCCCTGGACATGGTTGCTGGAGCCCCAGGCCTGAAGGAAGGGTCACACTGCACAGCACCCCGCCCCAGGTGAATGGAGGGCAAACGGGAAGTAGTCACAGAAGCTCGGCTCACCTACGAGGGAAAAGCACTGGCCCAGGCCTACCTCGGCTGTGCCCCCTCCCCCCAAGGTATAGAGGAAAGCAGGACCCGGCCCCTCACTGTCCCCGCCCCGCCCCGTTTCACAGTGAGGCAGCAGAAGCGCGCATGCTGACAGCCTCTTCATGTCACATCTTGAGTACCAGCGGTGGTTTGGGTTGGTGTTGACTTGATTTTCCCCTTGCTGTGACCCCCTGTGACCCAGCAGAACTGCCCAGGGGGCTCCTAGACTGCCAGGCCTTTCTCCCTCAGAACCATCGGCCGGGCTCTGATCTCCCATGTACTCAGCAGCCCAGCCCCTGACCGCCCCTAAAATATCTCTGAGTAGAGAAAGCCACATTTGCCAGCAGCGTCCTCGCCCGCCCCCCCACCCCACCCCCGGTCAGGCGCTCAGAAGATGGGCCACACACACCACAAGGCTGTGTACTCAGGAGCAGGGGCTTAGCCTGGTCCTTCTCTGACGATGAGGGCTGCTGTCCCGAGCCCTTGCCACACCCATTCTAACACCCAGGGGACCCCACATGTGTCACGGTTGAACTATGCTCTGTGACGTTCCCAATGGCTGGGAAGTTGACCACCAGGCCTTGCTTCCAAGGTTCTACTGGGTAGCCTGGAACCTCCAACCTTTGGGTTAGGAGCTAAGGCGGTGATGTGCACCACCAAGGAGGCCCCAGGCTAAGGATGGTGGCTGAGAGCAGCCAAGAAGAGTAGGCACCACAGGGGGCCAGGAGAGCCTGCAGAGCCAAAGGAGCTGGGATTCATAGGAAAGGAAACGGCACCTTGAAGTCACAGTCTCTGAGTGGCTAGGTCACTAGCGGCTTAGACACTGGGCTGAGGCCTCAGCAATCTCCTTACCCAGGACAATGGGATGTGGGAGAGGGGGAGGCTGGAAGCCTGGTTCTACTGAAGCTGCTCACAACCATCTGGGTTACCTTGGCCCCATCACGTGACCTCTGAGTCTCTGCTCTCCCATCCTGCCCCCTTTTCCACATACACAGTGCAAGGATGCAAACAAAGGGTTCAAAGGACGACGCTGAAGAATGCTCAGTCCCCTGGCAACCTGCTCCCTGAATGGGAAACGCTGGTAGCAAGTTCTGTTCCCTGGGTTAGGCCAATGTAGCCAGAGGCAGTCGAAGCGTGATCCAGAGCGACATCTGGTGGACTCCACGTGCAAGTGCACCAGGTTGGACAAAAGCCACAGGGTGACGTCCAACTTTGCTCATTAGGTGGAGAAGAGCTGATTGCAATTAATCACACTCATCACCTTACGCAGGGAGCTGTCTTGTGGCTGCAAAAAGAAATTCCCCCCAAAGCAGAAAAGCAATCTTCCGGCCAAACTTCCCCTGTCACCAGCCTCCAGCAGTACACCTGCTTTCTTTAAACCTGTCCCTCTTCAAATACCAGCCTGACCTAAATGTGGCAGCCCTGGAGGAAGATGAATGTCAATAATAAGAACAACAATAGCAGAAAATGTCGGTGAGCTGCTTTCCCTTGCCAGGAATTTCACATGCGTCCTCTATTTTAAGCCTCCCAACAGCCCAAGGGGGTGGATGCCCTTACCCACCACAAACACATGGACCCTGAGGTTTGCAGCGTAGGATGAGGCTAGATTTGGAACCTGGCCGATGTGACCCAGTCCCCATTCTCCCTACCTGCTCTATGCAACCTTGCCGCCCATTGCCCCTTCGTTCCACCCCTTCCACGCCCACGGCACTGTCCCAGCTAGGAGAAACGCCAGTGCCACCTCCCACCTACATGCTCCTGGGACTGCCGGGAGTGGGGAGGTAGGAGGGGCTTTAGGGTAGGACGGGCCTGTGTTGGAGTCACCTTAAGCTTGGTCCCCAAGCTCCTGTCTAGAACGGTGCCCTGTGGACCATGACCTCTTGTCTTGAGAGGATGCTATGAAGACCGGAGGGACCACCTGCTGCTGAGGAGCATCTCCGGGAACACTGGCTGTGTTTACCTGCAGGGGGAACAACACGGTGGGGGTGCGGGGGTGGGGAAGCGGCAGCCTGGCTGATTTCAGTAGGTAGGAATTCTAACCCCACCTCTTTCAGAAAAAGTGCCCCTGAGAAGAAGAGCCCCCAGTCCTGTGGAGGTGAGGCTTAGTCGTACATTAAGTGCCTGCTACTTCAGAGGGTGCTGCTGTCGGGTTAGGGGTCCAGAGGCTCCTCAAAGGGGTGACTCGGCCAATGGTGCAGGGCTGAAACAAGATCCTAGAGCTCTGGGTCCCATCTTTTCATGGAGATAATGTTCTCCAAAGACCCCCAGAGAGTCCTTGCCACCTGGCATCTCTGGAGACCAGGCCACCATAAAGCAGCCTCTGGGTAGTTCAGAAAGTCCCTCGAGCTTGGCTCTCTTCCAGCCTCCTCAGGGTCGCAGGCCGAAGGCTTGTGTCTTGGTGCCTCAGTTTCTCCCCACTTCTCTCTCCCCCCCTCCCAGCCTCCTTGCTCCTCCCTCCCCCACCCCCAGCGGTTCCTCTGCAAATGCCTGTGGTTCTTCTTTGTCTCTGAGCAGAAGTCTGGCCACCCTGGCTGCTGGCCACCAGGGCAGTGACTGTGCTTGCGAACAACCCACACTGCACCTCGGTGTCTGGCACATGGCAGGTGGTGGTTGAACGAGTGAGGACAGTCGGCCTTGGAGCCGTCGCTGGGGGGAAGGGGACGTCCCCAGAGAGGAGGGCACTAGGCATGTCCAGGGTGGCCCGAGAATGAATAAATGGAGCTCTCCCTGCTCCGAGAGAGACACAGAGGGCTGGGCCCCCCAGGCGACGGGCATCAGGATCACTGAATGCAACTCCTCAGCCCTGATATTTGAAAAGCCCACCCAACGAAATGCCTGGGGGGCACCAGGCAGGCAGAGGGGGGGAGGGAGAGTGGGGGGTATATTTCCTCCTTTTCTAATGGGTCAGGGAGAGAGCAGGTGGGGAGGGTGCCGATAGGGTGACAGATTCCAGTGAGAGGGATTGTTAACAAGGTTCACAGTGACTCTAAAAGCCGGAATTCTGACTTGGGGATCCGTCTGTTTGGCCCTCCTGCAGGGTATAACACAGTCATCTCAGAAGCAAGAGTGTGTCGTCCCACTGCCATCAAGAGAGAAGAACCAGCAGTGGGGCATGCCCTTAGGACCCGGCGAGTGAGGAGACCGCGGGGACACCTGAGGCGCAGTGGCAGCAGAGTGCAGAGTGGGGCCCCCCCTGCCCCGCCCCCGTGCAGGAGGCTCCCTCCTAGTGGGTGCCTCCGGTCACTGGATTGGGGAGCTGGGGTGGAGCCAAGTCTCTCCCCAGTGGAGGCCTGAGCCACAGCCCTGAAGGAGCAGGGGAGGAGAGAGGCATGCCCACTGGCATGGTGGCGGAGAAGAGGCAGTCTGAACCCAAGACCTGGGTCCCAAGCCTTTTGAATCCTGAATGGTTGGTCACTTTCAAACTTCCCTCCTAAACCCCAGGATGGCCTGTGAGGCCCCGTGGCCATTGCAGGGAACTCTGGAGCCCAGCAGAGGCTAGAGATGCCCCGGTGGCGAGAGACGGCTCACCTGGCCCCATCATCCCAGAGTGTACACCCCTCGATGTGGAATCTGCTCCTATGATTCAGAAGTGATAAGATTTAGGGCACAGCCTACATCTGTAGGCCCCATTAGCATAACAAAGTGAATTATCTTTCCAAACAGAACTTCCATCTGTAGGTATGGGGCCGTGGTTCTCAACCTGTGGGTTGCGGGCCTTTTAGGGGTCGAATGATCCTTTCACAGGCGTTGCCAATTCATCACAGTAGCAAAATGACAGTGATGAAGTGGCAACGAAAATAATTTTATGGTGGGGGGTCCCCACACATGAGGCACTCTATTAAAGGGCTGTGGCATTAGGAAGGTTGAGAACCACTGGTGTAGGGAGTTAGGGTTCCAACATATATTTGGGGGGCAGCAGCAGGAAATGGAGGCACCATTTAACTCATAACTGAATGGAGGTGCCTGCCTCAGTTTCCCCTAAGGGGCCATTGGAGTGTCAACCAGGGAGCTACAAGTGCTCATCTGTGAGTCCCCTCTCTGAGGGCTCCCAGGGGGCCCTCACCCTTCATCTCGAGCCCAGTGACTGGCGACTGCTGTGTCGTCCCAGGAGGCCTGTAACGCGCAAGCACGGATGGGCAGGCTGTGGGAGGGCTTCCCCTGGACATGCAGGGTGGGTCATCTTAAGTCCTGTGGGGGCCAACCACAGGGCAGAGGCAGTCAGCAGGAAGGACCTGGAGGGGGAGCCTGGATTCTTGGGTGGGGTGGCTGAAGGTGGCGCATAGGTGACCCTCTGCAGGTCGGGGAGCTTCTGAAGAGGACCTCCAAGATGGGGACCTGTGCCGAACTCGGGAAACACCCCATGAAGGAGCTCTCACCGTCTGCCTGGCCCAGAGACCCTGACAACAGCCAGCCCGTGGGGGTAGGCGGTCAGCAGAGAAAGGGACAAATGCCTACCCCATCCGAGTCCCTAAGTACACTCCTGAACTGGGGTAGGAGGGGGACGGTCTGCATTGAAGAAAGACAGCAGTGTGTGGCCTAGCTCCCCGACGGAACCTTTATGTCTCCGTGGACAGTGGCCGTTGTCACATAAAATGACCGGCGTGACCAGAAGAGGCTTTGGGTTGGCTCAGCGCCCCTTCACAGAGGGGCACTCACTCCTCCCTGGAAGAATTCAGACGGATGGCTCTTGGTCGGCCCAGTTGACTCAGATTCCGGGCACGTGGCACAGTGGAATTGCTCCATAGGGTTTGTGCAGCTGCCGTCCTCGTGGAGAAGGGCCGTGGGGGGAGGCGTGGGCAAGCGCTCCGTGGGAACCCAAGAGGTGGCTGTCTACCTCGAGACGGATCACAGAGGAACACCCAGGAGGGCGGCTGGACTCTGTCCCGCAGGGTGATTGTGAGCTGGAATCCCCCCCGACAGTCCAGGGGTCTGGGGGGTCTCAAGGAAAACATTGTAAGGAGGTGGCTTCCGAGGTCGCCCTGTGTTGGTTTGAACTGCCCACCTCTCCATTAACTAAACAACTAGACAAAACAGAAAAAGACTCACTGCCGTTGAGTCGATTCAGCCTGCTAGTGACCCTCTGGGACAGAGCAGAACTGCCCCTGTGGGTCTCCGAGACAGTAACTGCTTCCCGGAGTAGAAATCCTCCTCTTTCTCTCGAGGATCTGCTAGTGGTTTCAAACTGCTGACCTTGTGTTTAGCAGTCCAACCAGAAGCCAGTGCCACCCGGGCATTGCCCGCAAACCGTTTGCGCCACCTAGGGGCAGCTGGAGTTGTGTTTCTCGACAACGTTGGCATTCCGTACCCAATCCAAGCTCACTCCCAGCAAGTTTGGGCCTTGAATTCCCTCCCACCACCCTTCCCATCTCCGCTGCCAAGTCCTGCCCTCTGCAGAGGCGCCTTAAGGAAATTCCTCTCAGCTCTTGCCCAGAACCGAAAAATGTTTACTACACGTTCCTTCCTATCAGTCCGAAATGACAGAACAACAACAGAGGCAAGGGGACGCCTTGTCCCCATGCAGAACGCCCCGCCCTTCACACCAGTCACCGGGGGTTGGCCTGACTTGACCCCAGGAAGGGGAAGCTGGGGTGGAGGGTAGGGGTGAGGGCTCCTGGGAGGAGACTGCTCTGCCTGGGAACAAAAGCTATTTTCCGAAAGCTTTGTGTAAAGTCTGCTAGCTGAAGGCGGAGCCTGGACAAGGACCGGAAAGGAGAGAGAGCTTCTACAGAGCAGAAAAACCAACCAGCCACCCCCCCACCCCCACCCCCAGGACCCCCAGCTGTCCTGGGGGAGCAGCGGCCCTTGGAATGTTTTATCTGTCACTGGGAAGAAGACATGGCTGTCTCGGAGGCTCCCTCCTTTCTTAGGAGCCGGGTGATGTAAGGAGGGGCAGCCCCTCCCCGGGGACCCTCTGGGAGCAGGCCGGAGCTAGGCTCTGTGGAGGATCGGAGGGCCCAGAGCATGGGACTGCTGATAAGCTACTCCCTTTCCCCCCACCCCCAGTCTATGTGAGCCCTGGTGGGGGCCCAGCCGAGCAGAGCAGAGGGGAGGGCTGGGATATGCAGGGGTGGGGTGGGGGGGCTGGAAAGCACCCGATGGTCCCAGGAACATTCCACAGTTGGATTCCCAGAAAGTGCCCAGCCTGGCCAGTACTGGGGCTCCAGGGGAGTACCAAGAGAAACCACACGTGGGGCTGCCAAGTCCACCGGCTGGCTCTTGGCGACTCCAGAATGTGGGAGTAGAATGTGCCTGCGGCCTCGGCAGCGGCTGGTTTGTTGGATTGCTGGGTCTTTCTTCCCAGGAGCTGCTTGTGCTGCCTGCTTTTTGGTGAGCGGCTGGGTGCAAACGCTCTGCCCCACCCAGGCCCTGCTCCCGCTGTAGGGTGAGTCCGACTGAGAGCGGCCCTACACACAGCAGAACTGTTCTGGGTGCCCAGGGCTGCCATGCTCATGAAGAAGGCGCCCTGGTGGTGTCGTGGGTTGGGTGTTGCCTCTCGCTGGGTCACATGAAGCCAAACACCACGGTGGAGGGAGAATGTGATGGTCTGAGTGGCCAGGCTCTAGACACACAGCCACGTCTGGTCCAGGAGTCCCTTCAACTCTACCTGCAGGACACAGATGATGGGACAGTGGAAGTAGCTTCCCAAGAGGGGAACTGGGCTGTCACTACCAGAGACAGGTGAGAGCACTAGAAGCTGTCACCATCGGGAATATGAAAAAGAAACTCATTCTTAACTCGAGCGAGGTGAGCGGTAGGGGTGTAAGGAGGACTTGCCTGTACAAAGCATGTGCCACGATGATCCACATCAACGTCCACCTGGCAAGGCAGAAGCACTCGGTGTCCCGAGGACAAACTAGCAACCACGAGTTTCCATCCAATGGGTCCCCCAAATGGAGACTGTCCCAATTTCACCAAAATCTCTTCTTCCATTCTAACATTGTTTTTTTGTAGTTGGGCCCAAAGCTGCCTGGCTGGGCAAAAACCAAAGCTCCGGGAGTTGATGGACTACCGGTTGAAATGCTGCAGCCAGTCAGGACAGCACCCGGAGCTCTCTCCTGCCTATGCCAAGGAATCTAGAAGACAGCTTCTTGGCCAATTGATTGGAATGGATCCATCTTTGTGCCTCTTTCCTGCTCAAAACAAGGGTGACCCAGAAGAATGCAGAAATAATGAGTCGGATAGGAGCTGGAGGCACAGGGAATCCAGGACGGATGATCCCTTCAGGACCAGGGGTGTGAGGGATGATACTGGGAGGGCAGAGGGAGAGTGGGTTGGAAAGGGGGAACCGATTACAAGGATCTACATGTGACCTCCTCCCTGGGGGATGGAGAAGAGAAAAGGGGGTGAAGGGAGATGTCGGACAGGGCAAGATATGACAAAATAATAATTTATAAATTATCAAGGGCTCATGAGGGAGGGGGGAACGGGGAGGGAGGGGAAAAAAGAGGACTTGATACAAAGGCCTTAAGTGGAGACAAATGCTTTGAGAATGATGAGGGCAAAGAATGTACAGATGTGCTTTATACAATTGATGTATGTATGGATTGTGATAAGAGTTGTATAAGTCCCTAATTAAATTTTTTTAAAAAAAGAAATAATGGGTCGATAACATGAATATTACAGTAAAGTTAACATGCAAGTAAAATTTTGCCGAGGATAATTTACAAATAGTGGCAATAGTACACCAACAGGAACCTGCCAGAGATTCAAGCTGGATTCAGCAGAGAACACACAGCAAGGGTAAATTACTGCTGACGTCAGATAGATCTTGGCTGAACACAGAGACTATCAGAAAGATATTTACTTGTGTTTTATTAACCATGAAAAGGTATTTGTCTATGTAGATAATAAGAAACTGTACGGGGGGGAAAAGAAAACATCCTAAAATTGATTGTGGTGGAGATCGAACAACTCTTCTTGAGATGGTCAAACTAGTGAGTTGTATGATATGTGGATGAAGAGCCAATACAATTATTTAAAACAAAACTACTACATTGGCAAGAATGGGAATTCCGGAACACGAATGTGCTCATGAGGAACCTGGCCATCCACCAAGAGGCAGTCAAGGGGCGGCTTCTTGATTCAAATGAGGGGACAAGTGCATCGGGGTCGTATCCTTTCACCAGGTTCATCTGATTGTTCGCCGAGCAAAGACTCAGCCACGCTGGAGCTGATAAAGAATGCCGGATCGGGACAGAGGAAGACCAAGGACCTTTGAGAGGCGGAAGATGTGCCCTTGCTTGTCGCTGAAAGGAAAGAGGACCTGGAGGACTTCGGAATGAAGATCAAGGTCTAACAGCAGTCTCCAGTGTGGATCACAACGGCAAGGTCACACAAACAAACAAAGCAAAACCCTTCACAAACTGGAACAATAGAACATTATGATGAACAAAGAAAAGATTGAAGTTGTCAATGTCCACATTCAACACTCATGGAAACAGCAGTCAACAAAAAAAAAAAAATCAAAGGATGTATTGCGTCAGACACATCTGCTGCAAAAGACTGCTGAAAGCTTCCAACAGCCGGGATGTCGCTTTGTGGACTAAGGGTCGCTGACCCCGGCCGGGGTGTTTTCAGTCACCTTCCACGCACAGGAAAGCTGGACCCCGACTTAGGAGGCCGCGAAGGCTGCAGGGCTTGCACCCAGGAGTTAGGCAAGAAGATTGAGTGTCCCATGAGCTTCGAGAAGAATGAACCGTTCAGCGTTGGAGGACGCACCAACCAAATCCTCTTTGGAGCCAACAGGAGGGAGAGACGTCGGCTTGCGAACTTTGAGCCTGTTGTTCAGGAGGAACTCGCACCTGGGAAAGTAGAGGTTCAGCAAACAGAGCGGGATGCTCAGGAAGATGGGGCTCCAACAGGCTCTAACATCGCAGGGTCGGCAAGGATGGCACAGGGCCAGGCAGTGTTCCATTCGGTCGGTTCAAGGTGACTCAAGGACAGTTTGCAACCACAGCACCGATGTCTTTGAAATCCACGGTGACACCGGCCAGGCAAAGGGGGTCACTGGCCACACTTAAGGCGTTCTGGCCTCTAGGAACAACTTTTCTCCTGGAGTTCTTGTCTATGTTAGTAACTCCATTCACTTTCCTTTGTCCCATCGCTTGCTTGATGTTTATTCCGCCTTTTTGTTTTCTTCCCGCAAATGCTTCTTGTGTGGAAACTATGTGTTCTGTCCTTTGAATAAAGAGCCTGGAACCGAGGCTTACTCCCTGTTTGTGTTTGGGCTCCTTCGCCCCACTTTTGCCTCCAGCGGTCGCCATGAGTTGGCACTGACTCAGTGGCAGTGAGTCAGCCTCGATGAAAGGTGTGTGATTGTCCAGATGGTTTGAGCCCAGAGGACTGTCTGGAGAGCTCTGCCTGAAGGACTATGAAGATAGTGAAGGAAGTTGCTTTTCCATCATAAACGCTACTTTTCTTATTGGATACACATCTTGTGTCTAACTTGTGACATGAGTAATGGGAAGAACCTGAGAAAGTACCTGACTCTGCCAGACCTGCATGCCAGGCGGGAAAGCCTGTGTCCCCTATGTTCTCTGAGCACCACGGGCCACCCCCAAGACAGCCTGCCTGCCTTGCAGCCAGTGTCCCCTTCTGATGCACTGTCCTTTCCCTCTCAACTGGAGGTAGTGAATTAGCTCTGCTGCTCCAGGTCACAACCCCTTATGAGACGTAACAGTCCTACGTGTTTCTGGTCCCAGGTACCCTTGTTGGCCAAAGCTAATGTTGGAAGACACATTGTTAGGTAACAGTGGTCATAGAATACCGTGGTTTGGGGACTTGGAATCTAAAAACCCGTTTCTATAGTTTCTGTCACCATTCGAAAGAATCGTGGTGTAAAATCAGCTTGTGTGGGTCTCTGCTTTTCAGGCCACTCCCTGAATTACTGAAGACCCCTGCCTTCCAGGCTACAGAGCGCAGGGCCCTCTGCCTGTGGTCGCCTCTGCTGACCCGAGTCTTCCAGTTGTGCCATGCAGGCTGTGGGTTGGCAGGCACAGTTAGGAAGTCCTTGCCAGCCCCATGTTGCCTTGTCCCGGGTGCACCTGGTGCAGGAGGTTGTGGGGGAGGCATGAGGGAGGGAAATTTGATCTGGGGAACTTGCTGGGCGGGTGTCAGGGATGAAGATGGGAGCATGAGGAAGGTCTTCAATGTGGAGGCGGCTGTGGCCCCATAAGCCAGGCCCCAAGGAGGAGCAGCAGATGGGCCCCGAGGCTCTGAAAGGGAAGCAGCAGATAATGGCACGTGATCTTGGGTCAACAGAGCCTTTATGCCAAAATCAATCTAAGCCCAATCCTTTAAAACCAGGTCGATATGGCGCGCTCCAAAGCCCCCAACCTGGATGCAGGACCCTGGCCAAATGTTTGGGAGGCAGTGGACAACGCCTGCTTAGCGTGGCCTTTACTGCAGTGATCTGATCGTTCCTGGAAGTCAGTCACATCAGAGAACAGTCTTTAAAGCCAAAGTCATGTGCATCCAGTGGCCCTTTCAAGTATGCAACATATATGGCATTTGTTTTTCAATCATAATAAGGTTTTGTGCCCATGGTGAGTGGCCTCCAGCCCTGGGCAGGGGCTCCAGCTGCCAGGGAGGTGCCGGTGCTTGTCCCTGCAGGTGACTCTGAGGTGAGAGGTGTTCAGAAGAGTTGGACTCCGACTGCAGAAGGGGCCTGGCTGCCCAGTGTCTGGGAGCGCGGGCGCACACACGTCCGTGAGCCTCAGCCAATCCTGTTCAAGGCCGGCCCTCCCTACACTGGATTCCAGACCCCCACGTCCAGTGCCTGAATGCAAGGTCGCAATGTCATTATCAGCACAACTTCTGCCATTCGTGTCAGAGACACAAGGTGGCATGATGTGTGGGCACAGAGTCACCTCCAGGAAAGAAGCCCATCAGCATAGAGACACACAGGTGTGACTCAGCCCCTCCAATGCCTTCCGGCTTGCCCTTAGAGGACAAGAACACTTTGCAGCTAGCAAACACTCTCATCTCCATGACTTCATCCTGCTTCTAAAAGGAGGGCAGACACTAGCCAAGTTCTAGGCAAGGGAACTAGCAGCTTGCAGAGGTTAAGAGACTCTCAAGGGCCTCGGGCTGGTAAGCGACAGAACTTGGATTCAGCTGAAGTCTTTCAGGCCACCCCCCAAGCTCCATCTACCAGACCACAAAGTCTGCTTTTAGGACAATCCAATTTTCAACGCTGCCTTTTGCCTGATCTGGATCGAAATGTTTCATATTGTTGTAGAGATGATGTTTCTCAGAGTTTACAGAGAAAATTCTTACAAAGAGCCCAGTTCGACAAAAACATTTATATTTGGGACCCAGAACTTTGCTAATTTCTCCCAGGGTAGCATTCTCACAGAAGTCCCCAAAAGGGGAACTTTCAATGCACTGTGTAGACTTTCCATATATTTATAGACTTTCCAAGCATAGTATAGACTTTCCATGTATTGTATGGACGACTTTCCATGTATTATACAGACTTTCCATGTATTGTACAGACTTTCCATGTATAGTATAGACTTTCCATGTGTTATACAGACGGCTTTCCATGCATTGTACAGACTTTCCATGTATTGTACGGACTTTCCATGTATTGTACGGACTTTCCATGTGTTGCATATCTTACAAAAACAAGAGGTACCTCCAAATGTGTTGTGGGTAGACCTGAGAATTAGTAGCTATTTTCATATATTGAGACTCTTTGCTGTTTGACTTATTTTGCTTTGTGGAGGTTGCTTGTTGGGTAAAGGATACGAGTCATGGCCTGGCAGCTGGATACTGATCTAAAGGAGGAAAACGTGGTCAAAGGAACTTCAGATTCTTCTTGGAAATGAGGCTCACTGAACACGCTGAGATGATAGGAGCGGATGCACTGCAGCTACTGCCCACAAACAACTGGTAAACCTTGAGTAGGAACTACCCCGTGAAATCATCTTTAAACAGCTGTCTAGCTCAATAAAGAATGTCTTCTTGGAGCGTTGCGTTTTTCCCAAGAATGCAATCTATGAGAGCAAAATGACAACCGTAACTCTAAGGCACAGCGAGCCCTCTAAGGGACGGCATCTACATTAACAATGGGGAAACCATCGGGGAAGAGACATCGTACAGTACAAAGCCTTTGCGATGAATAGCACCTGTAACAACTGTTGGTTGGGTGTATGTTTTGCTGTCTATATTTTCACCCCACCCCCAAAAAGAAAGAAGGCCATGGGAGGAATAGATGAGCTGTCAACCCTATCCTGATCGGAGCGGGAGTGGCGAGGCCACGAAATGGACAGAGCCATAATCACTGTTTTAGGCCAGGTTGACTAGAGAAACAAATTCAGTGACATGCATACATGTATAAGAGAAAGATTTATATTAAAAAGTAATTACTTATCAAGCAAACATCCCAGCCCAGTCCAGATCAAGTCCATAAGTCCGATACTAGTCCACATGTCTCTCTTCCCACTCAGTCAGCCCCATGCAATGAGGCAGAATGCAGCAATATCACAGGCCAGTGGGTAAAGCATCTGTGGATCCAATGGTGGCGGCTGCATCACAGGGCTCACAGCAACCAGGGTGTGTTCGTCTGGTACTTTAGAGAAAGCCACAGAAACTCATGTATAAGAGACAGTTTTATATAAAGGGTAAGTGCACATCAAGAATACATCCCTACCCAGTGCTGCCCAAGCCCACGAGTCCAACATTAACCCACACGTCCAACACCAATCCACAAGCTCCTCCTCCATCTCACAAAACAGATGCAATGATGCCGACTGCAGGAGGAAAGCTGAGTCAGTGAATGTGTAAGCATCTCAGCGCTGGCAGGGGTCTCCACACGGCTGCTCCAGCACCCAGGGCTGCATCAGGATAGGTCCATGTGGCTTCTCCTCAGGGATGTCTTGCAGGAAGAGAGCCTTGTCAGCTGAAGCAGGGAACTGGCCAAGGCAGCTGCACCCTGGTCTGACCATCACAAAGCAAGAGACCTGAGAACTAGAAAGGCGAGGCTCACTGAGCCATTTACCCCTTTGCCCTTCAACTAACCCCACATGTGTTTATCAGCCAGGTTGGCACAATAAACTAACTACCTCACAGGGTCCGCCAGCAGGAAGGTGAAGCAGAGAGAGAAGGGGAGGTTCCCAGGGCCCACCTTATGAGAAGGCCATGCTCCTAAGGAGTCACCACCAGGCTACAACCTGATTGGCAGGCTAAACTCCACCCCTATGGTTTTATATGTCTTCAAGTGGACATGAAATGATGTAAGGACCACAATTACGATGACTTGAGCAACGAAAGACACGCAAGTTTTGCTTCGAGATACAAGTAACAAAGGACAACAAATCAGTGCTGTCACCCCCACCCCCTTGTCGAGCCCACACTCTGCTGTGGCCCCAGCAGGCCCGGAACAGCAGGGACTTCTGCAGAAGATAATGCCGACAGAGGATGCAGTCGCTGACAAGGAGCTCCTTGAAGCCGCGTGAAGAGTAAGTAGACCACTAGTGCAAGGCTGCGGTGGAAGAACACGGTGGGCTTGCTCCCAGGCCCACGTGAGGTACTTCAGACACTCCCAGAAACAACTGGGAAGAGTTGGCAGAGGGCGAGGATGAGGGGAAAGGTCTACAGCCCCTCAGTGGGGGCTCACAGCGAATGATCTTTAGGCCCAGGAGTCACGATGTCCCCCTTGGCGTCGGTAGGCCGTGGCAGCCCGGTGGCGTGGCAGGTTGTTGGGAAACCACGTGTTATCCCTCTTTTCTGAATGTCATTCAACGCAATGTCAGAAAGACTGTCTTCCCCTGAAGACTTCCATTGTTCACACTTTCCGAATGCGGTTATCTGGGAAAGGGCCCCCACTAGCTGTTGGTCATGCCCCACTTTCAGGGGAGGGCTCCGGTCAGAGGGAACCCTCCAAAACCCTTCCTAAGATGGCAGCTGGAAAAGCTCAGCTGCAAGGCTCCGGGTGAGAGGAAGAGAATATTTTCTACATGAGAGCAAGACCTGGGATAGACTCGCCACCAACATCTGCACGACCAGTTCCTGGAGCCGGGCATCCTGCTTGGTGAAGCAGAGGGTCTGTAACAAGGGAAAGACCCTCAGTGGGATGGACAGACCCAATGACAGCAGCAATTGGCTCAGCCACAAGAGCCACTGTAAGGCGGGCGCAGGACTGTATAGTGCTCTGTTCTCTCATCCATCCGGTCACGATGAGCTGGCACCAACTTGAGTGCTTCTAGCTATGATGATCAGAGGGGTCAGGTCACTGAGCAAAGCTTTTCGCCAAAGTTGGCCTGAAGTTGGGACAAAGGAGATCTGGCGTGAGCTGCAGCACAAAGGACTTAGATAGAGCAAGAGGGGATTTCCCAGCATCAAAGGGAACCAGATTCTTGGACCTGGGTGCATTTTAAAGCAGTGACTAGAGAGGGCTCCCCTGTCTACCATGCTGTGAGATCTAGCTTATTCTACCCTTTACCTGAGTTGAGTTTCTATCTGTGTTCTCACATCTTTATTAGAGAACTTAAAAACCATCTCAGTGAACTTGTCAGGTACTCTTATTCTTTATGAGACTCAAATCCTTCGGAAAGGTCCCCCTGGGCACTGTGAGCTAGGCGTTGGCCTGCTCCCACCGGCAGTTCAAGCCCACCAGTTACTCCTCAGGAGAAAGATGAGGCAACCAGTCTGTTCCTGTAAAGAATTAGTCTCAGAAACCCTTTATAGCAGCGGTTCTCAACCTGTGGGTCTCAAGCCCCTTGGGGGTCGAATGACCCTTTCACAGGGGTCGCCCAATTCATAACAGTGACGTAGCAATAAAATAATGTTATGGCTGGGGGTCACCACGACATGAGGAACTACCTGAAAGGGTCACAGCATTAGGAAGGTTGAGAGCCGCTGCTCTGTGGGGCCATCATGAGTTGGGATGGACTTGATGGCATTGAGTTTTTAAATCCTTAAGGAGGTCCTGTGTACACAGTCAATACTGGGCAATTTGTTCTAAGTGAAAAGTTACCTGAGATATTAATATGTTTGTGCTCATGAGAACAATGTATTCTAGCACGATTTGAGCTTCATTTGTGGAATGGGGCCGTGAAGCGCTATGTAGAATTCTGGGGAGATGCAATGAAGAAGTAGGTTAACGAGTGTTCCCTACTTTCATATCTAGGTTCTAATCTCCATTGCAATGGCTCCTGTGATAGCCAGGTTGATTGCACCGGCCTGCCCAATAGGAACATGTGGGATTAACTAGTCACGGTTTGATTGGAGGGCAAGGAGATACATGACTCTTCAAGCCTCCCCCCACCCTCAACCCCCTTGTTCTCTGGTGATCAGAGCGTGCTGCTGCTTTACTGGTTCTCTGCCACAACCTGTGAGCTACACTACCTGTGACCCAAGCTAACCCGTGGATTGTGTCACTAGAGCTTGAGGCTCCTCTGAGACCTGCTTCGCCATGCTGCTGGTACGCACATCACTTGAGCTTGAGGCTGGGGGATCCCGTCGCCTTGCATTGCTTGCATTCATTTGATATCCCTTCTGGGCCTGCTTCCCCAAGCTCCTGAGCTATTGACTGTTGCTGACCCACCCTGCTGTTTGCTGCCTGTGGGCAGACTCTGCCTGCCTTGCCCAAGGGAGGACACCGCTGTCTGCTTCCTTGACCTTGTACCCGACAGCCCACGTGAGTTAAAGGACTACCAGTATATTGACTGTTCCATGGAAGTGCGTTGGACTGAGCCCTCTGTACTGCTGTGTGTGGGGACTAATTAGCTGTTATATTCCTTCTTGCTACAGAAATCTATCTATCTATCTATCTATCTATCCATCCATCCATCCATCCACCCATCCATCCATCCATCCATCTAGCTAGCTTCATAAGTGTCCTGGTTTTATTTCTCTAGAGAACCCTTCCTAACACAGCTACCCAGAACTTACAGACAATAAGCATGATTAAAGGGTCTGTTAAGGAAGTTAACAGGTTGTAATGCAAGTGAGAAGTGTTCAGGATGGAGTTGTTCATCAGGATATCTTACAAAGTTCTTTCAGGGCTGCTAATAGATGCACACACAAAGGGCATACCATGCTTCCATAAGCCCCAACTCGAAGCCATTCAGCTCGTGCTCTGGGGTCAGCAAACCCAGCTCCCTGAATTAAGAGGCCAGAGGCGCCCCACTTTGCAAGCCAGCCTCAGCTTTACTTCCTCATAGGCTGAGAAGTCAACCACTTTGGTTCATGCTCTGGCTCCTGGTTCTGCTCCTCCTCCTCCTCCTCCTCTTCCAACGTCACAGCTATGGCGTCCAGAGGATGAGTCCACTCCTGGCTCTTACTGGTAATAAGATTCCCCTCCACTCTTGCTTCCCAAAGGGCTTGTTTTATGGACACAGCTACTCACAGATGCATCTTATCCGTATCCTCTACCACCTTCTTACCAGACCCAGGTAGAGCAGGGAAAGGTCATTTGGTGACAGTTGGAGACTCTGGCCAGGAGAGCCACACTAAATGATTCGCTGCCCCGCTGGAAGCATGCAGAAAATATCCACATAGTGTTGGGTCTGCTACCACCTCATTCTCCCCTCCCTTTGCCTGGCTCTGGAGGCAAAAGTCAGGTCACTCCATGTGAAGACAAGAGATTCGACTGATTCCAGGAGGGTGGATGGACTGCATGTCAGAGCAATGAGCAGGAAGCATGTCCTACACAGGCCCTGGGAAGCGGAGGCAGAGAAACTGACATATGCTAACAAGAACTGGTGACAGACGACCCTGAAGCCAGATGAACTAGATGTTGCCCAGCCACCACTGCCAACTTCTCCACAAGAGATCATGTTAAAAGATCCTGGGTAGAGTGGGAGAAAAACATGAAACAAAACTCAAACCTGTAAAAGTAATCAGGCTTAGTGGTGGTATGGAGACTGGTAGAATGCTTCAGACTATCGTCTGGAACTGAACTCTCCCCCTGCCGTGTTGGAATCACCAACCATCTAAGAGCCAATGGACCACCTTCACCCAAGGACCAAGCCCAGAGGGTTAGGAAGAGGAGGCGGAATGGAAAGAGGAGACCCAGGGAGGAAGGGAGAAATACGGTGGTACCGTCAGGGGATTGCAATGGATGTGTCGGAACCAAATGTATACGGATTGTTGGATATAAAATGATGACCTGCTCTGTAAACCTTAACCTAACTCACAATAAAAAGTTAAAAACAAAACAAACGCGAAAGGCCGGCCCTGTGGAGAAGAAAATTGGTGCCCTGGCCGCCTCACCAGGCATCCGAGTCCCGTTTGCACGGGAGAGTTGCAATACCACCTGCTCAGTACAGAACGACCCGGTACTCAAGCTAAGCTAGGCATTCTTGTGCTTACTGACTAATCCATAGTGAAGAGTTTCCCTTTTTCTTTAACCACATCTAAGATTCTGTCTCTGGAGCCCTGGTGGGCTAGTGGTTACACGTTGGGCTGTGATCTGCATGGCCGGCAGTTCAAAACCACCAGCAGCTTCGAGGGAAAAAGACTGGACTTTCTCCTTTTCAGTCTCGGAAGCCCACAGGGGATCACTGAGTTGGCATTGGCAAGGAGTGTGGTTTGGGAAAGATTCTGTCTTTAGGTACGGCTGGCATCTGTCTTTCTACCAACCCCACAACATCGACAGAATCAAAGTTTCTTCTCAAATCTACAATTCTTGACGGGGAGTTTCTAGTAAGCATGGTAAGCATCGACTCCCTCATGCTTACTGATGAATCTATAATGAAAAGTTGTACATTGGAGCACAAATAAGCATGTGGCTTACCTTGCTTGCCAGGTAATCTGCCCCTGGATGTACTCTCAAGGAGCACAGTGCTTTCTGGGTAAAAGCTGGCTCACCTGGTGCCCCGGCAACTTACTGAGGAAGAAAGAGACACCAAACCGGGCAGATCAACTCCTGGAAAACGGGCTAGTCGAATCCCAGGTCCTGCCCAGTGGGGAAGAGGCAGGCTCGAGCCTGAAAAGATTCCCTCATGCAAGATCTAGAATGTTCCAAAGGCCTCCTGGACCAGGAGCGCAGCGTGGGCCTGGGGTCAAGGAGACAAAAGCACAGGGCTTCTTTCAAATGGCGAGGCTGTGCATGCCCTTGGCAGCGATTACCCAGAGGGACCTCCACAGACACAGGCCGGCACATCCGCTCTGACAGCAGCGGCAGCGGCACACACCACCCGGCGACGCCCTGTAGAAGCCGCTAATTACTTCGATCCCAATAGGCGCTGGGTCTTAAAAGCAAGGGTCGTGGCTTTTTGCACTGACGGCAGCTGGAAACCGTAAAGGCAGAGCGGGGGGAAATAAAAGTGGAAAACCCTTTGACCGAGCACAAAAGAAGTCTCCCAACTAGAAATGCCTTTGTCTCGCACGCAAGTGCGTCACAGCTCCCTGCTTCACAGTCAAATACAAGGATGTCACGCACATGAGCTATACATCTCAGTCCCTACACTCCAGGGGAAGTCCCTGAGACCGGCGGTCCTACTTGCTCACCCTGGAATTCTGTCCAGGGTCTAGCACCGGGCCTGGTACGGAGTGAGTTGGACTTAATTGGAGCAATTGCTGTATTAGCGATTTGATCGGGTAATTGGTACTCTTTACAATAATGAGCCACTACAAAATAAATACCGGGAAACACAATAGAAAAGGCCGGTTTTAAGTGCCTCAAAAATCAGGAAAACATGCCTCCCCCTGCCCCCCTCCCCCAAATCCCAGAGAAATACACAAACACAGTAAGCTTGAAAGTGGAGCCACCCACTCTACATTCCACAACACAGACTGGTTGATTGGACGGTGGTGTTGCTAGGCAACCACTTGGCAATTCCCCAAGTGACAGAGATGAGCCTGTCATGTGCTTTCCTGGCTCAGCCTGACACCAGCAGACAGACAACGGGTAAAGGACACCCAAGGAATCCCTGCACCTGGATGACACAAGCACTCCTGAAATGTGATGGCGTTGAAGAAAAGCCCCCTGTCCTGTCGGAAAGCGCTGCGTGGCGGAGGCATGAAACTGACAGCACAAGACAAGGCGCTGTGCATTTTCTTGGCTCTTCCCTGTGGGCAAATCCTGTGGGCTGCCCCATTAGCTCTGTCCACAAAGCAGAAGACCAAAAGCAGTGTCGGTTTGCATGTGGATGGCTGTCGGTTAAGGGGCAGGGTGTCTGTGACTGCTGAGAGGAGACTTTCCCAGACAAAAGCAGCCTTTTTAAGCCTTAAAGGGGACACTCAGCGCCTTAAAGGGGACACTCAGTGCCTCAAAGAAACCCAAGTTCCGGGCGCATAAAGCACAGTTTTCTCTGCACTGCGAGGACATGCTCTCAGTCAGTCATTTCATGGCACATGATTTCCGAGGCATGTGAGGGACCTGAGCGGCCAGGAAACTCCGCTCCACTGCAGAGGTTGACACCCTCTTCTTTGATACAAGTGGGGAACCCAGAGAAAGCATGGGGAAATGCATCCGGGGTGTTAGAAAGTGAAAATGAAATGTCAACCCCACTCCAGATTTGCAGAGCTAAGAGGACTCAGGCATTTTGTGCCAAGTTTCCAAGTTACACCCTCCTCTAGATTAAAACCTAAATAAAAGAGCAAGTGCCCCCCTCCCCCAACCTGACTCTTATACACACTCTATTTATGTGTTCTTTAGGGACTGACTGCTTGCTTTTCAGTCTCTCATTGGAGATTCGCTTTTGAGACCCCCGCCTCTGGGGTCAAGGTGACCAGTCTAAGAGATTGCAGGTTTTCAATCAAGATAAAACCAACCAGGTCATTTTGAGCTACAAGTGTGCAAGGCAGTGACCCCAACATCTGGTGTGTGTTTACCAACTGGAGTGACACTGACTTCAACAAGCCCAGCTGGCCGGGGAAGAAGTCCCCCCGAAAGTACCAACTCTGTGTAGTTCTCACTGGGAAGAGGAGAGCCGGTGGGTGAAGCTCTGGGCATTTCTCTGTAGCATTAAGCCATAATATGTCTTCTCTACTGACTACCAGCCAAGCTTTATAAGATTCTTCACGGAATTCTTCGGAGAGTCAGCCAGGAGCCAAATCGAATGTGAGGGGGAGGATGCCAGGACATTCCTGAGAACAGAAGAGACCTCTTTTGTGTGGAAAGCATGAAGAGGGTAATGCTTTCCAGTGACTCAGAGGGGCCTGAGGGACAACAGACAGACGCTGCAGAATTTCTTTGCCAGGATTCCAAGGTGGACCAAATCTGTAGCAGTTGGCATCTACCCTCAGTTCCCTTCCCCACCACCCCTGGTTGGCTCATAGGCTAGCCTTGGCGTCTTATCCTGCCTTTCAGGTTTCCCACCCACAGATGGTCTCCTGCCGCAGGCCTAGAAGTAGGAGAGCACGGTCAGGGAACTAGCCCTGGAGGCACAGTGGGTTATGCCTGGGGCTGCTACCTACCAGGTTAGCAGCTCAACACCACCAGCTGCTCCAAGGGAGGCGAGGATTTCTACTCCCCTAAGGGTTTTCAGTCCTGGAAAGCCACGGGGGTGGTTGTACTCTGTGTGTGGATGGCACTGAGTGGCCCTTGCATCAGGGGCCATGGAAAGACGTGTGTGTGTGTGTGTGTGTGTGTGTGTGATGTTCTTCCCTGGCCATCAGTGACGCACTGCACAGTCCATTTGAGTTCCTTCATTTTCAGGTTGGTTGAATGGCTATTTTGTAGAATTTGCTTCCTGGGAGGAAAACATTCCTACTGGCCCTGCCTTTTAGGAGCTTAGACTCCCCTGAGGGAGCCAGATCCTGACTGTGGGGAAGTGAAATGACTTAAAATGGCTCTTCTAGGCCTGCCTTTGTAACTCCCACCAAATGACTGGGCGGGGCCATGCAAATCAGGTGTGTGAGACACCCATGGAGGGGAATGTTCCACGGACTGTGCCGGGTCTGTATAAGAGGGAGCTATCTCAGAGCTGAGAGGTGAATCCCACAACCATCAAGAAAGAAGGGCCAGTGGCAGAGCACATGCCAGGCCCCGGCAGAGGCAGCAGAGACACCAGAGGCCACGGCATGTAGGCCCTGAGACAGAGCAGACGGGCAGTGCTGAGTCTGCGGGGCTCAGACTGGGGAGTGGGCTCCCTGGCCGGAGGAGGCAGAGGTCAAAGGTATATGTGGCTGCAAGGCTGAGGGTCAGGAAGAAACACGCCTCGCTGCATGGCTGAGAAGAGGTACTTAAAACAAAAGAGCCTTATCTTTCTCATTGTTTAACTTGTGAGCATCCCTTATTAAAAACCCCATAATTATGAGTATTGTTTGACTTCTGTGTGGTCACTGCAGTAAATGATCGACCCCCCAGCACAGAAGTGCCACACAAGAGTCGAGTGCCTTGGGAGGGAAGAAGGTGGACGGTGGAGGCACGTGTGGCAATTACAGCGTAATCTACTGTCAACGTGAGGAAGGGGTGGAGTCCAGCCTGTCAGTCAAGTCTCAGCTTGATGACCTCATAGGGAGGCACCATGGAGATAAATGGCTCACTGGAGGCCAGACACTCTCTGCTACATGTTCCTGTTGATAAGCCACATGGAGCTACGCTGAGGGAGCCCAGCCCTGGAGCTGGAGGAGCCACGTGGAGACCCACGGCAGCGCAGAGATGCTTCCACCGCCACTGGATCCACAACACTTTCCACCCACTGGCCTGTAATCTTCCTGCATGCGGCGTCATTGCATGTGTTGTGAGAGTTTGAAGAGGAATTTATAGACTGGTATTGGACATATGGGCTTATATTGGACTTATGGACTTGATCTGGCCTGGGCTGGGATGTTTTCTTAATATACAATTACTATTTTGATATCAAGTTCTCTCTTACACACGAGTGTCTCTGGATTTGTTTCTTCAGTTAAGCTGGACTGACACAGCATACCCGACCTCTGCCTCGTGACAATCAGCCTCGGACGAATGTGGTTCTGGGTGTTCCTTCCCCGTGCGGGAGCCAGAAGAGGTGAGGCGCGGCCTCTACCCCACCCCTCAGCCCCTCCAAGAAATGACATCAATAACCTCTCTGTGTCGAGTTACATGCTCAACCTTGTGAACAGCTCATTTCTGTGCAGACGCTGCCCCAGACCTTGGGCTCTGTAGCCTCTTCCTAATACGGAAATGCCGCGTGCCACTAGAGAAGCACGGTTCCACCTACTTTTCTGCTTCGGTGGCATGGGGTTCCCTGCCTTTTGGCAATCTGATCCTGACGAACTTAGCTGAAACCTGGGGGGTGGGGTGGGGCCGAGGGCCGGGGGACTGTTGACAGAAGGAAGGGAAGCTTCTAAGGCTCGCTATGAAGTTGAGGGAAACCTGTCAGTCAAAAAAATCAAATGATCCCACAATGGGGGCCTGTATAGAGGGAGATTCCCAATTGAAATCAAGACTTCATAGCCAATGGGGAAGACGGCCCTTTCAAAATCTTTCCTCTGGGAAGATTCCCTCCTAGAGACTCTAACAGGTGAGCTGCTAAGAGCTTTGGGAAGATCTGTTTAAATCAGCACCCTCCTCACACCCCCTCCCCCCTGGAAAGGTGACATGGGGGCTGTTGTCTGACCCCTTCCATCTTCACAGGGGGAAGGACGCGGGTCACCAGCAACATCATCCCAGGGCTGGTTCCTGCAAGGCAGAGGCCACCCATGCCTCCCGCCCTCCATCTCGGTCCCCAGTTCTGGCACCAACCATCCCTCCCCTGGCACGCTCTCCTTCTTTGCTCAGTTCCGTAATGCGTTGCAATGGCCAGACAGAACTCACAGATATTACCCGTAATGATGTGGCTTATTAGGGGAGTACCTGGTTACAAGTCCAGATCAGAAACTCAGGATACAGATCTTCAATGGAGACAGCCTCCTCTCAGCCATACCCACAGGCATACCTCTCTATGGCCCTGGGCCTAGCTTGGTCCCAATCTGCTCAGACAAGTGTCCCAGAGCTCTCTGATTCCCTGAATTAAGTGCTGAGATACCCTGCTCCTCCTGCAAGCCTCCTGCCTGCAGCCATGCAAGGTGGGCAGCCACCACTTTGTCTCCTATTTCTCTCGAGTCTGCTGTTCCTGCTGCTGCTTTTCGCCACCTCAGAGGACATGCCTGGATCAAGGAGGCTCAGCATGGGGACCTGGGGTCCAGAGGACCGCTCCGGACTCTTCTTTGTCTCAGTGGTAGTGAGCTGCCCTGTAGCACTCATTTTAAGCCTAGTGGGATGACAAAACAAACCAATCTCCTCATTGGGTTTCTCTTCACTTTGTTTGCGAGGCCCCGTCCCACAAGGATAGCACGCATCTTATTTACATTATGAGCAAGCTATTTAATCCACTGGGTGGGCCACAAGCGTCTCACATTTGCATAATCTGAGCAAATCCTTTGGTGAGAGCTACAAAGATAGGTTTATGCTCTCACTGCCACTAAATTGATTCCAACTCATAGTGACCCTGTAGGACGGGGGAGAACTGCTCCGGTGGGGTTCTGAGATGAGTAGCAAGCCTCATTTTTCTGCCTTGGAACTACTGGGGTTTTGAACCGCTGACCTTGTGGTTAAGCAGTCCACTGCATAACCCACTACGCCACAAGGCTAGAAGAGCAGAAGAGCCATATCAAGTACCTCCCATGCTGTATTCTCACACAACAAACACCTCTGCCGTGCGCCAAGCTCAAGAGGAAATGGGGGCCTTTTCTGTGGAGTTTCCCTTTATAATGCCTAGCTTTCATGAATTCCTGGGACTCTTGTCCACACAAGGGCTGGTACCTGGGCCCTTCTGACTCCCCAGCACCCCCTTCCAAGCACAGCAGGAAAGGGTGTGGTGCCATGCATTGACACTGTAGCCCGGAGGCAGGATGGCGGAGTGGCTAAAGGCAAGGGCTCAGCAGTTGAGTGTGTCATCGCCCATCAGGCACACGGAACACTTTCCGTTAGGTGTCATTGTGTCCTAGCGACCCTCTGCACAACAGAACGAAACACTGCCTGGTCCGGCGCCATCCTCCCAATCGCTCCTGTGCCAGCCAATGTCAATCCATCTTTTTCCCTGTCCCTCCACTTTAATTCATCTAGCTATTGTTACTGTGAAAGATATTTATTTGCACACTAAGCAATGATACTTGGAGGGATGCGGGATGCAGAAGAAGATGAAGAGCCATCTGGGAGGGACTTCCACTGCCTGGCCACCGAGCCCATCCCTCTATATTAACACTCTGAGTACAACCTGATATTACTTCTCTAGGGCTCTTATGCCTCCTGATACTCCTCTAAGAAACAAGAACCAACTTGGCTGGAGGGCTCCTCGCCACCTGTTAAGGGAAAGGACCACACTCTGGCTTTTGGTGCCTGTGCTAGTCTGGGACCTGGAGATCCCCCAGCGGGTCCCCAGCCCATGCACAGGCTGGATGGAGCACCGCTCTTCTCTCTCTGGGCCCAGATTTTGGAGCATCTGCCCTGCTCCCTCCTCCCTGCAGATCCTCTGAAACAACGCTCTAAGGTGGCCAGGGCCAGCCTATGCGGATGCCAGTCTCAGACTACAGCAAAACTGCTTCAACTGTGGCCCGAGAGCCTCTATGCGTTGTGAAAAATCTGGCAACAGTTTCTGAACCCACAACCACACAGTAATGAATTCAAGGTCTTTCTGAGTGCTTGCCTGGGCTGCAAATTTCTCGGTGGGAGAAGTTTAAGCAGTCTTGGACTAGAAGACCATTTACAGACAACCAAACTGATCATCAGGCAAGAATTTTGAAAATGAGTGGTTCTGAATTGCTGGTGTCCAAGAACCGATGTCTGACCTTGGGGTGGAGTTCTCACCACAGCAGAATAATGTATAAATAAGAAGCACACAGTGAGTTTTCCATACAGTTGGAATTTTTCAGCTTAAAAACGTGCAACTCCTTCAGATGTACGTGTGGGGAGAGGATGTTGACATGCCCCGGCCTTCATAAAGTGATATGGTGGAGCAGTGAGTTTCTATAAATGGAATTTGAAACTCCATCTTTGCAATACTTCATCTGTATTTTTGATTATATTACTTAAAAATCATTTTATGGGGGGCTCTTACAGATATTTTAACAATCCGTAAACCAATTATATCAAGCAAGCTTGTACATATGTTGCCATCATCATTTTCAAAACATTATCTTTCTTCTTGAACCCTTTGATATCAGCTCCTCATTTTCCCTCCCACCCTCATGAACCCTTCATATATTACATAGTATTATTTTTTAATGTCTTACACTGTCCACTGTATGTTTTAATTATCGTAGATCATGTTAAAATAACGATCATTTTTATTTCATTTTCAGATGACTCTCAAATATTTAAAACGATAGGCTGTATTGTGTACTTTTTCTAGATGCTCAGAGAAAGTTTATGGCAAGGTTCACTCCCCATGGTATCGATGCAGGATTCAAAACCGAGGTGCCCCCAGCAGTCGGGCAGGAACACACTAATGAAGCTGGGTGGGCAGGTGTTCCTCTCCAGGCCGGAGAACCCACCAGCCAATTGCAAAACCGTTAAGTGTAACATTTAAGGGAGCAGGTCTCCCCCTGCTGGAAGAGGTGGTGACAAATGAGAGGCTGGCAGGACGTGAGGAAGGAACCAGGGCAGAAGGCAGGCCAAGTGATGCCGGCCCCTGGCAGGGACCTCAGCCCGAGCAAGGAGGTGAGAGTGCAGATGGAGGCAAGCACCTGGGAGTCACCAACAAATCCGGCAGGACAGGTTCAAGCTCACACTCCCCGGACCCTGTGGGCAGAGTAGAACTGCCCCTGTGGGTGTCTGAGACTGGCTATCTTCACGGGAGGAGAAAGCCCCTCCCCGTGCTCTGGGCACTGGTGGTTTCCCACGCCTCACCCTCTGCGCCACCAGGGCTCCTGGAGCAGGGCAGGAACTGTTTGTTTTTGTTGTTTTAAAGCTCATTTATTGGGGGCCTTTACAGCTCTTATAATGGTCCATTCATCAATTGTATCAAGCATATTTGTACATATGTTGCCATCATTTTCTAAATGTCTACTTTCTATTTGAGCCCTTGGTATGAGCTTCTCTTAGCCTCCCCCCTCCCACCCTCATGATCCCTTAATAAATGATAAAATTATTGTTTTCATATCTTACACCAACCGTTTTGTCTCTTTAATGACTTGGCTATTTTAAATAAATAAAATGAGCCCTGGTGGCGTAGTGGTTACAATTTGGGCTGTGATCCTACAGGTCTGCAGTTCAAAACCACCAGTTCTCCATGGGAGAAAGAAGGGACTTTCTACTCATGTAAACAAGTTATAGTCTCAGAGGCTCAGTTCTACCCGCTCCTATAGGGTCGCTGAGTCAGCATCGACTCGATGGCAGTGAGGTCTAAAAATATCCATTATCCATTTATTAGGACTTGTTTATTCTATGTATCATATGATAATTATGCAATCATCTATACTTAGATTGGCCTGACTGACTTAGCAAAGTGTCGTTGGAACAAAGTCATTGCCAGGTGTCCACGACCTAGGTAGAAGCAGGGATGCCTACGGTGTCTGTCCCCTTGGAGGACCAAGAGCAGGCGGCCTGCCAGCATGTGCTTGCGTCATTTATCCTCTTCCACCTGCTGTGTGTTCTGCGCTCACCACTCCCGTTACTGTAAATCTCTACCTGGGGGTCTCCCCCCTCTCCCAACAACAACCAAAATGTCTTTTACCCCCCCCCACCATTTTATTTATTAGAATGTGTTCAGAATCTTCTGACCCTTATACCTCTCTGTCCTATAGTATTTGAGCCTGTCTTGTTCTCCACGTTCGCTTTTAAGGGACTTGAAAGCAAATGCGGCTCTCTCCTGCCTCAGACAGAGGCGCATGACTTGGGGGCTATGGGCCAGGAGCTTTGGAGTTGGGTCATCGTGGGCGTAGCCCTCAGTTATCACGTCTCTAGACTCGAAATGGGAAGAGCACCTACTTCGGAAATTTGCTGAGGAGTCATAAGAGAATGCCTGGAACGCTACTTAGCACTTAATTACTTGGTAATTGTTATTTTTTCATTCCCTCCATCCTCCAAACAAAAGCCTTGAGTGGTGTAGGCAGTCAATCATTTGTTGGTTGACTAGTGGTAATAAGCACATTCAAATCCAGTAATGCATGACTGTGTCTGGAGTACTAACGTGATTAGCTATGACCCAGTTCTTAGAAAGGCTTGGATTCCACCCGCCCCCACTGGTATGGACTGAATTATGCCTTCAAAAAGGTTGTGTTAAGCCTAACCTCTAGCTGGGATGGTAGTTGGTTTGGTTTGGATTGGTTCGGTTTTTCCCTAGGTTCTATAATCTCCGTTGGGAAAGGGTGGTCTGCATTATGTCGATGAGGCAGGATTCGCCGAGAGTGGCATCTGAGTCGAGGTTAACCGGTGAGAAGAGCAGAGACGAATTGGAAAGAGATGCCAGCCCACGTGAGACTGCCCGGGAGCAGCTGCTCAGAAGATACTGGAGTCGAGAGAGCAAGCTGTCCCTCGAGCTGGAGCCCCGAATCACAACTTCTAGGCCCCTGAACCGCAAGAAGAGATATTTCTCTTCCTTAAACGCAGTCGGCATTTCTGTGACAGCAGCAGTGAAGTCGCCCTTAGCCACCCGTCGCTGGAGCACTGGAAATGTAGTTAATATGACTGAGAAACAGAATTTTTTCATTTTTTTGGTAAGTTTAACTAACCCAATAGCCCCCAGGGGCTAGTGGCTACTGTCCCAGACAGCACAGAGCTTTAGAACTTGTCTCAAGCCTGTCTCCAACCATCAGCCATCTTTAACTTAACCTGTCCCCTTTAGGACATTCCTGGAGGGATTTTTTTTCTATTCTAAGAAGTGACCTTTACTGAAAAAGGACAAAACAAAAACAAAACCACGAAGATACAAAGACTTTCATGCCAAAGAGAACAGACTTTGGAGATTGCCAAGTGGGGAAAGGCCAAGGAGCTAAGTTAAGCAATAGGCTAGACTGTTGACAGCCGTCCGTGGGTGAAAGGGGAGGAAGTAATCTCAAGAGGAAGAAGAGAAATCAAGGATTGGGTGAAGGGTAAACTAGTAGTTTAAATTGCTGAAAACGAAGTTGACCATCTGAAACATAAAACCTCATTTCATTTACCTGCTTATCTTTGGTTGTGTCATGTGTGTTCCTCGTGACTGGTCCCCGGTAGCTGGCATGGCGGTGGAGGCTGGATCAGAGCCCCCCACGACTGTCCAAGATCCTCTTCAAACCTCAAACCAAAACCATCCGGACAAATGTTTCAACCAACCAGAGTATAGCAAAGAACGCCTGCCTTGAACATGGTATGTTTTAAAAGAACTATCCAGACCCTTAAAACTGACCAGCCCAACCTCCAGGGTTAAAAACTCAAATCCATCGACTCGCTTCCGACTCATAGCGACTCTACAGGAGAGGGTAGAACTGCCCCTGTGGGTTTCCAAGATCAGAACTCTTCACAGGAGTAGCATGCCTCAAACTGCTGACTTTCTGGTTAGCAGCCCAATTCGTAACCACTCCACCACACGGTTAGACAGTAAATTTGGTGGCAGTGGCAGTTTGAAACGACCAGCTGCTGAAGAAAAACGAGGCTTTCTATTCCCATAAAGAGTTCTCACTGCCGTCCAGTCAGTGCTGTCACAAAACCACCTTCTACGACAGAGTAGAACTGGCCCCTGATATTCTGAGATTATAATTCTTAACAGGAGTAGAAACTTCCATCTTTTTCCCTCGTAGCAATTGGTGGTTTCTAACTGCTGACCTTGTGGTGAGCGCCCCGATAAGTAGCCACTAGCACAGTCTCAGGGACCCACTGGGGCTCGTCTACTCTGTCCTGTACAGTGGCCGCATGGCCGCGATTCTGAAATGTGCGCTCTGAATCGTAGACCAGCTAAGGCAAATGAAGAAATGAATTCAAAGAGCTGAACAGAAAATTTCAAAGGGCAGTTTGAGAAGACAAAATCTGGTATAACGAAACGTATAGGGTTAGAAAACTAAAAAGCTGGGGACACTCTCCACATATTTTAAACTAAAAGTCCTCAAGAAAAAAACTCAAGCCTCGAATTGCAATATTGAAAGACTCTATCGGCAAAATAGTGAGTGATGCAGGAAGCATCAATAGAAGATGGAAAGAATACACAGAGTCACTGTACCCAAAAGAACTCGTGAATAGGAGGTAGCATATGAGCAAGAACCAATGGTGCTGAGGGAAAAAGTCCAAGCTGCACAGAAAGCATTAGCTAAAAACAAGGCTCCAGAAATTGATGAACACCAATAAAAATATTTCCACTTGCTGATGAAGCACTGGAAGCATTCATTGGTCTATGCCAGGAAATTTGGAAGACATCTACTTGACCAATTAACTGGAAACGGACCATACCTGTACCCCTTCCAAAGAAAGGTGACCCAACAGAATGCTCAAGTGATAGAACGACATCGTTGCATCGTTTGCTGAAGATCATTTAACAAGGGTTGCAGAAGTACATTAACAGGGCACTGCCAGAAATTCAAGCCAGAATCAAAAGGGGATGTGTAGCAAGGGGTATCATTGCTGATGTCAGATGGATCTTGGCTCAAAACAGAGACTACCAGACAGATGTTTACTTGTGTTTCATTGACGACACAAAGGCATTCCACTGTGAATTACAATAAACTGTGGATAGCCTTAGGAAGAATGGAAATTCCAGAATGCCCAATTATGCTCATGCAGAACCTGCACCTGGATCAAAAGGCAGTTGTGAGAACAAGACTGGTTTAAGTCAGTAAGTCATGTGAGTCATGTAAATCAGGATGAGTCAGGGTTGCGCCCTCTCACCATCCCTAATCAATCAGTATGCTGAGCAGATAGTCAGAGAAGCTGGATTATATGAAGAAGAGTGTGGCATCAGGATTGGAAGAGAGTTTATTAACAACTTGTGATATGCAGATGACACAACCTCGTTTGCTGAAAGTGAGGAAGACTTGAAGCGCCTGCTGCTGAAGATCAAGGATTGAAGCCTTCAGTGTGGAGTTCAACTCAATATAAGGAAGACCAAACTCCTCACCACTGGACCCAAAGGTGACAACATGATAGACAGATGAAGAAAAGGTTGAAGTTGTCAAGGATTTTGCCTTGCTTGGATCCACAATCAATGCTCATGGAAGCAGCATTCAGGAGACCAAATGATGCATTGCATTGGGGGAATCTGCTGCTCTGATCTCTAAAAATGTTGCAAGGATGTTACTTTAAGGCAGTGGTTCTCAACCTGTGGGGCTCGACCCCTTTGGGGGTCAAACGACCCTTTCACCGGGCTTGCCCAATTAATCACAGTAGTAAAATGACAGTGATGAAGGAGCAACAAAAATAATTTTATGGTTGGGGGGGGGTCACCACCACATGAGGAACTGTATGAAAAGGTTGAGGCATGAGGAAAATTGAGAACCACTGCTTTAAGGACGGAGAAGGGCCTGACCCAAGCCCAGGTGCGTTCAATCGCTCATATGCATGTGAAAGTGGAAAAAGAAACAGGAATGGATGGGGTTGGATTGTGGTGCTAGCGGGGAACACGGAAGCCACCAGGAACCACTAAGGGACAAACCCATCTGTCCTGGAAGAAGGGCGGCCAGAGTCCCCCTGAGAGGCAAAGATGACTTCTCAGACACGTTGGTCATGTTGTTAGAGCGACTAGTCCCTGGGAAAGAAGATCAAGCTGGGAAGAGAGGCAGCGACAAAGAAGGCCCTCAAAGAGGCGGCCTGACACCGTAGCTGTTAGGTTTCTGGAGCGGACACACCTCGGTTTTGGCTACACGGAGCCCAAAGAATTCACGTCACAGAGCACTTTTGTAATCCAAGTGAGGTTTTATGAAGGAAAGTCAAAGCTTCAGGTTTTACAGTCTCAAAAGGTACACACTGTTTCTGGAAAACCTGCCAAGCCTCACGGAAGCCGTGCTGGGGTTCACAACAGGGCAGGAAAACCCACGTGGAAAGAACACCAGGAGTATGAAACCCCCACGTGAGGGACTGGGGAATCCCCAGAGGCCAAGTGCCCAAGGGTAGGCCCATTCTGGACACAACCTAGAGGTCCTCTTACAGAATCCCTGAGCGAGGGCAGAGGTAAGAGAGACCGGAGAAAGAGACCAGCCTTCCCGCAAACAAGGTCTTTAACACCTCTGGCTGGGTAGGCGTGGTTGAAGGTATTGGTTGATCTATGGGCTGAGTTTAAACGCAGGTGGGTGATATCATGGACCTACGTGGAAGCTAGGCTTGAGGTTTCACCCGTGCTGAGCTGGAATTTCCCATAGGTGTCCAATTGCTGCCTGATTTCTCTCCAACCCCTCTATGTGGGCATTTGCAGGCACTGGGGACCCTCCCCGCCTTTTTAGCCCCTAATCTAGCTACCTTTGAGGTTTAAGCCTAAGAGCAATCTTCAGGTTGGGGCAGGACTAGATGCTGTCTCCTTCTGTTATATGTACATAGATAGGGTCGCTAAGTCCGACTGCCCTGAAGGTAACAACCCGAGGGTCTATGAGTTGGGATTGACTCAATGGCAGCGAGTTTTGGGTGAGAGCTGATATTGGGCGAGAATGCTTGCACCTCTTGAAGAACGTAGTTGTTGAGAGAACAGGGACCAAGGGTGTCTAAGAGGCATGCACCAGTTCATGCCCCCCCCTCCGCCCCCCCCCTGCCAAGTGGGCCATATATCTGGACCCAAACTAGGCCTATGGGGTCATTGACCACTCCTCCCAGCTGAAGGCCTCTGAGTCATGGCACTATCATGAGTTAGGTTTCTCCGGTGGGAACTACCTCATTTCACGGCCTTGCACAATTCACGCCGACGCTTGGTTTGTGACCCAAAGGACAGAAGACATTTCAGGTTGCAGTCACTGAACACGGGCAACTCTCGGGATTGCACACTCACACGTGGGGGCCTGAGGCCAGGGAGAGAGACCGAGACACAGCCAAGCAGAAGCAGAGAAGCAGTTGAAGGCTGGGCGGGCCGAGGTCTCGGCATCTGGGGCCTTTGGCTGGGAGGCGTGGTCGAAGGTATTGGTTGACCCCTAATGGCTGAATGATGCCCACCTGACCTAGTTTGGGCCCACCAGGTGTACCACCTGATGGCGCATGCCCCTTAGACACCCCTGGTCCCTGTTCTGCTACCTAACATAATCAATGCCACAAACCAGACATCATGAAACGGTTGGGGTGCAGGGGGTAAAAGCGAGCCCATGTCAAGGCGTCCAGGAAGGAAAATGTTTGGAAACTGATTGAGGCAGCAAATGTACAATACAGCTTGATGTGACTGAATTATGGAGTGGTACATGTATTAACTCCGTTTTAAAAACTGTCGGTGTTTGTTCTATATTTTCTTTATGTGTGTGTGTGTTCTGTATTTTCAATAGCCAAGAAGTATTACTGATAAAAAGCCAACGACGCTGGCAATCGCAAGAATAAAATGATTGCAATAACAAATTATACTCGTTGGTCTTGATGTGACTGACCGACTGCATGGCAGGATGTGTGAATACAAGCCAGCAGGACTGCTGGGGACACGCACTTGCCCGCATCGGTCCCTGCCTCGTGCAGCCCCGTCGGTTGCGGCGACACAGGCGGGGGCACAGCGGGGATTGGGTCCCGCCGGCCCCCGTCAGTCTCGAGGCGACCTTGCTCTCCGGTGCTCGCCGAGGACCGCGGCCGCGGGCCTGGAAGACCCGACGCCCGGAAGCCGCAGACCGAGGCGGCCGCTTCTCCCGGCTCAACTCCACCCACTCCCCGAAACGACCCCGTCTCCAGCCAGATCGGCGACGGCCCGGCCTGCCCCCGCCTTCTTCTCAAAACCCGGCCCGCCTGACTCAAGGTCCCCTCCCCCGCACAAGATGGCGGCGGACTCCTCCTCGGCCGACCATAGAGACGTGCGTCCTCCGCGGACAGAGCGCCGGCCTCGCAGGGCCGCCTCCGCCGCGGGCTTGCCGGCGGAGCGGGGCCCCCGCAGCCGCGTCTCGACGTGCCCTTCTAGGAACACAGTGCGCCGTCTCTATGGTGCCCGTGGGCCGCGCCAGGTCACGTGGCCGAGGAGCGCGGCCGCGGAGGCGCGGGGGAGGAGCAAGGGGCGGGAACCCGGGGATCGCTCGAGACCCGGCGACGGCGGGGTTGTCATGGAGCCGCGCGGCCGGGCTCGCGCATGCGCCACCTGACCCGTAGGTCCGGTGCGGAGTGGCGACCCCCCCCCCGCCCTAGGTGAGAAAGGCCAAGTTTGGCACGGGGGGGAGGGGGAAGTGTGAGGGAGGAGCGTCCGGAGAGAAGGTGGGGAGCGGCACCGAGAAGGGGAGCGAGGTAGGTGAGAGGGGGGCCCGGGACACTGGGGGCCTCGGAGGCTGCGTCCTTCCTTCCCCCAGTGTAGTTGGTTGGTTTGCGGTGAGGCGCGGGGGCTGGCCGTAGGGAGGGGGCGTGTGTGGGGAGCAGGTGGGACAGTTGCCACCGTGGGTCCTGGCCTAGCCAGGGCACCCTCCGGGTGGCGAGAGAGCCACCCTGAATGGGGCAATGTGTGTGCACGGGAGCTGGGACCTGGGGGCAAAGCCTGGACCTCCGATTTGGATGTACGGGCAGTACCCCGTTCTGCGTCCAGGGAACAGGTGTGTCGCTTCTTACAGAGACCTGCTGACACCCTCTTGTCTGAGTATGTCCCTTGAGTGGCCAGCTTGCCAGTCCCGGTGCCAGGGGCTGCAGGTGGGGGCAAGAAGGCTAGGGCGTGCCAAATGAGGCGGTGGGTAGTGGGCAGGTAGGGGAACGCTGAGCCCAGCCCAGAAGGTCACAGGCCTGGACTAGGCTGTGTGTCATTACCCAAGTCCTTGCTGTTCCCATTGCTTGGGCTTTTGCCCGGGCTGGCTGGTGGCACGCCAGTCAGTGCACGGGTACTAGGGTCTGCCCAGTTCTGCCCTGCTGGGCCACAGGCGGGTGGAAGCCTGGATGGTGCCCCAGCCGTCTGGCGCAGTCCCAGCGTGGGCTGGCATGTGTGGGTGGGCACCCTGATGCCCATTGTCTTGAAGCAGGAGCTGTTGAGGCTGTTGATCCCCGTGGGATCGCCCATATGCAGACCAAGCAGAAGTGTCTTCAGAGAAAGCCTGGGAATGTGCTTGTAATCCTGGAGTTATAATAACAGGGATTACACACGAGAAGGTCTTTGTTGTCCTGGCCTTGCCACATTATTGCCTATAACCCCCCGCCGGGGCTCCAACCTCACACATCCGTCCATGCACGCATGTTCTACACGTGATGCAATTAAAGGGAACTGGAGCTCTTGGGAAAGTTGCCAGGTATCTATAAAAGGAAAGAACTGAGAGCAGCGTTTCAGATCTCTTCCTTCTACCCCCCTCCTTTAAAAATTTTTTTTATCACAAACCCACATAGCCCAAGAGGATTAGATAGTGTCGCTCCTTTAATCTGGTCGTTGTAGAAGAGGTTTCATCTTAAAATAAAGGCGAGCTTAGGGATCCAAAGAACTGGAGATGGCCAACATGCTCGGAATTGCAAGAACGTGAGCTTCAAGTTGTTGGGATATTTTGGTGACAGTTCAGTAGCTGGTGTTGTCACAGAGTCCCAGCAGGACAGCAGATTAGTTGGAACTCACTACTATCTGGAGTAGCTCACGAGCCTCTTCATTCTTGAGGGCTGAGGTGGCAACAGGCGATGAAAACACAAGGAGACAAGAAGACTCTGTTGTAAAAAGTTCAGAAAGCGAAGGGCCAAGGGCTGCATGAAGCACTTACAATTATACTTCTTCATTGTAGAATTTTGCTTAGAATTTAATCTTTGTTTAAACAAAAAGTATGTATTAAATGTATTCCTTAAGTATTGTATTCTATGCTCACGGGGAACCTTTGGTCACAGGTACCTGTATAAAAGACCCATCGGGCCAAGTCTGACCACTGGGGGAGTTCAAGTTGGTGCCCTTCAAATGGGGAGTTAGACGAATGAGAAGCAGGGGTGTTTGCAAAGCAGTGCTAGTAGCTTCTAGTCGTTGCCAGAAATACAGAGATGACAGGCGGTCAGAGCTCTGTAAGCCATTTTCAATTCCTAGTCAGTTTATGAGCTTCTAACTGATAAAATAACACTGAAGAGGAAAACATAAATAAAAATCAACTCCTTGAAAGGGGGAACTGATTGCAGTGATCAGTGTATAACACCCCTCCCCCTCAAGCCCCCAGGGGGTTGAGCAACAGCGTAGGTGAAGAGAGACAGTGGATGGTGTAAGATATGAAAATTAAAATAATTCATAAGTTATCAAGGGTTCATGAGGGGGAAAAGCAGAGCTGATGCCAAGGGCTCAAGTACAACGAAAATGCTGTGAAAATGATGATGGCAACATATGCACAAATGTGATGAATACAATCGGTGTATGGATTGTTTCAAGAGCTGTAAAAGTCTTCCAATAAAATGATTTTTTTTTAAAACCCCCAGCTCCAGGGGGAAGGGGGGAAAACCCAACTCCTTAAGGTCTGCGGACTCTGTACCATTTGCATGGGCCTCGGTAGCTCTGTGCGGTGGGTGTTGGGCTCCTATTGAAAGGGTGGCAGTTCAAACCCACCAGCTGCTCCATCGGAGCTAGACTTAAGGGAGCTAGGCTGTCTGCTCCCATGAAGATTCACTGTTAATGGTCGAGTGAGCTCCAGCTCTCAATGGCCCTGTGTACAGCAGCTGAAACACCACCCGGTCGGGCACCGTCCTCACAGTGTGGTTGTGTCTGAGCCATTGACAGAGCGACCAGCATCAACAACACACAGCCAGCCACCACAGCAGGACAAACCAACAGACAAGGGTGCCTATAAACAGCCTCAGAAACGGCAAGCCTCTGTTGGGGCGCTGGCAGTTGGACTCAAGCCCTAGGCTGTGGGTCTTTGAGCCAGAGAGCTGACCTAAATGCCAGGTTTGCTGGCTGCGCTCCCGCCCAGGGCCTCCCGGCCTCCGTGGTGGTCTTGCAGAGTGGGACTGGTGTGCACCCACTAAGAGGCCTCCTCACAGAAGAAGGGTGTTTATGGATTTTGCCTCTAGCCCTTCCTTGCCACCCCATCGGGCAGCTACCTGCGACAGGATTTCCGCCCCAGCGCCACCCGTATGCTTAATCACGTTCCCCTCCCAAATCACCAGTTTCCCATTCTGCAGTAGGTCACACATTCTTTATTTCCAACTACTGCCAGCTCCCCGGGATCCTAACTTGTGAGCATCCTTTCTCCTTTTAACTTATTTGTCAATATGTTAGTATTTTGATTCCACAGTCAAGATTGTCCTGTCGATTCTATAAATTGAAACCCACTGACTTCTAAGTGATTCCAACTCATAGCGGCTCCGTGTGGGTTTCTGAGTATGAAGTCTGCACAGAGCAGCCAGCGGTCTCTTTCTCCGGTGGCGTGGCTAGAAACGCCGACCTGGTGATCAGCAGTCCATTGCCAAGCCCACAGCACCACCAGGGCTCCTTCCAATTCTCCACGAGCAGAGTGAATCCCTGTGTCTTTCACGGCACACAATACCAGTCCCCATTTAGTCGACGCCAGCTCCTAGCCACCCCGTGTGCCCCTGGTTTGTGAGGGCTGCGGCTGCAGCTTTTCTTCCCAGGTGCCTCTGCATGGGCACCTGCCTCCAGCCGCTTGGTTAGCAGTTCTTAAGTATATTCAACGCCACGGTTCTCAAGGTCAGGGTGGAACTGCTCCCTAGAGTTTCCGAGGCTGTCATGGAAGCCAGCTGCCTCCTCTTTCTCCCCCAGAGCAGCTGATGGGTTGGACCACCCACCATGTGGGTTAGCTGCTGAGTACTTAACCTTGGCACCACCGGGCTCCCTTTGCCCCATCCAGGGTTTACAGCCATGAGTCCTTTCCCATGGCCTTGTTACACGGATTATACCCACTGCCATCAAGTTCATTCTCGTCCCCAGTGACCCTAGAGGGTTTGCAAGGCTGTACATGTTTACAGGAGGAGTAGTGTCATCTTTGTCCCGCCGAGTGGCTAATGGGTTTTGAACCACCAACTCTCTGGTTTGCAACCTAGCATTTACCCGACTGTGCGACCAGGGCTGCTTCCCATGGATAACTGCAGAGTGAAAGAGTGAATTGGGATGCTTCCCCTGAAAGAGTTGGCCTTAGTAAACTCCCGTGAAGCTTGGTTACCACCTAACTAGCTGCACTTCACATGAGCGCCCTTCCTTCCTAATCTAAGTTGGCAGCAGGGACAGAGTTGAGGTAGCCCAAGTGCAACCACCGGCCCACCAACATCCCTTTTGAACAGCCTCCAGCTCACTCTTGGATAGTATTCTTTGCAAGAATATTAAACTATACTCATTTTTTGCACTTCACTCAAAAGGATGCTGATTTAATTAAAGATACATGCTTACATTGTAGACTCCTTTTATCAAAACTAGGTCCATTTCATAGCTGTCAAATATGCCTGGCTTTTTTGCTCAGAGCTGTGTAAGGGACAGGGGCCCTGGTAGTGCCGTGGGTACACATTGGGCTGCTACCCTCAAGGGCTGCAGTTCGAAGGCACCAGCCACTCCTTGTTAGAAAGCCAAGGCTTTCTACTGTCACGAGTGACCATCTGAGAAACCCACAGGAGCAGTTCTAACCTGTCCTACAGGGTCACTAAGAGTCGGAGCTGACTCAGTGGGAGAGAGCTGAGGTGGGACAGCCCTGTTGTCTACCTTTGTTGCCACAGGCGGAGCTGTGTGGCCATTCAGAGCCCTTAATGTTTGACATGGACCCAGTGCGGACAGCAGTCCCCTTAAATGAGTGTGGAAGAATTTTCATGTGAAATTGTGTTCAGCATTCGCTCTCATTCTGACCAGGTGGTGCTCCCGGAGGCCACTCATGCACGAGTCTGAGCAAGGAGCCCCCGGCCCCCTGTGCTCAGCTTCACCTAAAATGAGCCGTGTTTCTCCGGAGAAATGGCATTCCGGCCATCCCCCACAGGCAGTGCAGTTGGGCAGGGGCTTGAGTCAGAGAGACAGAAGGATGGTGTCACAAGGAGATTGTGAGTTAAAATGTCACCGGACTTTCCTGACACCTCCCCAACTGCATTACTGTGACTTTCCCTGTTGGTGCCCCATCCTCACTATCTAGCAGTGCCCTTTGTGCTGTTAGCGTGCCACCCTTGCTGCCATTCCTTGGGCACTCAGGAGGCCCTAAGACAGCGGTTCTGGGTCTGCCACGTGTGGCCTGGACAAAAGCCCGCCCTGCGCCACTCACTCCCCTTTACTCTCTTGACTCCCTAGTGTAGAAAATGCACCCTGTCCACACAGTCACCAAACCCCCTTAAGCCAGCCTCCTCAATACATCCCCAATCTGTCCATGTCTCCTTATCTTTTCTGGCACCACCTAACCCCCACGATGGCATCTAAGGGGGCTCCCTGCTGTCCTCGCCGCCTCTCTCCAGCTCCACCAGCAGCCAAGTGCGTGTAAAATGTACATTGGATCACGGGCATTCTTGAATGAGACCCTTACAAGGCCTTCATTGCTCCTAAACTGATGAGGAGAGTCTTTGAGGTGGGCTCCCGTGCACTGCCTGGCCAACCTCCACCACCTCTGGAGCCACCCCTTCTGCACTGCACTGTCCCCGCCCTGCCCGACCCCTGGACCCCACTCTCAGAAAACTTACTGCCATCCAGTCAGTGTTGACTCCTAGCGACCCTATAGGACAGGAGAGAACTGCTCCTGTGAATTTCCGAGAGTGCCGTGGTTTTGACCTGCCCACCTTGTTTATCACACCCGATGTGATGTGTAACTCCAGCTAACTGTGCAGAGCCCAGCTGCTGTGGGTCCTCTCTGCTGAAAGCCTTACCTTCTCAGACACCCCCGCCCCCAGGCTGTTAGCCCCTCTCCTCTCTAGCTCTCATTAAAATGGCAAAGGATTCGATGTGAGATTGCTTGGGAATGCCACTTTGTCCCTGGCCTGTGAGGTAGGTAGCGGGCCTGCAGCCCCAGCCCCAGCACAGCCCCTGGTCCATGGTGGGCACTGGATAAATAGTCTCAAGTTAGTGAGTGTACTTCTCTGAGCTCCAGCTTTCCCCTGTAAATGGGCTAGCACCTGAGGGCCTTGTGGGGTATAATGAGCACAGTGACAGCAGTGTTGCCAACTCACTTTGTATGCCGAGCACTTGCTGAGCACGATCTCGTTTGTGCCTAAACGTGGTTAAGCCACCAAGTAGCATGCATCTAGGAGTTGTTTTACTTTGTTCATGACCTCATCAAAAGAAGTGAGAGGTGACCTGGCAAGCCAACCACCAGGGGAGGTGCAGAGACAAACCAGGAAAGCCTGCCTGCGCTGCCAGCACCTCGCCCCTACCTTCCAAGCAGAGGGGAAGCCGGTTTGGTTACTGATACCAAAAAGCCGCCCAAAATGAGCCTTGTTCGTAGTTGACAAAGCGCCCCCAGGACTTAGCTGTGTGTCCCGAATGGGTGAAGGAGCTGTAGCCACCCACCTGAGGACCAAGAGCCTGCTTTGGAGGGAAGCCGCTCCACTGCCCAGCAGCCCCTCAGCCTCTGTCAGAGACCTCAGGGAAAAATCAGTTAGGTGGGCAGGGCAGCTCCACCCCCGCCCCCCACCCTCCCGGCCATGATTTTGTGTGTCCTGGTTGCTTCCACAGGGCCAGACTGCTGAAGAGAGCCCGGATAAGCCTGCTTCCAGCCCAGTGAACCATGGAGAGGAAACCCCCCGGCCGGGAGAGCCCCCGGAAGCTCTCAGCCAAGCTCAGCAAAGGGACCGAGCCAAGGAAGGGGGCTCAGCACCTCAGCCTGGCGGCTGCTGAGTCAGACAAAGACTCGGGATTTTCAGGTTAAAACACCTTCCTTCCCACGTGGGAACAAGATTCGCCTAGAAACTTCCCTCCCCCAAACACCTTGGTATGATAAAGAGGAGGGGCTTTTCCTTACCAGAGGAGTAACAAGCTCTCCTGGTATAAAATGCTAATCCCAGGGCCTTGTGGGGGGCAGGGGGGGGGAGCTCAGCTCAGAACCTCAGCTTGCAATCTGAACTCTTCCAACCCTTGCTTGAGGGGTGGGGGTGTCAGGGAGCTCAGTACTCTGGTATGGGCTGAATTGTGTCCTGCTCACCCCTCCCCAAATATGCGTTTTAATTCCTAGCTGTTGTGCCAGACAGCGTTTCCTTTTGTTCTGTTGTACAAAGGGTCTAGGAGCTGGAACCTACTGGAAGGTAGGCACCCAACAGCACCAACCATGTGCCTGGGGTCCTAAACCCATTCGGGAATGGGAAACTCCATTGTTATGTGAATGAGACAGGATCTGCCTGCTAGGGGCTATCTTGAGTCCGTTCTTTTGAGCTAGGAAAGAGACCAGGGAAGCGGAGAAAGGGGAGATTGGTTCCAAACTACATAGCTATTTCCATGGAAGCAGGAGCTTCCACAGAGCCAGTGCTCGGGACTCATCCCAGTTCCCCCAGGAGCTCTGGTGGCCTGGTGGTGCCACACTGGGCTGTACCGCAAGGTTGGCAGTTTGAGAAGATTGCTGTCTGATGAAGCCATCCACCGTGCACTTCTGTTAAAGCTGCCCCAGATACCTGAGCCACTCTGCTGTGTGGGCTCCTCGCCTTCGGGGTGGTGACACTGCAGTGAGAAAAATTACCCCCGAGTTGTCACTGAGTAACAGATTTGAAGGCTGTCAGTTAAAAAAAGAAGAAGAAGAAGAAGCCTGTCAGTTAAGCAGACGTGTGTGTGTGTGTGTGATAGACTTTGGTGGTTTTTAAAAATTTATTATTGGGAGTCAATACATACATCATTCCGTAGTTCGGTCACGTCGAGCAGTGTGATACAGTTGCTACCACAATCAGTTTTCAAACATTCTTTTTCTTCCTGGACTCCTTGACATCGTCTCCTTTTTACACCACCACTACCGTCCGCCCCTACCCCCAAACAGAACAAGACACCGATTCCACTTGCTGCCCGTCTAGTTTCACCAATCCTGGGTTTCATATTTTGAAAAACAGAAAAACTTATAACACAACTTCAAGAGGGTGACCCCAATGACATAACACCTCTGAGATAAACCCTAATATGACCAAACAAAAACAAAAAGGTAAGCAAACTTTTGAGAAAACTCTGAATAGAGTGTTGTCTTGCTGAATGTAGACAGCCCTTCCCTCATACTCCTTTCCCCACGTCTTGTGAGTTGGGCTTGGACTCTGCGCTAGCTGGCCCAGGGCCAGACCTGAGCGTCTGAGACGAGAGTGGAATAACCACCCTGCTACATGGTCTTAAACCTGATCCCACACACCCAGTGAACAGTGGCTGTTAGGAGGGTCTAGTAGTGTCTGCAGTGGGGAAATCAGCTCCCTGAGAGTGGAGCCCACCCCCGGGGAAGACTGATAATATCCGTGCTCACTGAGCCTAGATCCCGCTTCCTCGGGCATTCATTTAGAGTGAGAGGCGCAGCTGTCGGGAAACAAGACTCTCTCCTGGGGTTGGTACGTTCCTCCTCCTGGACGTGCTGCAGGAGAGGCCTAATTATAAATAGATTGTTGCTCAGGGAGGAACGAGCACTGGCTGCGGGATTAGAACAAGAGGAATTAGTTGCCCATACTCAGTGTTGGCAAGGCCGTGGCTAATTTGCTTAAGAAGGCTTGAAGGGAGACCTGGAGACTGGAATGTTACAAGTCTGGGAATTGGTGTGATCCGGCAGGTTTAAGAAACATTGCAGGCCTAGTGTAGGTTTTGTTTGTTTTATTGTTAATATCAAGGCTTTTCCAATCTGTTTTTCACATTATGGAGGTAATACAGCTCATTGTAGAAAACCAGAAGTTTTAAAAAGTACAAAATTTTCCCACATTCCTGTCATTCATGCGGCCCATCACTATTGACATTGCTCCTCCTGCCACTTTGAGACGGTCCATTATCGGACGGGCTGGATGCTTCGGGTGGTGTCCGCATCCTTTGTGTAAAAGTACGCTAAGTAGCATTGTACCTGCAGTTATAAGATGGTGCTAAAATAGTTAGAACTCAGTAGGTCCCGTGACCGCCCCTGCCGCTCCATGTTTACTAGCTGTCGTTCCAGACACCTTTGTGGTTGCCGACATTTGCTAAACCAAGTGAGTCTGTTTTTTAATTATTTCTCAACATTTTACTTGAGAAAATTTCAGATCTACAGAAAATTTAAGGGAACACTGGTCATGCAATGGGTTAAGCATTGGGCTCCTCACCACACGGCTGGCAGTTCAAACCCAGCAGTTGCTCCACAGGAGAAAGATGAGACTACCTGCTCTCATAAAGACGTACAGTCTTAGAAACCCTACAGAGCGGTTCCACTCTGTCCGACAAAGTCACCATGAAACTGGCATGGACTGGATGATAGTGACTTTACAGAAAATGGAGCGACTACCCCAGGCAGCACTCAGGTCCCCTGGTTTTATTATTTGGCTATATTTGCTTTCTTGTCGTATGTGCACAGACAACGTACACCTACTCCTGGCTTCGTGACTCTCATTAGCCGAGATTTCGCAGTTAGGAGAGTGAAAACGTACTGTCCGACCATCTTACACATCAATGCCTTGCATGTGGCAGCAGTGAATGCCCGGCTGTGAAGTGAGAGTAATAGCGGCAGTGATGGGTAAGGTTATGTGCCAGCCTGGCTGGGCCATGAGCCTCAGGGGTCTGACAGTTATGTAATGATAGAACCTGGCAGCTGTGTGATAAGGTAGTCAATCCTCCATTTCTGCATATTGACTCCATCTCTGGAAGCTGATCGTGTCAGCAAGTGAAGAGTGTATGAGGGGCTTTAAAAAGTTTGTGGGAAATTCCATGTCTTCTCATTTCATTTTCCATAAAACATTTTGAAGCCCTCTTACAGGTTGACTGAATCATCTGAAAGTAAGTTGCTTATTTTCACCCTGGAATATTTCAGCATGTTATCTCTTAAAAGCAAGGACATTCTTCCATATAACTTAACCGTGGCCAAGAACTTCAACATTGGCACACAGTTACCACTAGACAGGGACCATATTCAGATTTTTCCATGAGTGCCTGTCATACTCTGCCTTGCTGGCTGCTTTGGGTTCAAGATCCAGCTGCCTGTAGGTTCTATTGCGTTGTGCTGTCTTTTCAATCTCATTTGCTCTAGAACAAGTGCCCATCTTTCCCTCCGGTTCCCCACGACATTGACTCCCTGCATGACTCCGGCCCGTTGGTTGGCAGAATGTCCCACAGTGTGGCGAGTTCCCCATACCATTTGGATCAGAGACATTGTTGACGAGAATATGTTGCTCTGATTTTGGGTGACGTGCCATTCGGTCACTCGGTTTCTTGGTTTGAAAGCACCCTGTCCTCTCTGTAGTGAGTAAACACTCGGCAGGATGCATACTTTAAGACTGGGTGACAATCCTGTTCCCAATAAACCCTCTTCTCCAGTGCTTCCCACCTCCTGCTGCTCTCTGCCTGAAGCTGAGACTGTGCCCTCACCCCCTCACACATTCACTTGCTGTCACTCTCCCGGCAAGAGGGGTCTCACTCCTCCTGCCCCACTCCCTTTCCTAGTATCCTTAGGGAGTCACTGAGTTCTTCTCTAATTCCTCAGTCATTATTCTTGTTGATTCTTAAGTTGTCCTACGTTTGGCCAGGGGGACTCCTAGCTAGATGTGCTGTCTTTTGGGCATGTCCCTGAGTGCTGGAGCTCTTCCTTGCTTGATGGGACACCACCTTCCCTCCAGAGGCTTGGGATCAGCCATTTCTCCAGGCACCCTGCTTTCTCTCTCTGCAGTATGGCCCTAGAAACCAGACCCAGCTACTAGGTATGTGTGGTTGGGTTGGGGTTCAATGTCTCTGGCCTAAAGGTGCTTAACTAGATGAGCACTCTGCCTTGCTTGCTTCGGTGCTTTGCAAAACTGCCTGGCCTTCAGCACCACTCCCCATAGGTATGTGTAGTGTGGTAGGCGGGGAGGAGAGAGCCTATGGTTACAGGTGTGATTTCCACACAGCTTCACTGGGATTCTGAACTGCTTCTCCATTGCGGGAGGTGGTGGTGGTTCGGTGCCACCGCCGAGCCGGTTCTGACTCACAGTGACTCCCTGTGCAACAGAACCAGCCGCCCCCCACCCAATCATTCTTACGCTTGAGCCCATGTTTGCAGCCACTGTGGCAATCCATCTGCAGAGGGCCCTGTGCTTTTTGGCTGCTCCTGCCCTTTTCCCTCTGCTTACAGTCTTGTGATGTAGAACAAGGGCTGACAGTCACATGCCAGACCCGCCTCTCACTCCAGAATCCTGATGTGCACGTAGGATATTCCCAGGCTCCCCTGAGCGTGCTTACAGCTGCCTCTTGGTTTAGTCCAGCAGGTTGCTAAGTTGGGTCCTTTGTGTATGGATTTACAGAGGGTAGCATTCTCTTTGTCACCTTGGAATTCCTGGAGAGAACCTTGTGTGCAGGATGCCCAGCAGGCCCCCTCAGCATGTACTTAGGACCCTGACAGAGGAGGACATGCAAGAATGGGAATGACAGACAAAGACGCATTTTAAACTTTAGCTTTGATGAACTTCTTCTGAATTTTACAATCAAACATTGAAAAGAAGTAACTTTGACTTTAGCATAGTTACAACATGTGATGATTTATTATCATGGAGCCCCGGTAGCTAATGGTCCCACACAGGCTGCTAACTGCGAGATGTGCAGTTCAAAATCTCTAGCCTCTGCAGGAGAAACGGAGATTACAGTCCCTGAAACCCATAAAGGCAGTTCGACTTGTCCTATTGGGTTGCCGTAACTCGGCATCGACTTGATGGCAGTGAGTTGTTTATTACTACTACTACTACTACTACTACTACTACTACTACTACTACTACTACTACTACTACTACTACTACTACTACTACTACTACTACTACTACTACTACTACTACTACATCATCTTGTGCCTAGAGCTGCCAAGGGCCTTATTCCTGCCCCGGGTCACACACTCCTCTTCCTCACCAATCACAGATTCTTCCAAGGAAGGAACTAATGGGGAGCCATCACCTAGTGATTCTGGTGGTGATTACTTTCCGTAACCGCCACTGACACGGGCCTCTGGCTGCCTGAGCGCTAAACAGAAGCCGCACTGGCCCAGGGCAGTCACTCTTACCCCAGGGGCTCAGAGGAGAGTTTAGGATCTTGTTCAAACATTGGGGAAGGCACAGAAAATATCTCAAGAACGGTCACAAAAGCACACTTTATAAACGCTGCATTCAATTGCAGGGGCCCCTGGGAGCCAGGCTAAGAGCCCCTGGCCCAGGACCGAAATGAACTAACCAGTGTTCTACCCGGCAGATGGGAGCTCGGAGTGCCTGAGCTCGGCTGAACAGATGGAGTCCGAGGACATGCTGGGTGCCTTAGGCTGGAGCCAAGAAGACCAGCGGAGGCAGAGCTCCAAGATGGGACACGGTGCCTGCCCAGCCCTGTCCCCCATGGTCGTCATGAAGAATGTGCTGGTCAAACAGGTAGGCAGAGTCACGTTTCTGGGCGTGCCTTGTAGACGGGCTCTCTCTGCCAAGGAGAGCACCCGCTAGAACCACTCGGATGTGCACTTCCTGTCCTGGGGAAGAGTGCTCCACCAGCCACAGGCTCTGCCTTAGCAACGAGTACTGGACAAGCACCCGCTTTGGGGAGCAGGGACTGCTTTATTTCTGTAGCCGCTGTGTGTCCAGAGGGACCCCAAAGTGTCCCCTCGTACATCAAGGGACCAAGAGCAGATGTCTCTGCAGGAGGGCGGTCTCACAGAGGGCAGCGTTGAGGGCAGGAATAGAGAGCCTCTTTTTGATTGGAATGGCCCTGGGAGTTCAGAAATGAGGCTGCATGCATTTGCCTCAGAGCTCCAGGTCATGACCACGTTCCTTTGTCACGTGCTCAGCATTTCGTATTGACAAAGACATGCTTTGGTTCCGGTCCCAACTGTGCTGGCGGATCTCACACAGCAGCACTGCCAAGCTGAAAACGAGCCTGCCCCAGGCTGGATTGCACAGCTTCCCAAATTCCGCGATTATTGTTCAGAAACAAAACGGAAAGGGAGCCTCAGAAGAAAGTCTAAGCTAAACTCCAGGGCAGGAAATGGAGACCACAGTCCTAGGAACCTGACTAAATTAGGACAGAAGTCCGAGGAACAGAAAATCCCGATTTAAACCAAATTACTTTTCACCTGAAAATACTTCCCAGCTCGCTTTTCCATGGGCCCCTGATGAGCCGTGAAGAATCTGGTGTGGTGTCGTTGACCTTCCACTTGACAGGGTTAGAACATGGTTAGAAGGACGTGGCTGCCATTGGACACGAAACTAATTACACTCTTGCTGAGGAACACGGACTGGTTAGAAACTGCAGAAAACTTTTTTCTCACAGTATTTTCAATTCTGTATCATTGGCTCAATTAATGGCACTATCAATAGAATTACCTTATGCCCCAGGGGGATGATTTGTAATGTTCTCTATCATAAAATGATAACAATGTCTGTAAAGTGAACCAGAGACATATATAAACCATACATGTATGAATACATTTTGGGCTCACTCCTAATTCTAGCCCCAGTCAAGAACAAGGAGTTCTTATGACGTGGCCCTGCTCTGTACTTGTCCTCATGAAGCCATCATTGAAGAGATGGGTGCGACAGAAAAGTGTGGTGAAGAGCTAGATTCGGCCCGATTATCAGAAAGTCTAGTGTCTGGGATCTTGAAGGCTTATCTTCAAACAGGGAGCCATCTTAAGTGAGGCATCAACTAAGTCCACATGGACGAAGCACACCAAGCTGTGTGAGCCAAGGATTGTAAATAGAAAAATCCAAATCTGAAGGAGGGAATGATAGCCAAGCTTAAATTGTGGACACCTGGGTTGCAGAAGGAGCTGGAAGACAGTGGAAGCCCCAAGTTCATTTGCGGGGGCTCCGCATCCGTTGAGCCTCCAGTGGACCCTCTCTGACCATCGCTGGGTGTGAATAGCCTTGCTATCGGGCAGAGAGCGAGCCCTGTGAAGTCAGAGCAAATGCAGTTACAGTGAATGCCTTATCACCCGATCTCCCTTTGGACCCACTTTAAAGTTGTTTCCGTTTGTAATATAGTCTGCTTTCTTTTCAGTTGAGGTTTTTGTAGTCACTGGGGGCAGTTTTTGTTTGCTTCCTGTGTGTGTGTTGCATGATTTCCTGTATGGGACAGCTAGGACAGGTTAACTGGATTGGTAGTGACGTAAGGACATGGCACGGGAGGCTGACCTAACAACAATGGGGACGAGAGGAAAATGTTCGAAGTTGATTGTGGTGATGAGTGCTGAAGTCTTCTGAACTATGATTGAACAATTAAATTGTATGACATATGAATTATAGGCCAATTAAACTATTTTTAAAAGAAAGGAAGAAACCGCAGAAACAAAGTACTTGGAGAGTTAGGAAACAATAGTGATGGTTTTTGCCTGGCAAAATTCAAAGCTCAGCTGGGAACACAGCTCCTTTTCCCGACAGGAAAGGGGAGAACAAAGCAGGAATTGGACATACACCCAGGCCCACCCTCTTTCTGCTGCTTGCCTCTCTCCACTTCGCTCTCTGCCTCCCTGGTCCCTTGTGTGTCATCGAAGTGCTGCCTGTTTGTCTCTTCTTTGTTGTAGGCTAGACTGGCAGCTCCAGAAGGCAGAGAACAGCCCACAGTCCAAGGACTAAGTAGGCCTTTCTAGCAGAGCTGCCTTCTCCACGAAAGGCCAGCCAGGAAGGCTGCCAGGCTCCGTCAGAAAGCCTGGGTTCAGGCTGGCCTCAAGGAATGGTCTAGGGTTGGTTTTGTTTTATCTTAACTCCACAGAATCCAGCACATTCTACATTTAAAATAAAACCATGCCTTTAAAAGTCTCTGCCTGTGGCGTAATGCCTTGCTTACTACTTATGGCTGTACGTGTTTCTCTCTGAAGGCCCGAGCTGATTCCAGTTCATTCACTAGACCTGTTCTGGGCCATTACCTAGCCACCTCGGGCCTCAGTTTCCGGTCTGTCACATGAAGCCTTCCCGAGCTTAAGGAAGTGTGACATTCTTTCTGTCTCCCCTCAGTGCTGTCCGAGTGAAAGAGGCCACCTGGGAAACCTCATAATGTTGTTAGAACAAACAGACTAGTCTCCATCAGGAGAGTGGGCGCAGGAGCGGCATTTGAAGAGGGAGCCGGGAAAATCGCTATGGGGAAGTGATAGAGTGGTTTGTCCTCTGCTTCCTTGAGGGTCAGCCTGAGGGCAGGAGTCTGATTCAGGAGGCAGCCTGAAGTCTTGCTCCCGACTGGAGCTGAGCCAGGCTGGACTGTGCCCTGGGGGTTTGCAGCTCCTTTGACCGGGAAAGCGTGCCTCCTAAGGTTGAAACCCTCCCAAGAGGGTTTGCAAACACCCAGACACCCGCACGTTGCACGGGAGATGGAGTATAATTGGCCTGGAATTCCTAAGCCTGCCATCCAGGAAGCTACCTTGTGTGAAGTGGCATGTCTGCGACCGACCAGAGCTCTCTTCACGCAAATGAGCCCATGAGATTATCCAGAGAGGTAGCCTGTCCAGAACCTGTCAGGCTGCTTCTGCCCGACCTCCGCCACACGCAGCTCTTTGGGCCCTGGCTAGAATTGGGCTGGCTTGTAAATAATTGGAGACAAGTACCAGGGCCTTCTTTATGGAGTTTCCATCTGAAACAGCTTGAAAAATCAAAGTGTAGAGTGGAAGAGCGAAGAGCCCTGGTCGCGTAGTGAATGGTGCATGGGGCTGCAATCTAACTCCCAACCATTCCCCAGGAGAGGGAAGGCTGTAGCTTTGGTCGTTGGCAACTCAGAGGGGCAGGTCTACCCTGTCTTTTAGGGCTGCCCTGAGGCTGCCTCCAGTGAGGGAGTGTGAGGACTAGAACAAAGGCAGAACAGCAGGGGGGTTGAGGCTGAATTGAAGGAAGGGATCCCAGCTCCATCACTTAGTAGCTCAGGGACACAAAGCAGTGGGTTCTTTGCACTCTCCCATTGGTGAAGGGAACCAGTAAGTCCTGGTGTCCCATTGGTGTCCCATTGGTGTCCCATTAACCAGTGAGTCCTGTGGGCTGTTAGAAGGAGACCCTCATGCAGCATGAGCCATGGCGCCCACCCCCCTCTCGACAGCAGGGATGAGTTTGAGAGGTTGTCTGACGGCCAGGCACCCGTGCCTTACCAGCAGACCCATCAACTCCCGCAAAGCTGTACCTCAGAATCAAAAGCTGGTTTCAGCTGGAAGGCCCAGGTGTAACCTGGTGCAAGCAGTCTGGAGTGAAGCCCCACAAGGTCTGAGGGTTTAACCCATGCAGGATGTCTTCCTACCCATATTTTTATTGGCGCAGGCATAATCTAACTAGGTGATTTCTTCAGCAGTCAACGAGGTTGCTTGGCGTTTAAGTGTGTGCTGTGGACACAAATGGACTTGGAAGCCTCGTCTGTGCCTGGAGGTGGCGGCAGCTCTGCCCTGGGGTTGGAGGCTGGGCTTCATCCCAGGATCTACTCTGCCCCCGGGGTTGCTCCCACAGGTGATAAGCAGTGTGCCACTCTCTCCTCTGTTTCAGGGCAGCGGCTCGACCCAGCTCCAGTCTTGGACCGTCCAGCCCTCCTTCGAAGTGATCTCAGCACAGCCCCAGCTTCTGTTCCTTCACCCACCCGCACCCTCCCCCGTCAGCCCTGGCCACACTGGGGAGAACAAGCCAGACTCCAGGAACTACCTGCCCATTCTCAATTCCTACACCAAGATAGCCCCACACCCGGGCAAAAGGGGCCTGCCCCCGAGCCCAGAGGAGCGAGGGGAGGGTGTGGCGCAGAAGAAACTCCGTACGGAGGGCCCAGGGCCCAGAGGGTCTTGCAGCGAGCCACCCAGCCCCTCGACTCCAGCACTGCCCGGTGCCAAGCTCGCAGAGGACTCGGCGCCTCAGGGCGTGCCCTCCCTGGTGGCTGGGGGGAGCCCACAGACTCTTCAGCCCGTGTCCAGCAGCCACGTGGCTAAAGCGCCCAGCCTGACCTTCGCCTCCCCGGCCAGTCCTGTCTGTGCTTCCGACAGCACCCTGCATGGCATTGAGAGCAGCTCCCCACTGTCCCCACTGCCCGCTAGTTACAGCTCCCCACTGTGGGCCACGGAGCACCTGTGCCGCAGCCCAGAGCTCTTTCCCGAGCAGAGGCAGAGCAGACACCGGCGCTTCCAGAACACGCTGGTGGTCCTGCACAAGTCCGGCTTGCTGGAGATCACCCTGAAAACCAAGGAGCTGATTCGGCAGAACCAGGCCACTCAGGCAGAACTGGACCAGCTCAAGGAGCAGACGCAGCTGTTTATTGAGGCTGCCAAGAGCAGGGCCCCTCAGGCCTGGGCCAAGCTGCAGGCGTCCCTCGCACCCGGGGCCGGCCGTGCTGGCAGCGACCTACACACTCTCTCGGACCACCCAGATGCTTAGCGCTGAGGGCTGCTGTCCTGACACTTGAGTGGCTCTTTTCATTCTTGCCACGCTCTACTCGTTTCCCAAAGGACAAGTACGGACTTCTCAATGTCAAGGGGCTAGCACTTGGCCCATGAAGCCACGTGCCAGGACCTGGCTGGCTGCTGTCTTCCTCTGGGGGTCTGTGCACAGATGCCATATGCCTGTGCTCCCCTCGACCTCAAGCTCCGAGGGTCCTCCAGTCCCTTCTCCGTGGCGGAGAAATGGTTACATGTGGAGCTGCCACTTGCAGGCTCCACGTGGGACGAAGACCAGGCTCTGTGTTTCTGTAAAGAGTGCGACTCGAAAACCCATGCGTGTCTCTGCCCTGTCCTGTGGGGTCACTGTGAGTCCGGAGCAGGCACTGAGGCGGGTTGTGGGCAACACAGGAGAGAGTACTGGGGTGGGTGGTTCCTGGTCACTGTCTCAACCGCCCCAGTCCCGACCGACCGGGAGTTAGGGTGCAGGGACGTGGACAGGCGCAGAGAGAGACGTCTGCTGGGCTAGGGTGGCAGCGCGGTCAGGATGCCATCAGGGCTCACCGAGGGCTCAGAGCCAGTGTGGCTTGTGCAAGCCGGACCCAGCTGGACCTCAGAGACTTCGTTTTCTTCCTCGTGGAAGCCGAGGGGAGGGGGGCGCACCAGTGGACGCATCTGCTCTCCACAAGCCAGCGCTGCCAGGCTAGGGTCTTCAGACTTCTGAGGAATGAGAAGAGTCCATTCAGTGCTTTCTGGGGTTTTCTTCGCTAGCTTGCCTTTTTCTGCGGGGAATCCGACAGAAGCAGGTGCCTGGCCAGCACCTCTGGGTCCTTTCTGCATTTGTCTTCATCTGCAACAGCAGGGTGTGTCTTTTGGCTGGCCCCCTAAAGGCAGTTCGCATGGCCCTGCAGAGTGTAGTGTGTGAGGTAACTCTCTGCCCCCCCTCCCGCCCCCTAGTTCCCCCAGAGCAGGAGAGCCAGCCGGCTCTCAGTGGCTGAACCTCCCAGGCAATGCAGTCAGCCTGAGATTGGCCTGCGGAGAGCCTGCTGCTTCCCACAGCCAGAGGTCCTGGGTGCTCCTGCCAGTGCCACAGCCAAGGGGACGGGGGTTGGCTCTTCACCGTTCACCTAGAAATGGGATGGGATTCAAACTCGCCTTGAAAATCTTTCCACTTGACAAATGAGTATGTTCAGTGTAACCCAAGGAAAATGCAGTTGACGAGGTCTTGCGAGGGCCACAGGCTAATGGCCAGTCACTCACCAGCTGCCCCTGAGCTGATGTGGACTCACGGCCCTGTGGCATGCCCCGACACATGCTGCGTAAGGATTTCTGTGGTCGAGTGTTCTAGAAGTAGATTGTCAGGAAGGAGCCCTGGTGACATTCTGGGTGTTGTGTTGGACTGCTGAGCACACGGCCAGCCACTGGAACCCACCAGCCCCTGCACAGGAGCAAGAGGAGGCTGGCTGCCCTCACCCTGCCCTGGAGGGTTGTCGTGAGTCAGCCCCGGCTCAGTGGCAGTGCGTTTGCAGGGCTTTTTGAGATGGCCTTTGTTCCCGAGTGCCTCTGGGTGGGCTCCAACCTCCACCCCCTTGTTTAGCAGCTGGGTGCCTTCATCGGGACTCATCCTCTTTATTAGGTCGTTATAACTCTAGCATCACTTTAAAAACTGACAGGGTTTCAAACGTGTATGACTTGGCAGAGACTGATTTAGAATTCAACTCAACTAACTCTCTAGATGCCCATGATCCGTGCAGAACTATGACCTGCCACTTGCTTTCTGAGGGAAATGTGAAAACCAGAGCGAGTGTGTCCTTCCCAGACCTGGCTCCCTTCCATGTGCCTCTCTCGGCCGCTCCTTGCCCCCCCCCCCCCCCCAGTCGGTGGGGCACTCGCAGCTCCGTTCTGAGCACCATGCTAGGAAGCTTCCTCTTTGGCAGACTCTGCTTGGCAGCAAAGCTAGAGAGAGACAGGTGCCTTCAGAACAGCCTGGGCACCTGCCTTGTGTCTCACCGAGTGTCAAAAATCGGAAGACGCAGAGAACCAAATTTATTCTGCTGGCAAACCCCTCTGAGGAGCCGCCCATTCCCGAATGAAAGCCACCCTGGGTCCCCACTGCTGAGCAGCAGGGAGACACAGAGCTTGCCCCACTGACCTCTGGGATCTTGCAGCTTAGTGCTGGGAGCTGGTCCTTGCGTGGGGGAGCTCTAGACGAGGCCTAAGAGACAGACACACTGGATCTCGGAAGAAGGACCCACTGACGTCCGAAGCCAGCTCATCCGATGGAAGGACCTCGGCATGGATCAGAGAGCTGTAAGTAGTCATGGTCTTGGCGGTGCGTGATGTGGTCTGGTGTGAAGTACTGAGGCAGAGCTGCCCCGTCCTGACGTGAGAAGCCATTCTTAGCTCAGACCAACCCTGAGGAGTACTTTTGGCAGATTTTGTTGGCCGTGTTGAAACCCATCTAGAAAAAGCTGCTGATTGAATTGGTTATAGGCATGGAGTTGAATGACGTTTGTAATTTATTAACGCTGACTGCGTTTTGTCGGTCATGGCATCGTCTGATTTCCTTTCCCTACCGCGGCGCCGTCGGCAGAAATATAGCTCATGCACAGACGGAATGGGTGCTGTAGGGTAGAAATTGATTTACCAAATGTGAATTCTTTTGAGAAGTGTGAAGTTTTGTAGCAACTGATGACTGTGAAATATCAGAGAAATAAAAGTCACTGACTTGGAAACGACTTGGCATTGTTGCTGCGTGCCGGCTGCCTACCCTGAGTGCGGTCACGGCTAACGTTTGGGTTGGCTTTAGGTCATGTCACTGAGGAAGTTGTGGGTCAGATACTGAATTCACAGAGGCACTGATACACACACGGTGTGAATTCAAGAAATGCAGGCAGTGTCCCCTGGAGTCTCCGAAGGTAGTGTCCTTTGGATAGGTGGGGAGAGTTGAGAGGAGCAGACCCCCCTGGTCTGTACATCAGATCTGAACACATTCACAAAGAGAAGTTTGAGGACACGTACAAACTTCTGAGTCTCCTCAGGGAGCCCAGGGGGCATCCTCCCCTGCCCCCAGGACAGCTGGCCCCCAGCCCCAGGGGAAAATGAAAACCGGGTCCTCATTCAAAGGCCTGGGAGTGGGGGGAGGTGCCACAGTCCAATTCTTAGAGCACTATTTCTGCCCGACACAGTTTCCTAAGTGACAACCAACCACAGCTGGGCGCCTTCCGAGAATCAAAGGACATAACGATGGGTAAGGATGGCCAGAGAAGGCCCCTCCTGAAGCTCAGAGGGCCACCCTACCCTCAGAAGTAGGGGTACAGGAGGTGGACACCCCTCACAAAGTGGATCCCAGGAGGCTGAGGAAAACCCAGTCACTTGAAAGTCTGGCCCCTTGAAAGACCCCCTGGAGAAGCGCGTCCCCCGAGGACCACCTGCTGTGCAGTGCCCATGAGGGGTCTGGACACTTGTTTCTGGCACCGCGCTCACTTCCCAAACTCTGGATCTCTCAGTGAGTGAACGGAGATGCTGAGGGGCTGAGCCCCCGAGGGGTTGAGAAACCAATGTGAGCGGTGGTCAGACCGGCTGGCTTTATTTAGGTTACTGTGTTGGCCAGATTTTCAACTTGTTTCTCACTCTAGGGTTAGAAGCACCCAGCCCACTGGCACTGACTTAACCTTTCTGATGATGATGTGATTGAAGCTGGTTTCAATACCCACCACCCACTGGCATGGAGACAGTGCTGGCTCTGAGCCACCCTGTATGTAGGACAGAGCAGAACTGCCGCCCTAGGAAGGCCAAGGCTGTGGACCTTTCCAGGAGCAGCAGATGGCCACCTCTGTCTCCTGGGGAGCAAGTGGTACATTTGAGCCCTTGCCATCCTGGTTAACCACTCATCTTCTGGTCAGCAGCGCAGCACTTGACCACTGTGCCACAGGGGCTCTTGGCCCAGGTTCACTGCTGCCCAGATGAAAGACAGCTTTGAACCCACGAGTCCTTATTCCCCCAAAAGGACAGTATTTAGGAGTTAGATCCTCGCCTCCCCTGGTCAGGCAGCTCCAGGCAGCTCTTTCCTTGCCTCAGAGGTGAAGGACGGAGCTGCCTTGATGTTTTAGAAAGTATGTCACTTGCGTAACTTTGGTTCTCTTCCCCCTAACTGGGGGTGGTGTCTCTGCATACACTACAAGGAGTCTTTGTCCACTGTAACTAGTCAGACTAGTAGTAACCCTGGTGATGTAGTGGTTACGCATTTGCCTGTGATCCCCGTAGTTGGCAGTCCGAAATCCCCAGCAGCTCCGCAGGGGGAAAGACTGGCTTTTTCTAAACAGTTGCAGTCCTGAAAAACCATCTCTGAGAGCCACAGACTAGGCACATGCTGTGGCGCCGGCTCCGTGAGGTCTTCCTCCTGTGTCACCCACCACCCAAGAAGAGAGCTTGGAGATGACAGCAGGAAGAGGCTGCCTGCGTTCCCTTTGCCCCACAGCGGGGCCAGTCCGGCTGCTCCCTGGGCATCCTGAGATTGGGGTGAGGTGATGTCTCCCCAGTGTTTTGAGGTTACTCACTGAGGAAGGCTGCCCCAGTGCCCACTAGGGATGGATGGCTTTGAGCCCATCAAGGGTGGCGCTTTCCTGGGGGCAATTAAGACGTTCTTCTACCAAGTCTCACCGACAGCTCATGGGAAGTGTGTGGAGGGTCCCCCAGGGCAGATGTTCTTTGGCTGCCTTCCGGGGAGGAGCGGTCCTTTGGGGTCCATGAAGTCCCACGATCCCGCGGGCATGCTTCTCCCAATTCCGCCTTTATCCCAAGAACACGTTTCTCCCAGCAAGTTCCCTGTATGAAGGCTGGTTATGCAAGGCTTCGGGGACTTACAAACAGCCTGCACGGTTCCGGCCTCAAATTACAGCAGCTGCAGGAGACGAGCGAGAAAAAGCGAAAAGCCCGTGGCGTCTGAAGTTAACACAGTGAGTGGGTGGAAGCTGGTAGGAAAGGAAGCTGGAAGCAGGATCTCGAGGCCAGCCACGTGAGAGCCTACGCCGGGCTGAACGATGAGCTCTGAGCGAGGCCTTCAGAGTGGCGGACCGTGAGAGGGAAAAGAGTTGCCTTGAATGTTCCTGAAGGTTCCCTTTGCCCCAGGAGTGGGCAGTGGTCCTGAGGGGTGCTTGGTCTTTGAGGTTTACAGTGCCCAGGGGGCCTCTGTTGGCTTGGAGCAACCCACAGGCCCTTGCGTGCTGTGCGGGACAGCGGGGCCTGCCCTGTGCCTGGGCGGGCGGGCAGCTGATTGCTGCTGGAATTCCAGCCAGGAATACCTGGCCCTGCTCCGGCCTCCCTGCAGAGAGATGGGTGGAAAGCACCATCATACCCACAGTTACTAAGTGCCCCAAAGTCAGGAGAAGAGAAGACGCTCCGGGAAAGAGGCCTACAGGCCTCGGTGGGCAGTGCCTGCCAAGCACAGAGGGCAGGTCTGTCCTGCTGATGGCACTTGTTGGCGTCAGTACAGCTTCTGCTTAAGCTAGCCAGGATCAACACCCTGCCATGGACCTCGGGGCCTTAGGTAAGCCTCGCTGTCACACTGACCTGAGACCTGCAGGGGCAGAGGCAAGCAGGTATCAACCGGCACAGGCCACTCCAGGAAGCCCCCACCTGGGGGACCTGTGCAAACCCTCGGCACTGGTCCTCACTCACAGTTTCTCTCTTTCTCTCTCTCTCTCTCTCTCTCTCTCTCTCTCTCTCTCTCTCTCTTTCTCTCTCTCTCTCTCACACACACACACACACGCTCACTATCAAACCTTGGCTGGAGCTTGGTGGGGTAGTGAGCTGCTAGCTACAAGGTCAGCAGTTTGAAACCGCCAGCCATTCTGAGGGAGAAAGACATGGCTCTGGGAAACCCATAGGGACAGTTCTACCCTGTTTTAGAGTGAGCTTGTCTTTTTGTTTGTTTTTAAATCAAACCCTGATGTCTGTTTCTGCTGAAAGTCTCCTTGGTTCCTGAAGCTTCCCTAAGGAGCCCTGGTGGTGCAGTGGTTCAAGCACAGGGCGGTTATCTGAAGAGTTGGGCTTGGACCCTGCCTGCTGCTCCGCAGGAGAGAAGGGGTGGCTGTCTGCTCCCATCAAGCTCAGGCCCAGGGAAACCTACCGGGCAGTCCTCTGTCCTGCAGGGCTGCTGGGAGTCAGAATGGACTTGAAGCCACACGACCACAAAGCCAAGGCTCTCACTGCTACTACATCCGGGTACTGCATGGATTACATTGAATCTGGTGTGTGAAGCGGGCAAGGGACGAGTCTTTGTTTCTAGTTTTAAAGACAGGTAATCGACATCTTTGGGGTCATGCTACATTGCTCACTTGAGAACAGGGGTGTTGTCAGCTAAGAAGCCCATCCCCAACACCCAAGCACGGAGAGAGGACGGTCCTGTTCTGTGACTCACCAGCAGGCTTCTGCTTTCCTAGGAATGTCAGACCAGGGGCGTAAGGAGCACTTGCCAAGGCCCCCAAAGGGGCTCTGGATGAACGGCATGTTGGGCTCACCTGGGCGCGTAGTGGGGCTTAGAGAATTTAGCCGGGAAAGGGATGAAGAGCAGCAGAAGCCGGCAGGCAGCAGTCAGCCAAGCACTGGAGCCACACCCGCTGCTGCCTGATGGATTCCAACGCAGGGAGATGAGTGGGTTAGAGCAGAAGTGCGCCCCCCACCGGCGTTCCTGGGCATGAGACCCCCATCTTTCTACCACTGGGCTGCTGGGTGGGTGTGGGCACCACTATTTAGGGAAGTAGACCACACTCAGGAGGTACTCCCGGGGGAACTGACTTAACCCCCAGCCTGCTCAAATGACCTCTCCTTGTCACACTTCCCCTCTCCAGTCCCCACCCCACCCCACCCCCTGTTTACTCTGTTTGTGACCCAAAGAGGGAGCATCCTGGTGGATGGCAATATCCTGATTGGGGATCTGATCTGGTCGTTGTATGATCCTGGCAAGTTAGATAACGTCTCTGGGCCTGTTTCCTCATTTGTGTGATTCGCATGTACTCTAAAAGAAGGCATCCTGGTGGCATAGTGTGTACGAGGTGGGCTACTAACTGCAAGGTCGGCAGTTGGAAACCAGCTGCTGCTCTGAGGGAGAACAATGAGGCTTTCTACTCCCATAAAGAGACACCATCTCAGAAACCCACAGGGGCAGCTCTAGCCTGTCCTCTAGGTCTCTGTGAGTGAGAACGGGCTTGACGGCATCAAGAAAAGATCGCTATATTTAAATGTATTCTTATTGCCATTGAGTAGATTCCAACCCACAGGGGGCAGGGTAGAACTGTCCCTGTGGGTTTCTGAGACTAGACATCTTTGTGGGAGTGGAAAGCCTCATTTGTTTCCCAGAGGATTGGCTTGTGGTTTCAAACCACCGACCTTGCGGTTAGCAGCCCAAAGTGTAACCCACTGCCCACCAGCGCTTCAGGTTTGCCGTGTAAAGAGCTGAGTACATCAACAGTAACCATAGGGTTGTTACTGCAGGCGAACCACTCCCTGGGCTGGGGGATGGGGAGAAGAGCCTGCTGACCTGGGTCCCTGCAAGGCCAGGCCTCCACCAGCATGCCCAGACCCTGGCAGCAAACCAGCCCAGCTCCCCACCTGCCTCTCACACCTGCTGCACCAGAACAGAAGCCCTCCTGAGGACACGCCCTGTGGCAAGCCTGCCAAGTGCCCAGGCCCCACCCCTCTCTAGAGCCAGCTAGACAGCCAGGGGGTGGGGCAGCTACAGATAAATCAGCAAGGTGGATTGCCTGCCCCACCCTGTCACCTCACACCTAGCCCAACAACAACAACCTCCTCCTCCTCCTCCTTCCCACCCCCACTCCTGCCACCCTAAGGGTGACCCCTAACCAGAGGCAATAGCAACCACTAAAATTGACAGGACCCACCCAGTCCTACTGGTCCCGTGAACCTGCCCTTTAACCAGAACTCGCAGGTGCTGCCCACAGGCTTTCAAGGTTGCTGAACATTGGCACCTGCTCCCAGTGGGCCAGGTGTGTAATCCCCACGCCCCTCTCAGCTATGAGCACCCCACCACCCAGTCGCAAACCTTGCTGAGGCCCTGCCATACGAAAGGCCCGGGCAAAGGAGCCCTGGTGGCAAGGTGGGTTAGTTTCGAGGCAGAAAGATGCGGCAGTCAGCTCCCGGGAAGATTCACAGCCTTGGAAATCCTATAGAGTGGTTCTACTCGGCCCTATAGGGTCCCTGCACGGAGAATCCACTTGGGGATTGGAGGTAGGGCCTGGGGCTCAAACTAATCGCCTTCTTGTTGGAGAAGGGTGCAGGGTCCACTTAGGTCCTAAGCCTTAGGAACGTCTTCAGGATCCCTTACTAAGCATTTCCGCACAGGGAACCGGCAGAGTCTGAGGCTGAGAACCGGTTTATGGGGACAAAGAAAGTACTAGCAGATGTTGGGGTGGTGGTGTGTGTGTATGTGTGTACACGTATGTACATACCAGGAGAAGCTCCGGCTCGGAGAGCCACTGCTGCTCCATCCTCTTCCTCTCTGGCCAGCCCCACTTCACGGTCAGGCCCATGCAACTTGGGTCAGACCACTGTGAGAAGAGTGAGCACCAGTCTGCCACCGCCCACCCCCCATCTTGCCCTGCTGCCCCTGTCCCCCACTTCAGGTGGTCAGCAAGCAAAAAAACCAAACAAACCAAAAACCACCCAGCAGCCCTCTAGCCCCAGGCTCTGTTGTCCCCCGAGGTCTGTAACCCTGTCTCCTTGGGTGGCGCTGAGAAAGAAGGGGACACCCTGGGGTGCGAACCCGGCTCGGCGGCGCCCTCTCCCGGCGGTCCCGAGGCACAGCAGCGGGTCCTGGCGGCGAGCCCTGGGAAGCGCAGCCCTGCGTCTTTGGGTTCCCGGGGTCGGGCTGGGGACCCGTGCCGCGGAGGTGCGGGTTAGGGCGCTTGCTCACCGGGGAGGGCGCGTCTTTGGAGTCAACTACCAGCACCCGCGGGGGAGCAATTCTCGGCCTAGCGCCGGCGCCAGTGGGGAGGCACCCTCTTGGCTGCCCTTCTCTGGGCTTCTCTCTGCGCCCAGGGAGCAGCCCGTCATACCATCTTAAAAGCAGGCACCGCCCCTCCCTTGCTGGCTTGGCCCCCTCGAAGGCAGTGGGTGCCAATCCCCACGCCTGCGTGTCCACCCGAGACCAGAGCCTCACTGTGTGTGCCCTGAGTCGCCTTTCCGCAGCACAGCGCACCGTGCCAGGCGCTTGTGCCCTGTGGAAGGAAGGTGGGAAGACTGGCCTTGCAGGGCCCATAAACAAGGCGCCAGAGGGCCGGGCAGGTGGGGGAAGCGCACAAGGAACTGGGTGCGTGGGGGATGGGGAGCACAGTGAGATGTGGTGTGTGGTATAGAGGAAGGCTGTCACGCCTGGACTCTATCCTGCCCGGCCACACACCCTCTGGAGCCCGCACAGGGATCAGCAGGGACCACTGAGCTGTGTGGACTCAGTCCCGTGGTCTTTCCAGAAGAAACTCATGGGAGGGACTCATGAACTCCACCCCGAGTCCTGAGCACCTGGGCCCTGCTCCTGCCCCATGCCTGAGGTCCTGTCCCATGGCTCTTTTTTGTAATGATTAAAAAAAAAAAACCAAACTAGTGACTACTCCATAAGAAAGCTTTTTTTTTTTTCATTTAAATATTCTTCTCACATACCTCCCACTGCTCTGGCAGTCCCTCCACCTCCATCTCATGCCTGGGGCTCTGCTCTCCTCCTCTATTTAAACACACCCCCTTTGGGCTCCACTCTCAGCAGCACTCGGTCAGGCAGGAAAAGAAGCAAATTCGAGGTGTCCGTGGCAACTCCCTCCCAGAATTTGAAACTAAGGCCTTTGAGGGACAGAATGCATCAGGTGTTTTAAGGAGAAAATGATGATGGGATTCTAGGGTCACAAGCTGGCCAGGGGGCAATGATTTGGGGTCAGGGATGCTGGGACGGAGACTTAGAGCACAAGCAACCGTCTTTTCTCTGGAAGATTCTAGGCCAGTGACTTGCTCCCTGCCTGGACCTCTGCAGGAAGGCCACTTCCCAGTGGGGAGGACAGCAAGATACAGCAAGGCTCACAAGCTGTCCATCCGCCAGCCTGCCAGCCAGCCCCTGGGAGCTTCTCTTTTTCCCACGTGGCTCAGGCAAACTTTCTCAACTCTGTATCTCCTCAGAGCCCATGTCTTTTTAGGGTCATTTGGTGCTACCCTGCCCTGTTCTTCGGGGCGTGGATGACGCTGGTCCCTGCTGCAGGCTCCTGGTCCCTGTACCGAGGGTGGCAGCTCAGAAATAGCTGTGGCCTCTTGACTCAGCTCGGTATTGTCTTTGAGCCCTAGGGTAGGGGCTCCACCTGGACTGCCCTCAGGCCTTCATAGGCACGCAGCCTCCAGACGTGGCTTTATCTAGGGCAGTGGTTCTCAACCTGTGGGTCGCAACCCCTTTTGGGGTCAAATGACCCTTTCACAGAGGTCGCCCATTTCATCACAGTAGCAAAATGACAGTGATGAAGTAGCAATGAAAATAATGTTATGGTTGGGGGGTCACCACCACCTGAGGGACTGTATGAAAGGGTTGCGGCATTAGGAAGGTGGAGAACCACTGCTCTAGGGCAACCTGCCCACATTCATCAATGGAAGGGAGTCAGCTACACCTCCCAGGTTCTGAAGCCAGCCTGTCTTCACCTGCAGAGTCTGCGTGATTGTGCAGCGCTGTCTGCTCTGTGAAGACAAAGGTCAAGTCTAGTTCCTTTCTCCAGGGCCCCAGTACCTGTTCCTCCGTGCAGCCAGCTGCCATCTGACTGGCTCAGACTCATGGGGAGCCCATGTATGTCAGAGCAGAGCTGTGCTTCACTCTGATCTCTCAGAGGCACACCACCAGGTCTTTCTCCCGCAGCACCTCTGGGTGGATTTGAACCATTAGTCTTTCCGTTAGTAACCAAGTGCTTAACCGTGTGCAGCCACCCAGGGACGCCGTAATAGGTGCTCACTGAATGCCTTGACTGAATGAATGAGTGAATGAAAGCTGGCTCCCTTGCTAATTTTCAGCAGGGAGTTTATTGGGCGTCGACCAAGAAGCACAGTGCTGAGCCAACACTGATTCACGGTGACAGTGGGAAGCCCCATAGAATTTCTTTCTCAGCGATCATCTCTACAGAAGCAGTTCGCCAGGCCTTTCTTCCACAGAACTGCTGGATGTGTTCAAAGCACGAGCCTCTGGGTTTGTTGCCGACGACAAACAGCTAGTGCCGCCCAGCCCGTTTGTTGAGTGTCTGCAACAGCCCACAGCCAAGCGTGCGGGTTGAAAGCACAAGCTCTGGAGCGGGCAGCCTGGGTTTGAATCCCAGCGCTGCCACTTCCTAGCAGGGTGCTTCAGACACGTTTCTGCCGCTCAGCACCTTCATCTGGAAAACAGGAGTCGTAATAAACCAGGCAGGAGCCCTGGTGATGGCACCAGGTAAGTGCTGGGCTGCTACCTGCATGATCCTCGGTTTGAAACCACCAGACTCTCATCTGGAGAAAGATGCTTTCTAGTCCCAGAAAAAGTTCCAGTCTGAGAAACCCACAGGGGCAGTTCCCCCCTTCTTGTAGGGTCCCCACTCGATCCATGGCAATGGGGTTGAGAAGACAACAGGCCCGGTGAGGATGCTTTGAGGAATCAGTGATGGACGGGGTGAGCGTAACAAAGGGCGCTTCCTGTGGGAGCGTGGCAGCAGGACCCATGCCCACCCAGGCGAGGACCCTCCATCTCGACCCCTGCCCCCCAGGGTTTGCAGTGGAGTTAGCAGACAGCACCCACACAGCAGCAGGGGAGCCAGAGAGCTGGTGAGTGTGGGGTGGAACATTCCCCAGGAAACCAGACAGGCTGGAGAATGGTCCTGAGGAGAGGGGAGGTACAGGGGAGGCTGGCAGAGACCGAGGCTGCAGGAGGCACACCCAGAGCACTGGCCTACAGAGAGGCCATGGGCAATCCTCTATCATGGGAGGTCACTTCCTACATCGACAGCTCCTGGCAGTCATTGTTGGTAGGAATGGCTCCCTTTCGTCCTATCAGTTGGGAATATGCTAGAAGGAAAGGTTCACGGACACGCCCTCAAGCCTCTTGTTTGGCCAGGTGAGAAGTCTTGGGCCCTCCAGGTTCCCAGCTGAGCTCTGCAGCACACGCTGGCTGACCCCCTGGGAAATGAGACCCTCTCTGCTTTTGCCGCCATCCTGTGGATTGCTTAGGAAAACTCAACACCCACTCACGCTTCACTCGCCCACGCAGGACGTGCATGAACTGGCGTGTGGCAGGGCTTTGAGAGAAGCGATCAGAAGGTGGAGGCAGGGTCTGTGGAGGACCATCTTGTTCAGCTGCCCCAGGGCTAAAACCCTCTCTGCGACAGCAGGATGCAGACTGCCCCCAATCCAGGCTCATGTTTCCCAGAAACCACCAGGCTGACCCTCACGGCGCAGAGTAGGAGAGCATGCCTCAGGGTTTTCGGGGCTGCAAGCTTTTAGCGACAGACCACCAGGCCTTTACTCTGAGGAGCCTGGCAGTGAGTTTGAACTGACAGCCTTTGGGTGAGCTGTCAACCTCTCAGCTGGCTGTACCTCTCTTTGGTTCCACCTGAGAACCCTGGCCCACCCTATTCTCCTGCCTCCCCCAGGGGTTGCATTCTCAGGAGGGGGTTTGCTCATCCTCCACCCCACCCCCAGTCCATCCACGACCCAGGGAGTGCTCTGCTCCCAGTTCCTGCATGCCTTGCCCTTCCTTCCCCAGCACTCTGCTCTCAGGCACCAGGCCTGTGCTTAGAACCACTGGGATTTGTCCGTGAGCTCCCTGTCCCTGACCTCAGGGACCAGGTCTCATTCATCTTTGCATTCCTGGCTCCTGGCTTCGTGCCCGCCATCAAGTCAGCATCGATGAATGTTTGTGGAATGAGTGGAGGAGCTGAGCCAGCACCACCACCCCCCACATCTGGAAGTGCAGAGCTACCCAGACACCCCTGCCTCTACCACAAACTTACCCGGCTGGGAGCCCGTCCAAGGTCAGCCTCATCTCCAGCGCAGCTCAGACAAGGCAGGAGCCTGCCTCCTTGCACCCTGCCCATCCCCTACTCTTCTCTCCAGGAGAAGAGTCTTGAAGTCCCGGCTAAGAGTGCGGGTGTTCAGGTCATAGGCAGTCGGGTAACACTGAAGGGTGTGAAGCAAACGAGTCGGAGCATGCTCAGGGTGATTTCAGAGAGTGAAGATTTGGAAAACAAGACTGGGTACCTCCCAGCCTCCTTGACAGCAACCCCCCTCCCGAAGCAGGAGGAAGGTGGGGTTCAGGCAGGCCAGCTGGAGGAGAGAGGGTACAGACAGGAGCCAGAGAAGGGCAGTGACAAGGATATCACGTCCCTGGGGAAGAGTCAGGCTTCAAGATGGTCCCTAAGCCCTAGAGATGGCCTTCTGTGTAACAGAAGGAGACGTGGCCTCTAGCGTCCTCAAGTGGGCCCTCGTCCAAGGTTCCTTTGGTTCCTGAACTCCGGCATGGGGCAGTGGATTCATTGCTCCTTAGGCGTGATGCTAGCCAATAGGAACACTGAAGCAGTGGGGTAGGGGGTAGGGGGTGGGCGAGGCCCACCCAGGCCAGAAGACCCAGGCCAGAAGACCCCTCCATGGCCGCTACTGCCACAAGCAGAGGACTCTAGTCCAGCTTTGCTTTGGAGTTGTGCTGCCTAGTCTGGCCTGCAGATGTCCCTCCCTCCATGCCGAGTGGCAGGATGGCTATTTAAGAATGCACCACCAGCTGCCCACCACTAGGCTAATGACAGGGATGAGGCTCTCCATGGCCACCCACACCTTCACTAGGTCTCCCTCAGACGACAGCCAGGGTCCCTCTCTCAGCTGGAACCTCAGCCTCCAGCCTGGACCACGTCCCGTCTGTCCTGCAAGGCTTCACGGTCTGAAATCTAGCTCTGACTGCGCCCCTCCCTGCTCGGACTCCTTCTGTGGCTGGACTCATGTCACGCCGACGTGTCTGAGGCTCCAGCCCTGCCCCCTCTCCCCAGACAGCTGCTCTGACTATACCTGCTGGCACCTGTCCACCTTCCAGGCCGGCACGGGTGGGGCTTCTGGTCCCGGCCACTGATGTGCGCTCCCCAGCTCTGAGCACCTCTCATGCAGATGTCAGGAACCCCTCCAAGTTATAAGCTCCTGACAGGCAAAGCGCCCCATCCCTTCTCTAGTCTGGGCACATCAGGAGCCAGAGGTAGTGAGCGAATGAGCCCCAACCCCGTGCACTCAGTCGGCCAGTACTTCGTGAGTTCCTACTCTATGCACTGGGAGGCAGTGGTGTCTTTTCAGTGGCTTCTGTAGAAGCCACCAGAGCTCTGTTCGTCCCGACACCGCCACCTTCCCCACTGCTGGTGCTCCCTGGTGGGCTGTGCTCAGGGAATGCAGACCAGCAAAACACTGGCCTGGGCTCTGGGCCCTTGGCAATTCATACAGAAGCTGCCCCTTGCAGGTGGGTCCTCCCTCAGCTCAGACCCTGTCAGAGAACACGCCTACTTGCAGGCTCCACCCCCTCCCACTGAGCCCCCAGCCCAAGGTCTCAGATGCTGTAGGGGAGGAGAGGGCAGCTTGGACTGGGGCACAGATGGACCCTATCTTCATTCTCTCCCTCTGCCCTCAGACAGGGGGAGGAAGAGGAGGAGGAGGAAACGCAGGCCCTGGGTAGGCATTCCATCCTGGTGCCCTGGGTCGATGGATCCCAACATCCCAGACCTCTGCCAACCAGGCCACTGCCTGGCATTAACCCTTCAGTTGCAGGATGGTGAGGTGAGTCAGGGCTGCAGGGGAGGGCCAGGCACGGTTGGGGCAGGATGGGACATTCGTCAACTGGGACAGAAGTATTTTTGATACATTAAATATTTTAGCAACCAGCGGGTGTCTGCATCAGCTCCTTCCAGCGAGGCCCGGCCCTGAGACCAATCACAGCACCCGTATGATCACATCAAATCCACTTTAAAACCACATATTTTATTAATGCTCTTCATCAGCAATACAGGGCCATCTGTCCAAAGTCCCACACCCCAGCTTCCCCACCGTCATGCCCCACTCCATCCCCGCCCCTGGCATTGGCAGATCAGGAGCCAACTCCACCCCCCTCATGTTGACCCCCCCCAGAAATGAGCCTCCAAGAGGCTGGGCATGGTGGGGCTGGCTTCCAAGCTTGGGCTCTGGGGCCAAGAGAAGACCAAAGCCTGAATTCCTGGGCCGTCTCCCCTCTCCCTATTGGGCACAGGGTGCTTCGGCAGAGTCAGAATCAGGGTGGGCAATCCCCCATAGCTCCTCCATTGAGGCTCACTGAGCAGCACCAAGGGCTCCAATTCTGGTTATCTCTGCCACCATCTCCCACTTGACCCCTGCTGACCAGCATGACAGGATGGCTGAGTGACCACTTTCCCAGAGGTGGAAGTCACGCCACAGGCGCCCACACTGGTGTGGAAGCCCATCTCGAGATGCACACACAGCAGACGAAGTTGGGAGGGCAGGTGACTGCGTGCTTGCAGGACGTGGAAGGGATCAAGTCCTTAGCCCTCTAGCATCAGGAAGGGCGAGGTTCCCATCCTCCCCCCCTCCCACCCCGCCTGGCTCATTAACACAGGGTGGTCTGCCGTAACTACTGGGCCATTGTGACCCTTGCCAGATGTTACGGCACCATGGGCATTAGAGGGGGCAGCATACTGGCCTCAGGACCCAGGCCAGTTGGGGTACACTTGTTGCCTCCACTCACTCAGAATCCCAAGGTCCCAGCTCCCCAGAGACCTGGAGCCCACGACAGCCCTCATCCAATGCGTCAGATGAGTGGGGGCGGTCTGACCATAACAGCCCTGTGTGCTGCTCTCCCCTGTCCCCCCCCCTCAAAGTTGAGCCTGACTTCCTTCTTGTGTCTCCTCCCCACCACTGCCCCCATCTGACCCTGACATGGCTCTGTCTCCCTATTCTCAAATTCCAGCCCCCTCCACCACCCCCTTAGCCACCCGCCAGCCAGCTTCTCCTGACTCCTTCCTCAGTTCCTGTGTGTCCTGAACATCCACTTCACACCGTGGACCAGCTAACTCACAGGCGGCTCTGCAGGTCTCGCCCTGGGGCCTGGAATTGCCAAGAGGAGGCCAGACTAGAATGGCAGGGCGGGAAGGATCTCGGAGCTTGTCGAGCTGACCCTGGTCAGAAATCCCCTTGCCAGGCATGTCTGGCAGATGGCAGCCCAGTCCCTGCTGGGATGCCTCCAGTGGTGGGCACTGGGCCATACTACCTCCCTGGGCAGCCATTCCAACACTGAGCCGTCAGGGCTGTACGTCCTTTACACAGGGCTGGAACTAGCCTCTTAGCCCTTCTCCTCAAGGCCCAGGGGTCCAGCCTCTGCATGAGCCTCTCCTCCCCCTCTGTGTCCAGACCATGCTCCGCCCACCCCTCTCTCTCCTACTGTCTCTCTCTCTCTCACACACACACACACCTACTCCTACTTCTATACGGCAATGCAGTCACATGCTTCATTTCTCTGAGTCTCCCCTCTTCCTCCCCTTCCTTCCTACAAAGACCTGGGGGGTGGAGACCCACAGGAAATGCCAGGGTCAAAAGCCAGAGGAGTGTTTGGCCAGGGTCTGGACTGGGCTGGGACAGCTGTTCGGGCAGGTGGACAGGGGACAGCAGACTCTTGACTCCCAGCTCCCAGAGTAGGGCTGTACCACTTGACTGAGAGTCGAGTAGGTCGGCAGACTAGCTGTCCCCTCTTTCCCTCCACAATTCCCTGCACAATTCCACGGGGGGGGGGAGGGGAGGGCGAGGCCACATCCATCATTTTCCATCCTCCCCAGGCTCTGACGCATGGTGATTCTAAGCCCCCTTTGCTGGCCTCAAGGCCCAGGAGAGCCTCCAGCCAGGAACAGGACTCCACGGCCCTCCCCAGTCCCCGAGGGGAAGCGTCCAAGCAGATAGCAGCGGGGCCATCAGACTTGGTAGCGAGTGGCCGAGGGAGGCAGGGGGAAAGCCAGACCCTCCAAGGGGAGAGACAGAAGCAGCGGTGTCTTAGCAGTTAGCAGCCACCTCGCTGGCTCCCCGTGGGGGAGCTGGCGGTGCCTGGCTGCTCATTTTCTCTCGGTCTCACCATCCACCAGTTGACCAGGTTCTCCGCAGTCACAGCCCCTGGCTGGACGCTGGACCCTTCCCAGCCCGATGTTGCTGTGGGTCATAGGTGGATTCGGGGTGGGGAGTGAGGGCATGATCTTATGTTTGGGAGCAGTGGAGACACACACAGAGAGGGGGGGCGGGGATGGGTGGGCAGACTACTTGTCCCCCTGCTTGGAGCCCTCGCTTCCGACGTTGAACATGGGCACTAGCAGGCCCAGCAGCCACCTCTTCCCGAAGACCTCCTGTAGGTTCTTGCGCCAGGGCCGGGCCCGCACCTCCACCCCCTTTCGCACCTGGTGCCGGGTCTGTCCCCGGAGAATCAGCAGCAGCTGGTGGCAGCAGAAGCCCGCGCAGGCCAGGCCGATGGCAAACCAAAGGTAGAGCATGAGAATGATGAACATTTCAGAACCGAGGACAGCTCCTGCGGGGGGAGGGACACACACCAGACCTGCTTTATACCCAGGCCACGTAGGAACGGCTATCCAGGCAGGCGCTTCCCTCTGGGAAGGAGGGAGATTACCGAGTAAGGAGATGGGAGCTACAGTTTGTAGCAATCTCGGCGTGCAGGCAGGGAGGGGAAAGGGTGGACCCAGTGACCAGTTCTCCCTGAGGCTGCTGGCTCCCAGAGCCTGGGAGTGGTGAGCCCAGCAATGGGAGCCCACAGCTCCCAAGGGTTGACCCATGGGTTGCCTGACTCTCCTAAATGTGGACATTCCAGGGGAGTCTGGCAGGGATATCCATGTGGGCTGGGCTCTGGGCAGCGGTCTCAGCTGGTGCAACTTGTCCCGTGCAGCTGAAAGGAGGGCCTGGGAGGATTCAGCAAAGGGACCACATGATGGAGGGCAGGGACGACGCATCAGGAATCATCAGTCAGGAGTTCAGCTTCCAGGGCAATGCCAAGTGCCGGCTCAGAGACTAAAGCAGTCCTTCATGTTAACAAAGGGACGGCAGGCGTCACCATCTGAGCATAAGGCCAAAGCTGTCCCATCAGTCAGGGTTTGCTAAGGCTTTAAGGCTAGAAAGACTCCCCCCAAGGTCACGCAGTCTCACTCCCTGCCTCGGGAGGACTTCCCGGAACCCCCACACCAAGCATTCTCTACGACCAGGCTGAAACATCCACCAAGGGGTAGAGCTCTCACCAGGGGCCGGAGAGGCCAGATCACACCAAGTTTGCACTAGGAAGTGTGCTCATCTGTCTAAAGGGCATGCTAATATTTATTTCATAGGGTGTGCAAGGCAAGGAGACTGGGGGCCAATCTCCACCCACCCCCATTTTGGCTCACACTCGGGCAGTGCTCTCTGCTGAGGACCACCTAGCAGGTCCAGCAGGGGCCCACAGTAATCGCCTGAAACTGCCCTGCATCCCCCTTCTCATCCCCGAGGTGCAGAGCTCTGCAGCTCCCAGCTGCAACTTGGGCAGCTGTGGGAAAGACATTGACCTTGACCCGCTCACAACCAGACATTGGACCCAGGAGAGGACTCAAAAAAAATCCCTCTTTCCTTCCTTCCCTGCCCACCTGCTCTAGAGAACCCCCCTTACCCACCTCTTGTGCTCCTGCAAATCTCCAGTGGGTCCCTCCTTCCTCCAGCCCCCCCCCCCCCCAGCCTATGTCTTCCCAGACAGCTCTGGGCTCCAATTCCCTAACCTTGAAGGGCTGAGTTCTTAAAACCTGTCCAGTGAGCAGCCAGGGAGGGTGCAGGCCAGCTCGGACTTGCTGGTTCGCAGCAGGTTTCTCCTGGCAACGCTGGAGACAAATAAGCTGAGCGCCCCGGGCCGCTGGAGCAGCTGATGGGTAGAGGTGCCCCCCTGTAGATATGGGGGTGGGGTGGAGTGGGCAGCAGCAGTGCAGGGCTCCCACTGGGCTGCTCCTGCCTGGGACCTGCACCTCCCTGGTCAGCACAGGGAAGCTGGGGTGCCATGTGCAGGACTGAGGAATGCTGACGGGGCGCAGGTGTCTGAGCATGAGTGGGCACGTGAGACATCTGAGCTGTCAGTCCGGGGCCTGTCTGGCAACTCAGCCCTAGGGCCTGAGCTGCACTGCTCGGGCTGTTCCCACAGACGTCTCTCCTGGCACTAAATTAAGACACGAGGAAGACCTCACGCCCTTTTCTGGCCCCGGGCAGCAGCTACGAAAAGGCTATTCCGGGACCTGCTTTCTCTCAGAGTGTTTGAAGTTGCCTAGCCTGCTGCCTTGGTGCCTCTGAACGATTCAATAAGCTCTGGGCTTCTTTTAGAAAGCCACAGGCTCTTCTGAAAGGACCGGAAAGGCTCCACCATCCACTCTTGCCTTCCCCTGCTTCCCACCAGGTGCCTCTGGCAGACCGAGGCCCCCCCATCTTCTTTAAAGCACCTAGGGGCTGAAAGATGTGCCCCCTTCCTCCCTCCCTCATTCCTCAGGAAGCAGCTCCATCAAGCGCCCTGGAGAGGCAGTGTGGTGCAGTGGAAAGAGCCCCAGCTTTGGAGAGCGGCAGCCAAGAGTCCCCATCTCAGGTTGGAATCATGGCAGCTGGGTGGCTGGGAAGCAACCTGCCTCGCTGAGCCTTGGTCCTTTATCTTTAAAACGGACACAATCAGACCCAGCGCCCAGGCTTGCCGTGAGGATGGGATGAGATGCGGGCACACGCAGTGGGGCCTGCATCAGAGATGTTTGTCAAATCCGAGTCCCCTGACCTCCCTCCCACTGGCCTGCACTTATCCGAGCGCCATGCTACAGGTCAGATGGCCTCCTCTCCATTTCGCAAAGGGGGCAGCACAACCAGAACTGGCCACACAAAACCAGAGGGGAAGATACTTCTAAAACCTCACTTGGCAGGTCTCAGCCTCTTTGGCATCCGCCAATGGCTGGTGACCAGCAGCCACCTGACTTTCAGAGACCCTTTCCTGTGTCTGGCTCCCAGGGCCCAAACTCACAGCCACCCCGGAGGTTGGCAGCTGCTCTGAACTCCAGGGCTGTACCTGAGCTAGGGACACTCGATTCCTATCAATCCCTTGTGCCTTCCTTTTCCTCCTTGCCCACCCGCCCTCTCGGGCAGGTAGAGGGGAGGCGGTATGCTCTCAGCCATTTGGATTGAGAATGGGAGGAGACGAATGGGGAAGCTGGGCAGGTGGGGTGTCTGCGTAAGGGGAGGAGAGAGGAGAAAGGTTGGCAAGGGAGGTAGATGAGATTAGGAACCTTGGTCTCCTTTTCCTGGTGTTGAAGGATTGTGGACTCCCTCCTCCTCTCCCCATCCCCCCAGGCCCCCCAGCAGTCACAGCCGGGCTCTGTTCTCTCATCAGTGAGGATCCCTTCTTCCTTTCTTTCCGGGGCCCCAAACCTGGCACATATGGGCAGGCCTCAGGCCCAGGTACACCATGAGTTAAATCATTGTAAGACCTTGCCTTTGCAACCATCTGGTTTGTGCAATGAAATTACTTGGATCAGGAAGTTTAACCAGGCTTCCTGGCTCTCCTCAACCCTCCACCTGCCTGTGCTCACATCCCACCCCCCTAGCCCACCCGGCCACCCACCCCCGTCCTGGTTATTTTAGACCCAGCAGCCTCCTGGGCTAGCACCCAGATCCAGAAGGCTCCAGAGCTGTGAGTTCTGGGCCTGGCTCAGCCCGGGCCTCCCTGGGCTCCTGTCTTCTCGCTGCCACAAGGCGCAACAGCTCTCTGCCTGGGCAGGACTGGGCTGCGGGAAGCAGTGCCAGCCCCACAGAGACCAACCTGCTGACTTTCCCCAGAGCACAGAGCGGAGCTGGGTGTTAGGAATGGCCTGCCTAGACAGATCAAGGTAACCCTGGGGTCTCAGTGCAGCTGCTTGCCGCCTGTCTGTCTTTGTCCCTGAAGGGTCCTTGCGGGAGGGGGCACCCTCTTTCCTGTGGAATGACAATCTCCGAGCAGGCCAGACACTGCCATGCAGTTGAATGAACCTGGGCCAGCCATTGACTTCTGTCTGAGCCTCCGTTTCCTCCTCTGGGAAATGGGGATATCCATTACACACCCAACACACACACACATACACACCTATTGTGAGACAAGCCTTTGGTCAGTCAGAGTCAAAGGCCAAGGTGAGGAGGGAGTAGGAGGGAAGGAGTTAGGGGCAAATTTCAAGGCAAGGGCTGCCACCAGGCATCCAATGGGACCTGCTGAGCACCGGAGTGGGGGCTCACATGCCTGGCACATGTAGGTCTCAGGCCCTCCTGGAGCCCACTCCCCATGACCCCCACAGCTCTTTAGGGTGTCGAGAAAGCTGCTAACCATGCCTGATGCTCAGCCCGAGGACCTACTGCTCTGAGCCATTTGAAGGCTGGAGGAAGGCCAGGGAGGGTCAGGGGGTAGCGGGGATGGACTTCACCTCTATCTGGGGCTGGCCTGGCACCATGTTGACCCTTGGGGAATGTGGGAACAGGATTGGGGTCCAGACAAAGGAGCAGTCAGAGCATGGGCAAACGTCAGGCGGAGATACAGAGGGATAGCCAGCACCCATCTCCGATTGGCCCAAAGGAGGTGGGCTGCCTGCATCTCTCCACAGTTCCATGAGCAAATAAGCAGGAGAGACTGAGGAGGAGACAGTAGATGGGGAGGGAGTGGGGAAGCACTGGCCAGATCAAATTCAGCCACCCCCAGATCAATGCGTATTTCAGAGGGACAATGGAGCCTCACGCAGTGACTCAAATAGGGGCCCGATGGTGCAGTGCAGTGGGTAAGGACGAGGCTGCTAACAGAAAGGTAGGTGATTGGACCCATGGGAGAAAGCTGAGGCAGTCCACTCTGAAGATTCCAGCCTGTGAGATACCAGGGGCCAGGTCTACTCTGCCCGACAAGCCCGCCTGAAGTCAGAATGGGCCTGACAGCAGTGGGTTTGGCTGTCCCAGATAGTGCATGGACACCATTACACTCCATCGTACGTTAGTTGATCTGAAATTCCACTTTAAATTGGTTGTCTTGTGTTTACCTTGGCTAACGTGAGCCAGGGGAGGTGGGGGTGAGTAGGGCCCACCCCGCCTGCCCAAGTCACTCACCGGAGAAGAACTGGCTGATGGAGGTGGGAAGGAGTGTGAGGAAGGCCAGCGGGTGGGCGAAGGAGATGGACAGGACCGTGGAGATGTGGGCCACGCCGGCCACCATGGAGTAGAGGCAGGCCAGCGATGTGTAGAGGCAGAACAGGATGAAGTTGCGCATGTTCCTGCTGCCAATGCAGTTGCCCGTGAAGAAACAGTGGTGGTCGTGCCTCAGGGTGACCCTGGCGCACACACGGCAGAAGTGGGTGCTGGGCGGGGGGCATGGCGCCCGCCTGGCCGAGGTCCCCTGGCAGGTGCCCAGGTCATCTGGGGAGTTCTGGATGACTAGGATGTAATTTCCTAGGACGTTGGCCGAGAGGAAGAGGAAGAAGGCCCCATGGAGCAGGGCGGGTGAGAAGAGCGGGGCTGCCCCGGGGTCCTCCTGCATGCTGGGCAGGAAGAGGAAGAGCTGCAACACCAGGGTCACCAGCGAGATGCACAGGAAGTAGGCAGGGGCCACCACATTCAGGAGCCGCAGCGCCAGCATCCTCGGTTACATGCCTGCAGGCCGGGGCGAGAGGGAGACTGACCTCGGCATCCGGGACGCCCTTGCCCACTCCTCGGGCCACACCCTAGGGTCCAAGCCCCTCGAAAATCCATGCCCCCAAGCCTCCCACCCAGTCACCTCTCCTGCCTCTCTAGGGTGCCAGCAGGTGTGAGACACCCCCCTGGGTGTGCTGGCACCTGGGGGGGTCTCACATCCTTGACACCCTGGATCAGGCACCAGGGGAGGGGTGGCTCTTGCTTGTGCCCAGTATGGGACGGTGCTGTCACAGGCCAGAAGCTCCTCTCCCTACTGCCTAGAGACCGGCTCACCGCAGTTGGAGATTTCTGGTTGAGAACCCCTTCGCAGGAGAAGGCCCAGGATTTGGGGTGGGATAGGAGGAGCAAAGGAAATGTACCCCTTGACTTCCTGGAAGTCCCACGTCACCGCCTCCCCCCCCCCCCCCCCCCCCCCCGTCCCCAGCAGAAACCTCAAGGTACCTGCTTTGGGGCTATGTGTGCATGTGGGCCCGTGGGGTATGTGTGTGCGTGTCTCCTTGTCCCTGACTACAGTACATGCAATTGTATGCGCCTGGGTTTCTGTCTGTGGCTGTCAGTGTATACACATGCACACGCAGCCGCTGCCAGCCTGGCTTAAAACATCAACAACAACAACCAATTAAAGCAATCAATGTCTTCACATACTCGCTCAGGCTCCTGGTGGGGTGGGGGTGCAGCTGGGGTACCTGTATCAGCGAGTCCTGGTCAGTTCATCTCTCCAACGCCGGCTGCCCTGGCTATTTCTTTGCAAAGAGCGTTTTCATTGGAGACGACGAAATTAACCCCCCTCCAACTCCCTTCCCGCCAGCGGCCCGCCCTCCCTGCTGGAGACACCCAAACAAACCCCAGGGTTAGGAGACCCTTTAGTGGCCGACAAGCCCTAGGTGCACAAGTGGATGCTAGACACGATTTTCCGGGGAGGGAGCCCCCGCCTCAGAGCGCAGCCCCAGCTGCATTCACACCCACCCAGTTCCTCACGGCCCCGGTTCCTGTCCACCTTGAGCAGCCTCTCCCCCCCCACCGTCCCCCATAGCGGGTTCTGGGTGCCCTGGAGAACTTTTCCGGGGGCTAAGGAGTCGGCCATCCAGAGGCGCAAGAAAAAGTTGCGGGAAAGCGGGTGCGTCCAGGGTGGGCGGATGCCACAGGGCCTCCGTCCAGGCTGCCCTATTCGGACTGGGCAACTGGTCACCTTGGAGTCCCCTCTGCAGGTGCCAATGCCAGGGGACCTGCGGCCGCCTGGCAGAGCGCGGGCTCCGCTCTGCAGCAGGGGCGCGGCGCCCAGCACGCCCAGGGGTGGCTGCTGGAAGCTTCGCAGCACCCTCCCCTGCGCCCCAGGGCCGCAGCGGCGCTGCCCACCCAGGGAGCCCTTCACCCCGGCTCGAGAGAAGCAAGTGTCTTCCCCGTGCTGGTCGCCAGGGGGGCGCAGGAGCTGCCTCTAGACGCGCCGTGGCGCCGGGGAGGCGAAGGACCGGGGCCGGGCGAGTGAGGGGCGCTTGGCGGGCGGGCGGCTGCAACCCGGGCCTTGCCGGGGGAAGCCGACCGCCGAGGCTGCCGGCGCCCGAGGCCAGAGCGCAGGGAGCTGTCCGTTCAGCACCGGCAGCGCCGCGCCCGCGGCCGAGAGCTGCACAGCCGGAACCCCAGCGAGATGGGCAGCGCCGGCGGCTCGGCCACCGCCTCCTGGTCGCCTGGGCAGCCGCCCCTGTGGCCACCGCCGACCCGCTGCAGAGGACCGGGAGCGGGACTCACCGCGCTCGGCTGCCGGCAAGAGGAGCCCTGGGCGCCGGCACTCGCTTCCTGCAGGCGGCAAAGTTGCGGGCTCGGCCGGCGGGCTCGCTGCCTCCTCGCGCTGCGCTTCGGGGACTGGGCAGGTAGCGGGGGTGTGGGGAGGAGGGAGCGGGCAGCTGCCGTCCTCCCACTCGGGCGCCAGCGATCGGGGGCCAGCAGGCGGCGGGGATGGCAGCTGGGCACCCCCAGCCCCGCCACCCCTCCCTTCCCTCTTGGGGGCGGTGCTCTGGCTACCCCTATGGTCCCAGCCACCCCCACCTCACGCCACCCCCAGGTCTCTCTGGAGCGAGCTAGGGCACCCTGCCTGACTTCATCCCCCCAGTTCCCATGGGGTTCAGCGCTGAGGCGGATGCGTTAGTCGTCATCCACTGACCCTTCCCTCCACTCCATGGCTGCTCTCAGCTCTGCGGGGAGTGGGCTGGGGAGACTGACCTGGGGGTGTGCACGCAGCTCTCCAGAAGCGACGCCCCTAACGACCCCAGTCACTTCCTAGAAAGGGTGTGCACAGTGGGGTTGAGACCCAAACCCTGGTGCCCATGTGGCTGGGCTTGAATGGCCACCATCCACCACGGGGTGACCCTAGACACCACTTCCTCTGAACAATGATGTGGAGACCATTAAATGACCACGGGTGGAACCTGACACCCAAACAGGGACATTGGTCCCAATCACTGAGCCCGTTGATCAGGCTCTTACAGTGAGCACCAGGCAATGTGGTCTGCATCTCCGGTGGCGGTCTTGTTCAGCCTCTCATCATGATCTGGGAAGCGGGTGAGGGGGGTTTTTCCCATTTTACAGATGGGAAGTTGAAGCTCAGAGAGACTAAGGCCAGTGGCCCAGGTCACCCAGCCCGTAGGTGGTAGACCCTGAACTTGAACTCCATTCTGGCACCAGTGTTCCTATGCCCGGTTCCTACCCAGCCCAGTGTCACCCTGGGGCCCACAGGGAGCTGCGCTTGGGGAGAGGGAAGACAGCCAGGCATTGATGCAGAGACAGACCAAGAGCTTCTGCCTAGAACTTCACCCTCACCTCTCTTGTTCTTCCCCGAATCCATCTTTCGGAGGTGGGTTCTGCCACCAAGCAAGCGGCACAGCTATGAGGAGTGGGACCCAGATGGACTGCAGAAGCAGTGGCATCCTTGCTGTCCTGTGTTTCTTCGGCTGTCACAGGAAACTCGCCTTCTAGTCACCTTCTCCCCAGGAAGGTAAACATAAGAGTGAAATGATTGCTTATTGCTTTCAACCAGCTGATTAAAGCAGGAACAATCCCTGGAAGGAGGGCCCTGTTTATCAGCCTCTGTCTGGGAATCAACAGACACTGGTTCCTCTGCAGGAGGCGGGGTGCATCCCAACAAGAAGGGGGCCAGGAAGCCTCGCCTGTCCTGAAAACTCACAGATAAGCCAGAGCACAGCACAGCAGGGCTTCCCCTCCGGTGGCTCTGAGCTCGGGTGGCCCCAGGGTGGGCGCAGGAAAGGAAAAATGGCCTTTTCCTCTTCAGAGAGGCTTTGTGTCGAGATCCCAGGCCTGGGAGGGAGTGAGCCTGGAGCACCTTGGTTTGGGCTATATTGATTGAAGATCTCCATTCCCTAAATACCTTGAGAGTGGGGCAATCTTTCTAATTTTATTTTGCATATGGGTGTGTGGTGGGAAGGTGTGTGTCTGGATTCGTGTGTGTGAGGGGAGGGGAGGCGAGAGAGAATAAGCTGAGAGAACGTGGGAAGATGGCAGTGGGGGAAGGGAGGACGCTGCCAGGAAAGAAAGAGAAGGAGGTGTGGCGTGGGGCCCAGGATGGAGGGGACACAAGGGTTTATTCAGCAATCCCCTTTGACCATAGGAAAGGGCACAGAAAACTTGCCTGGAGAGGCAGTGGTTTCTCACTCGCCTCAGTAAGGGAGTTGAAGGGAAGGAAGTAATAGCCAAAGGCAGTTTGGTTTGGTTTTCTAAAATTGGTGCTGACTCCTGACACAATCTTGTGGGGGGGGGGGCGTTTTGAAAGGCCACTTCAATCCTGCCCTAGCCCCCACCCCTGAAGGGAGCAGGCATAAAACTCATACTTTCTGGACACGTTGCAACTGCCTGACCTTGAGCAAGCCATCTGGCTGCTCCCCTCTCTGTAGCCTTGTCCATAAAATAAGATTAATAGGGGAAATACTGGGACTTTGGGGCAACGAGGATTAAATGGGACGATGTCATTGAAGTGGCTTGGTCTGGGCAGGAGACTGGACCGTGTTAGTGAGTCTCCCCTTTTTCTCTCTCTCCTGAACCCTTATTCACAGATTTCCAGTGATATCTATCAGTTGATCATACGTGGATGATGTTGGCTTTCTCTGAGAGGACTAGCTATGTCTCAAGGCTTTGGGGAGACCTGGTGAAGATACATTTGCTATTGATCTTGCAGCCTGCTGACTGCCCTAAGTATAATCTCATCCCCCACTAATAGCATCAGAAAAATAACTACACACACACACACACACACACACACCTTGTCCTAGATGCTTACAGTTCAGCTGAACCTGCAGACAGTCCCAGGGGACAGGACAGGCTCAGATTAAACGAGAAACCACATCTGAAGCACTGTCCGGGGGAACGCCGGCGTACGTCTGGCTGCCTAGGGTGTCATTTGAGTAAAGAAAATTCCCTTCGACGTGGCAGTGGTTCAAATTTGCTTCCAACTGCTCTGTACAAAGAGAGACCTTCTGTGAAACAAGCAACTTCTCCCTTGGGTGGGGCGCCCACCTACACCCACCAGTCTGATCCTCACACTCCCCAGGGTTTGGGCGGGAGAATGTGACAAGGTGCAAGGCGCCACATTGGAGGAGGTCGCTGGAGTTTCCCTTCTCACGCTCCTGTTTCAGATTGATCAGGGGTGAGGCCAGCAGTGGCCTGGAGTTTAACTGGGGCCCGGAAATGAAGATGATGAAAGCCGTGCTCAGTCAGAAGTCTCCTCTCTGTCCGTAGCAGCAGCAAAGTGCTCCCTGAGCCTCAGACGACTTAGTAAGACACGGTCCCCGCCTACCCGGAAAACATGCAAGCTTCCGGAATATTCCTTCCAGCCAACTGAAAATTTGAATGATCATGGAATTTCTATTTGGAGCTAGTAATTTACGTTGCCAATGATTTCTTCATGTTAAACAGCAACAAAAACATTACTTTGATGTGGGAACGCGTTTTGCATGTTACAAAGCACACCCACAAAATGACCACTTCCTTCCGCAAGTCTCTCTTGGTGGCCCTGGAAGCTAGCTGGGGCAAGAATGATTAAATCCATTTTTCTTACGAGGATACTGAGGTTTAGAGCCTTGTTGCATGTTAATCACCAAGTCTTGCCCACGTTGAATAGAAAATGCAATTTCATGTGCAAAAATCTCACCGATCCTTAACTCTTCAGGAGTATGCCAGGTGCACAAAGGAAGCACGTGAGGACTTCTTTCATACACGCAGGGGAAGACCTGCCAGAGCACCCTGTTTAGAAGTGGCTCCCCGCTGCACTCTGAACGCCCTTTCCTCTGCCCCGTTTGCCTTTGACCTGACATAGTCCATGCTTACTGTCTGCCTTGTCCCTCGGGAATGCTAGCTCCACAAGAGCAGGATTTTGGACTCTTTTGTTTGTTCCCTGCTGTATCTCCGTGCCCGGCACACAGTAGGTGGTCAATAAATGTCTCTTGATGAATGAATATACGAAGGCGAGCTACAGAACCAGAGAAACCGTAGCCAACAAAACTCTCAGCATGTGAAGCTGCTGTTGCTCGGCATAAGCACCATCTAGGCCTAGAGGCTCCTTTTCCAAAAGGAGGCCTAGTGGTGCTGCCGTCCCATTGGGTCGCTAAGTGCAAGGTCGGCAGTTTGAAACCACCAGCTGCTCTGTGAGAGAAAGACGAGGCTTTCTGCTTCTGTAAAGAGTTACTGCCTGTAAGGGGTTGTAGGCTGTCGATTCTATCCTATAGAGTCACTATGCATTAGAATTGGCTCCATGCAGTGCGTTTGTTCGTTTTTTATTAACCCTTCCCTGAAGCATGCTGCCCTCTTCACTACATCAACTTGAAGGGTTCTGTCCCATCCTGCGGGAACTTCAACGTGGATCCTGGAGGAGAGAGTGGGAATTTGGGGGGGGGGGGACAAGAGGCACGGAGAATGAACACAAGACAGTATCCTGATCAAGTCTCGTTTAATGAACAAAGAGTTAAACCTTATATTGGCCAGCAAGCGGGGAAGCATCCGTCGCACATGCAAATTAGGCTACTTTTGCAACAGGCCAATCAGGGAGTTCAGGGGAGCACGCCCTGCCCGTGAGTCAGTAACGGCTTACAGTCTTCAACCAGGTACATCGCGGAGTGGTATGTTTATGCAAATCAGGCGCAGGCAAGGACAATCTTTTGCCCAATCAAGGTGAAGCAGGACACAGGTGCCTATCTAAAGAGCATCACACCTTGTTTGCTCAAGCTTTACAGCTGCAGCGCTCTGTCAGGTAGGCTGGGGTAGAAGAATGCCCAGAGCTCAGGCTAATAAATTCCAAGTAATGGCCGGGCCTCATGACTCCGGACAGGGTTCAAATCCTGTTCCTTTGCAGTGCCCTGTGAGTTTGGGAACTTTAGAGAGAACTCTGAAGGGGCCAAGGTCAGGGCTGGCAGGTAATAAGAAAACTCAACCACATTCACTGCCATCGAGTCGATGCTGACTTAACAGCGACCCCCTATGGGGTTCCGAGACTGTAACTTTATGGGAGTAGAAAGCCCAGTCTTTCTCCCGCAGAGCTGCTGGTGATTTTGAACAGCTGACCATGCGGATTGCAGCCCAACTCAGAACCACTACACCACCAGGGCTCCTTTGGAGGGTAGATGGGATCAGGTTTTTCAATAACATTCTCCTAGGACAGCCCCTGCTGCCCTTGAAGAAAGGGAAGGCACAGTGTCGTGATGGCAAACACAACCCCCTCAGTGCAGTCCCTGGGCTTGTTCTCTCCAGTGCGGTTTTCTGTTGTCTTAACGAGCCCCTGGCCAGCCTGTGCCCTTCAGGAAGGTCTGTCAAGAGCATCCCTGGGGATCAACAAAGCAAAGGAATTGCGATCACTTCTGAGCTGACCTCTCTGCCTTGACTCTCACTGGCCCCGCAGATCCCTTCAGAAACCACTGTTTGGATGGGACCTAATTTTTGCAGGGACCCTCACGAGCGGAAGAGCCCGTGTGACCGAGAGAACTTGCCTGCGGCCACCCGCCAACCGCAGAGGCGTGTGTCAAGGTATCTTCCTGGAATAAACCTGTGCACACGGGTGAGCGATGCTTCCGTACTTACCATCTTATTGGGCATCGCTATGCTTGTAAGCCTGCAGCACATTCATCAAAGGCTGAGCGTTCTGCTGTTTGTGAGGATGTGTGTGTGTGTGTGTGTGTGTGCGCGCGTGCACACACACATGGGGGCCAATGCCAGGGCTGCTCACCATCCCAGCAAGCGCTTGTGTGCAGGTCGAAGCAGCAGGACTGAATGCCACCCTCTGGGCAACAGATAGTCCTAGCAGTCTCCCTAGCGACCGATGCATCAGCTTGGAAACCTTGGCTTATTTCAAGAGGCCCCTTTGGCGTGTTCAGGCTGCGGAAGAAGGAATGCCCTCTTTTCCCAAGGTGCCCTGGTTTCCAGGGGCTGCCTAGGTAGCCCCGGTCCGGATGCCTGTGCCTGTGCAGGACCAGCACCAGTAGAAGTAGCTGGATGCCGCTGGATTAAGTGTCACACTCTGTGTCAGAGCCTGCAGTGGGGAGAGGAGGGAGGAAAGGGGGAGAGAGGGGAGCCAGAAGGTGGGAAAGGCAGAAGGGAGGAGGGACAGGAAGGGGTAGGGGGGGCAAGAGCTCATTCATCTGATGACACAATCTTGGTTTATGTCTTTATGAAAGCCGAAGCCCAGGAGGGGCAGGTGGAGACCAGCCGAGGGATGGTGGGACCAGGTGTCCAGAACGGGAGGACATGAGGCAGAAGGCCAATGTCCCAATTAGGAGAGAAGCAAAGTGAGTCTGGGCATGGCGAAATCACTACAAAATCCCTACAGGCCACTGGAGGCCTCTTATGGAGCCCTGGTGGTGTGGTGGTTAAGCATTGGGCTGCAATCCACATGGTCAGCAGTTCAAAACCACCAGCAGCTCTGCGGGAGAGACTGGGCTTTCTACTCTCCTGAACAGTTACATTCTCAGAAATCCACCGCGTTGACTAGGTGGCTAGGTGGCAATGAGTTAGGTACATAGTTGTGGTCACAGCCCTGCCTGTCCCCCCACTGCCCCGACAACCCTGCCCCAGCCCCAGGTCCTGTGCTGTGAAGAACAATGTACTCAGTCTGGGTGTCCACTGCCTTGGGTTTGAATTCCACCTTTCTCATCCACTTGCTGTGTCACCTTGAGTGACTGCCTTCACCTCTCTGAGCAGCTCCAGCACACGGGGCGTTTCGCAAACTTGCAGAGCTCAGTTGGGCAGCACCTGCTCTTCCAGAAATAGCCCCAGTCACCACCTACCAACAATCCTTCTTCTGAAGGCATCCACTGCATGCTGTTTCTAGGACGCCGTCATCTATTGCCTCTTTTCATCTGGTAGCTGAGAAACCCCACCTCTCCGTTTGATTTCGGGAATCCAATGCCCTGCACAGAACCAGCCACATAGTGTTGTCTGACTCAGGACAACCAACAGTGACTGATACCTCCTGCTGACATCAACAGACTCCAATGAGCCACATATTAAAATCTCACTGCCATCGACTCGATTCCGACTCAAAGGGACTGTATAGGACAGGGCAGAACTACCCCTTTGCGTTTCCAAGACTTTTAGTCTTTATGGGAACAAGTAGTCTCATATTTCTCCTTTGGAGCAGCTGGTAGGTTTGAACCACTGACCTTGTGGTTCGCAGCTCAGCGCGTAGCCCACTGTGCCACCAAGGCCAACCAAACATATCCAAGGTTATGAATAAGGCAAAAGACTGGGGTACTGTTGGCTCTGTAATACTCAAGGTTGCCCTGAGCGGAGTTCATGAGAGGGCGGGTGACTAACAACACGAGCATACTATGCAGGTCAGCAGGGAGCCAGGAACCTTGACCTTGTTAATGTCATGGAATCTTTACAACCCTGCGAATGTGGGGTGGATTCCCCCCATTGTATAGAGGAAAAAATCAGAGGTTCCTAGTGATTAAGAGATTTGGTACACCCACACAGCCCATTGGCAACAGAAACCAAATCCAGTCATCTGATTCCCAAACTCAAGTCTCACCCAATGTGCTTCCTGCGTCACCTAGCACCTCTCACACAGCCTTCTCTCCTCCAGACTCCCACTGCTGTTGGTCTCTCACACTTTAGTATGAATTGGAACCTTTCCCTCAGTGAAGTGAAACCGAGAGCAGAGAAAATGGGCTTTTTTTTTTTTTTTTTTGCTAACTTGGAATTGAAAGGGTAGTGGATGACTTTCTGGGATGTTAACCACAGGCTACCAGTTCAAAACCACTAGCTGCTCCAAGGGGGAAAGATGAGGCAGTCTTTTCCAGTCAAGATTGACAGCCTTGGAAACTCAAAGGAGTCCTTCTGGGAGATATGCTCTCTGGCCTGATAACATAGGTTTAGATCCCTGGTGGCAAAGTGGGTTGTACTGCTAACTGCAAGGTCTACAGTTCGAAACCACCAGCTTTCTCTATGAGAGAAAAATGAGACTTTCTACTCCCATAAAGAGTTACAGCTTTGGAAACCCACAGGGGCAGATCTACTCTACCCTAGAGGTTCACTAAGAGTCAGAATTGGCTCAATGTCAGTGAGTTGCTTATTAAGGAGCCCTGGTGGAACAGGGGGGCACACACATTGAGCTGTTAACCACAAGGTCAGTGGTTCGAACCCACCAGTTGCTCCAAAGCAGAAAGATGAGAAAGATTTTAAAATCTTGGAAGCCTGAGGGCAGTCCTGCTCTGTCTCATAGGGCCACTCTAAGTGGGAATTGACTCGATGGCGATGGGTTTCTGAGCGAGAGACTTAAGCGATGTGACCTTAGGCCAACAGCTATATTTTCTGTGTTTCAGGCTCCTCACTTGTAGTGCTTTACACACACACACACACACACACACACACAACAACAACAAACCCAATGTTTTATTTTATTCTTTAAAAGAGAATGTTTTTAAAGTCCCAAACAGGACATGTACAAGACAGTTACAGAGACATATCATTTGGATGAGGGACCATTGGTCTGAGGTCAAAATGACATCCAAGGGGGTTGCTGAGATACAGAGCTTTAAATAGGATGTGGTGGGTCAAAGAAAAATGCCACCAAAACACGGCTGATGGCTGATCCATACCTCATGGTTCCTGGTGGCACCGTGAATGGGATTGAGGCCATGATCGGGACAAGGACATCAACTCAATTACCAACTCTGCTACCAATAGTAGTGGTTCTGCATTGGGCTGCTAACCACAAGGCCAGCAGTTCAAAAACCCCAGCTGCTCCATGGGCGAAAGATGGGGCTTTCTATTCCCATGAAGAGTTACAGTTTCAGAAACTGGTTCGGCCCTGTGCTGTACGGTTGCCATGAGTCAGCACTGACTCGAAAGTGAGTTTGGTTTTGGTTTTTAGTAACCCTATAGGACAGAGTAGAACTGCCCAAGAGGATTTCCAAAGATTGCAAGCTTCACAGAAGAAGCAGACTGCCACACGTTTCTTCCGCGGAGCATCCAGAGGGCTCAGATAGCTGACTTTCAGTTAGCAGTTGAGGGCATAGCCATTGCTTCACCAGGGATCCTTGGGTTCGCTAGCTTATCATCTAGTGAGGCTGTTACATAGCTGACACAAGATACAATCGGTAAAGCACTTGGAAGAGTGGCTGACCCACGGACTACATACACGTTGGCTGTTGTCATTAAGATTATGTTGCTCTGCATGTGAGAAGCTCCATGAAATATATTTCACTTTCACCTACCTGAAATTCAAAGGGCTGACCCAGGGCCAGGGTGGAGGCCCCGGGATCATCTGGGACTCAGATTTTTTCTATCTTGTTGCATCCGCCTGCGGCTTTATGATGCAATGAGGTTGCTTGCGTCCCAGCCATCCTGTCCATACTCCAGACAACAAAGAGGGAAGGAGAAAGGACATGCCTCTCTCTTTAAGGTCATTTTCTGGAAGTTACATGCATCCCTCTACGTAGTTTTCATTGGCCAGAATTTAGTCACATGGCCCCACCTAGCTGCAAGGGACGCTGGGACATGTAGTCTTCTGGGTGTTCTTGGGGTGGGACTTGGTTCCTACCCAGAGTGATGAAACACGGGCCAGGTCGGTGCCATCCTCAGCCGCTGTTGCTTAAGCCTATGGTTGCAGCCACTGTGTCCGTCCATCCCATTGAGGGTCTTCCTCTTGTCCTGACTCCACTTTACCACTGGTTTCTCCCAGTGACGTGCCCAAAGTATGTGAGACAAAGTCTTGTCATGCTTGCTTCTAAGGAGCCTTCTGACTGTGCTTCTTCCAACACACATGCCTACTGATAAAGAGGAAGAGGGCAATGGACTTGGGAACAGACCCTGCATCTCTTTCTCACTTACTGTGGAAACTTGTAGACACGTTCAAGTTATCAGCTCCTGAGCTTCAGAATGGAAGCGGGGTTTTCCCGGCACGTCCAGCCTCTCAGAGTTTCCATTTCCTCACTGATCAGGTGGGGCTACTCCCCGACTCACCCTCACGCTCCTTCTTGGCATTTCTCCTGCATACAAAGAGCTCCAGTCCACCGTGGCTGTGACCCTGGACGGGGCTGGTGGTGGTGGGGTGGGCTGTGAAAGGCTGGAGGTGGCTCTGGCCAGCGTGTCCAGACCATCTGGCCAACCCAAGGAGTCAAAATCTGGCCCTTCGTGAAAAAAGAAAGGACATGCTTCATTTTTTTTCCCTTCAAAAAAACCATCTGAGTAACATATTTTGTAAGAAGATGAAAAAGTATTTTTAAATGAATGACAAAATGGAAACCGTTTTCACCTTCTCTCTCTCACTGCCACTGAGTCTGTTCTGAGTCACACCCACCCCAGAGAACCGAGTAGAACTGGCCCTGGGCTTCCAGAGTGTACACTCCCCCACGAGCAAGAAGCCTCCTCTCTGTCCCAGAGAGCAGCCCGTAGGCTCGAACCTGGGGTGTAACAGCCCGACTTGTCACCCACCACACCACCATGGCTCTGTCTTCATCTGATGCCCAGACATACTCAACCTGCACCCCTTTGTATCACCAGCTTTTAAAATTCAGCAACGGGAAGACCATTTTTCACGCTGGTAAGCACACACTTCCCCAGCACCATTTTTAGGGGTACGTAACATGTCCTTCTGATGGAAGTGATACGATGTTGTGGGGACCCACCAAAATTTGATGATCACTTTGTTAACTGGCCCAAATGTGTGTTTTAGCCGTATCTTAGTCGTCAGGCTTTGAAAGGCCAAATACCGACTTCAGTGCCCTAGCTCCCCTGCACATGCGCATATTCCATGATCCTGTGATGGTCCAGGAAATGTCCAAGACTCAGACTGGGCTGCTGACTGCAAGGTCAGTGGTTTGGGCCTCTGAGGGAGAAAGACGGGGCTTTCTGCTTCTTTAAAGAGTTACAGCCTCAGAAACCCACAGGGGTAGTTCCACTCTGTCCCCTAGGGTCGCTGTGAGTCAGATTCAACTCGGTGGCAGTGAGTTAGGTTTTTGAGTTTTCATGTGCTATTTGTTTCAATTGTACCAATCACTTGAAATATATAAATCCACTGTCAATTGTCCCCAAGCCAATTCTGACTCACAAAGACGCTATAGGGCAGCGTGGACCTGCTCTGTAGGGCTTTTGAGATGGAAGCTGTAGGGAGCAGACAGCCTCATTCTCAGTCCAAGGAGCCACTGCTGGGTTTGAACTTCAGACTTTGTAGTTTATCAGCCCAGTGTCTAACCCACTTGGGTTCCTAGTTAAAAGTATAAATGTGCATTTATTATTGTAAGAGTAAAAAACTGCAAGCATTCATGATGGTTGTCGATGTGTCTCTCTCGTGCACAGAAATAATGAAGATCTCTCAATTACTTAATAATAGAAGGAACCGTATTGATAACGAACACAAATGTGGATACAGCATCTCAGCCAGGTGCTTGAGACGTGTTGTTGTTTTTGCTCAAGAGCAATAAAACATTCAAATCTGAATCCTAGAGATTAAACATAAAGAGCATCATAGTTCTGCTCTCTAAAAACTGCAGCCAACATTTAGTGTCTTTATTTAGACCAAACTGCCTGCCATCGAGTTGAGTCCAAAGCCTAGGGACCTGATAGGACAGGGTGGAAGCGCCTCTGCAGGTGTCCAGGGCTGCTTTTGTTTATGGAAGTAGAAAGCGTCTTGTATCTCTGGTGGAGCGGCTGGTGGTTTCAAACAGCTAACCTTGTCGTGAGTAGCCCAGTTCCTACCCACCAGGACTCCTCTTGGTCCTTCTCCCCATCTTGTAATCTAAACACAGGATGCTGGCTTCCCCAGCCTCATCATTTCATGAGCGGGGCGAACTCTAAAACCATGTGTCACACAACCCATGTTAAATCCTATTTGACCCCACCTGAGAAGGAATAGGCAGGACAGGAGGGAAAGAAGAAATTTCTAGAAAGGGTGAAGTATCATGCTTCCTGGCCACTGTCAGTAAAACGAGCCTTGATTTATTCACAGAGTTTTAATCGTGCTGTAACGCTAAGCTTCTCAACCAGGACAACGAGATCGTTAGTCACGGACTTGCCGACACCCATCATCCTTGGTAAAACTTTAGATGTGCTCCTTCACCAAAGGGGTTGGCCCCAAGAAGGAGCTGTCAGGTACAGGTTGATCTTCCTCTTGGCCTCCTGGCCTTCGGCCTAAATGTATATTTAGTGCATCTCTAATTTTGGATTATTTACAGAATCTCACTATTTTTAGCAACATTGCAGTATATGTCCTAGCCCAAACAGCTCTGTGGGGGCCTAGGAGCATTTCATTGGCTGGATTCCTAGAAGAGGAAGGCTGGCTCAAAAGGCTCTCTCTGCCAAACCGCCTTCATGAATATGTGCACAGCCACTCTGCCCTGCAGAGCGGGCCAGGGCTGGGGGCCTCATCTTTAACCTCCCCTGCTGGCTGGCAGGTTGGAGGGTCAGGAGAGCCGCAGCCCCTTCCCAATCCCCACATGGTGGTCGTAGCCAGAATGTATTGTGCGCCTACCTTATTCTGGGCATCTTGGCAGACCTGCTAGGCACCTTGTGGCTTTTTAACTGTGGTCGGCCTCATTTACAGGTGAGGCAACTGAGGCTTAAAGGATGAAGTGACCCTTGCCCTAATCCTAAGAGAAGCTTCCAGAGGCCTGGACTAGCAACTGCCGGCAAGCCTTTCCCTATAGGCAAAGGAACCCTGGAAGAATCTGACCATTCAGCATCTCGATGTCCCTGCCTCAGCTGCCAACCAGGCAGCGCCTACATCCTCTCAGCTTTCAGGAAGCTTCTGGGTCCTTTGGGAATAAAAAGCCTCTGATGTTGGCAGTGACCCCTCTCAGGCGTGTGTGTGTGTGTGTGTGTGCACGTGTGTGTGTTTAAGTGGGTAGATATTGTCAGTCACTGGATTCCCCACCATATCAAGGCAACGGTGTGCCGGCTGAGGGGCTGGGCAGGGTACAGGCCACATGCAGGGACTTTCTGGACAGCATCTCGTGTGATGAGAACAGGGATGGCAGTCTAGGTGAGTGGTGGCGACCCCAACGGTCCACGAGACACACATGTGCTCTCTGTTGCAGGCAGGCACCCACAGCTAGATGCCTTTTTCTGAGCCCTGCAAAGGGCCTGCGACCTTAGGAGAGGAGCCTTCAGAAGGCCCGCAGACACAGCGCGGCTGCCTGAGGAGGCCCTGCCTGCAGGGGAACATGCGCAGTCTTGGGGTGCGGAGACACCATATGCATGGCCCAGACATGGTACTACGAACCAGCCTTCAGCCTGGAGCAGAACTGCGTGGGCTGGGGCTGGGAATGGCCATGGGGATGCTGTCTTGGCCCACAACAAAGACTGCCCGGAGCCCGGAAAGCCTGAGGAGGGGAGGGGGGAGCCCCTCTCTGTGCCAGCGTCCTTTCTCAGAGGCACACACCACTCGGGGCTGCCTCTGCACAGCCCTGCAGCCACATGACTCCAGAGTTGCTCTGGCTCAGATGGACAGACTGTGTGACCTGGACCAAGTGACTTGGCCTCTCTGACCTTCAACTCGAGCCACAAAATGTGATCATGACGTCCTTCTTGCTCATCAGTGGTGGCGAGGCTTAAGCCCCGTCGCCGCCTCTGTCCGGAGGCCAGCCTGGCTGACTCATTGTGTCCTGGCCCCGCCGGGTGGGGAGCCAGCCCTGGGCAAGGCCTGGCACCTACCCCCACAGCTCCATGACCTCAGCCAGGACCCGCCTTGCTGGTTGTCATGCTTACTCCACAGCCAGGGGCCTTTGCAGCGTTGCAGCCCCTCAGCCAGGACCATCCAAAGTCTCCTCAGCAGGGCTGTGAGGTCAGGAAGGGCAGGGACCGGCCCAGAGCAGATGCTCAGGACATGTGCATAGAACCGACGGAAGGATGGGTAGACTCGACAGGACCCTAGAGGGAGAAACGGCAGGACGTACTCTGCCTTGGCGGGACTAGAGGACCAGACTGGAGCCCCCATGGTGATGGGGACCCTGTCTTGGTGTAGTCACTCAGGCAAGATGAGGTGCACCTCGGACTACCACCCTCGACAGTTGTTCAGGTTCTGCGCTGTACAGTTTCCCGGATTTGCACCCTGGTTCCGGCGATTTCCAGCAGGTGGCAGTAAGCCTCCGAAGACAGGATACCCTTCCTGTGCAAATGCACTGTTGGGGCCGAGGGGCTGAGTGCCTCTGTCCCCTGCTGTCCCCCTGCACTTCACCAGCCTCAGCTGCCAGGAGGTTACCTTCCTCCCACTTCCTCCTTGCCTCAAGGCTTTATAAAACCAAGAGGAGAACCACTGTAGAATTGGGGACATCAAGGACAAGTGTCCTAAGAACTGGGAATTCCCAATTGCATCCTTTTTAAAAAAAATTATTTTACTGGGGGCTCCTGCAGCTTTTCTCACAATCCAGCCAGCAAGCCATCCATCCATCCATCCATCCATCCATTTTGTCAAGCACATTTTTTACATTTGTTGCCATCATCATTTCCAAAACATTTTATTTCTACTTGAGCCCTTGGTATCAGCTCCTCATTCCCCACCTCTCCCATCCTCCCAATTGCACGCGCTCCTTGAAACAAGTGAGCATTGCGATCAGAAGCCTGCAGGTTCAGTTCCAGCTCCTGCATTTTTGAGTGCGTGACCTTGGACAAGTGCCTGCCCAGATGCGGAGAAGACTGCAGTAATCACCGCTGCCCTCGCAGGTGTGAGGGACAAAGGGGACCCTGAACATGGCTGTATATGAGTGTCTTCCATGGAGAAGACTCGGAGCGCTCTGGGCTGATCCAGGAAGGACCTGTTGTCCTGTGGCCATAGGCCACTTCACGCCACCCCCAGTTCTCAGCTCTTCCTCGGCAATCTTGCTCCTGGGTCTCCATCACTACTGGGGGGAGGGGGTGGTCCTGGGGCTCTTTTTTGGGTCTGCCCCAGATCTTTAGTACAGCACCGTCAGTGAGGTGCTTCCTGAGCTCTGTGTGGTCTCTGCCCTCACCTTTTGCTTGGTCATTACTTCCTGACCAGGGAGGGCAGTAAATAAAGTTAGAGTTGTCGTCATCGTCTTTCTGAGCCTCCTGACCTTGTCCTACCCCTCGGACTTAGTCTCTCTCTTCCTCGTTCCCTGGACCCTTGTGACTGGGCACGGTCTTTGGCCCCTAGCACTCTAGGTGCCCTCCAAGGCCCAGACCAAGAGAAGCTTAGTGGGGGGTCTTTCCTGTACCTCTCAGATAGGGAAAGGCCAGGAGTGGGGGAACAGGGAAAAACTGACTCTGAATTTCTCCTGAAGTTTTTGGCTTTTACTTATTTTCATAGCTGTAGTTGAGAATGTACCCAGCAGAACATGCTTCCCTGTTGTCCCTCCACCCCACGTTGACATCAACTCACTGCCCCCAATGCCTCCTGCTGTCAGCAGAGCCCCCGTAGGGCATTCTTGAAAACCCGCAACGCTCCAGACAGATGCTCTTTGCTGTTTAAGTTACGCAGCTGATTTTAAGTATTTTTGGTGTAAAGGTTAAAATCCTCAGAGAAGTAGTTTCAGGGATTCATCCAGCCTCCCTGGCCCCAAGATGTCTGGATTCTGTGAAAATTTGAAATCTTGTTCTGCATTCCCCACCCGCTCTTAGGGTCAAGATGCTTCCATAGAAGCTTTGATCAAAATGTCCAGAACCAGGAGCTGGGCACTATCCAGCTCTTCTGGTCTCTTGACAAAGCCATTAGCCACATGTTCCATGTCCTCCTCCTGATTCGCCTTCTTCCCGTGTTGCTCCAGGCAAAGGGAGACCCGTGGTTGTCCGTGGGATGACCTCTTTCCAGCTTTGTAAGAGTCCAGGTGTGACAGAACGTGCTAGCAGGTAGATCAGAAGCACTTCACACCGTGATTAGCCCGAATGACTCAGACGTCCCATGAGTTTTCGTTCAGAACTTGGCTTGGGTGCAACACAACCAGAAAACCAAAGTTGTGGTGATTTTAATGAGATCAAGGTGTCTTGTGTTCCTGTGTTAGTCTGGGGACATTAGAGAAACAAATCCACAGAAACCCATATGTATAAGAGAGAGTTTTATATAAAGGGTAAGTGCACATCACAAACCAGCCCAACCCAGAGCTGCCCAAGCCCACAAGTTCAACATTAGCCCATATGTCCGACACCAATCTACAAAACCCTCCTCCAACAAAACACACGCAGTTGGAAAGGGGGCTCTGATTACAAGGGTCTACATATAACCTCCTCCCTGGGGGATGGACAACACAAAAGTGGGTGAAGGGAGACGTTGGACAGTGCAAGATATGACAAAATAATAACATAAATTATCAAGGGTTCATGAGGGATCGGGGAGCAGGGAGGGAGGGGGAAAATGATGCCAGGGACTTAAGTGGAGAGCAAATGTTTTGAGAATGATGAGGGCAATGAATGTATAGATGTGCTTTACACAATTGATGCATGTATGGATTGTGATAAGAGTTGTATGAGCCCCTAATAAAATGATTTTAAAAAAACACACATGCCGTGATGCCAACTGCAGGAGGAAAGCCGAATCAGTGAACATGTAAGCATCTCAGCACTGATAGGGGTCTCCATACGGCTGCTCCAGCACCCAGGGCTGCATCGGGGTAGGTCTATATGGCTTCTCCTTGGGGATGTCTTGCAGAAAGTGCGCCTTGCCAGTTGAAGCAAGGAACTGGCTAAGGCAGCTGCACCCTGGTCTGACCATCACAAAGCAAGAGACCCGAGAACTAGAAAGGCGAGACTCACTGAACCATTTATCTCTCTGCCCTTCAATTAACCCCACGTGTTTATCAGAAAGCCAGAGGCAGGCAGGCTACGGCTCACAGGGACCCTCTCCCATGTCCAAAGGGACCTGGCTCTCCCCCAACTCCCCCAGGTCTAGACCATGGTTCTCATAGTAGACCATTCAGAGTTAGCCAAGCCTGCACAATATCAGGCCCCAGGTCCCCACCCGCATCCTTTCTTCAGCAATTGTCAGCGTGCAGCTTCCACCTCATGGTCCAAGACGGCTGCTCGAGTTGTGACCACTGAACTAAGTATATTCTACCAGGAATGGGCGAGCAAGGGCAAAGCTTCTGTCTCTTGAATACCTCCATTAACCTCTATATGGAGAACCGCACCTCTTCATATGTAGCTGCAAAGAAGCCCGGGAGATGAGATTTTTATTCTGGTTAGCCCTGTGCCTAGCTCAAACGTGTGGGTCTAATTATGAGGGAAGAAAAAATGGTGGTTATTGAAGAATGATGGAGATTTCCCACATCGGCTGATGAGGTGCTGTCTCTCCCGCCTCCATGGGGGCGTCTCTGCCTGGCAGGTTCCCTTGGATAAATGAACCACAACAATCACCATAAAGCCGTAGAGCAAGCATAAAACAGGATGATGAGGTCATTTCCTCTCTGCTCATATGTGCTCTCACTGAATTCTCGACACTGCCAACACTCAGCACTGTAACGCCTGACCCGCTCCCCCACCCACTCAGCTGCCCTCCCTCCTCTGGGCTCCCAGCACCGTGCCCACCGCCTTCGCCTTTGCAGAGTGGAGTCCGGCTGGGCTGAAGGGAGGCCAGGGGAGGAGTGAGGGGGAGGCCGTGACAGCCGCTGCTGCGCACACAGCAGGGACCAGGCGGCGGTTGCCTTGGTGAAGCTGGGCAGAGATTTCTGGGATGTTGCTACATGTCTTCCTGACCTGCCTCCACCCGCCTTCCCTGCTCTTCTTAGGAGACACCTTCTGGACACTTTGAGACCCCAGGCCCACATCATTCTGTCCCCTCTTCCCTGAGCTGTGGGGGTCTGCTTCTCCAGCCCCCATGCCCAGTGGTGGGGATGTGGGCACGGGTCCACCCCATAGACAGAGTTTCCTGACTTATTCCCCCCCCCCCCAGCCACCCTGCTGTGAGGTCCTCTCTCCCCCTAGGGGCCCCCATGCTTCCCTGTCACACAGCTCCTAGGTGGCAGCCCGAGGACTGGAACTTGCTCCTGCAGACCCTGAAGCCCAAGACACCTTCAGGAGTCTGCCATCCCCTGTAAGATTCTGGTGGCAAAATTCCAAGCTTGTGGGGATGCCTATGGGGACACAATTCACAGCACGGATGGCTCACAGCCCTCCACCCCATGTAGCTTTTCAGGAATAAGTTCAGAGAAAATATGACCCTACCAGTCATGTTAACAAGAACCATGTACCCTGACCCCTGGTTTGGGTGGTCACTTGAAACAAGATCTGTGGGTACCACCTGCCTGCCCTCGGCAGCCTTCCCATTGCCCCCGGCTCTGATCTTCAGCCCCCCTGCTCTCCCTTCCATGGTTTTCTGAGCCTCTCCTCTCCTCCCAGCACAGAACTCCCGCCCCACATTGCAACACACATATCCAAGACTCAATCCCCCACTTGGTCTGGGCCCCTCATCCTTCCTCCCTGCTCCTCAGACCCAAGGCTGCCTGGAATTCACGCCCCCCCCCACACACACACACATCCTAAACCCAACAGACTAGGGTGCTCTCTCCCCTCAGCCAGGGCTGACTCAGCAGTGCCTCCCTGTCCCCCAAACTGGAAGGCTTGTCCCATCAGACTACTCTGGACTGCCCCTCCAACCTCCCACCTCTCTCCCCTCCCAGCTCCGCTCAGCCGTCCAGCAAGGGGGCTGGGGGACCATGAGTTGGAGGTCCGGAATGTTTAGAGGTATACAACCACTTGTACATCCAAGCAGGCACTCAGTCATATACAAGCATACTGACACACGTATGCATCTCTGTGCATTCACAAATGCATGCCCACAACACTCAGGCAGATGTGCACACGTACACACAGGTGCATACATTTGCACCCATCATGTGTATACCCCGCCCACCCCACTAACATGTAAGCACATCTGCACACACGTCTAAGGGGCCCTGATGGCGTCGTGGTGACGAGCTGGCTGCCCTCTGCCAGGCCAGCACTTCGAAACCACCAGCCGCTCCTCAGGAGATAGACATGGCTTTCTGCTCCCGTAAAGAGGCTGCAGTCTTGGAAATGCACACGGGCAGCTCTGCCCTGTCCTGCCAGGTCACTGTGAGTCAGCACTGGCTCAATGGCAGAGTTTGGTTTTGGAGAGTTGTCTGCAGATGAAACCACCTGTGAGATATAACCAGACCCCCCCCCCCTGTCCCCGCGCGCGCCTCTCTCTCTCCCAGCTCTGCACTCTGCTTCACTTTCTCCTTGATCTTAGTAAGTGCTTCAGGTCCAGGAATATACAGAGACCCTCATCCTTGCTCAAAGCGGCGGCCCCGTGTTCATTTAATGTGCCCTAGTGGGTGGGCAAGAAGCTCTGGTGATGTGTTAGGCCGGGTGGTCCAGAGCAACAAACCCAGTAACATGCATATATGTGTAGGGAAGAGCTTTATATCAAGGGGCAATGACATATCAAGAAAACACCCCAGCCCAGTCCAACTCCAATCCATAGGTCCGAGACTAATCCACAATGGCATATCAAGAAAACACCCCAGTCCAGTCCAACTCCAGTCCATAGGCCCGAGACTAATCCACAAGCCCCTCTTCAGTCTCACGCAACCACATGCAAGGCTGCAGAACGCAGGAAGGTCAGAGTCCGGCAGATCCCAGGACGGTGGACACAGGGCAAGGCTCCAGCAGCTCTGTGGGTCCGCCAGCAGGCGAGCGAAGGCAGAGAAAGGTGGGGAGGTTCCCTGGGCCCTCCTTAGGAGAAGGCCACACCCATAAGGAGGCACCATCAGGAAATGACCTGATCCTCAGCTTGGAAACCACCCTTACATGTTTTTGTTTAATTTAAATCATGTTGGGGGGATTCGTGCAGCTCTTTTTAAAATACTTTTATCGGGGCTCTTACATCTCTTATCACAATCCATCCATCCATTGTGCCAAGCACATTTGCACGTATGCTACCATCATCATTCTCAAAACATTTTCTTTTTACTTGGTATCAGCTCATTTCCCTCTCCCCCACCCTCCTTCATGAGCCCTTGATAATATATTAAAAAATTTTTTTTCATGTCTTACACTGACCACCAACTCCCTCACCCACCTTTCTGTTGTCCGTCCTCCTGGGAGGGGGTTATATGTAGATCATTGTGATCGGTTCCCCCTTTCAACCCCCTACCTTCCCCTGTGTTTCTTTCTTATCTACCAGTGTACATGCTCTTGTCTAGCTGGACTTGTAAGGTAAAATCGGGGTGATGATAGTTGGGGGAGAAAGCATGAAAGAATTAGAAGAAAGTTGTATGTTTCATCGGTTTTTGTCCTGCACCCTGACTGGCTCATCTGACCCTACACGTTTATATCGATTCAAGTTGCCATAAAATTATGTAACTGCCACAGGTAGCAGAGTTGTTAAGCTTTGGCCTGCACACTGCAAGGTCAGCAGTTCGAAACCACTCGTCGCGGCTGGGAGAATAATGAGGCTTTCTCTTACCTCCATGTGTGTGACAGTCTCGGAAACTCCGGGCAGTTCAGCTTGTCCAATCGCGCCGCGGTGAGTCGGCATCGAGTTGCGTTGGGTTTGGAATGAGGGAGCACACAGGCCGGCTCCTGCTGGTGCACACAGTCACAGCCTCCACAGCTAGAGGAGAAACTGGCACTTGGAAGCTGCCCAAAGAGGCCTTGGGCGGAAGGTCACAGCCTGGACAATCCTACGGGACTGTTCTGACCCGTCTCCTTGGTCAGTCTCAGCCTCACGCAGGAATGGCACCCAGGGAAACATTGATGGCTGAGGCCCTGTTAGATTCTCTGGAGCTAGTTACACCTCGGTCCTTGGCTCCGCACGAGAAAGAATTCACACCGAAGCCTGGCTCGTGATCCAAGTGAGGCTTATGAGAGTTGGAAGAAGGTTCAGGTTTACCCGGCACCCATAGGACTCCTCCTGACCTTGCAGCCTGGCAGAAGCTGCCCGGCTCACGCAGACAGTCTCTCTGACTCTGGGCTCTTGCCTTTTCAAGGATTCCATGGGGAGGCGTGGTGGATGACCCCTGACTAACCCCATTGGCTGAACTGCATTCACCTGGCCTAGGTGGGCCAATCCAGGTGGCCTAGGTGGGTCAATCCAGGTGGCCCAGGTGGGTCAATCCAGGTGGCCCAGTTGGGCAAATCCAGGTTCAGCACCCACCCATGCCTACCGGCGGGAAACCTGAGCCTCTGAGCATGTGCAGTGCGCCACTCCTTGTTCCGTGCTTGGCTCTCTGGGCACGCGTTATGGGCATTCCCCATCCCTACCCTAGAACCACCGAACAGCCCCGCATGAAGCCCTGCTTGGTGGCTGCCGAGTTCATGGTCAATTCTCTGGTGCACCTCTGCCCTGCAAGTCAGGGCAGTGTGTGTGAGTGGACATGCGTGCCTCGGGGCGAGGCTGGGAGCTCTCGGAACTCACCATTCGAAGGGGCACCTCCTGGTCACGATGGAATGATTCAAGCCCAGGGAAGGCCTAACACTGCCGGTGGGAGTGCGAGCTCCTGATGGAGGAAGCAGCCAGGGCAGGGGGAGAGCAGCCTCCCCTCCTCAGGACCCAGACCCCCGAGGCTGGGGTCTCCGTGCTGTGGGCTGGCCAGTGCACGTGGCACAGGGAGGAGCAGAGGGGGGCAGGGCGCTGGGCGGGGTGGGGGCCCAGCAGGGGCATCAGAGCCCCGATGAAGAGCAGGCCCTGCTTTCTTGCTGAGTCATTCCCAGGGAAGCTTCCTAGGGGGGAGGCAGCCTGCTGAGAGAGTGAGAGCAAGTGTGTGTGAGAGAGGGAGGGGGAGGGGGGACTGCGGAAGAGGGAAAGGGAGCTTACACACACACACACACACACACACACACACTCACACTCACACACACACTCACACACAGCTTCTAGAAAAGGAGGCTCTCCCAACAGAGAGGTGTGGTTCCCCGAGAGATGTTAAACCTCGGACACAAAGGAACAGCAGCTCTCCGGGACCCTCTCACTCCATGGTCGCCCCCCTCCCTGCTTCCCACCAGCCCCAGTTACCACAGCTCATCCTGGACGGCCTGGGACTGAGCGGTTTCAGGGGGACAGGGCTTTTGATGCTCAATAGCAATAGTCCTAAACACACGGGTGCCCCCACCTACTCTTTATGCCTGCCTTCCTCCTGTGCCCTTCCTCCCCCACCTCACCCCTGCGCAGCTCCCTGGCCCTGGCCCCTCCTGGCTGTGAGGTGGTGGTGGTCTTGCTGTGTCTGGTTTTGTAGGAGTCTCATCTCCTGACTGGTGGGGGTAGAGGTGAGTGAGGTGAGGTCCCAGTGGCCAGAGGGGACTCATTCTTTGGGGTGTGGAACTCCCCGCCTCGTGTTGGCTGGGGTCTCTATGGGCAAGAGAGAGGCCCAACGGATGACCTGGTGGGGGGTGGGGGGGTGGGGTGGGCAGCATTTTTCATCCATTACTTTTGGCCCTAATGCCCGACCCCGACATCCGGCTATAACCAGCACGCGGCTGGCCACCCTTCACACCGGTCTGTGCACACGGAGCTGCCCGTGGAAATGTCTGGATTGCACAGGTCCAAGCCCGAAATGTTTGCTTCCTCTCTGACCGCAGCCACCAGCCATGCAAACCCCCAGCCTCCGGAGCTGTGAAGAACGGTGATGGCCTGGTCTGATTTCACAGTTACGCCTCATCTGCAAACACAGGGCGATTTCCCTTCTGCCGCGTGCCAAGCAAGCCCAGGAAGGCGCTGGGGAGGCTTCTCCTCCTTCCAGGCACTTTCAAAGGCAGGGTTTGAGGTCAGGGTGCCATGGGCTGGGACAGCGGGGGCACGGAGGGGAGGTCTTTCTCCCCTGGCCAGCACTGCCTGAGGGCAATACCTTCTGCAGGGCAGACGCCGTGTGGGCAGAGCAGGTGACTCCCCTGCGGACGGAGCCACTCTGGCTCTAGCCCCTGGAGGCCCACGGCTGAAACTCCTTCCCAGCTCCCCCACCCACTATCTGCCTGACCCACAAGAACCCCTTACACTGCTGCCAGTCCAGTCCCCCACCCCTCGCGGGGCCCACAACAGGCTGGGTGCAACAGAGCGAAACACCGCCCAGTCCTGCTCCTTCCGCCCCAACAATTGTTCTTAGGCTTGCGACCATTGCTGCAGCCACTGTCAACCCACTGCATCCACGACCTTCGCTTTTCCTTTTTGAATTAAAAGATCATTTTATCGGGGGTCCTTTAACAACTCATGTAACAATCCATACATCAATGATATCAAGCATACTTTTACATGTTGCCATCATTCTTTTATAGACATTTACTTTCTATGAGCCCTTGGTATCAGCTCCTCTTTTTTCCCCTCCCTCCCCACCCCCTGGTGACTCCTTGATCAGTTATAAATTATTATTATTTTCACCCCTTCCTCTTTTCCGCTGCCCATCCACTTTACCAAGCATGGCGTCCTTCTCCAGGGACTGGTCTCTCCTGACAGCATGCCCAAAGGACGGGAGATGAAGTCTCACCATCTTCGCCTCTAAGAAGCATTCTGGCTGTACTTCGTCCCAGGCGGGTTTGCTTGTTCTTTTGGCAGTCCATGGTACTTACAATCTTGGTCTCCAGCACTGTGATTCAAACACATAGATTCTTCTTCAGTCTTCCTTATTTCACGTCCGACTCCCCATACACCAGGAGGCCATGGGAAAGGCCATGGCTCGGGTCAGGCCCATCTTAGCCCCAAAGGAACCTCCCTGCTTGCCAACACTTTAAAGAGATCTTGTGCAGACTGACCCAAGGCCATTCATCCTGTGATCTGTTTTCTGTGTGCTTGAGATGCACTTGTTTGTGATGAAAGACTCCCCGCCCATTTCAGCTGTACCCCCCACCCCCACCCCCTACCATTCAGATCGCTATTTAGTTTCAAGGGATCAGGAATTATCTGGAGGGATTTTTTTTAAAGAAACATACTGTATCTACATCTCAAGAAATGAAATCAACAACAATATCCTGTTCAACCCTCTAGTACCGGGGCCTCTCCCTCCTCTCCCGAACCGCCCCCATCCTCCTCCTCCCTCCCTCCCTCCTCAATATCCTGTCCGTCCCCTCTCCCTGACCTCAACACCCCCCCCCTGTCTCTGGCCTCCTCCTCGTCATCAATCAGAGTCTTGTCTTTTGGTGTGTAAGCCACCTTTATTTTGTTTTCCCCTTAATTATGGTGTTATTAAGTCTTTGTCTCCCCAAGATTGGCTAAGTTTGCTAAGCATAATGCTCTCTAGCTTTGTCCGTGTCTTGTGGTGTTTAAAAGTTGTCATTGTTTTTTATTGATGCATAATATTCCATAGTATGAATGTTCTAGAACTTATGTATCCATTGCTCTACAACCGGGGTTGGTGGGGGGGGGTTAGTTGGTTTCCGTGTTTTTCCTATGATGAAAATGGCTGCAAAGCATAGGTGTGTGTGCATACATCTGTTTGTGTTACATTCTATGTGTGTGTATGTGTGTTATAGTCTTGATTTCTTGTTTTTAAGTTTTATTGGCACTTAATCTGCATATCACACAATTAAATAATACAATCAAATAAAGAAGTGTCATATAATCATTACCAAAATCAATTTTAGAACACTTTATTTTTTTCACCCCCTTGGATAAATCACTTTTAAATCACCATCAGTTCTAGTGCTCCCTCCCCCTCCCACATACAGTTTGCTCCGCCCCCCACCCCATTACCCTCCCTATCTCCCACCCTCCACCTCCCCTATAAACCCTTACATAAAAAAACAAAATCCCAAAAACCCTAGCATCAGTTCTTAGCTCTGTGCCTCTGCTCCTTTCGTGCTTCACAAACTGGAAAACCCCACAGAAACACTAAGAAGACAGAAATGAAATAAAGTGATAAGGATGAAATAATAATACTACAAAGATAAAAATACAAATAGTCAGGAAGAAAGAAAAGATCACCGTGAAATATTTAAAGGGCCAGGGGAGAAATTTCTGCCATGGAACTAGCAAGAAATACTTGCACCTGGAATTCAGGTTGGGTCAACTGACCAAGTATCAAGTTTGATCCAGTATAATTTCGATTCCAATGATCGCTAGTCTTGATCTCTTTAGGGGCCATGCTCAGTAAGAGACTGCTGGGTCGTAAGGTACTTGTATTTGCATTTGCTTAAAGCGGTGCCATGCTGATTTCCATAGTGATTGGACAATTCTACAGTCCCACCAGAAATGCAAAAGTGGTCTGATCTCTCCACAGCCTTTCCGGGACTTATTTTCTGTTTTATTAAATTGTATTAAAAGTTTCTGTGTGCTTTCCCCCAGATCCTGGATGCTTCCTCCCCCCAACTACCATGATCCGAATTCTACCTTGCATGCCTGGATAGGATAGAGGCTGTACACTGGTACATATGAGGGCTGGAGGTACAGGGAATCCAGGGTGGATGATACCTTCAGGACCAAGGGTGTGAGGCACGATGCTGGGAGGGTGGAGGGTGAGTGGGTTGGAAAGGGGGAACTGATTACAAGGATCCACATGTGACCTCTTCCCTGGGAGAGGGACAGCAGAGAAGGGGGGAAGGGAGACTCCGGATAGGGCAAGATATGACAAAATAACGACGTATAAATTACCAAGGGCACATGAGGGAGGGGGGAAAGGGGAGGGAGGGGAAGAAAAAAAAAAGAGGACCTGATGCAAGGGGCTTAAGTGGAGAGCAAATGCCTTGAGAATGATTGGGGCAGGGAATGTATGGATGTGCTTTATACAATTGATGTATGTATATGTATGAACTGTGATAAGAATTGTATGAGCCCCTAATAAATTGTTAAAATTAAAAAAAATAAATTAAAAAAAAAGTTTCTGTGTGAAGTAGTATCTCATGGTTGTTTTAATTTGTATTCCTCTTCTTGCCAGTTAATGTAAACACACCTTTGGTGAACTGCCTATTCGGGTCTTGTATCCATTTTCTATTGGGTTATTTCGATGTCTTTTTGTTAAGATGTTGTCATTTTCTATAGATTTTGGAGATTAACCCTTTATCTGATATATTATTACTGAATATTTTTCCCAATCTGTGGGTTCTGTTCCTTGTGATGTGCATACATGTTGTAACTTTAGTAGGTCCTAATTTTTTATTTTGTCTGCCATGGTGTTTGGATAGTGTGTCTATATGCCTTGTAACCTTAAGTTTGTCCCAATTTTTTTCACCGATGGTATTTATAATTGTGTGGTTTATATTCAGGTCTTTGATGTATCTTGAGTTTGTTTTTGAACATGATGTGAGATAATGATCCTGTCTCGTTTTCCCGGTGAAGACCCAGTAGTTCCAGCACTATTTGTTGAAAAGGCTCTCTCTCTAGTTTTGTATATGTTAGTCCTTTATCAAAGTCCAGGCGTCTATCGGTGCTTGGTTAGAGCAAATGCTCTCCGTGCAGCTTGGCTGCATTGGGTGCTCATTGGCTGCCTCCTGGCGTGGTTGAATGTCAACTAGCTCTTTGCAGTACAGCGTCTTGTGCATTCTTTCCATCTTCTATGGATGCTTCTTGCATCATTCATTATTTTGCCCATAGAATCTTACAATATTTCAACTCAAGGCTTGATTTTTTTCCCCTTTACTTCTTTCAGTGTAAGATATGCTGAATGGGTTACTACTCCTTTATGGTTTTCTAATCCGAGGTCTTTGCACATTTCATAATAAAATATTTTACTTTGTCGTCTCACACTACCCTTTGAAATTTTCTGTTCAGCTCTTTGACATCATCAGTTCTTCCATTTGCCTTAGCTACTCTATGATTGAGAGCAAGTTTCAGGTCTCTTATGACATCACTTTGATCATTTCTGTCCTTACTGACTTTTTAAGGTCTTGCCATGGCTATAGAAAGAGAGTTATATCAAGAGAGGGCTCACACAGCTGTAGGAGGAGGTTAGTCCAGTCTGGTTCAAGTCTGTAGGACAGAAGTAAGCTGGAAACTTCCTCTGACTCGTGTAGCTGCGGGAGCTGATAAAGAAGAAGTAAGATGATGATGCAGGACGGCCATAGGCTGGTGGATGCGGAGGTAAATGAACCCTAGGCCAGCTAAATACATCCTAGGATGGCAGTCTATTGATGGCTCCTGAGATCAGGAGGTGACACAAGAGATCTTTAACTAGATGTAGGCTCCACATCCAGCAGAAAGAGACAAGAGAGCTTGGCTCTGTTCAGGGTCTCCCTCTCATACAAAATGCCACCCCTGCGAGGAGGTATCATTGGGCTGCTACCTGCTGGGGCTCTACCCTATCTCCACCCAGGTATGTCTAGTTGATATAAACTCTACCCATCACACATCCTGTGGTGAATACCAGCACCCCTCTATATCCAGACACTCACTGCATGTAGAAGGTTCCTAGGGAGACCATAACAAAGTACCACAAAGGTAGCAATCTATAAGAACAGAAATATGTTGTCTCACGGTTCTGGAGGTGCTAATCCAAAGTCCGGGTGTGGCAGGGCCATGTTGTCAACAGTCTCTTGAAAGTATTCTTTTTTGGCTTTCAGCGTTTAGTAGTCCCAGATGTTCCTTGGCATGTGGCTGAGTCTCCTTCACATAGCTACCTGCCCCCTGTCTGTCCCTGGGTCTCTTCTTCAGAAGGACAGCAAAATGATCGGGTGAAGGCCCAACCCTACTCCATTATGATGTTAACTTAACTAACAGCATCTTTAAAGACTCTTTATTTTTCAAAGTCATGTTCACATGCCACATGTTAGGAGTTCAACATATCTCTTCGGGGAATACAATTTAACGAATTGTTGTTGTTGTTGTTGTTGTCAGGTGCTGTGAATGACGTCCATGGTCACTTCGTGTACAACAGAATGAAACATTGCCCGGGCCTGCACAATCCTCACAATCTTTCCTAGGTGTGAGCCCACTGGTCCAGTCGTGGTGTCAATCCATCTCGTTGAAGAGCTTTCTCTCTTGCATGAGTCTTCAACTTTACCAAGCATGATGTCCTTCTCCAGGGACTGGTCCCTCCTGATCACATGTCCAAAGTAAAATTTGTCATTCTTGCTTGTAAGGAGCATTCTGGCTGTACTTTGCCCAAGACAGACTTGGTCATTCTTCTGGCCGTCCATGATCCATTCTTTGCCAACGCCATAATTCAACTGCATCAACCCTTCCCTGGTCCTCGTAATACACGGCCCCACTTCCTCATGCAGAGGAGGTGGCTGAACATACCTTGGCTTGAGTTAGGCTCACCACAATCCTCAAAGTTATCTACATCTATATCTATATATCTTTAATACTTCCAAGGGGCTCAAGTAGAAAATGTTTTGGAAATGATGGCAACATATGTACAAATGTGCTTGATACAATTGATGTGTGGAATGTTGTAAGAGTTGTAGGAGCCCCCAATAAAATTATTTTTTTTTAAAAGACTTTCAAGAAGTCTCTTGCTGCAGATTTGCTAAATAGCTGCTTCCATGGGCATTGACTGTGGATCCAAGGGACATGGAATATTTGACCACTCCAATCTTTACTCCATTTAACATGATGTGATTTATAATTTAGTCGAGAACACTCTCCAACCTGGGAATCAAATAGACCCAGATTATGTGTGTTATGGTTGTTCTAGCAACAGGATCTTATTTTAATAGTGTCTTATATCCTGCTTTTTCACTTTGCAATATGCCATAAATGTATTTTCATATAACATATTCATCTACAATCTCATTTTCAGCATCTATTGCTATATTACTATCCCAGCCCATTATTGGATTCCATTCTACCTCATAGCAACCCTGGACGACCCAGGACGGTGGGACTGTCCTCTGGAGCTGCCAGGGCTGGCCCCAGTGATGGCCACCTCTTTCTTCATGTTGATCGGGTTAAACGAATGTCCTTCCCAGTAGCACCCCCACACTTAACCACTGTGCTAACTAACCACCCCCAAATCTAGTGGCTTCCATCCACAATGATTGTTTGTTTTGTTTTTCAGTGTTCAGTAGGTTAGCCAGGCAGCTTGCCTCACCAGCCACAGGAAATCCAGCATGAAGAGGGAGAGGAATCTGGTTCCAGTCTTGCTGGACCACACCCTGCTTCTTGATCAAGGCCAAGTGCTAGGACCCCTGGGCCCTCATGTAGGAAGTTGTTACAGGCGAGAACAGTGGCGTCTCCTTTGCATAGGATCCTCTGAAGGGTCTACAAGAGCTTTACTAATGTACAGGAACAAAGGCGTGGTGATCCACTTCCAGGGGTGGGACGGGGGGATCGCCCAAGGAAAACCCTCTGCACCACAAAGCTCCAATCCCATATCCCACGAGGTTACCCAGAGCCAGGGCCCGGCTCGACAGCAGCGAACCACAGCACAATGTCTGCCTTACTGGGTTGTCACGAGGATGCAGTGAGGGATGCAGATAAGGTGCAGGGAAGATTCGTTAGGCATGCTGGGGTTGCTGCTGGTGGTGCCTGGCAGCCCGCGCCAGGGGCTGGGCTGGCTGGGGCAGTGAGGTCACAAGCTGTCCAGTTGGTCACGCTGGGAGGCAGAGGAGGGGGCTTTCCTGCTGGGAACAGGAACAGAAAGGCGGCAGTGAGTGGAGCTGAGAGGAGCACGCTCCTCCAAGGAGGAAATGAGGGCTGAGAAAGTGTCTCCTCACCGCAGTGCAGCGTGCTTAGCCTGACTTTCCTGCAGACGAGCCATATGCTGCTGCTAAAGTCAGGGGGGAAGTAAGCCTGCAGAGAGGTGCCGGGCTTAACACACAGCCCACAGGCGTCCCTGGCTGGATTCCTGAGCACTTTTCTTCAGGAACCAGGGAGGATGAGCAGCAAAGCCTTGAAGCATCCGTAAAAAGGGCGGAGAAACAGATGGGGGAGCCTCCCAATCCAATCCTGGATGGTTCCCTGTGTCGTGGATTGGCTCACCTTCCTCTCAGAACGAGAGCTGGGATCTTCTTCCTGAGGTCTGGAGACATAATTCCATTTGGGACCAGGCTGTCTTTCTTTATGTCAATAAGGCCATCTCTGTGCGCTGTGCGTCTTAAGCCCATCACCGCTGAGCGGTGAAAAAGAGCAAATTAAGTACAGAAGCACAGATGGAGGAAGACAGATCCCTCCCCTCCCCCCCCCCCCACCTGAAGACTGCCAAAGAACGGAGGAACAGAAGCTGAAAAGAGACAAGGGCCTTCCCTCAGAACCGAGAGAGGGAGAGGAGAGGAGAGGAGAGGAGAGGAGAGGAGAGGAGAGGAGAGGAGAGGAGAGGAGGGGAGGGGAGGGGAGGGGAGGGGAGGGGAGGGGAGGGGAGGGGAGGGGAGGGGAAGGGAGGGGAGGAGAGGGGAGGGGAGAGGAGGGGAGGGGAGAGGAGAGAGAGGCCCCCTCCAGCCCAGCCAGTGCCCTCGATTCAGATTCTAGTCTCCTCAGCTGTGTGAAAATCACTCTCTCCCCATTAAAACCACCCACGGGTGTCATTTATCTTCCAGGGGCACTGAGAAGCTAAGATGTGCCCAGCTGGTTCTCCTTCCCGCTCTCCTGTTATACAGACAAGGGTTCGCGCACGGAGGGATTCCTGTCTTTGTGACTACGAAGTCACGTGCTATTTCACACAGACAGAAAGATACAACGAATGAGCTAACAAAGCCTGTGTTCTTGCCACCAGCGTCAGAAGGAAAACATTAGGGTGCAGTAGAGCACTGATGAAGCACAGTTTTCCTCTAGTTCTTTGGTGCTTCCTTCCCCCCACTATCATGACCTCAATTCTTCCTTACAAGTCGGATTAGACCAGAGCATGCACACTGCTACAGATAAGAGCCCGCAACACAGGGAATCCAGGATAGACAAACCTCCCAGGGCCAACAAGGAGAGTTGAGATACCAGGAGGATTAGGGGAGGGTGGGGAGGGAGGAAAGGGGGACTTGATCACAAGGATTGACATATAACAGGGGATGCATAACAGAAAAGTGGGTGAGGGGTGACAGAGGACGATGTAAGACATGAAAATATTAATCTATAACTTATCAAGGGTTCGTGAGGGAGGGAGGGTGGTGGCGGGAGGGGAAATGGGGAGCTGATATCAGGGGCTCCAGTGGGCAGAGAATGCTTTGAAAATGATGATGGCGGCATACGTGCAAATGTGCTTGACACACTGGATGAACGTATGGCTCATGATAAGAGCTGTAAGATCCCCCAATAAAAATGTGGGGGGAAAGTTTTAAAGAAAAAGAATGAAGACATTTACTCACCCATAGCCGTTGAGTCGTTCGGATTCATAGCGACCCAATAGGACGGGGTAGAACTGCCTCAGAGGGTTTCCAAGACGTAAAGAAAGGGAGGAGAAACACGCACACTAAATGTTCCTTACTGAGAATTCTAACGTTCTGCAAAAGGGTAGAGACCAGAATCGTGAGCCGCCGCGCCCCCGTCACTCAGCCTTGGCAGCTAGCTCAGTGTCAGTCATACTTCACCCACTTGCCTTTGTCTTGCTCTTTCTCTGGAGCAAATCCCAGGTGTGTCATTTCATTTGGACATCTCTCAGGAAAGACAGGCTGCTCCCTTTAGTCAAGAATTCCAAACCCACCTAACGGCGGAGCCGTCTAGTCCTCCATCAAGCGTCCGCTCTGAAGAAGCTCACGGAACAAGTTGATAGGTTTGAGATCTTGCCCCACGGAAGACCTGCCCCAGTGTGGGAGTGATATAATCTTTTGTCGATGTGAGGATTAAGAGGGAGGGGATAGAGTCTAGCCTGTCAATCAAGATATAACCAATGAGACCTCTATGTGGGCATGGCCTGCTCCTGAGAATTCTGGGGACGCTGGTATTTTCCTCCTTGGAGACGGAGACACCTCTCTCTGCTCACTCCTTTGGAGACGCTCTACTGACAAGACACATGGCGCTATGCCGATAGACCCCGTGCCCTGGGAACTGGAGAAGCCACGTGGAGACCCTGCCAGCACTGAGATGCTTCTACCACCACTGGATCCAAAAGATTTTCCACCCACTGACCTGTGATTGCCCTGCATTCAGCATCATTGCTTGTGTTTCATGAGTCTGAAGAGGACTTTACAAATTGATATTGGACCTATGGGCTAATATCGGACGGGCTTGGACTGGGCTGGGATACTTTCTGAATGTACAATTATCCTTTATGAACTCTGTGGATTTGTTTCTCTAGTCTACCCAGACTCACACACTCAGTATTCACAGGCCCATCTAGTACGACTTTAATCTCTAAAAACACACTGGATAATTCTCAGCCAAGCCTGGCTCCCTCTCTGAGAAGCAGGCTTCGGCGGGGAGTGAGGTAGGAGAGGGCTGGGAGGGCTGGGAGGGGTGGGAGGGAGAGGTGGGTGAGGCAGCAAGACCAAATCAGAGGTGCCAGCTACAGACTTCCTCAAAGTGGGGGAAGCTGGAGGAGTGAGGGAGGGACACCCCATCTTTAAGGACAGGCTGGTTAACTTCCTCCTATAATGGAAAGCCAGATAATCAGGAATAACCCAACCACTGAACAATTGGAATAAAACATTAGCACACACACTTCCCTAGTTTTCGGAAGCATTAAATAAGGCTTCAGTTTACAGTCACGACGCAGTAATGGGTCCTGAAGTAGGCATTTCATAGAACTATGGAACTGGACAAAACAGATGAATTAGGTGTTCTCAGGCATTGGACGACAAGCAGTACAGAAAGATGATGTTTTTATTTTAAATGAGCCTGTGTCCTTGGTCAGATGGCAGAAAGGTGATTCTTTTTGTTGTTGTTGTTTTTAAATCATTTTATCGGGGCTCATACAACTCTTATCACAATCCATCCATCAGTCCATTCTATGTCAAGCACATTTGTTGCCCTCATCATTCTCACAACATTTTCAGAAAGGTGGTTCTTAAGAAAGGCTAAAAGAAGGTGAGTCCCACATTCACCTCAGCTCTCTGCCTGGGGCCAGTTTCATAACTGCGATCAGAGTTTAGGGCACCCAAAGCCCATCTGTAGACGCTTGGACATCCCCCCACAGAAGGGCCACAAGGAAGGGATGATTGAAGCAAGGTGCCGTAGAGCACCAACGAATCACACATCATTCCTCTTGTTCCTCAATGCTTCCACCCTCCCCCCACCCCTACCTCCACTACCATGACCAGTTCCACCTTACAAATCTGGCTAGAGTGGAGAACACACATTGCTACAGATAAAAGCTCTCAACCCATGGAATTCAAGACAGATAAACCCATCAGGAACTGTAATGGGAGTAGCGATATGAAGGTAAGGGGATGGTCAGGGAGGAGGAAGGGGGAGAGAGGGGAAATCCATCACAAGGTTGGATAAATAGTGTGCCACCTCCTGCCCAAGGGGATGAAAAACAGAAATGTGGGTGAAAGGAGACAATGGACAGTGTAAGATACAAAATAGTAGTCATATATAATTGATCCAGGATTCACAAGGGTGAGAGGAGCAGGAAGGGAGGGGATAAAAGAGGAGCTTATACCAAAGACTCAAGTAGAAAATGTTTTGTAAATGATGATGGCAACATATGTACAAATATGCTTGATACAATTGATGTATGGAATGTTGTAAGAGCCACCAATAAAGTGATTTAAAGAAAGAAAGAGAGAGTTCAGGGCCACTGATGAAGGTGGAATTTACAGGGAAGGGTATATATATATATTGAGAGAGGAGTTTTGCAGAGAAGCAGCTCAAGAAATTTTTTTTTTTTTAAGAAATTTATATATAAACCCCTTTCATTTATGGGCAAAAGACCACCCTATCTATGTGCAAGGCAAGGCCCAGAGGGCCGGCAAAGAGCCAGCACTGGGGGAAGAAACAGGGCCACCAAGCAGCGAATGAACAGCTTTCTCAGAGGTCTGGCTTTTGATCATGGGGCTACAACTGACCGTCCAATTTCTTCAACTCGAAGGGCTATTCTGGTAGCAAACTCCTTCAACGGTTATTCATCCAAAAATGTCATTGTTTTTCGTTTTGCTGGATATTGACTTATTGGCCACCCCTGGTTTGTCCGTTTGTTGTACTGTGATGCTCGAAGCGATGCTACGGTTTTGTCTTGTTTTCAAATTCCAGCAGGGTCCCCTGACCCGTCCCGTGGGTCATCAACAGTGTGGGTACCTGAAAGAGGGACTGAGAATGAAGATGGACAAGAGACGCAGAGAACGGAAACAAGACAGGAGTGTGATCAAGTCTCGTTTATTGAGCTGAGCAGAGGCTTAAATAGCCAGAGAAGGGTGGGCACCATTACGTCATATGGAAATAAGGTATAACTGGGGTAGCCTACAGTCACGCACCTACCAAATAAGGAATAAATGGCAGGTGATTGTGCTCAAACAGGTCCGCATGCTAATGAGGCATACCAGGCACCTGGCGGAAGTGCCGCCAGGTGTGTGTTGTCCAATGAGCATAGTAGCTGCTAGCAATTGAGCACCAATCCTAGCAAAGGTCAAGTAACTAATGACCGCAGGGGAGACAAGGGCAGGAAGACCCCTAGGCACAATTTATATGACAGAAAACCGAGAGTAAATACATGAAGGTTGTATATGGCTTTTGATCCAGGGCTGAGGGACATGCAGTTCCCTACAGTCCCCCATGGTGAACAGGGTTCAGCAGAGCTTACAGGCGAAGAACAGATTAGGAAAAGGGAAGGGACTATCCACTTCTAGGGGATTCTCTGCCGAAATCTTCCTGAATAGCAACCTCTGATGGGAAGGTATTCAAAACCATGACTGGACACAGCTGCCTCCTCAGTCAACACGGACCTTAAGATGGGAATGGGGTAAAACTTTCAAGAGTTCCTTTGTTGATGAGACACAACTCAAAATGAGAAATAGCTGCAAACATTTATGACTAATCAGAATAGGAACCATACAAAGCATCCATCTAGGGAAATGTCCGGTGTTCATCAACAAAATAGAATGCATAACGACAAATACCCAGGGCACTAGCGAGTTGAAATTGATTGGCACTGGTCGCTCTGAGTAGGATCATCATGGTTGACTACGTCAGGAATGAGAAATTTAAGAGGTATGATGTCAGATCCACTGTCAAAAAGGATATTTCGAGATGTTTCTGGGATACAATTCTGTCTGGGATATGATACTATCTCTATGTCTACAATGAAATTCCGTTCCTACAACTATGATGGAAATTGATGAACCAACCACTGAAAACCGTGACGAGAACACTGGAGAATTCTACCCTTTAATGAGGATCCTAATACACAGTGAATCGTCTCTCGCTGCTTTCCAGAACCTCTTCCGGCTTCGACAGTTTGATTATCATGCATCTTGATGTGAAACGTTGAGGTTATTCTACTTGGAGTTTGTTGAGAGTATAGGTAGATGCATTTTTAACAATCAAATTTGGGGATTTTTGGACTATTATTTCTTTGAATATCCTCCTTTGCCCCATCTCGCTCTCTCCCTCTTCCCCTCTGCCATTCCCATCACACAGATGGTGGTAAGTTTGATGCTGCTGCCCCACAGGTCCCTCAGACTCTGTTCATTTTGCTCCATTATTTTTTCCCCTTGTTCCTCAGGCGGGATCATCTCTATTGGCCTATTTTCAGGTTTGCACATGCTTTCTTCTGCCTGCTCAAATATAATGTTGAATCCCTCTTGGAAAATGTTTTTAACTTCAGCTACTGTACTTCGCAGCTCTGGAATTTGTGTTTGGTTCTTTATTATCTATAACTTCTGTCATTTGGAAGCGTCTTCCATTTGATGAGACATGGTTCTCATATTGCCTTGAGTCTTTGTGCGTGGTTTTCTTTGCTCGTTACTGTTCGTGGTGCCACTGGCACCGCCCTTGACACGATGCTGACTCATCACGATGCTGACTCATCACGATGCTGACTCATAGCGAGTCCCTGTATTCACGGGAGCAGAAAGCTCAGCCGACCTCCTGTGGAGCTGCTGGTGGTTTTGAACTGCCGACCATGCGGATCGCAGCCCAACTCGTAACCACTGAGCCACCAGGGCTCCTTAGGTGCCAGTAGTTGTCTACAGAGTGCAGCCCTACCACATTTCTATCGCCCAGTTCAGTGGGAGAGAGCTGAGTTTTCCTTCTCTGACAGGCTCCTGCCTCACACCCGCTCTGGTTTTCACAAGTTTTACTTTATTTTCAACACATGCCTCCTGGGCAGGCAGCTGGGCACTGGGAGAGTTCCGCCTGAGGTAAGATAATGAGCTGACTCTCTAAGGAGTCACTTGACAGATCAAAATAAACAGTTACAATTCGTTGAGGCTAAGTTTTCAGTTCGACTCCCTTCCAGTGCTGGTACCTGCACCAGCATGTGGGCTGTAGGCTTCAGAGTCCCTGCCAAGACAAGGGACCACGCTTGGCATCAGGGTATTTGTTAAAACACCACCAGGCCTTCCTTTGGACTGAGCATCACCCTGGTTCCTGCAGGCTTTCCGTTGGTCTCTAGGGTTCTATTAAAGTTGATTGATTGATTTTTACCACTTTATATGTAGCTTTTGTGGACAGAATGAACTTTTGAAGTTTCCCATTCTGCCATTTTCACTGCTGTAGATTTCAGACTTAAAGTAAAATGCCTAAAACATAAATGCTTTAGAGGGATCCACATGTGACTTCCTCCCTGGGGGACAGACAACAGAAAAGGGGGTGAAGGGAGACATCAGACAGAACAAGATATGACAAAATAACAATCTATAAATTATCAAGGACTCATGAGGGAGGGGGGAGCGGGGAGGGAGGGGAAAAAATAGAGGACCTGATCAGCAAAAGGCTTAAGTGGAGAGCAAATGCTTTGAAAATGATGAGGGCAAAGAATGTTCAGATGTGCTTTACACAATGGATGGATGTATGGATTGTGATAAGAGTTGTATGAGCCCCCAATAAAATGATTTTTAAAAATAAAATAAATGCTTTAGAGAACCTTTCTGAAACCTCTCGCTGTCAGGCGCCATCCAGTGGGGCCTGGCTCACAGCGACTCTGTACAGCAGTGAAACAGAGCCTGGCCCGGCGCCCTCTGCACACTCTTTCCTCTGTTGGAGCCACTGCCTCATGGAAGATTTTCCTCTTTTCCAATGACCCTGTTCTTTACAGAGTGGGGTCTCCTTTTCCACGGACTGGCCTCTTCTGATAACACCTTCAAGGTATGCGAGACAGAGTCTTGCCACCTTCACTTTTAAGGCAAATTCTGGCTAGACTTCTTCCAAGACATGTTTTCTTGTTTCTGGAAGTCTACTGTACTTTTAATATTCTTCGTCAGCACAACTCAAGCACACCAATTCCTCTCCAGTCTTCCTGATTCAGTGTCCACGTTGACATGCACACGAGGCAGGTGAAAACACCATTGCTTGGGGCAGGTGCACATTAGTCTTCCAAGTGACATTTTTGCTCTTTAACACTTTAGCAGCTTTTCCCTAAACAATAATGTCATTTGACTTATTGACTGCTACCTCGATGCGTGTTGAATTTTGGATCCCAGCCAAGTGAAATCCTTGACAACTTCAATCTTTATCATGGTATTGTCCATTGGTCCAATTGTGAGGATTTGGGTTTTACTTACATTGAATTACAATCCATACTGAAGGTTGAAGTCTTTGATCTTCATCAGGATGTGCTTCAAGTCCTCCTTGCTTTCAGCAAACAAGGTTGTGTCATCAGCATATCTCCGGCTGATAATGAGCTTCTGTTCACTCCTGATGCCTTGTTCTTCATGGAGCCCAGTGCCTCAAGTTATTTGCTCGGCACACAGACTGACTTGTATGATGAAAGGCTACAACTAGGACACACATTACTCCTGACTTTAAACCATACAGAGTTCCCTTCTTCTGTGTGCCTCTGGGTCTCTGTGCAGGCTTCATGTGAGCACTTTTCTCACAGTGTTAGCCATAGGGTATGGGTTTGTTACGACCCACACAGTTGAATTCCTCTGCATCGTCAATAAAACACAAGGAAGCATCTTTCTGGTATTCTTTGCTGTTAGTCAAGATCCAGCTGATGAAAAAATCCATCTGATGTCAGCGATGATATATCTCTCATTTCATATCCTTTTCTGAATCCAGCCTGGATCCTGGCATCTCTCTGTCAATTTATCACGGTAACTGTCTCGGGAGAAGTACGGCCTGAGTGCTCCTTAGAGGCGAAGATGGCGAGCCTTGGTCTTAGATGCGTTGGACGTGTTGTCAAGAGAGACCAGTCCCTGGAGAAGGACATCATGTTTGGTGAAGTTGAAAGGCAGAAACAAGAGGAAGGTCCTCAGTGCGATGGATGGACACCACGGCTGCAGCAATGGGCTCAGGCACGGGGACCTGGTGAGGATGGTGTGGGCCCGGCAGGGTTTCCTCCTGTTGGCCATGATAAAGTCGCTCTGTGTTGGAACTGGCTTGATGATACCTAACAGCAGCAGCAATTGGTTTTGGATTCTCTTCAGTCAGATGTTAAGTGTATGTGATGTTAATGATGTGGTTTGATAATTTCTTCATTCTGTCTGGTCCCCTTTCTTTGAAATGCACACAGATATGGGTCGCTTCCAGATAATTGGCCAGGTAGCTATATATTCCAAATCTCCTGACTTAGACAAATTAGTACTTTATCTGCTTGTTGAAACATTTCAATGTAAGACCTTGAGGCAGGGAAATGCTTCTTAAGAAGAATCAAAGAACACTCCCCTCTAAGAAGAGATAGATGGATTTTATCACATTCAAATGAAGAACTCTCGCTCACTGAAGGACACTCTAATAAGACGGAAAAGGCAAGCCACAGAACAGGAGCAGATAAATACAACTAGAGGTGATAAAAAGTTACTCATAATATCCTTCAAATCAATTAGGAAAAGTGGGCCAATCACCTGCTTCACACATGAGGAGAGTGAGCATGAATCCAGTCCCCCAAATGTGGACACGGATCCTGTCCTCACCTTCCCACTTTCCATCCTCATCACCAGTCACAAGCAGCATCCCGATCATCATCAGCTCGACGGACATTTTTCACACCGGCTGCTCAGGCAGCATTTCCCCTAGGCTAGTCACTGGGAGAAAAGGTTGACATTGTCCAGGATTTTGTCTTGCTTGGATCCACGATCAACACTCATGGAAGCAGCAGTCAAGAAACCAACCGATGCATTGCATTGGGTCAGTCTGCTGCACAAGACTTCTTTCAAGTGTTGAGAAGCAAGGAGGTGCCTTCGAGGAGAAAGGAGCACCTGACCCAAGTCATGGTGTGTTCCGGGGCCTCAGGCAGGTGCAAGTTGGGCATTGAATGTGGAAGACTGGACAAGAGTGGATGCATTGGTGAAGAGTGTTGACGTACCACGGACTGTCAAAAGAACAAACTAATCTATCACGGAAGAAGTACAGCCAGAATGCTTCCTGGAGGTCACGATGGTGAGGCCTCATCTCACATACTTTGAACGTGCTATTAGGAGAGACTAGTCCCCAAAGGACATCATGCTCGGTAACATGGAGGCATAGAAAAAGAGGAAGACCTCCAGCAAAATGGACTGACACAGTGGCTGTAACCACAAGCTCAACAACAAAAGAACAATTGGGAGGGTGGTGCAGGACTGGGTGGTGTTTCTTTCTGTTGCACGCTGGGTTGCTATGAGTCAGAGCCAACTCAAAGGCACCTAACAATGGCCACTTAGAGCTAGGGCATAACGCATAAGTTAGAGCATCACCTTGTAGACTACCAATAGGCAGGTGCCAACCCGGTTGGCTCTCAGTGCCTTGGGGGTTCAATAATTCACTGGAACAACTCACAGACTCTCACAACATATACTATCCTTACAACTACAGATTTATCATAACCCAAAAGGAGACAACAAGTGTGATCTGTCTGAAAGGAGTCCCAGCAAGGAGCTTCATGTCCCCACACGGGAGGTGCTGTACCTTCTCCCATGCATGCCCACCAAGCAGGAATCCCATCTAATCTTTAGGTGTAAGGATCATCAGGTTTCTTTCCTGGCCACATCGACTCCATCATGTCTCCCAGGGCCTCAGGTCCCCAGGTGGTTTTTTTTTCTTCAAATCATTTTATTGGGGGCTCATACAATTCTTATTACAATCCATCCATCCATCCATTGTGTCAAGCACATTTGTATATTGGTTGCCCGCATCATCCTGAAAACATTTACTTTCTACTTGAGCCCTTGGTATCCCAGGTGGTTCTTCTTGGCCCTACTCATTAGCCTCAGTGTGATCTGGCTTGGATGACCTGAGATTACAGAACAAATGGCTTTCTGCCAAGTGACTCCGCATTTTGCTTAATCCAAGAGAAAAAAATGGGTAAAAGGCTAGAACAAGTACTTGCAAAAATGGGAACACATGGCCAATACACACAATGAGTAATTCAGGAAATACGTTTTTTTAAAAACTGGTAAGACGACTATGAACCCAGGAGAATGGTTACAGTTCAAAGTCACCAATGCTAAATATGGAAAATGAGTAGATGTTGAGGCACAGAGAGATATAACTAACTCTACTTTGGAAAACAAGAGACTTTCTACTCTCATAAAGAAGTTATCTTGGGGGGAGCAGGGAGGGAGGGGGAAAAAGAGGACCTGATGCAAAGGGCTTAAGTGGAGAGCAAATGCTTAAAAAATGATTAGGGCAAAGAATGTACAGATGTGCTTTATACAATTGATGTATGTATATGTGTGGATTGTGATAAGAGTTGTATGAGCCCCTAATAAAAAAAATAAAATAAATGAAAAGAAAAAAAAAGAAGTTATCTTACTTACATGTTGAGTGTGGGGAAACAGATTTATGTGCATATATTTACAGGTTTAGTATTAAGGTACCAGATGGACATTGGGCCTCCACTCAAGCACTTACTCAATGCAAGACCACTTTGTTCTAATAAATTGGCATTCCAGGATGCACCTTCCCAACACGATTGCTGAAGAAAAATGTGTGCATAAGCAAATGTGGTGAAGAAAGCTGACGGTGCCCGGCTATCAAAAGATATAGCGTCTGGGGTCTTAAAGGCTCGAAGATAAACAAGTGGCCATCTAGCTCAGAAGCAACAAAGCCCACATGGAAGAAACACACCAGCCTGTGTGACCACGAGCTGTCAAAGGGATCAGGTATCAAGCATCAAGGAACAAAAAAAATCATATCATTGAAAATGTGGGTTAGTGCAGAGTGGAGACTCAAAGCCCAATGGTAGTCAACCGGACACCCCTTACTGAAGGGTTGTGGGAAGGAGATGAACCAGGCAGGGTGCAGGGTAGCAACGATGAAACATATAACTTTCCTCTGGTTCTTAAATACGTCCCCCCCCCCCCCGCCCACTATCATGATCCCAATTCTGCCTTACAAATTTGGCTAGATCAGAGGATGTACATAGGCACAGATAGCAACTGGAAACACAGGGAATCCAGGAAAGATGACTCCTCCAAGACCAGTGGTGAGAATGGCGGATGCCTGGAGGGTGGAGAGAATGTAGGGTAGAAAGGGGGAACTGATTCAAGAATCTACGTATACCCTCCTCCCTGGGAGAGGGACAGCAGAGCACAAGGCTGGGGGAGACGTCAGACAGTGTAATATATGACAAAATAATAATTTATGAATGATGAAGGGTTCATGAGGTAGTGGGGAGTGGGGAGGGAGGGGGGAAATGAGCAGCAGATATTAAGGGCTCAAGCAGAAGGCAAATGTTTTGAGAATGATGATGGCAACAAATGTACATATGTTCTTGACACAATAGATGGATGGATGGATGGATTGTGATAAGAATTGTACGAGCCCCCAGTTAAAAAAAAGAGTTATCTTGGGAGCTCACAGGGGCAGTTCCACTCTGTCCTATAAGGTTGCTGAGTTAAAACTTGACTAGGTGGCAGTGAGTTTGATTTTGTGAAACTGAGGATATAAGGGCACTTCAAAAAGTTCATGGGAAAATTAAGTGAAAATATAATGGGATTTTCCCATGAACTTTTTGAAGTCCTCTCATCGATAAACGCACAAAAATTCAAATGCTGTGATACAGGGATAACAAACAACTGGGACTGACCCAAATGTTCACCAAGATGGATACAATAGATACAAGATAGTCAAATAGTGGGATGTCGTATCGTACGCAGAGCAATGTCGGTGAATAAACAACGTTGTGCTATAACATGAATGAAGCTTTAAAACATCTTGAATGAAAGAATCCTGACTCACAAGTATGTGAGTCACTAGGATTATGTTTATGTGCACTTAAAAAAAAACCAGATCAAACCAAACTAGGAGGGATGATCCAGTAGTGAATGGATAAAGAAACACAAGGAGGATTGACCATTCAAGCCAGGAGTTACCTTTTTTTAAAACAAAATTTTTATTGTGATTGAGTAGAAGTTGATAGAGTAAGCTGGTAAAATGGGATCCTATTGGGCACATTTTGTTTCCTGACATTGATTGCTAACCTCACAAGGTAGCAATGTTCTCCCTACATCTTTCCTGTGTTTACTATTTCTGTTCCTCCTTCACCCTTATCCCTGGGGAAGTTCCCTTTCCAGATCCGAAGAGGGCATGAGGGCCATCATCTTGAGGGGTCTACCAGTCCTTTTTGAACCATGCCTGATCTTTTTATCATTTTGAGTCTCATTCCACATTTCCCCTCACTCCATCCAGGACCTTCTATTAAGATGCCTTTCAGAGCCACCAATGGTGGTAGCCGGGCACCATCTAGTTCTTCTGGTCTCAGGGTGGTAGAGGCTGAGGTTCATATGATCTGTTAATCATGTCGTCTAATTGTTTCCATTTGCCTTTGATTTTGTTGCCTCTTCTTTGTCAGGATGGACAGACAGCAATAGCTACACTGAAGAGGGTCACTCCAAAGCTTTAAGACTCCAGTCACTACTCACCAAAGCAGAACGTAGATTTATAGAACATTGTCTTTGTGAACTTGTTATGCCAGTTGACCTTGATGTCCTCTGGGACTTTATCTCTAAGCCTCCAGGGCTAGCAACTAATTCCCTCAATGTGTTTGTCTATGGCTAAGGAACTACAGACTTTTGCCTCTGCTTGCTTTCTATATACATGTACATACATACATACATATTATCTGTTAGATATTTACACGACATACAAATATGTGTGTAGGTCTACCATCTGCCCGTCTGTTTGCCTACTTACACCACTTCATCTTGCGTACGTCCATTTGCAGAATATCGCTTGCCATTACTCATCAAGTAAAATTGTGTCTATACTATTTACTTTTGTTGTCTGTAACATTTTTTATTCGTTGGGGATTTAATACATATATCATATCATTCCATATTTCAGTCACATCGAGTCTAACTGTACATTTGCTACCACTATCAATTTCCAACATTCTATTTCTACATGGACTCCTCAATGTGATCTCCCTTTCACCACCCCCGTCCCCTCCTTCCCCTGAACTACTTATTCTCCTCGCTAGCTCTCTAGTCAGTGGTTCTCAACATGTGGGTCGTGACCCCTTTGGGGGTCCAATGACCCTTTCACAGGGGTCACCCGATTCATCCCAGCAGCAAAATGACAGTGATGAAGTAGCAACGAGAACAATGTTACGGTTGGGGGGTCCCCACCCCATGAGGAACTGTCTGAAAGGGTCGCGGCCTGAGGAAGGTGGAGAACCGCTGCTCTAGGTACATCAATCGGGGTTTCCCATACTGAGAAAATGGAAAAGCATATAGCAGTTCAAGAGGGTGACCCCACTGACAGAACGCCTCTGATACACTCGCACGTGAGCCAGCAGAACCGAACAACACGCTGCCTGCAAGTCTTGTGCACCTGCCCGTGCCGCGTGATACCTGGACCGATCACCCACTTGCAGTGCGCCGCTTTTCTGTCGCCCCAGTGCATCCCCCTCCTGTCTAGCCAGTGCTTAGCCCTTCCCTTCATGCCTGTCCCTGCTGGGCAACTCAGAAGGCCCACCACGCCCCCCACCCTGGGCTTTTTATGAGCGGAGTCACACAGTAGTTGGTCTTTGGGAGGACCTCACTTCTTTCAGCATAAGGTCCCCCAGGCTCCTTCACATTCCGGGGTGTTTCCTGGATTCGTCCTTCCTTCCTTCACATTGCACGGCATTCCGCTGAGGGGGGGCGGTGAACCATCATGTATCGGTTCTTTCCTTGGGGGGCGCTGCAGGGATCTGTGTCCATGACAGGGGAGTCTCGGCAGGGAGACACGGGTGCAGCTGCAACGAGCGGCAGGAAACCGCTCCCGGTCTATGTCTTGCTTGGCTGGGAGTGATGTTTTGGTCACTTCTCCGATGATTAGTCTGTTCCTCTCGGGTTCGTGTCTATTTTATCGACTTTCCGAAGTTCATCGCAGTTCTAAAACAAGGATGCCCTTTCCCGGAAACAGACGACAACTCCTAGTGGAAGGTACAAAGCGGAGCAAACTTCAAGAGTCTGAGTCCGGGCTGAGGAAGGGAACCCGTGGCTTTTGTGGCCAAAACAACCACCACCACCACCTCTGAAAACCAGGAAAGCCCTGTTTCTGCTCCATGGGCATCCGCTTGGCAGATCTGCTGGGCGCTAATCTCCCTCAAACGTCAACAGGACGGCCAGTTCGTGAAACGTCTACTCCCGCAGGGGGGTCAGCCAGGCTCCAGGTAGAGTTGACGTGAAACTGCACAGGCTTCAAATCCCCAGAACTGTCCGCAGGGTGCCCGGTTCCGTTCAATCCTGGCTGGGAAGCCCTTTCTGCCACTTGGCTCCAGAATTCCAGTGTGGCAGTGGTGCTTCCTCTGTGATGTCATCAGCACCTGTCTCCTGACCTGACCCGCCACAGGTTTCCAGTATGGATCGTTAGCAGTGGCTGTGGATAGTGGCTGACAGTGACCTTGAGTTTCTCCTCTTCCAGGAGCGACGTGCAGACTAAGGAGGCTATTGCTGGTAAGAGCCCCTGGTGTGGTCTTTGGCAGTGGGAACTAGCAGGAGCCAAGGGTTAAGGGAAGGCAGCAGCCTGAGGAGATGGAAGGCAGGCCTGGATTCTGTCCTGGGAGAGAACTAAGTGATTCTAAGGCCCTGGCTTCCGCATTCAAAACTTGCCTCCCACTCCCATCACACACACACACACACACACACACACACACACACACACACACACACACAACCTGGGGCAGGCCATCCCCCAGCCAAGAGGGCAATGCTGTGCATGTAGACCTAAGTCTGAGACCATCTCCTCTCTAGAAATGTTTAACTTGTGTCTGATTAGACAGAGGTCCTTGAAAAAGAAATGGCTTCCCATCCAAAGATACTGTATCCATAGCTTCCGCAGAAGGAATCAAATTCCCTTCTGCCCCGAGTGGTCGAGGAGGGCCCAGCATAGAAGCTAGAGCTCCTACTACGGACCCCGTTTTCTGGAGAGTCTTGATTTGGTTCCTGGCGACAAAGAACTCTTTGAGCATCTTGACTGTCCCTTAAAATGTGGATGGCCTCTGAGGTTCTGCCTTGAAAACACAATCCCTGGCAATAGCATGGTTGACATGCTGGATCCTGTAGCAAAACCGACAGGCTCCGACTCCCATCCGTTCCGGTCACTTCCAGGCCCACTGCCTCCTCCTCACTTCCCACCTAGCCGTCTCGTCCAGCACTGCCCCTGGGTGATGGGGACCCCAATGGCTCACCTGCCTCGGGGTCTAACTTAGAGTCAAACTGATGGGAGGGAGGCAGTGAGCACACCTGGCTGATGCTCTCCTGGGCCTCCCTCCTTTGGAGCGTTCCTGGACATCTCGGGTGAGCAGTGCAGAACGGTCCTGTTTGTTTTTATCATTTTATTAGGGGCTCATACAACACTTATCACAATCCATGCATACATCAATTGTATAAAGCACATCTGTACAGTCTTTGCCCTCATCATTTTCAAAGCATTTGCTCTCCACCTAAGCCCTTTGCATCAAGTCCTCTTTTTCCCCTCCCTCCCCGCTCCCCTCTCCTTCATGAGCCCTTGATAATTTATAAATTATTATTTTGTCATATCTTGCCCTATCCGACGTCTCCCTTCACCTCCTTTTCTGATGTCCGTCCCCCAGGGAGGAGGTCACATGTAGATCCTTATAATTGGTTCCCTCTTTCCAACCCACTCACCCTCTATCCTCCCAGTATTGCCACTCACACCCCTGGTCCTGAAAGTATCATCTGCGCTGGATTCCCTGTGCCTCCAGCTCCTATCTGTACCAGTGTACATCCTCTGCTCTATCCAGACTTGCAAGGTAGAATTCGGATCATGATAGTTGGGGAGTGGGGAGGAATCATATAGGAACTTGGGGAAAGTTGTATTCTTCATCGGTGCTACATCGCACCCCGACTGACTCATCTCCTCCCCTAGATCATACAACTCCTATCACAATCCATATACATACATCAATTGTGCAAAGCACATTTGTACATTCATTGCCCTCATCACTCTCAAAGCATTCGCTCTCCACTTAAGTCCCTGGCATCAGCTCCTCATTTTTCTCCTCCCTCCCCACTCCCCTCTCCCTCATGAACCCTAGATAATTTATAAATTGTTTTGTCATAGCTTGCACCATCCGATGTCTCCCCTCACCCGTCTTTCTGTTGTCCATCCCCCAGGGAGGAGGTTATATGTAGATCCTTGTAATCAGCTCCCCCTTTCCACCCCACCCTCCCTCCACCCTCCTGGCATCACCACTCTCACCACTGGTCCCAAAGGGATCATCTGCCCTGGATTCCCTGTGTTTCCAGTTCCTATCTGTAGCAGTGTACATCTTATCTTTATGATGTTCCTCCTGTGTTCCAGTAGTGTTGAATTTCCCTCTTAGCAACTCTCCTGGGCTGATTTCTGCGGAGTCCCTCTGGGATGTGTTACTCCGTCGTCATCTTCCCGGAAGTCCTTCTGGTCCTGTACATTGGTGTAGGTTGTGCACAGCTGGGTTTGCTCTTTGCTATGATAAGCCATTCTGCAAGAGCATCCTTGCATATGTCAATCTCCTGGAACTCAGATGTTTCTGATGAAATCATTGAGATGGAAGGTGTGGTACCCGCATCCCCACGGGCTCACTAACATCTGGGCTGTGAGGCCTGTGGCCCTCACGTGGGCTGATCTAGGGCTTCAGGCAGTTTGGCTGATCAACGTTTCACAGTAAGCCACGGCTCTGTGGAGCTCACCTCCGTGACCATTAATACAGGAGCCCCCGGGGCACAGTGGGTTAAACTGGGTCGCCAGCAGTTCTAACCTACCAAACATGCTGAGGGGAAAAGAGCAGGGGTCTGCTCCTGCCAAAACTGTCATTGTTGTGGGGTGCTGTGTGGTCTGGGTTGAATAGAGAAACAAATTCATGGACACTCACATGGGTATAAGAAAGAACTCTATCTACGAGAGCAACTGTACATTAAGCCCAGTGCAGATCAAGTCCATAAGTCTGATATTAGCTCATAGGTCCAATATCAATCTATAAAGCCCTCTTCAGACTCACGAAACACATGCAATGACGCCAAATGCAGGAAGATCACGGGCCAGTGGGTGGGAAGTCTTGTGGACCCAGTGGCGGTGTAAGCATCTCAACGCTGGCAGGGTCTCCACGTGACTTCTCCAGCTCAGGGCACTAGTGTAGTTCCATGTGTCTTGTCAGTCGAGCGTCTCTCAAGGAGTGAGCTGAGAGAGTGTCTCCCACCTCCAAGGAGGAAATACTGGATTTCCCAGAATTCTCAGGAGAAGGCCATGCCCACACAGAGACCTCATTAGCTATAATCTGATTGACGGGCTAGACTCCACTCTCTTGCTCTGAATCCTCAAATTGACACCAGATGATGGAATGAGCACAGGTGCCATCAAGTCAGTTCCAACTCATGGCAGCCCTGGGAACAGCCGACCAAGGCAGGGCCCGGCTGGTCCTGCGCACCTCACAAGCGGTGTTCCCTCTGAGCCCGTTGGTGCAGCCACCACGTCAACCCATCTCCTTGAAAGTCTTCCTCTTTCAACGGCCCCTACTTTACCAAGCAGGATGTCCTTTTCCAGGGACTGGTCTCCAGCTGAAAACAGGTCTAAAATAGGTGAGACAAATCTCCCCATCGTGGTTTCTTACGGCCTTGGGAACCCAAAGTAGCAGTTCTGCTCTGTCCTTTGTTAGGATTGTTAGGAGTTGAAATCAGTATACCTTTGCGGAAATATTTACTGCATCAGGCTACTGTGTTAGACAGTAGGACTAAGAAGAAAAAGAAGACAAAATTGTACGTTAAAAAAAAGATAATCTAAGGAGAAGGAAGGTAGTTATCAAAGAATCCAAATCTTGACGTCCTGACCCTTCAAAGGAAGGCACCGTGTTGCATTGCTGAATTTTCAGGATGCTGAAGGCTTCTCCCTTTAGCATTGGAGCACTTGTTGTATTTTAGCCATTTTGATTGGGAATAGTTTTTAAGTGAATGCTAGCATTGGTTTCCTTTGAACATGAATGGTTTGGTCAAGAATTAACCTTCCCTTAATAGTTCAGAAACGTTCTGAGTATATTTTCAATATCACCCGGTAAGATGTGGATGCCCTCAAGGCCTGTTAACGATGTCCATTTTCCTGTTATCCTGGCTCCTCTCTTGCACTCAGCATATTTGCTGATTCCCTGTGCTGGATGCTCCTCCTTCCTCCTTCCAGTGTGGTTTGCCTTGTCTGCTGAGGGAACCGGGATTGGGAAGCTAGATTTCTCCGTTAGGCTGTCACAGAGACGGAGCAGTAGTGGCTTTACAAGGTCAAAGCTCAAGGTGGTCAGCAGTCCAGGGTTCTTCTCCTTCAAGTTATCCTAAAAACCCAGTTCATTCTGTCTTAGTGCTTAGCCTCGCCCAGGCTTTTGTACTTGTGGGACTCATCCAAGCCCCCCACCCTTCCATGCCCAGATCCACCTTCCAGTCTGCACAAAGGGGAAGAGGAAAAGGGAGAGCAGGCAACTTCCTCCTAAGGTGCCACTTAAGGAAGTTAAGCATGTCACGCCCACTCATATCCCATTGGCTAGAACTCAGCCACGTCGCAGTATCTAGCTACAAGGGAGGCTGGGAGCTATGGCAAGTAACAGCAGAGGCCTGAATCCAGATTTTAACCTCGGAAATTATAAGGAATGGGAAAGGAGAGGCTATACTGAGCCGTGTGTTCGCCACACGGGGGCTGTGGAAACTGGGTGTGGAGTAAATGGGGGTGGGCTTCCATTGAGGGTGCCTGATGTGAAGAAAGGACTTGGGTTGTCTTGATGGCAAGACAGTTCCATCTCCATCAGAGGCTTTTATTACTATTATTTTTTAATGGTCGGAATTAGGTTCCCAGAGAAAACGTTAGAGGTCGACAAAGCGGAATGAAGACAATAATGATCAGAGTCTTCGAAGATGCTAACCCAGGCCAGGGGCACTCCCACCCCAAGCCACAGGAGTGAGAGCCTGACAAAGTTCCCGGGCCTGCAGCTCATAGGGTCTCTGCTCAGTAGCCTCCCGGGGCCACAAAGCCTCCGAGAGTCATGTCCACACACCTTTCCTGCCCACTTTCTGTGGCGGGTGGTGTTTGGTTGGTGGGATCATCTCTTGCACCTGTCCAGCCCAGGTGGCATTTTCATGGGTTCTCTGCCTCCTTTGCTGAACCTCTCTCTACTGCACATCCTCAATATCTGGCTGCTCCTCCAGGCCCTGGACCTGTTTGACTGTAGGCTCAACAATCCCTTGAGGGGGGCTCAAAACATTCTGGGGTTCCATTGTGCCCACAAAGTAGCCTGCAAACTGCTGAGCTTAGGGTGTGACGTCTTTCAAGACCTGCTTCCAGGTTCCTGGCCTTAGCTCCCACCTCAGGGCATGGTCAGGGCTGGTGAGGTGGCATCAGCGATGGCAGCTAGGAGAGCAAAGGGGTTGCAGGAATATCTACACCCCCATCTCCTCACAGGACACTCCATTAGGATGCCAGAGCATATCAGTGATGGGGCCTCTCACTGTCACACTGTGAGATCAGGACTACTCATAGACTCCTGTCTGCCTGGCACCCCCCGCCCCAAGCCATCTTACAGATGTGGAAATGAAGTCAGCGAATGCATCCCTGGCCACACAACTAAGAAGAGGCAGGGGCCAAGGTTCTTTGGGATCCAAAGACTGTCTGTCTGTCTGTTTGTTTTCCTGTTTAAAGCCATGGCCTTTCTTAAAGAACAGGCATGAAACATCCTCCCCAACCCCCCATACCAGAACCTTGGTTCTTTAGCCCTGGGGTCAGGGACTCGTGGTGTGGGGAGGAAGCCCAGGAAGAGGGGACAGGCTGTTTTTGTCCCTGTTTTAACCTGCCCCCCCCCTGAAACACAACAGTGACAATCACTAATATTTACTTTGTATGTAATATTTCAGCTAATCCTCATGACCACCCTTTGCAAGTTATTATTACTTCTACCCCGCTTACCTATGAGAAGCAAACAAGCAGAAGCTCTGAGAGAGTAAGCCACAAAGTACATGGTCCAGTGGGGATTTGAACCCAGACAGACAGACAGAATTCTTCTGCACTACCCATAGTAACCTGTTTACCTGGATACCCACCTGCCTTTAGCCTAGAAAGAGTCGTCAAGGGTTAGGTCCAGAGAGACTTTCACTTCCATCCAGTTGATGCCGACTCATAGCAACCCTATAGGACAGAGTAGAACTGCCCCTGTGGGTTTCTGAGACCGTAACTGCTCCTGAGAGAAGAAAGGCCCATCTTTCTCTCTCAGAGTGGTTGGTGGCCTCGAACTGCTGACCTTGGGATCGCAGCTGAATGTGTCATCATGATGCCGCCGGGACTCCAGCTAACCTAGTCCTTTTCTTTTTTAATCAATCATTTTTGGGGGGCTCATAAAAGTCTTGTGATAATCCTTTATTCAATTGTATTAAACTCACTTGTACATATGTTGCCATCAACATTTCCAAAATATTTTCTTTCTACTTGAGCCCTTGGTAACAGCTCCTCTTTTAATCTCCTCCCTTCCCAATCCTTGTGAATCCTCGATCAGTTATGTATTTTTGTTATTTCGTGTAACCCAGACCTTTTTATTTTACCCACTTGCCATTAAGTTGACTCTACCCCACAGCAGCATCACTGCATAGTTCAGGGCTATAAATCACGACAGGAACTAACAGCCTCATCTTTCTCCCTCAGAGTGGCTGGTTGGTTTGAACCACTGACTTCTCAGTCAGCAGTCCGATGCTCACCCAACAGGGCCATCAGGGCTCCTTGCTTTCATTACAGATGAAAGTCAAGAAACAAAGGTTAAGGGAGCTAGCTATTCACAATTTCACAGCACATTTGCTGCTGAGCTAGGGCCGGAACCCAGCCTGATGTCTCTTGCCAGTACATAACAGGCATTCCCCAAGGCTTCCAGGACCACATACGAATGAGCGAATGAGTAAATGAACACAATCCGGCTAGTGGTTGCTCCTGGGTTTCCATGGAGCAGCTGGGGGAGAGGAGGCTGAGAAACCGTGCCTGGGGTAGGTAGGGGCTTGACAGTGCTATTGTGGGGGGTCTGGTGGGCTTGTTGGTTTAGGCCAACCACCTGTAAAATCATAGCCATCCTTTGCCCCCGCCCCTCCCCCCTCCCCCGCTTCCCGGGCATCTGATGACCTTGTGTTCACTGCAGCCTCCTCTATCTCCTTATCATCTTGCTCTCGATCAATAGCTTCCCATTATAAAACCGATGTTGAAAGGAAGCCGAGTTCAGGGGCTGTGCGGAGCACTGGAGCCCCCATCACGACTTCCTGTCCTGCACGCCCATAGAATGCTTAGCCAACAAACAAATCTGCCTGGTTCCCTGGTCCGAGACAGTTATGGTTCCCACTGCCCCTCACTTCCCACTTGGTCTTTTGGGGGTTCACACACTAGCGCCTGCCCCCAGGATCTAGCAGCGTCGCTGGGACACGGACAGCTTTGAGAAAGATGGATCTTCAGAAGTCTATGGCCCGCAGTGAAGAGCCTGGGGAGAGGCGCAGCCAGGGAGACGCGCGGCCAGTTTGTAGGCCTTTTCTTGCCCAGAAAGAAAGAGCCAGAGCTGGGTACCAGCCCGTGCCGGTCCCCAGGCCAGACTAGGATGCTCCCTCTGTGGGCTTGTGTGTCTTTCCTTGTTCTTGTCTGGCGAGGGTCGGGGGACCCAGGACAGCCTAGGGGTGTGGGTGGGGAGGGATCTGGTGGGCAGGGAGCCGGAGACAGCTGCGGAGACCCAGGAAGGCCAGCACCTCCGTGGGTGCCTGCCGCGGTGGCCGCAGCCAGGGACCGGCAGCGGTGTGCAGGCGGCGGCGGTAATTTGCAGATGGTTCCTGGCAGCCAGCCGGTCTGGGGGCGGAGCCGGCGATCCTCCAGCCGGGGTCCGGGTCCCCGCGGGTCCGAGCAGCCGCGGGGCGGGGCCGAGGTGGCTCCTGCTGGGGAGGAGCCCGGGCGCCGCTCCCCGGTGAGGCGGAGGGGAATTTGCCGACAGTCCCTGACCAGGTGGGGCCTGGAGGAGGAGCAGGTGGAGGAGGGGGAGCAGAAGGACGACCCGCCGGCAGTCTCCTCCCAGGTAGGGAGCGTGTCGCCCGTGGCACCGGCGGCCTGGAGCCAGGGCCCGGGGCGCCGAGGGCGCAGATGCGGTGAGCATACTGGGTGGGGGTAGGGGTGGGGTGGGACGCGGGGTGGGGGGGCTGCGCTGAGCCGGCCCGGAGAAGGGGGCGCAGAATCCGGACTCTGGGCCTGGGGAGGGCGGGGTGCGGGGTATGAGTGGAAGGAGCCGGAGGGGATCTCGCACTGGGAGGGGTGGGGGTGGGGGAGACTGCGCCTCAGTCCCTTACCACACCACGCTGGCTCGCCCCCCAGCTTGTACCCAGGGAAGGGTGGCCTGAGCCCCAGAGGGTGGTGGCTGAGTCCCTTCATCTTCACTGGACATCCGGCTGGCTCGCTGCCTGACAGCTAAGTGGGAGTTACCTCTCAGGACCACCCCCACCCAGGGATTCCCCAGGTACTGCCGCTGCTCTTAAGGCTGCACAGGAAGGAGGTGCCCCCTCCACAGGAAGGAGGTGCCCCCTCCCGACTTCCCCTAGGTCACCCCCACCCTATTTGGCCACGTTGATGTTGTGATCCAAGTGGAAGGGGGTCTGGGCTTCCTGGTGGATGGACCTTCTGCCCCCCCCCCCCCAGGCAACGGATGCTTACTCCACCATCCCCCCCACCCTGCCCCACCCCCTCACTCAGTGCCTCCAGCCTCACACTGGCCTTGATTGAGGAACTTTTGGTTTGGGTCATGGTCCTGGGGAAACTGAGGCCCAGAGGTGCTGGGGCTTGACCAAGGCCTCTCAGCAGTGGATAGAGCCGGCCTGCCCCCTGCTCTCTGCTAAGTAGGGGCTGTTCTGGCTCTGACACCCCCTTTCCTCATCCTTGAGGGGGAAGCAGTCACAGCTTGGCCCGGGGCTCGGATGTCATGGGTGTGAACACTGAGATCAGAACAGGCTGGTGACAGCAGGGACTTGCTTGTTGGAACAGAAGGAACTTGGGAACCCTGCTACCCTTGGGGGTGGAGGGTGGGGGTGGGGACAAGATGCTTGGGGGCGAGAAAGGGCTATAGGCCTTTCCTATGCCCACTTCTGTCCAAGTGTCAGCCTTGACCAGAGGCTGGTGGGAGAGGCCAGTCTGCGGTGGGGTGGGTGGTACTGATCGTCCTAGCAGGTGGACTTTCCCCTGTACTGACCCGTGAAACTCCAGAAGGACAGTGTCCCCCCTTCCTCTATGGGTGCCAGCTTATCCGTGTCCCCTGTCCCCAGATGCACTGCATTAGAAATGGTGGTGCTCTGTTGCCTGTGGACATGAACTCCTGAACTCACCTTTTCCGCTCTCTTTCTGAGGCAAATGCCTTTCCCCAGAGGGAAACTGAGGCAGGAGGTGAGCCGCAGCATTGTAGAGCTGGAGCCAGCCACTGTCACTGTGCACATGAGGAAACTGAGGCACAGAAGGGGCAGCGAGGTGCTCCTGGTCCCTTACCTTCACAACAGCAGAGGCTGGAGCTTCTGGGCTCCGGCCTTCCCTGGCCCCTGGCAGACTGGACATGACTGCCTCCTCTCTCCCCTTCCCCTCCCTGCCCCAGCCCGGCCCTGAAACGTCAGACTGGGAGTGACTCCCCTTTATGACACACAGTTTCTAGCTACTCGCAGAGCAAGAAGCTTGAAGCAGGGAGCCAAAGTCACCCTGCTGTCTCCCCATCATGCCCCACAGGGGCTATGGAGTTTCTATGGCCTGTCAGGGCCCCCTTTCCCGCCATTCTGAGCACAGCTGAGAACAGACACGGTCTTGGGCCTCAGTGATCCCTCTAGCAGCAGCTCAGGATGGGACTCAGGCTGCCCATGATTCTGAGAGGAAGGGGGTGATTGTGTTCCTGGCACTCGAGTGACCACTTTTCTGTGAACTCAGCCGCCTCAGCTGCACGCTCTCCCTGGTCATCACTGGTGATCTGTGGGAGGGGGAGGGGGTCCCAGAGAGGGGACTCGCCACGCCAGAGGGAGAATGTGTGTGTGTTTGCCCCCTCCTAGCCCTGCGCCCAGAGGAGGACAGCTGTGTGTGTGTGTGTGTGTGTGTGTACCACTATGCTCCCCCCAGGCTTGCTTAGGTAGGCCCAGCATTGGGGAGACCTCATGGGTTCAGGAAGGAGCAGCAGACTTGGGGAGCAGCAGACTTGGGGCTTGTTTGTGGGCCAGGAGCCCCTGTGGGCTGGCACTCTGGCACACCTGTCTGTTGCCCTACCTGACAGCTGGGGATGAAAACACCTTCCCCAAATGGGTGAGGGTGGGGGGGGTGAGCTTTGGAACAATAGCAAATGTTTATTACTGACACTTCCTGAGATGCTGGTCTAGGTCAAAGCCATCTGCTTCCTGCCTTGGTGGAGAAACTCATTGTCCCTTCAGTGTAGGCTGCTCTTGCTCTCTGGGGCACCCTTGTCGGCTCGGAAGGCAGGCTGTCCTCCGACCCCAGCCCACTTCAGCTTGTGTTTGGCCATCTGCAGTGGCTATCAGGATTTCTACCACAGTAAAGGGCTGGTCTTCAAGGCACAGTGGGGCCTACTGCCAGGGCTGCATCCACCCCACTGGCTCAGATGGGCCCAGGCTCTGAGTCTATGCCACAGCTTCTTCCAGGCCAGTGGGAGAACCCAGGAGCTAAGGACAGGCCCAGAGCGCTGTGCGGGAAGGCCCAGAGCAGGCCTGCCCTGGGAGAAGCTGTGTGAGTGCTTCCGGGAGAGTTTGCTTCCTGAGTGGTCCACAACTCTAAGTGCACTGTTGCCTGAGGTGGGGCCCTGCTGCTCAGTCCACTTCCTCCTCCTGGGGGAACAGCTCCCTCCAGCATCCGCACCGTGGTGTGAGCACAGGTCCGTCCACATTGTGGTTTGGGAGTTGCCCGGCGCAACACATGCAGAACGGTGTTAGGGGCGAGTGGAGCCGAGAGCCCAGGTCACCGAGGCCGTGAGGACGTGGGCAGCTCTGGAAATATGGCATGCCCTTGTGCTTGCTCCTCCGTTTGATTGTGCTAGGCGGTTCAGGTCCAGCAGAGGGCAGTTCTTTGGAAACTGGGGCATAGATCTACTTAGAAAACCAGGACAAGGACTCAAGTGTCCTGGGCCCCCACTGTCTGCTCTGTCCTGCTTCCATTCTGTGGTGGTATGAGCGCCTCCGAGATGCACCCGAAAGAGCCGGGCTGAGGATGAGTTAAGGTGCAGGCCTGCAACCACAGGCCTTGGTTCTTGCCAGGACACTGTGTCCTCAGAGGAATCGAGGCCTAGGGTACAGGCCAGTTTCTTCCTCATCCCAGAGCAGCCTCATCCAGGAAGGTGGCCCTGAGGACAGGAGCCTTCTCCCACTCTGGCTGAGTCTCAGTTGGAGGGACACTGGCCTCACGCCTTGGAGTGCTAGCACAAGAGCAAGGGACCCGAAGGCCTTTGGCCACCCAAGCCAGCGAGCTGGACCTGCGTGCGGCCAGCTGGCTGGAGATGGGACTGGTAAGGAGCCCTGGAGCACAAGAGTGAAACGCTTTGCTGCAAACAGAAGGTTGGAGTTTCACCCACGCCCACCCAGCAGCTCAACTCCTAGGGAGAAAGACTTGGAAACCTGTCCCCATAAACACCCAAACAAACAAACAAACAAACTCATTGCCGCGAGTCCATTCTGATTCATAGCGGCCCTGGAAGGACAGGGTAGAATTGCCCCTGAGATTCTGGGGCTGTGACTGTGTACTGGAGTAGAAAGCCCTGTCTTTCTCCTACAGAGCAGCTGGTGGTTTCAAACTGCAGACCTTGCAGATCACAGCCCCGTGCGTAAACCATAAGGATGACAGCCTCACGGGCAGCTCTGCTCCGTCATATGAGGTCTCGGGGAATCAGAAGAAACTCAGTGGCCCCTAACAGCAATGTGACTGTCTGCTGGCTTTAGGGTGGTGAGGCCTCCCCATCTCGGGGTGTCTGAGTGGCCATAGGCTAGAAATGCTGTCGAGAGCAAAACGACAGCCGCCCAGGGCCCTTGGGAAATCAGCCATGCTTTGGTGCAGGCCTGGAGCCTGGAGGGCTGGTGCTACAGAGATGTTGCTTGGGGGGCACTGACCTAGGGGTCAGGGCTTCCTGCCTCGTGGCCTGCCTGCTTCTCCTCAAGTGTCTCTGGAGCCTCAGGGAGGTTGTGGGGAGGATGGCTGGGAAGATGCTGGAAGGCATCTGGCACAGGATCTGATGTGAACTTCCTTCTGTCTGTTGACTCATCCCTCTGCCTGCCCAGGGGCCAGGGACCAATGCTCAGGGATCTCCAGGTGGCTGGATGCTTTGGTGGCACTGGTTGACCAACCGTATTGACTCGCTCCCTCCAGATGGTGCTGAATTGTTCCCTTCCAAAGAGCATCGGATCCTTGGACCTGGCAGAGGGGGAAGGTCTGCTCAGAAGCAGAGGCTGGGATGTGTGTCAGGGAGGGGGCCCTCTAGGATCTCCCCTGGGTAGAGGAGGTCAGGTGCTAGGGGACCTTCTCAGGCACTAAGGAGCCCAGGTGGCCTAGTGGTTATGCACTGGGCTGCTAACTACAAGATCAGCAGTTCAAAACTACCAATTGCTCCATGGGAGAAAAAAGGTGGCTTTCTACTCCCATAAAGAGTTACCGTCTCGGAAAGCCACAAGGCCAGTTCTGCTCTGCCCTGTGGGGTTGCTGTGAGTCGGGAGTGACTTGCTGGCCATGAGTTGTCTTGTTTTGCTTTGGTCTCAGGCACTAGGAGAACAGCAGCCTGAACTGTGACCCTGGCACCCCGCACTGACTTCTTGATCCTTGTTATCACATGGACACACTCCTTTCATCGGGAGCCCTGGTGGCCTAATGGATTACAAGCTGGGCTGCTCGCCACAAGGTCGGCAGTTCAAGCCCACCAGCCAATCCCCAGGAGAAAGATGAGGCTTTCTGCTCCTGTGAAGATTCACAGCCTTGGAAACCCAAAGGGGCAGATCTGCTCTGTCCTGTAGGATCTCCCCGGGTCAGTGCCGACGAGATGGCAGCCCGTTTAGTCTGGAGTTTAGGAATCTTTTCGTGTCCCATGAAGGGAGCCCCTAGTTGTGCAATGGGTTAAGTGCTGGGCTGCTAATGGAAAAGTCGACACTTCAAACCCACCAACTGCTCCTCAAAGACGGATGGGGCTGCTCCCATGAAGACTTACAGGCATGGCAGCCCCAGGGAGCCGTTCTGGGCTGCCCTTTAAAGTTTCTGTGCTTCCAAATCGACTCAACAGCTGTGGGTTTGGTTGGTTTGGGTTTTTGTTTTGTTTTCATGTTCTAGAAAAGAGGTAGAGCCATGAATGGCCCATTTGATGGATAAGAAAACTAAGGCTCAGACACACACACACACACACACACACACACACACACAGCAGCAGCAGCAGCTGCGCCCAAACTGGCCTGTGACCGGTAGTAGTGTCCTGCTCCCCTGCCCCTAGCAAAGACATCTCTGATAAGCTCCTGCTGCCCAACTGGTTTTGCTGAAGTTGCTGAAGAGAGAGAACTGGGAAGTGAAAGTCATGCCCTCCAGGCTGGGCAGGGTGCCCAGAGCCAGGGCCTGATGTAGTCTAGCTTCTGTCAGGAGAGCCATGACAGGCAAGGATAGGAGTCTCCCCTCTCTCACCTCACCCCCACCCCCACCCCCACCTGGTGACCACTGAGGGTGTCTCCCAGGGCTGAGCCAGGCCTGAGGAGTAGGCTGAGGACAGCGCTTCGTGGAAGGGTACCTGCTTGGGGTTGGTAGTTCAAACACCCCAGCCGCTCCTTGGGGAAAAGATTCAGCAGTCTGCTCTGGGCAAGGTTGAATCTCTGAGACACTATGGGGCAGCTCAACTCTGTCCTATAGGGTCACTATGAGTTGGAATCCACCTGAGGGCAGTGGGTGGGGTGGATGAACCAGGGAGATGCAGGCTTACTCCCGAAGCTGGTGTCCCAGCTCACCTGCTATTGCTGAATCATCTTGGAGGTCACTCTGACCTTGTCCTTCATGTCCTTCCTCAGAGCCCCAGGGGGTCTGCCCTCCTGCCTCTTTACATGCAGCACCTGCTCTCCCTTTCGGCTTGTGTCTGATCACTTTGCCATTTTAAAAGTCCACACCCTGGCCACTCTTCCACCACCACTTTGGCAAATTAAACATGTCCTGGGCTGCCCTACAGGCTTCCTCCTCCCATCCCAGGAGTAAGCCTCTTCTTGATCTGTCCAGAGTCTCCCTGTCTTTCAAAGCCCAACTCAAATGCCACCACTTCCAGGGCGCCGTCCCGGGTGGCAGATAGACCAGGGTCTCACTCCAGAGCCTCTGGTGTCCCCACCCCGCCTGAGCAAGCCTCTTCTGCCAGACAAGGGGCTCTTCCTTTCCCTCCTCACACTGTCATGCTGCCAGTCACATGTCAGGCCTGCGGGAAGGGGGCATGGTACCTACCTGAGACCTGCTGTCACTGGCCAGGCGGAGGAGGCCAGGGAGCGCTGGGGTGAGGCCGGAGTGTGAGGACTAGCAAATCGGAGAGAGCATCTGTCTTCTGGCCAAGAGTTTCCCGTCAGGGTGTGTGATGACCCAGAGATCCTCATGCACGCGCATTCTGTTTGAAGTGGAACGAAAGATCTCAGTATCTAACGGTAATGGAGCGGATGACTGAAAGGTGGCTTATTGCATAGAGGTGCACCATCTGCACGATCAAGTCATTTTATCTCATGTGACTCATGCCGCAACGCAGCTGGTGCGAGATATATGCCCACTGACACACGTATTCCAAACCCACTGCCATCGAGTCAGCGCCTCCTCCAGTGACCCGACAGGACAGAATGCAACCGCTCCCGGGGTTTCCCAGGCTGCCCTCTTCCTCCCAGGATTGGCTGGCAGTTTGAACAGCAAGCCCTGTGGTCGCAGCCCGATGCTATGCTCACTGCCCCGCCACGACCTCTGTGTGTGCGTATCTACACAGAAAGGTTTGTGAAGAAAGCCCATCTTTGAATCCCATCTCCCAGAAACCCCCTTATCCCTGCACGAAAAAGGGGCCCTAGTCCCACTGGTGGGTCAGCCTTGACCACTAGCCTCAAGGTCAACCTTAAGATGGACAACCACAGAAACCTGAGACAGGGTCTCTCTGAGCTGGGCTGGACTGGGTGGCAGTGGTTGACTTTGCTCGGTCCAGATGTAGAAATGGTGCTGCTCAGGTTGGTAGTTTGAGTAGAAAAGAGTTGGTAGTTGGTAGAAAAGAGTTGTGGAAGAAAGGTCTGGCAATCGATCTACTTCTGACCACAGCCACAGAAAGCTCTGGGGCGCACAGTCCCACTCCCACACAGGCTCGACAGGAGCCAGGGCCAACCCCCATGGCAGCAGATTAGCGTGTAGAAACAAAGTTGTAAGTCAGGAAGGAAGAGATCACAGATAATTCATTTCGTGATGACCCACTTTTGATAAAAATCACAAAGCCACTCTATGGCTGCCTTACAGATACAAACATGCTGTGAGACCAGGTTCGTCCCTCTGGTGGTCTTTGTAGATGAGACTGAAAGGGCAAAAGGAGGGGCTACTTGTTGTCCAGCATCCCCTTTTATGGAGGGGGGAAAAAAAACAAACCAAAAAACATTGAAAGCAACCAAAGACCGAATGTTGACATTGCTTAACTCTGTTGGTTTTATTCCTTGAACTTTTCTGTGTATTTCTAGTGCTTTAACATTTAAAAGCCGTCAGTGACCAGGGATGGCAGGGAAGGGCCCTGGGCTCTCCTTGGTGAGTCAGGGGCTGCACAGGAGGGGGCAGCCGGGCGTTGAAGAGACAGTGGGAGTTGGCTGGTTTTGCCGGGCAGTGGGAAATGGAGGGTGTTCAAGCCTTCTGAATCTCCCACAGACTTGCGCTTGTGAATGATGGTTGAATGAGGTGGGGTTCTTGGGCTGCCTTTCCCCTGCCTCCTTCCCCCAATCTGAGTCTAGCACCTCGATTCCCGGGCTGTGTGCAATAGCGAATCAACAGGAGACAGATGGGACCTTTTGAGCCAACTCTAACCCTGGTTGACCTTCCGTCCAACAGACTGAAACCTGGCCCTGTGCTGAATCATCCTCGCTGGCAGGCGGATGATTCAGGCACGGATGAGTGTGTCAGTCCAGCTTACCGAGGGTCACCTGGTCTCCCTGCCCTTGTATCTCACCGAAGCAACTGATCCTCCGGAGGAGGTGTCCAAAGGCAGCAAGTTGGCGTGTGTTCTGTGATAGTCCATCCGGGTGCTAACGGCTAGCTCAGGGAAATGGATTGCCAAGCCTTTCTTTGCAGCTGGCCTGTCTTAGTCGGCCGGTCTGCTGGAACTGTCCACCGCGTGTTCCTGCTGGCAGTAGTTCCTAGCCCCATAACCACTTTCCGTGTGGCTTCAAGCAACATAGCTACAGTGGGCGAACAGTGGACAGGTGAGCGAGGAGCTTATCAAAGGGTCTGAACTAAATATTAACCATCGTAAATATTCCAGATCACCTAAAGGGACCTGGGGCAGGAATAGCCACTATACCGCAGTGGAACTTACGGCAGCCCAAGAAAGCCATAGGGCAACCACACGCCCAGTCCTCTGGAAACCCGCTGACAATGCGAGTTTCCCCGGGAACAGGCAGGTCCTCCGTTTGACCCCAGGGAAACCAGGAAAGCTAACAGACCCATCACCCTGGGCAAAAACGAGAGTTTTCATCGAAGTATGTTCTTCTAGAACCCAAACCCAAGGAGCAGAGTGTCCCCGTGCTTTTGGGTAGAGCCAGGTGTCTCTGACCAGAGAGGAGAGATTCCGGAGGGTTCTCTGGAGCCAGCACTGACACCAACGTTAGGAAAAGGTGGCACTGGAAAAAGAGAAAGGAGACAGGGAAGAAAAAAAAAAGATCTAGGTCTGATTTTTACAAACCATCCATGAGCTGGTCCAAAATGGGATCCAGCGGCAGCGCGTTCAGTCAGAGGAGCTCACAGATGTTAAAGTCACCTGTGATCAAACTCAACGTTGGTCACTAATTTCTAACCCTGACTTCATAGGAATAGATAGTGCTTAACATGATGTGTGCGTGTTACAGAGGCACGCACATACAAGGCAAATAGGACCACCGTGGCCGGATCCTTCAGCACTGTTCTGGAAGTGTGCATCAATACAACATCTGGAAATATAAGTTGTCGGGAGAAAAACCCATCTATATCTGCATATACATGTACACATAATTATACATATATGTTGTAAAAGAGGCAACTTTGGCACTGATCGAAGGGGCAGGTGATAGGCATCAGTACCTGGAGGAGAGACGAAAAACTTCTAGAAGCGATGAAAGAATGCGTTCTTTAGTCGGTGGGTTTCAAACGTGAGCGGCAAGATCATGTGCTTCTTCTCCATCCGAACGTTCATCCCTTGGGAAGTAAGGCAGAAGAGACACCATGTGAGAAGTAAGAGCAAACGTAGCGAGAAACATGGAGAAGCCCGAGGGCGGCTGTTTCACTTTGGCCCTGGCTGCGGCACAGCAGATGGCCGCCCAATGTGGGGACTGTGGTCTGCCCCAGGGGCCGGTCGGCAGACCGTGGCTTATGAGCCATGTGTGGCTCTGACATGAAATGGAAGATGGAAACAAGACGATACTCAGATGACGGGGTTTCATTTGTTTGTACAAACAGACGAGTGTGTGCGGCTCGCGAGCAATTTTTACATTATTGCCAGGGTTGGGATCGGCTCTCCCAACTCAAAAGTCTCTCCATCCTTGCCTGTAAGGGGCACTCTGGCCATCAGACAGATTTATTTGTCCTTTGGGCAGCCCGTGGCATTTTCAGTATCCTGCACCAGCACGGCAACTGAAACGTATCTGTTCTTCTTCGGTCCTCCTTGTTCAGTGTTTGTTCGTACTGCTTCCTCCCCAATAAATGGGGGTAGATGTGGCAAAGATGAGGAAACAAGGATAGGAGACCCTGAGCGACTATTGAAAAACAATGGACAGATAGAGCTTTATGAGCCCCTAGTAGAGGGGAGTCCTAGTGGCGGAATGGATTTCATAGGGGGCTGGGAACCACAGGTCAGCAGTTCAAACCCACCAGCTGCACGTGGAAAAAGGACGCTTTCTGCTCCCCTTAAGACTGGTAGCCTCAGAAGCCCACAGGGTCCGTGGGGTCGCTATGAGTTAGAACAGATGCAGCATCAGTGATCTGGTGAGAGTAGGGCAGGCTTTCTGAGCCAGGCCCAGGACGATGCAGGACACAGACTGTTCTGGCCACCGAAAAATCTGAAATGTTTGTGAACAGAAGATACCACAAATAAAAGAGACAATAGTCCGTTGTGTGCAACTGCGCGTGACAAGAGGTGAAGTGGGTTGATTTAGGAAAACTTCTTCATCAACAGATAAATTAGGGAGGACGCTGACGGTTCACATGCAAGTAGGCACAAAGGCCAATCAATCAACGAACCTTTGAAAAGGCGCCTGCCGTTTCGGATCATCCACGCATCGAAACGAGATGCCATTTTTCCGCTGTCAGGCTGGCCAGGTCTGCAACTTCGAGAATGCGTTTTGGCTGCAGTGAACAAGTCCCTGTCTGCGCTTGTCTTTTTCCTCCTGTTGGGTTTCTGCCTGGCAGTGGAATTTCTGGATTATGCATCGGGCCATGCTGTTGAGGGCGGGGCTGCAGACTCCCTGAGGCATTTCCGCGGCTCGGGGTGTCAATGCATTTGTCCCCTTCTGAAGACAAGTTGACGATTTCGGTCAGAATTTTAGGGCCACCTATCTTGGCGTCCATCCCTCCTAGGGGTTTCTGTTTCCGCGTATGTCATATGCATGCACACAGTGGAAACCCAGAATACCCATCACCACGGACAGAGTGCTCCTTAAGAGGCAAGGATGCCGAGACTTGGTCTCACGAACGTTGGACGTGCTGTCAGGAGGGACCAGTCCCTGGAGAAGGACATCCTGCTTGGGAAAGTGGAGGGGCAGAGGAGAGCCCTCGACAAGATGGATTGACAACAATGGGCTCAAACATCGGCACGATTGTGAGGACGGCGCGGGACTGGGCGGTGTTGGTTCTGTTGTGCGTAGGTCTCTCTGGGTCGGAACTCAGATATAAATTATAGCCAATCTATTCTGGAATACAAGGAGCCGTTCAAAGAATGAAAGGGATTCTCTCCGGGCTGATCCCCATAGGGCAGTGTTGTGTGCTAACACACTCTATGAAGACAACACAACCCACTGCCTTTTGGTCAGTTTGACTGGGACCAGCCCTGCAGTGTGGACTAGAACTGCCGTTGGGGATTTCCAAGGTGGTAAATCTTTACGGGAGCAGAAAACCTCATCGTTCTTCCTCAGAGCAGCTGGGAGGTTAAAACTACTGACCTGGAGGTTAGCAGGCCAACAAATAGCTCACTGCGCCACCGAGGCTCCTTCTAAAGAAAGGGTACCAGGCGCTTGGTTGGGTGAAAAAAGAAGATGCAGGCGTAGGTACCCACTACCATCCAATAGATTCTGACTTTTGGTGACCCTATAGGACCGGGTAGAACTGCTTCTTAGGGTTTCTGAGACCATATAAGAGCAGACAGCCTCATTTTTCTCCCTCTGAGGCTGGTGGCTTTGAACCACCAACCTTGAAGCTAGTGGCCAATTGCGCAACCCACTGTAATGCACCAGGGCTCCTTGCAGGCATGGATATAAGTGTGTGTGTGTCTATACTGATGGGAAACTTCTAGCAGAGAACTTGGAAAGCTCCACAAATGCCTGTGTTTGGAACATGGGATGGGGGAGGCCGAGTTGTCTTCACTGTATATTAGTATGAATAGTTTCATTTTTTCCCACATAAACATGCTATTTTCAGAATTTAAAAAGAAGGAAGAAGGAAATTATAGAGTCGTCGTGATTTCAAATCCACCCCGGGCTTCCTCTTTCAGCGCGCTTCTCAGTCCTGGTCTCGCCGTCACAATTTTCAATCTGGGCAGTCCCCTACCCACACCTCCGGATCTTCCCTGCTCTGAGGACAGTGGGGCCGGGACAGGCGCCAGCAGGCTGCCCAGATGGCCTGGCTCGTCTGTCCCCAGAGTCCGGGCTCGTGATGCCTCTTGGAGGGAAGGGACTGTTGACCCCTGGCCATCTCCCCTCTCCCAGCACACGGTCCAGTGACTTCTACCTCATGGGCACCCAGGGAGGAGGCGTTCTCTTTAAACCATGGGGCTTTAATTGTAGTAAATATCGAGGTTGTTCATAAAAAACCTCTGCATTTCACCAGCCCTCCCAGGTATACCTGGGCGATATGAAAGGGGCCCACCCTGCTATTCCGTCATCACTGCAAGCTGATCCCCAATTCCTCCCTCACCTTTACAGAAGCTCAGTGTCCCCCATCTCTGTGCCTTCCTGTCACCCACCCCTGCTCGCCACTGACACACTGCCGTCTCTTTTAGATATTTCACAGCCGAGAGGTCGTACCCACTTGTTTCCCTCGGCACCGTTTCAAGGTTCATCTGTGTTGTGTCCTCATCGGTCAGGGCTGAATTTCTCTCTAGGACTGACTCCTCTTCCACTGCAGGAGCCCTAGTGGCACCGTGGGCAATGTGCTGGGCTGCTAACCACAAGGTCAGCGGTTCAAACTCACCAACCACTCCGCAGGAGAAAGATGAGGCTGTCTGCTCTTGTAAAGATCCACAGCCTCAGAGACCCTGGGGAGCGGGCTGCTGGGCACCGCAGGGCGGCCACAGCCTCAGAGACCTTGGGGAGTGGGCTGCTGGGCACCGCAGGGTGGCCATAGCCTCAGAGACCCTGGGAAGCGGGTTGCTGGGCACCGCAGGGTGGCTACGCGTCTGGAGCAACTGGATGGCAGTAGGTGTGGGGCTTGGGTGTGTTTCATGGTCCTTTTGCATGCCTATGAAACTTGTTGCCTGCACATGCACCCGTTGGGGGACTTTTAGGCCATCTCCACCTTTCTGGCTATTGTAGTTTGTGGTAGGTCAGTGGTTCTCAACCTGTGGGTCGCGACCCCTTTTGTGGTCAAACAACCCTTTCACAGGGGTCACCTAAGACTAATGGAAAACACGTATTTCCAATGGTCTTAGGGACGGAGACACCGATCCTCTATCCGTCTCCAGGCGGGTCCGGATACGCCCACTTACGAGTACCCGGCGTGAAGACCCATTGCTACACCATGCTTCAAGACAAAATTTCATTGATTTGTTACTAGAAAGAAATAGTTCACACTATAGAATGACCTATTGTTTTTGTGACGAATCACTATGCTTTCATGATGTTCCACTTGTAACAATGAAAATACATCCTGCCTATCAGATAGTTATGCGACTCTTGATAACAGTAGCAAAATGACAGTGATGACGTAGCAACAGAAAATAATGTTATGGTTGGGGGTCACCACTACATGGGGAACTGTTGAAGGGCTGAGGCACTGGGAAGGTTGGGAACCGCGGCTGGTCGGTGCCACCACGCCCGCCTGACTCCTAGTGACCCGGTGTGCACCGGAGGGAAACGCCGCCCTGTCGTGAAACGCCACCCTGTCTTGCACCCCCTCTCGATGGAAACGTTGTTGCAGGCACCGGCAGGCCCTCTAGCGAGCATGATGTATGAATAAGGAATAGGCAGCCACTTCAGAGGAAGGAGCCCCGAAAACCCCATGGAGAGCCTGTGAGCAGCGTGGACACTGTGTAGCAGTGTCTGTTTGTGCCCCAGTTCCTAGACCCCCCTCGGAGTGGAATTGCTCACTCGAGTGTGTTCATCTTCTGGTTCACTTCTTGAGGAACTGCCACACACACTGCCTCCTCATGGCAACAGTTCTTGTAGTCCAAGTGGGGACACTAAAAAAGACGCAGTTTCCCGGGCGGCTCCCTGGAGATCCAGTGAGCCCTGGAAGTCCCCCTTCTAGGTAGTTTGGAAGTGCCATTTGACCTCCCCCCCTAGCAGTCTACCCCCAGCCCAGGGAGGGAAGCAGGGGAGAAAGCGGCCGAGCCAGACTTAGGGACCTGGACTCCCAATGCTGCTCCTGCCATGGTCTCTGCTTGCTCGTACCGGGGCCAGGCGCGGGTGGGGGTGGGTGTGCACCGGCCTGGATTTGAAGGTGGGAGCCAGAGCCGGGGATCATGCCCTCACACCATCCGAGCTTCAGTCTGCAGCAGGCCTGGTTGGAAGGTGCTGGCAAGCATCTTGGGCCAGGGAGGGAGAGGCTGGGGGAGGAGCCCAGAGGAGACAAGAGGAGGACTGGGAGCCATGCCCACCTGCACTGAGTGCTCTGTTGTCCCCATGCCACAGAGCCTGAGAGCCACCTTTGTGGTTGGGAAGCGAGCGGAGACGCAGCCAGGCCTCTCCGAAGAAAGTTTTCCTAAGGATCCATCAGGAAGCAGCAGGACCACCTGCCCGAGCCCACGCGCCTCTCCTGCTGCTCCAGGTAGGTGTCTGCTCACCTTACCCATCAAGGCTGAGCCCCTAGGGCCTGCCTCACCTTCAAGCACCAGAGATGTGGCTGTTAGTGACTTCCCCATCAGGGCTTGGCAACAGCCCTCCCCACCAAGCCCACCACCACCTGGAAGGAAAGCTGGGTGGCTTGGTCCCCTCTTCAGAGGGCACTGTTCCAGGAGGCCCTCGCTCTCCTGGGAAGAAATGCCCAAGGTGGGTTCTAGCTAGGCCCCCAGTGGTTCTTGCCCAGCCGACCCCAGTTTGGAATATGCCCAGACCCGAACCAGATGGGCCCTGCCCAGAGATCCCTGCATCTGGACACCTCATAGGGACAGGGTTCTGGAAGATGGCATCTCCGTAGAAGGTTAGCGCGTCAAGGGATCTGAGTGAAACAATCCGGCCTCAGGCTTCCCTCCTTCTCTCCCTCCTACTTCACAAACATCACTTAGATCAGTCAGTACCAAAGCCAAGCTCCCGGCCCTCCCATCGTTCCAATTCACAGTGGCCTTTAAAACGATGTCTGCATCTCTCTGAAGAGCACTCTGATGTAATCTTGTCAACACAGTCAGCTGCCCGCTCCCTGCCCCTGCTCCAGCTCCAACCCCTGCCCCAGCCCCTGCTCCAGCTCCAACCCCTGCCCCTGCCCCAGCCTCTGCCCCAGCCCCAGCTCCAACCCCTGCCCCTGCCCCTGCCCCAGGCACCCTTTCCCCTCTTCCCACCAGCATCTGGTTGCTCCCAGAAGCCCCTCCCCCCCCACACCCTTTGTGAAAGGGGCAGAAGCTGGAGGGTGTTACAGCCAGGTTAGCATCACAGGGAGGCCTTCTTCCTTATTTAAGTAAAATTCCCTGCCAGCTCCCAGCGACCCTGTAGGATAGAACTGTCCCTGTGGGTTTCTGGGACTGCCAGTCTTCACAGGTGCAGAAAGCCACCTCTTTCCCACTGCTGGGGGGCTGGTGGTTTCAAATTGCTGACCTTGTGGTTACCAGCCCAGGAGTCCAGCAGAGCTCCCCACATAAATAAACCTGGAAATAAATCAAAGGGAGAAAGAACTGGAAAGTGAGGGGGGCGGGCAGCAAGAGGCAGCTCTAAAGCGTCTTCTCTGCGGAAAGAAGCTTGCCTGCTTGGGCTGACGGCCCAGAGCAGTGCCGCTGTTGGTAGGAGCGATAGAACTGCTTCTCCATCTAGTTCTTCCCTGTGCCCGGCAGGGGGCTTCACCCGGTGGTCCCTGGCAGAGCCCTCCAGGCTCAAAGGCGTAGCCTTCACTTCACTCTCATCCCTCCAGCTGCAACCCCCCCCCCCCCCCCCCCCCCGCCGCTCAGGCCTTCAGTCTCACCCCGGGGAGAGGCAGTGTCTAGCGAAGAGTTTGAGCTCTGCAGGTTTGTCATCACCGTCTGTACAAGGGGAACACCGGTAGTACCTGGGGACACTGTGGATTGAATGAGTCACGAGGCGCCAGGTGCTTGCAGGGGTGTCTAGCACCCAGTAAGGACTCCACATGCTAGCACCCGTTGGAGGAAGGCTGCTCTCTCCTAACCCGGCTCATCTCCCTTAGCCCAGGGCCGCCATCACCTCCCTGCGCTCAAGTCAAGGCACCCGGTGGCACCGTGGGTTATGTGCTGGTCTGTGAACCACAAGGTCAGCAGTTCAAAACCAGCGATGAAGCTCTCTACTCCCAGCAGGAGGTCTCAAGAGAGGCAATTCCACTTTGTCCTAGAGGCTTGGGATGCTGAGTGAGAGGGTGATCTAAAAGCATCCATAGCTCCCCATTCCCCTTAAGAACTTGGAAAGAAGCAGAGACCATATGTGGTTGACCCCACACAAAATAAGCCGTCCGTGATGTTTCTTAAAGAGTGATGGGTCGCCACCTACAGCCACACAGCTGGGGCTGATCCAAGCTCTTCTGCTCCCTGTGGCTGGTGAGAGCAGACCTGGGCGCAGGGCACTGGGTCCACTCAGAGGGGTGGCCCTGGTTCCTCTGAGACCCCGAGGGGCAACACTGGGAGCCCAATTGTGTCCTCCAGCCCTGGAACCCATCATAACCAGGAAAGGAGCCTGGCCGTTGCTCAGAACTGGCACTGGCTGCACTTAGAGCTCCCACGGGCCGATGAGGTCAGGCTGGATGGCAGACAGGACGTCATTGTCCTCATCCATCACTGAGCGGTGGCCAGAGCTCTGCTCCCAGAGCTCGGTGGGAAGCCTGAGTCTTAGAGACCACCCAGGAGCTGGCCCTGTGGGTGGCCCTCAGCCAGCCCTGTAGGCTGAGCTCAGAGCCTTCCTTCAGTGACGTCTCCAGCAGAAGCAGAGGCCACATTGCCACAGAAAGGTCCCCAGGCCCTGGGTCTGTGGGACAGATGCAGATTCACAGTCAGGCTCTCCACTGCTGGGGAGACCTTGGCCAGGTCAGTGAATCGCTCTGAGCCTCGGTTTTCCCAGCTGTGAAATAGAGGATGTAATGCCCATGACATAAGGTTGGAGAGGAGCCCGGGTGGGGTGGGGAGGGGTGGGGGCGTAGTGGGTGACCATTTGAACTGCCAATCAAAAGATCAGCCCTTCGGAAGTTCACAAAACGACCAGCCGCTCTGAGGGAGGAAGATGAGACCTTCTGCTCCTGCCAACGTTGACCTCTGTGGACCCCCCCCAGGGGTGGCTTAAGAGTGGGAACAGACCCTCTGGCAGTGGGTTAGGTAGGGTTCGGGTTTCGGGCTAAGGTTGGTGTGCGGCCAAAATGGAATCAAATGCCCAGAGCCCCTTACAGTGCCTGCCCGGGTGGATACCAGCCAGGAATTTGTAGCGATGGTCAGTCCTCTGTGTTTGTGGGTTTTCTATGTGTGAAATCCACCTACTCGCCAAAATGTGTTCCTAACCCCCAAATCGATATTAGGACACGTTCCCAGCCACTCAGGTCGCCAGTGCCCGTCTTCCCATTCCGTTCACACCCTGTCAGCCAGGGCCCTCCTTGCAGTCCTGCAGGGCCTCGCTCTTTGCACCATTCTGCTTGGGGTTGGTGAATTCGAGGTTCACAGTGGCCCCCTGCCGTAGTGCTCAAGGGGGGGGGTGGAGGAGCTGCAGCGCGTCCCAGAGGTACCAGGGAGAGTGCCGCTGGGTGTGGGTTCAATGTGACTGTGAAACTAGATCTTCAAAAAGAGGTCTTTACGCACACATCAAGCAGGGTTTGTACAGGCACCCCCCGAGTCAGGCACCCCCAGCTTGGAGACGAGTCCCACTTGGTCTTTATTATTGTGGTTAGGTGCCATCCAGTTGGTTCCAATACATCGCGACCCTGTTCTGACTCATCGCCACCCTGGGCACAGCAGAAGGAAACCCTGCCCGGTTGTGTGCCCTGCTCACAATTGTCCCTGTGCCCGAGCCCATGGTGGCAGCCACTGCGTCCCTCCATCTCCTTGAGGGCCTTTCTGTGTCACTGCCCCTCTGCTCGACCAAGCATGACGTCCTTCTCCAGGGACTGTCCCTCCGACAACCTGCCCAGAGTATGCGAGACGAAGCCTCGTCACCCTGCCCCCTGAGGGGCTCTCTGGCTGTGCTGCTTCCCAGACAGGTTGGTTGGTCCCCGGAACTTCCAATATTCTTCTCCAACTCCACAGCTCAGAGACATGGATCACTGCTCTGTAGCATTAGGTACTTCTGCCCTCCCTTTGAGATGACGGGGGTGCCCTGTGGCACACTCTGCTCCCTGCAAGGTTGAAGGTTCAAACCCACAGCCTCTCGCAGTGGGAGCAAGATGAGGCCATCTGTGCCCGGAAAGATTCCCAGCCTCGGAAACCTTTCATAGGGTGGAGCCAGGAGTTGGAACCAGCTCTCTGACAGTGGTGTGGTTTTGAGGTTTGGAACTGGTTGAGCTAACTCTTACTTGTAGCCGATTCCTCACCACAGCCCCTCCCCTCGCCTCGTGTGCAGCTTTTTAAATCGTGGAAACCCCTTCCAGCCTTTTCTGACACTAAACTCAAAACCCACCACCACAGAGTCAATGTCGGCCCACAGTGGCCCTATAGGACCAGGGTGGAACTGCCCCTGTGAGTTTCCAACACCGTAGCTCTTTATGGGAGCCAAAAGCCTCATCTTTCTGCTGTGGAGCGACTGGTGGTTTCAAACTGCTGACTTTGCAGTTAGCAGGCCAGTGCACAGCCACTAGGCCACCAGGGCTCCACGTAGGGCTAGATAAGAACCTTATACTTGTGGCCCAGCTGACCCACAGAATCTTAACCCGGGGCCATCTGGATTGTCTGATCAACAGAGACGTTGTCACCAGAGGCCCGTAAGAACCTGCCTCATTGTTCCCCCAGGAGCAGTGGCTCCGAGTCCCCTAACTCAGTGTCCGTGGGGACTCTACGGAGCACAGATACTGTGCACAGCGAGTGGCCTGGGCGCCGACCTGCCCGCTACAGTTGGCCAAGGCGGCCGTGGAGCTGCCTTGGATGACATTGCCCTCACCGTGCTCCTCTCCAAGATGCAGGGGTGGTGACGGTTTGGGATGAGGTGGATAGAAGGCATCGTCCAAATTTTCCCAGGCTCCTGGCGTGGGTGAGGGCAGAGGAAGGAAGAAGGACACTCCTCTTTTCTCGGAGATTTTCCACTCGGAGGCTGAGGTGCTGCCAAGCCCGGGAGCCAGCGAGGTGCCAGGGAGGCTAGGCCAGAGCTCTGGCTCAGCACAGGGGCTTCCAAATCTCCCCATGCAGTGGCATGCGGGAGGGAAGAGGGCCTACACTTGTCCACATGGGGCTGCCTCTCTAGTAGGCGAGGACGGGTGATGGGTGGAGGAAGTACAATGGGGACAATCTTGATGGAAGGAGGGCAGTGTGCTAGAGAAGGTAGTGGCGTCAAACTAAGAGAGGCCTCCCAGAACAGGTGGGAGCTGAGACCTCAGTTGTCAGGGCCTCTGGGGGAGCTCTGAGAAGTCTGTCTGCTCGGGGTCCGAGCCAGGAGATCGATCAGGAGCCTTCCACTCTCGGAGGAGATAATGTCCTGCCGGCTCTTCAGTAGCTCCCTTCACTAGCTTCCCCGCCGCCTGCACATTCAAGTGCAAACCCCTGGGCCTGAGATTTAGGGCCCAGCACAGTCTGGCCCTAGGAGCCCTGGGATGACAGGACCAGGCGGAACTGCCCCGTGAATGCTTCTCTTTCCAAAACGTGGTTGCTATAGGTCCACCAATACCAATGATCACACTCTTGTAGCTGAAACTCCAGAAAATCTGATAACATTGGCAACTAAAACCAAACACAAAATCCCAGCAGCAACTAAACGAAAACAACAGCACATGTGCTGGGGTGGAAACCTTTCACCGTCACTGGGCGATCACCGTCGCTCTGGCCGGGGCCCAGGAGAAGATTCAAACGTCAATCAGCTTCCGGTTTCAGCTTTGTAGGGACCTCGATCAGGGAGCCGGGCTCACAGAAATGCTTTCTGTTAGGACTGAGTGAGGCACACACAACATTCGTGGCCATCACGCCGATTCCGACTCCGAGCAGCGACCCTCGAGGGCAGAGTGGAACTGCCCACTCTTCACAGGAACAGGAAACCTCATCTTCCTCCCACGGAGCGGCTGGCGGGTTCAAACTGCTGACCTTGCCGTGAGCAGCCCAACCGGTAACTCACACGACCGCCAGGGCTCCTTATAACTAGTTACCGGAATAGTTTTATAACAGATGCATTTCTGCCGAAACGCCAAACATTTTAGAGACAGCCTTTTGAGCGTCACCACCTCTGTCACCTGGCGCTGTCTGCAGACCCACCTTGTACCTTAGCTCAGTGGTGCCACTCGCTCCCGCCCACAGGCCACCCGGGGCCACTGTGCGCCCCCCTCAGAGTCCCTCGCCTCTGCCTCCTGCCCAGCGCCCGCCCCCGGGCAGCTAGCTCAGCTACTGCCCTATTTAGACAGATGGAGCCAGAGCCCAGGGACCAGGCCTCCCACCCGGGTCTCCTGTGCCTCCGCCTCGGCTGCCCAGAGGACTAGCACATTTCCATCTTGGGAACGGACTCCCTCAGGAGACAGCCTGAACACAGTCTGGGCCCATGACCTTGGGTGCCCCTCCCCCTCCATCTCTATGCAAGCTGAAGCCTCCCTCCAGCTGGGACTGCCCTGCTTTGAGAGACAGATGCTCACATGGGCTTGTGGCTGGAAACGTGGATGCTCCAATCCCACCATCTAGACTCAGCCCTCCACTCAGCCGCGGCAGCTCCATCAGGAGGCTGTGTCGAGGGTTGGGTGGGCTGGATCATTCACTGTGAGCAAGCTGGTCAGAGCACCTCAGCCTGCCTGTTCTCTGGTCACCTTGCTGGACCGCCCTCCCAGGGCCATTGGCTCCACTGCCCCTTTGGACAGCCCTCTGGTGCACACCTATGGGGTCCTTCTTCTCCCGTAAAGATCTACAGTCTGGGAAACCCACAGGGGCAGGTCTAGTCTGTCCTATAGGGCCTCTATGAGTCAGCATCGACTTGATGGCACTTAGGGGGTTGCTGTTTGCTTGCTTGTATCCCCAGGCTGGGAGCTCCCTAGCTGCATGAATTATTTGGCGAGTGACAGGTGGAGGGACTGGGAGACAGAACAGGACTGAGCCTGCCAGGCCTGGGAGTACTGCTCATGCCCACACAGAGGTCTGAGGGGGAGGGGAGGGGTCGGCCTGCCTGCGTTCCCGACATGGGGGAGTCTCCCAGTCCACATCTTCCCTCTGCCTTGGGCAATGGGCTTCACCAGCTGGGGGCTCCCCAAGAGCAGGGCTCGGGCTCTCAGCCTCCAGCCAGGGCAGGGCTCAGCAAGCCTCCCTCTCCCAGCAGTTTGTTGGAGATGCCCATCTCAGGAGGTCCCCAGATCTGCTGGATCAGAAACTGGGGCGGGGTGGGGGAGAGGGGAGGGGGACCACACGCTGTCTGTGGGTTAGCAAGCCACCAGGGGCCGCTGATGCTGTGACGTTGGGTCACTGCTCAAAGATTTCAAAGTAACTGAGTGACCATTTCCCCTTTAAACAAACCTTGAGGGTGGGAGGAAGGTCTCTGGGGCCTATGCTCATCTGAAGTCTTCCTGTAGGGCTATGGGGCTGGACCCCACTCCTGAACTTGGAACTGTCTCACTGAAGTGCAGGCACAAGGGGACAATCCTCCTGCAAACACCTTTGATGGTCGCCTCCCCTTTCCCAGGTGGCCCTGGACCAGAGCAGGTACTGCTCTTAGCTTGATCCTGAAACCCACTGTCTGCTTCCCTCAGGCTGTTCCCTGTCCCAGCAATGTCACAGCTAAAACGGCTCAACCTTTGATGCCTTTGGCTATATACACACGTGTACACATGTGTACACACACACACAAAGACACACAAATCCATAGACATAAACAGCCTACATGTGCACATACAAGTACATACAAGCACAAACACAGTCCACACAAACAAAGCAGAGCAATCCCCAACATGTACAAAACCTACAGTCACCACCCACAGACTCATGTCCTGAAGCACGGGTCTACAGAGACATGCATGCACACAAGAACACACTGAGACACACATGCACACACAGAGATAAGCATATGCATACACACACAGAGGCAAGCACACTTATATATGCACACAGAGAGATGAGCATATCATACATGCACACAGAGAGACAAGCACACAGAGATGTGCACACACAGAAACAAGCACACAGAGACAAGCACACACAGATGAGAACTCTGCTATCCCAGGAGAAATCAGTCCCCCAGTGTCCGCCCAGCCTGTCCCTCTCCTCTGGGCCCGGCACTGAGGAGGCGCGCTGCTGAGGCCAGCACCTGTCGCCCAGTGCCTTGTTTTGTTGGGTCTGAGTTGGTGAGGTCTGCATACAGTCTACTTCAAAAGGAAGAGCATCGAATGCAGTGAAAAGTCAGGCTTCCTCCCCTGCCTAAGCCCCCCTAGTCCTCTTCCTGGACGTCAGCTACCGTCCACAGTTGTCTGAACCTCTCAGAAAAGCAGGCCAATGTGTACATGCGCACAACACACACACACGGGCTACTGTTCCATGCGCTGTTGGTATTTGCTGTTTTCACCTGCAATTCGGGGGCGTCTCCTTTCATGTCCTATCTGTCTGTCTGCCCCACCTGTCTATGTGCTCCCTGGGGGCAGGTAGTGAGGGCTGCTCTCTTCCTGGAGTCCTGGGCCCGGCATGGCCCAGAGCAGGCTCTGTGAAGGTCAATGCGGTGAGCCAGCAGCAGCCCTTAGGGGCTGAGTGGACAGAGGGCTCACCCAGCCTCCTGGCTTAGAGCCCGAGGTCTCTGTGATCCCACAAGTGTCAGCGGCAGGGAGAGAGACAGACAGAGAAAAGCTGCCCTCCCCAGCGTCCTGCATGTTGGTCCTGCCATCTGGGTCCCTCCGGGCTGCTGAGGGGCTTGTTCACCCTGCTGTGACCCTGCCCTCCCATGGCCTCGTGTCCTCTCCCCTTCTCTCCTCTCTGCCCCTGGGACTCAGGCAAGCAATCTGTCAGCGAAGAGGCTGGGGGCCCAGCCTCTGCTGGCTGAAGACTGTTGGACTTGTTGCCACGGAGACAGGACGACTGCAATCACTCGGGGTTGAGCGGATGCATGCAGCTTCCCCTGGTTGTGCTGGGGAGGCGGGTGGGGGTGGGGGTGAGTATACATTTGCTCTTCGATGCTCAGCTATGAGATGTGGCCCGTTTTCCCCTAAACCAAGACAGAAGCCGGTGCCCCCATCCAAGAGTTGGCCAGGCTACGGGTGTAAGGGATTCGTGGGACGATGAGAAGGCTTGGGGGGGAGGGTAGGATGTGAGTGGGCAAGCAGGTCCTTTCCCCCATGGGAGGGGGAGCTCAGGTGAGAGGACATGATGATGGTCTAAGGTCAGGGTAGCATTCTTGCTTCCCTGGCAGTCTCCTGTCTGTGGGGATTGCTAACCAGGACTCAGCCTAAGACAGACTAGGAAGAAAGGCCAGGCAACCTATCTCCCCCTCAGCCAATGAAAGCCCTCTGAAGCACAGGGATCCAGTGTGCACGGGGTCACCACAATCCTGCTGAGACACTCTGACATCACAGGGCACCGGTGAGAAGCAGGCCACCCAGCCCTGCCGGCACCTAGCATTTCTTTCCCTTGCAAATATCGCTGGGGCATCAGCCGTGGGTCAAGATCATCCAATGAACTAACCCCAATTATGTGAGGCTCTAACAGAGACCCTCCTCCTCGGGGTGCACAGAGCTGCTACTGTGTGCTGGTCACCGGTCTTGGGGCTACGTGGGGATCAGGTCCCTCATCCCCCACACCCACCCAGCAAGGCAGATGCCGTTAACATCTCCATGTTACTGACAAGGACATGGAGTCACCGGGAGCTTAACTCTCCCTAAAGGCATTGGAGCTAGTAAACAACAGGGGTGGTGTTTGAACTCAGGGAACGCCGGTCTAGAGACCTGTATCTAAATGCTGCACTGTGTCTGCCTCCCAAGATACCCTGAAGGTATGTAACAACATCAGAGCCAGTGAGTGGTATGGGGGCCCAGGGTCAGCTTGACCTGGGCTACACTTGCCCCCTAAGGAAGCAAAAATCAGCTGAGACCAGCTCGTCGGAGGACAAGTTAACCAGGGGTCAGGGAGGATTCCCGGCACAGGAACTGGCCTGTGCAAAGGCCCTGTGGCAAGAGGAAAGGGGGCATGCTCCAGAACTCAAAACGAAAGAGCTGGGAAGCTAGGTGGGGAGATGAGGGGGCAAGGGAGAGAGGAAGCACAAGTGGTGGGCAGGACCAGAGCCTTGCTGGCCAAGACAGGGTGGGCGTCAGAGAGCTGGGCCCTGGCCACCTGACCCCAGACTGGGTTCTGGCTCTCGTCTGTGAGCCAGACAGCTGCTGCAGTCACACTGCATGTTGCAAATGCTGCTGGGGATGGCTGTAAGCTGGCATGCCGACAGCAACCCCGTGGCAGTGAGTTGAGTAGCCTCCTCCAGAATGAGCTTGCTGAGACCAAGCCCATGTCTCCATCTCTTCGGCTCCCTCTACCCAATAAGGAATGGAGCCATGGAGGTTCAGGCTAAGGTGGGTTAAGAAGAAAGGCCTGCCAATCCACCTCCCAAAATCAACCCATGGCAGCCCTCAGCATCACAGCGGTCCAGTCTCTTTGTACCGGGGTCACCTGAGTCCCATCCTGACTGGACAGCTGCCAGCACCAGTCTCACCCAGTAGAGATAGCAGAGGATCTGGGGGTAGTGAGGTCGGTGACACTGGTGTGCTTGCGTGGGATAGGGGTGGGGAGCCTAGGGAAAAAGAGTGGAGCTGGTGGGGGCTGGGGCAGCCTTCTTACTGGGGAGGGTCAGGGGCCCCTCCCCGCGGGAGCTATGGAGGCATAAGAGAAAGTGAGGCCTTTGAATGGGTGGACGGTGGTCCGCCTGAGAGCTGAGGCTTCTGGGAGGGAGATGGCAGGTGAGACTGGAGGGTCTCTGGAGCCAAGCGGGCTCTCCTGAGCCCTGCCCTTAGGGAAGCCAGGAGAAGCAAGCTCAGATGTTAGGGACACCCCAGAGCCCGGCCCTGCTGGCTCGCTGTGTGACCGTGGACTCGTCCAAGGTGGCTTGTCCACACTGACCCTCCACCCTTGTCTGTCAAATGGGGATGGTGGAGGTGAGGGCTGCAGACTCACCTGGTAGAACGCACACCCAGGTGAGGGGCATCCGGCTTCAGAGAAGCTGCTCTCTCTTCCGTTCCATCAGCGTAGCTCCATGTGACTTGTCAACAGGAATGTCCCGGATGGAGAGGAGGAGAGACAGTTTGTGTCCCACCTCCAGGGAGGAAGACAGGAGCTCCCAGAATCCTCAGGAGAAGGCCCTGTCCACACAGAGGCCTCGTTGGCTGTGATTGACAGGCTAGGCTCCACTCCTTTACAAGTTGGCAGATGATGTAGCTGCCACACAGGTGCGGCCCTACGAATGAAGGCTGTGGGAGAGAACTAAGCCGCGAGGCCGGCTAGTCATCTTATAAATTCAAGACTATCCTCTTGAGCATGTCCTTCATGCTGCCTGGAATTATACTACATTCCCCTAATCCGTTCAGTTCGTCCACCCCGGGACTTTTAATTATTCCTTTTTGTCCTGTCCTCCAACATCCAACACCTGCCTCCCCGCCGCGGCCACCACCCTCATGCTCGCCTGAGGCTGTGCCCCCTAGAAAAGAATGTCCACAGCTCCCCCTGTATCGGTTCACCTGCGTGTCCCCCCTCTGACCATGAACTAACTGCTCAGCTCCCCTCGAAGGCTCGCTTCCCCGTCTGCCCTGGGTCCCAGCCCCGTGCATGTGCTCTGGACTTGATTCCAGCAATTCCCCCTCTGTCCTACGCCACCAAACTTGTCCTTTCACTGGGTCACTCCATCAGAGCATACAACGCACTGTTCTTGCTCGCCTCTTAACCTCGCCGGCCTCTAGTTACTCTCTGAAAGGTGTTCGAACCGCCTGCCTCTACGCCCTCCCCTCTCATTCTCCCGAGCCTGTTCTACGCAGCTCACCAGTGCCCTCCACCGGCTTAAACCTGCGAGGTGGTCCTCTGATTTCACCGAGCAGCACGGCGGACCGCTCCTTTCTCCTCCAAGATGTGCTATTTGGCTTTGAGCCGGGTGCCACCCTCTTGGTGATGGTCTTTCCGCACAGGCTGTCCCTTCACTGTCCCCTCTCTCCTTGCCATCTGCCCAAGCTCTACATTTTAAAGTCTCTCGAGGCTCCAGCCCCTCTTTTCTCTCCTCCTGCTACACTAACTTCCTTGGTGATCCAGACCTATGTCTTTCAGTGCCACGCTGGTGAGGCCACGTTTCTATATCTAGTCTGGTTCTCTCTGCTCAACTCAAGAAAGAAAAAAAAACCAAACCCAAATTCAACTGCCGTCAAGCCGATGCTGACTCACAGCAACCCCATCAGACAGGGTAGAACCGCCTCTGTGAGCTTCCCATACTGTAATTCTATAGGAGTAGAAAGCTCCCTCTTTCTTCCACCGAGCGACTGGTGGTTTTGAACTGCCAACCTCTCAGATCGCAGCCCACCCCATCATAACCACTAAGCTGCCAGAGCTCCTTCATCTGTAGGCTCACAAATCCAATTGCCTGCTCCCTGCTCTTTAAATGCCCAACGATGATGTTCTGATCGTCCCTCCATCTGTACGTTCAGAATTCTTTCCCATTCAATGTACAGCAACTCGATTCGTCCAGTTGCTCAGGTCAAAACCCTTACAGTCCTCCTGACTCGGCCCTTGCTCTTACCCGCCCCTCCCCACCCCTCTGCCTCCCCTAGAGAATGTTTCCAGAGTCTAAGTTGCCCATGCCTTCACTGTTCCCATCCTCGTCCTCTGCTGTCCTCCCACTGTTGCTATGTCCGTACCCATTGTTCCAACCCCTGTGTCTGTCCGGCTCACTATAGGACCCTTCCTTTACCCAGCATGATGTCCTTCGCCAAGGATGTGTGTCTCCTGATGTCCGAACTGGGCAAGGTGAAATCTCAGCCTTCTCCATTCTGGATGTACCTCTCCCAGCATATTTTTCATCTGCTCTGCCAACCCCATTGATTCCGAAGCAGCAAGTCTTCTCGGAGCGTCCCCATTCATTGTCCTGCTCCCGCATGCGTCTGGGCTGAGTGGAAACATCAGCGGGAGCCTGCTTTCTCACGCTTCACCGAGGTCTCTCACAGCGGATTTCCCCAGGGTGCTCCATCACGCAGTTCTTGACCGGTGCGCTCATGGACGTGGACTGTGGCTCGATGGAAAAGGAAATCCTTGACAGCTTCGACGTTTTCTTCCTTTATCATGGTGTTGCCCCGAGGCCCCATTCTGAGGATTTTTGAGTTCTTCCTGATGACGCAGCCTCTGCACTGAAGGCTGTAGTCTTTGATCCTCCGTGGCTTGCGGTCCATCTTGAGACCAGAGCCATAGGAGGGCTCTTGACAGCATAAGTCACTGTGCGGCTCACCCTTGCCCCAGGGGGCTTTTCACCCTCCCTGGTGGCATAGCATGTTTCACGTCGAGCTGCTAACTGTAAGGTCGGCCGTTCAAACCCACCTGCCGTTCCTCGGGAAGCTGATAAGCTGGGTGCTCTCGGAAAGGTTGAAAGTCTCAGAAATCCACAAGGGTGCTTCTACTCTGCCCCAGAGGGACCTAAGCATCAGAAGGGGCTCAATGGCAGGGCTGTTTTCTCTTTTGCTCCCACCACCCTGGCCTCGCTTCTCTCCCCACTAATGTCCCAGGTGAGCCTGCACCCCCAGGCCTAGTTCTCCGTGTGACCTGCTCTTTCCCCACGGCTGTAGCGGTTGCCTTCTCTCTTCAAGTCTTTGAGCAAATATCCCCCTTTCCAGGAGACCTTCCCTAATCACCCCATCGCAGGGTTGACCTCCGCTGCTCCCCTGCCCCGTGCCTCCCCACTCTAGTGGCAGCTCCACCGGGGAAGCAGGGGTGTCTTGTGCCCTCCCTCATACACCAGCTCACCATCCATCTGCCACAGAGAAGTTGTTCCACAAATCTTTGTTGAATGAAGAAAGGGGCCTAATTTGGGGGGATGGGAGTAAAGAGTTCTAGGGCAAAGTGAGGTCTAGAGTCAATTGAAGGACCTTTTAGGATCAGAACAAGCTTGCAACCTCACTCTGACCCTGAACCTGGCCACACAGCCCCTGTCCCCTGCACATGTCAGCCGTACTTCCCTCTTCCCTTCATGCCTAAAGATGATGGGTGCCCATGGCCTTGAGCTCTATGTTTGGGTCCCGAACAGCCCTGGCTCACTGGCTTGGTTCAGGTCCCTGGACAGCTGCTACGGTCCCTGGTTCCCATGTGAGATGAGACAGCGCCACTTCCCGCGTCACCGCTCTGTGCCAGACACACCGTCTCCTTCACGGATGTAGGCATCGGAGCGATAGCCTTTCCTGATACCCGGGTCAGAGCCGTGTGGGCTCTTGCAGATGGTCATCAGTGAGTCCTGTCTGCAGCGGTGGCCTGTGGATACAGGTCCCCGTCTACCAGGCTGAATCCTCCCCTCTAGGCGCTGAGCCACCTTTGCAAGGTTTGCGTATCTAGATACAAGAACAACTCTACAAAGGTAGAGCTAGGAAAACCCATTTGGATGTACTTTGCACGAGTCTTTGTTTAAAGGGCTCAAGGTACAGTAGGTCCCGGAGCTTCCCTGCCCTAAGGCCCCTGGACTGGAAGAGCACACCGGCTTACAGGAGAGGGCTGCACACCACTTCCAGGGCTGGGTCTGCCTGCCTTGATCAACCTCTGTAAGCCTGGCACCAAGGCATGGGGTGGCTGGGGACCTGGAAGCCCTCTCAGCTCCTACACGCCATGTGACTTTCCTTTCTGTCCCCCGCAGGTCCTGCCTTTTCCCAAGTGGCAGTAGACCATCATGTCAAGCCTGGAGCTCCCGCTGTTCACCAAGGGACCCTCCAGGATGCCCATCCTGACCGACAACCACGTGGTGGAGAGGGCGAAGAACATCTCAGATGATGACTGCTTCCAGTCCCGGAACACCGTCCTGCAGGGGCAGCCCTTCGGGGGTGTCCCCACCGTGCTGGTGCTCAACATCCTCTTGTGGATGGTGAGCCCTGGCAAGTTCCCGGCGAAGGCCACAGCCATTCTTGCACACGTAATACCACAGGGGCACGCTGGCCCATTTGGAAGCCGGTCAGAGGGATGACTTGAAAGCCAGTCCTGTCTGGGGGGGGGCGGGGGAAACTACCCAGGAGGGTGGGTCTCAGGGGAGGTAGGGGCTGGAGGGACAATCAGAGTTCCTGGGATTCCCTTCTCTGGGCCATTGTTCCAAGAGCCATCTGTCCAATGCCCTTGGTCATTGCTTCTACCCACCCCCACCCCCCACTGTCGATGTCGCCCACGGAAGGTCTGACCCAATGACTCTCCACGAGCCACTTGCTCTTACATCCAAGAAGCGGAGCAGCCGGAAAGCCAGGAAGCCCTAGGCACTGGGAATAGAACATTGCAAGGGGAAGGCTGCTACCTGTCACCCCCATTTTGTGGAGGAGTCCCAGGGCCCCCACCCCACCCCAGGGGGCTCAGGGGAAAGGTTCCCCAGCTGGAGAGCAGCAGACCAGCCAAGGTGGCAGGCGGCCCCTCACCTGCCCTGTGTCACTGGCCTGCAGGTCATCATCGTGCTTTACTCCTTCCTTCGGAAAGCCGCGTGGGACTACGGGCGCCTGGCTCTGCTCTTCCACAATGACAGGTGAGGGAGGCTGCATGGGCTTGCTGCTTCCGGGAGGAGCTCCCTACCAGGATCAAACCCAGGGCGTGGGGTTTCAGCAGGGCCCAGCTGCCGAGGAGCAGATGTCTCATTGGCGGGCAGCGTCTCGCCGCCCAGCCCCTGGCCCAGGCATGCCTGTGGCCCCTCGCTGCAGGAAGGGGTCTTGGCAGACAGCCACCTCTGGGCACCAGCTCCCGCTCATCTGCAGCCTGACTTCTTAATCCCAGAACTGGAGTCCTGAGATGCGCTATCTGCTTACCAATGGGGATGATGGCTATCTGTACCGGTGCTGTGGGCTCAGCCAGGGAGCGGAGGCACCGAGCCTGCTCCTGGGCAGAGGGCAGGGCGGGCAGCTGAAACCCTGTCTCTCCTCTTCTGCCCACCCTCGGCCGTGCCACCTCTGTCGGCCAGCAGCCTGACATCGCTCATCTATGGGGAGCAGAGCGAGAAGACATCCCCCTCAGAGATTTCGATGGAGATGGAACGCAGGGATAAGGTGAGCAAGAGAGCTGGGGGAGCGGGGGGTGGGGGCCCTGGCGGACCACAGGCAGCCTAGTGTTCCTGGGGAGGGTTGAGGAGCTTGGGAAGCAGTCCTGCTCAACCACTTCCAGACACGTGACCTTGGAGCAAGTGCTCAGCCTGGCCAAACCTCGGTTCCCTGATCTGGGAGATGGAGGTGTTCACAGTCGCCACCTCCTAGCAGGCCAGGCCGAGTCTATATATTTAGAGAGTCTGTCCACCTTACCTCTCCAACCTCCCTTGCAGCTCCACTCCTGCTGCCCCCCACTGGCTGGCCAAGGCCACACTGACACGTCCTGTAGAACGTCGGCCTCAGGGGCTGCGGGTCTCCTCACCCTCCCGGTCAAAAGCCTGCCCAGTCTCCTTCTGCTTGCTTCTCCTGTTCCAGACCCTGCCCTCCTTGGCCGTTAGTTCACTCCGTGTGGGGCCCTGCAGGGTGCAGCTGCTGCCAGGGGACCAGGCACTGTGGAAGCACACACACCACACCCTGTCCAGGGGAGGGTGGGAACCAGAGAGGTCCTTGACAGCCACAGAAGACTCTCCTGGGTAGGGGGTGCTCTGGAGGGTCTGAGCAAGCCTGTCCATGGGGAGCAACTCAGAGCGAGAGGGGAACCGGTTCTGCCCCAGCCCAGTCCCCATGACCGCTCTCCCTCTGCCCTGGCAGCTCGACTCCCGCAGGACTGGGGTACTCCTGCTTAATTATCCACCCATGTTGGCTTCACTGTCTCCCCTCCCTCTCCCTCTCACCTGGACCTCCCCCCACCAGCACCCCGTGGCTCCACTCAGACAAGGTCAGCAGTGGTCTCACGCTGCTCAGTCCAATGGGCCCCCTCTGTGCTGGTCCCTCGAAGTCTCTGAGAAACATGTAACCCTGAGGGTCATCTTCTCTCCCCTCTGTTCTGTGGCATCCACGTGGCTGTGCTGTCTGCCTTCCAGATCCCACATGTCTGCCACAGGCCCACGTGCCCCTCCACCCGCTGTCCCTGGATTCTCAGACCTGACCCCCAGCCATCCGCATGCACCTCCCGGCCTCTCGTCCAGCTCTCTGACCCTGGCTGCTTCCCCTGCATGCCTGCTGCCTTTATCACCCAGTCTCTGCAGCTCCAGGCCACCGTCAGTCTCTCACTTGATGGAGGAGGCCGCCTATAAGGGATGCCTTTCCAAGTGTGTCCACACGGGCTCTCCCTGCCCACCTCCCCCCCCCGCCCCGCCCCGTTCCCAGAGCCAGCCTCATAGCGGTGAGAGGGGAGGCGAAGGGCGACACTCTCTCATCCACCTCCCAGCTGCATCTCTCTCTCTGCTCCACACGGGTCATTCTTTGGTGCCCAAAGGTCCACCTCCCTCCCACCATAGGGTGGTCCTCCCTCTCCCCACCTTCTCAGCAACCCTGCTCTGAGTCAGCACACCCGCTCTTCCTCCATCTCTCCACACCGGCACCTGCTCTGGATCCTGTTGCACCCGCAGGGTAAGCCCGGTCTGGGCTCTTCATCCAGTTTGCCAGGCTCCTGGGTCTGTGGGATTGGGCTGCCCAGGCTGCTCCCCCTGTGAGCAGGGCTGGCCTTGGGCTGGTTCCTCCCTTGACCTGGCATCTGATCATCACGACATGGGCTGGGCCTGGTGCCCTGTTAGCTGGCGATCCCCCTGGAGCTCTGCCTCATTCCTTGCCAGGCCCTGCCCTCTCAGAGGCGTGAGCTCACTTGCTGCAGTCTTCCCCGCCAGGAGGAGGGCAGCCACATCCCTCTTGTTCTCGGGTTTAGTTTCAGAAGCACCACTCGTTAAGGTTTCGTAGACAAGGACAATAAGGCCCTTTCCTTTTGACCGTGTTTCAGAGAGTCAGCCATCCACAGGTCAGTCTGAAGAGGCTAGTTCCGAGGCCAGCAGAGTGCAGGCAGGGCCTGCAGAGGGTTGGGGATTTGGGTGAGGGAGCCTCCCCACAGCACCCCACCCGCCGGCCAAGGCAGACAGGACTCAGTGTCCCAGCTGGCAGGTGGGGTGGCAGCTGGCTACCGTCGAGGTGATCTTGTCACCTGAGATGGCTCCTGGGAACACCTCTGTCACCGGTCACCTGGTGGGCAGCCCGATAGACCTCATGCACCAGGGGAGGGGCACGTCTCAGGACTTGTTCCCAGAAAAGCGACTGATGTCTACCCCAGAGGGAGGCCTTCCTCTCTCCAGCCCTAGATCCACCATCCAAGGCTGAATTCCCCGGAGCATCCACTGACTTCAGGAAAGACAGGCGTCTCCCATGGCTGCCTCATCCTGAGCCGCTGCCATCTGTACCAGGCTCCTTGCTGTCGCTGCAGGAGGAGGCCCCTCTGGGTACTGCCGGGTGACAGCGCTGGGCTAAGCAGGCTGGGCTGAGTTTTCTCACCATTCTCTCTCTTTCCCCTCAGGGTTTTTGTGCCTGGTTCTTCAACAGCATAACCATGAAGTAAGTGCCTGAGGTTTCTGAGCTCAGAGAGGGGGAAGGGCCCTTCTGAGGACACCTGGTGGCACACTGGTTAAGTGCTGGGCTGATGGACAGATGGGCGGTTGGAACCCACCTGCCCACCACCAGGGAGAGAGGCCTGCCAGCCCACAATGCCCTCTGGGGCAGCCTTCCTCATCAGAATGGACCCAGTGGTACCCAGCAAGCCCAGCAGTCCCAGCTGACTGGGTGCAGCTGTTGGGTGCCCAGCACCGCCCCAGCACCGCCCTAGCAGAGGAGCCCCCCTTGCCCACCCCAGGCCCCAGAGCAAAGTGTGGACAGAGGGAGAGTTGATAACAGTGGGGCAGTTTTCTCTCTGCCACCCAGCCCGGGGCAGGGCCAGTGCTAATGAAGAAATCATTGCTCTCAGTTTGTCAGCAATGTGCTTGTGAACTCCCACCAGGAGAGAGCGGCCGGCTGGAGGTTGTGGCCCGACTCAGCTGTGTCTCACTGCATAAGGGTGAACGTGTACACAGGGCAACCCCTGCACGCACACACGCATGCACACCGCTCTGCTCCCACCCCACAGCTTGGTGTTGGCCTGCTGTGTTAGTCTGGGTAGACTAGAAACAAATCCACAGAAACTCATATGTACATATCAGAGAGTGTTATATGAAGGGTAAGTGCACATCAAGAAAGCACCCCAACCCAGTGCTGCCCAAGCCCACAAGTTCAACATTAGCCCATATGGCCAACACCAATCCACAAAGTCCTCCTCTATCTCACAAAACACACGCAATGACACCGACTGCAGGAGGAAAGCCGAATCAGTGAGCGTGTGCGTATCTCAGCGCTGGCAGGGGTCTCCACATAGCTTCTCCAGCACCCAGGGCTGCATCAGGGTAGGCCCATGTGGCTTCTCCTCAGGGATATCTCCCAGGAAGTGAGCCTTGCCAGCTGAAGCAGGGAACTGGCTAAAGCAACTGCACCCTGGTTCAACCATCAGAAAGCAAGAGACCCGAGAACTAGAAAGGAGAGGCTTACCAAGCCATTTATCTCTCCACCCTTCAATTAATCCCACATGTGTTTATCGGCCAGTTTGGCACAATAAACCTAACTATCTCACCTGGGCGCTCCCTGACCGCCCCTCCCCCTTCCACAGACCGCTCCTCCGGGGCCCATCTTCCCTGGCCACGCCACTGTATGTGCGGCCGCGCTGGGCCCCAGATGTGCCTCAGCCCAGTCCAACCTGCTGATTTACTTGTGCCCAAAGGCTGGCAGGCTTCTTCCTCCAGGTGCCTCCATGCCCACCTCAGCAGTCAACCCCATTATGCCACCCTATGAGCCATATCTTGATCCCCCAGGGCATGGAATGGGGGGCCCTGGGCCTTGGGAATCCCAAGGTGGGCTTAGGAGCAGCAGCCTCTGGTGTTTGATCCCAAAGCAACTGATGGGAGGCCCTCCATGACCTTGGGCTCCAGGCCCTCTGGACCATAGGCCGGTGTCCCCAGGAAGGGCCATGACTCATAGGTTTGGCTCAGCAGTTGGGCTCCTCACGCACAGCTGCACGGGGCGGAGTGAGAGCCAGGCATTGCTTCTTGGGGGCTCTGGGCGCACGAGCTGACATAAACGGAGAGACACAGGCCCACCTGCATCCCTTACCCTCTCCTATAACACCTCTCTGCCAGGACGGCCTCTGCCAGCAGCCTGAAGGGAAGTGTCCTTTTGACTCTTGCGCAGACGTGGACTGGTTCTGTACTTTTAAAAGAACCGAGGATGCGTGTGAGTGTCGGGGCTCTTGCCCGGGCGGTGTAGGATCACAGAGCAGAGCAATCCATGCAGTGGCCTCATGGCCCCTGGGCCAGGCTCCTGCCCAGTACAATGGGGTGCCTGGCCCCGCCTGAGCTGACCACACATCAGGTGCCAGAGGGAAGGAAGCCCACGGGAAGAACGGGAGCCCCCGATGGTGCCAGTGGCCGACACACCCAGCCGGGAACCCAAGGTGATGGTTCAAGTCCACCCCGAGGTGCCGTCGAAGAAAGGCCTGGCCATTTGCTCGTGAAACCTCAGCCCTCACAGACACGCAGGGTGGATGATTCCTTGGCCTCTGGGTGTGGGGGTAGTTTGGGGCGGACATTGTGGATCGTCTCTGCCGCCCATTGACACGCCGGTGAGTGTGCTCAGGGGGAAAGGCCACGCTGTTCGGGGTGAGAGTAGGAGGCGTGTGAGACAGGCATCCAAGCTGCAGGGGCCGGCGCCCCTGGGTCGCTGTGGGTGCGGTGAGTGTGAGATTCAGACCACTGGGAGGGCACAGGCTCTGCGTGCAGTTGGTGGTGTCTGTGTGTGCCCGGGGCTGCTGGTGCCCGCTAGAGACCAGTGTGTGTAGGGGTGTGAGTCTGTCTGCCTGTCTGTCAGTGAGGGTCCCTCCATCAGGAGGCCAGATCCAGGAAATAGAGGAAGGAGAGGCGGCCTGGTGTGTCCAGTACCTGCTGAGAGCAGTCCTGTGGAAGACAGTGCCCAGCGTTTCCTGTGCAGCATCAAGGAAGCCAGAGTCTCAAAGCCAAAGGTCAATAGGACTCAGGCTAAGTTGTCCTGGGCAGAGCCCAAACGCCGGCCAAGGCCTGTGGGAGACAGTGAGACTCATTCCGGCGAGAGTTTAGGGCAAGTGTGGTTTTGCCCCAGGCCTTGAAGAGCAGGACACATGTGGAGGAAATCTGGAACGGTTCAGCAGTGGTTCTCAACCTGGGGGTCGCGATCCCTTTAGGGGGGGGTCAAACGACCCTTTCACAAGGGTCGCCCAATTCATCACAGTAGCAAAATGACAGTGATGAAGTAGCAATGAAAATAATGTTATGGTTGGGGGGTCACCACCACCTGAGGAACTGTATGAAAGGGTCGCGGCCTGAGGAAGGTAGAGAACCACCGGTGTACAGGAAGGGACTCTCCGGTGGGATGCTAATGCAGAAAAGTGGCCCGTCGAACACCTTGCATGATGGCGTCACCGGTCAGACACCAAGAAGCTGCAGGAAATTGCCGCAAAGGCTCCGTGGCCGAGGGCTTAGCTTCAGTGTGGCGGTAAGCGAAAGCTTGGCCGTTCGGCGTTCTCCTGACCTGAGCTTCCAAAGACGTGGGGCTGCGGCTCCTTCCCTTCTTAATCGAAGTGCAGCACACGGGCAGAAAAGTGCACCAAAGAGAACGGATGTCCAGCCCAGGGTCTTCACAAGCCCAACCTCTGCAGTCACCCATTTCCCAGAAGCCTCTGCCCGCTTCCTCCCCGGCCCCAGCCCCTCTCTCTTCCCCAAGAGTCATCAGTAGGCTGACTTTTAAATATGGCTTGGTATTGCTTGGCTTGTTTGCTTGTTGTTGTTTTCAACATTATAGATTGTTTGGTTTTATGCCTGGCATACCTCATGTCTCGCTCAGTGTTGTGTGGAGCTTAGCTGCAGGCTATTTTTACCACGTGAAGTGTGCATGTTTCTCAGAACTCATATGTCCGTTCTACTGTTGTGAGATATTTAGGTTGCTTCCAGTGTAAGTCTCCGATGCAGAATCGTATGCATGTGTGTTCTTGTGCACGTACGCACCGAGGCGCACGCTTGCGAGGTCACACTGCTATGTTGCCAGGTGCCGTCAAGGTGGTCCCAACTCAGGGCAACCCAGTCCCACGTACAGCAGAATGAAACACCAGCCTCCTGGTTGTTCTGCGTGCGGTCCATTGATACAGCCACTGGGTCAATCCAACCCACTGAGAGCCTTCCTCTTCTTCGCTGACCCTCTACCCAGCACGGTGTCCCTCTGCAGGGACTGGCCCCTTGTGAGGAGTGCAAACGGTGTGGGACGCAATCTCACCATCCTTGCTCCCACGGTGCACCCTGGCTGATTTGTTGCTTCACAGGGTGTGTCTAAAGTCCGCTGCAGCGGGCAGTGCCACCCGTTATCCAGCGTGCTCTGCCAGTGCGCACACACCCGGGAGCGCTAGAGAGCTCCTGGTGCCCCACATTCTGCTCAACCCTGGGGACTGTCCAACTGGAAAATGTTAGCCCACCCGGTACAAGTGGCTCATAGCCGACCGTGCTGTTGCTTAATCTAATTCAAGGGGTTTAAAGAAAACTCTTAAGAAAACTCTTTTTGAACAATCGGATGCATCCTGAGAGGGAATTTTCAGATGTTCTGATTTAATTCAAGGGGTTTAAAGAAGCTTTTTAAAACTAAAATCGGTTGCATCTGTATATTAGCGCCTTGTGCGATGCATGCAGCCAGCAAGCCCTCAAAGAGCATTTAAAGAAGTGACCAAAGGGGGAAACAAAGCATGCTTGATGGCTGAGTGCGCCTGGCTTGCTGCTCGCCACACTCGGACATCACCGAGGCCCTGACCCACACGGAGACACTCGCATTAAGAGTCAGACGTAGTGTTGGTGGACGGGCTGTGGGCCATGTTCTTTCCCTTTCCCGCACCTACCCGACTCAGCTGGCGGCCACACCGGCTCCTGAGAGGTGTCCTCCTCTGTGCGTCCCCCTCCCCCCCAGGAACGAGGACCTGGTCAGCAAGTGCGGCAACGACGCGCACATCTACATCATGTTCCAGTACCACCTCATCACCTTCCTGCTCATCCTCTGCATCCCCTCCTTGGGCATCATTCTGCCCATCAACTACTTTGGAACTGTTCTGGGTAGGTGGCGCTTAGGAGGGCCCTGGGGTCACGACGAGGCCCTAGGCCCAGCCTGGCAGGTGGCACGGAGTTTGGGTCTAGGCATGGGGAAGGGGGTGTCTAGAAATCTGGATGCTGTTCTCGGCTCCCACCTAACCTAGAGGCTGGAGGTTCAGGCCCACCCCCAGTACCACAGAAGAAAGGTCTGGCGGCTTCCTCTGAATATAGATGAGAGTCAGGAAAATCGCGTAGGGCTCGGTGCCACACCAGCACACGTGGTTCGCCGTGAGTTGGCACCTGACTGACAACAGTGGGTTTGGTTCAGGGTTCAGACAGCTAGTAGTTGTGTGCGATGCCAGGCATGCCCTTCCGTCTCTCAGTGCCGACTGGATGATGCCAATGTGTCCCCTAGCCGAAGGTGCTGGGCCACTTCAGGTGTGGCACCTAGCAGGCATCTGGGGCACAGTCAGCCTGAAGCCGCGCATTCGTTTGTGTCGCAGCTGCACCTGGCCAGGAGGGTGTGGAGTCCCTTTGGTGGCATGTGGCCCTCTGAAAAGGTCCCCAAATAGGACTCCTCCAGGTACCCACCGTGGTGGGCACGGCACAGCGAGTGCAGAATTTGCCTCCGAGGACTTCCGCCCACTCTCGTCACACCAGGGCGCATCCTTCCAACCAAATAACAGAAAAGCCAGGCCCTGGATGCTGGTCCCACACCCCCTGCCCACATCTGCTTCCCCAAACCACCTCTACCCAGCCTGGCAGATCACTGCATAGTCTTTTAGGTCGATCAGTAGCTGCGAGCCTCCTGGCCTTGAGAGGGAACCCCTGGCAGCACCCAGCATGGTGTCTGAGATACACTGGGCGCTCAGTGACCTTCACCCAGGACAGCGAAGGGGCTCTGTGGCCACAGAAGCAGGCTGGGTAGAATAGGACCATAATCACTCAGGTGACAACCAGGTCTAGTGTCCAGCTGCTTCTCCTCAGCCCGTGGTAGCCAGCCCTTCCTGAACACTGTGTGGCCGGTGGGTGTCCCCTCCCAGAGTCGGCCATATCTCAGTCCTGTCTCTGCGGGTCCTCCTCCTGAGAGCCAGTGTGGTGGCAAAGGTCATGTGGAGGGTGTCAGGAAATGTCCCGTAAAACCTGGAGTTGGCCAGACCAACAGGCTACTCTCCTTGGCCGGGAGGACTGGCTCTGAACGACGCAAGTCCCTCTGTCCTGAGTGTGGGGCTCTTGTGGGGACTGCCATGCGTGCTGCCCCTGGTACTGATTTTATCACCCTGCTGGTGGTGGGGCTAACGGTACCCTTAACAGCCCTTGCCTGGCTGGCTGGCTCCAATGTGCCACCAGGCACTGGGGATGCCGTGGGAGCCTCAGGCCCCTCCTTGGTGCAGTGCCCTGGCCAGCAGTCCCAGAGAGCACCTGGGTCTCTGTGGTTTCTGGTGGAGACAGGGTTCGCTGCGGGGACCTAGAGGAGTAGCAGGATACAGACAAGGGTCTCCAGACCCGGACATTCATGTCGGCCTGGGCACTCTGGCACCCCCACAGCTGCCCAGGGTCCAAGCTCAAGGGCGCCTACTCTCTTCTCTTCCAGACTGGAATAGTCACTTCGGCCGGACCACCATTGTCAATGTCTCCACAGAGTAGGTACCTGATCTTCTTACCTCCCACTCTACTGACTGGGGGCGCCAGTGGGGACAGGAGGACCAGTGAGTCTGTCTATCACGTAGGCACTGCCTTCCTGAGAGGGGCCTGGCTTCCCAGGCATTCTGGGGCTGGAGTGGGAGGTCAAAGACTGTGTTCTCGATGGGAAAAGACTCTTGGAGTCTCAGTGTCCCCATCTCTGTAACGGGTAGAATTACCCAAACCAGTCTCTCCTGTAGAATATGCGGGGATGGGGCTATCGGCCTTGCATGCCCACCTCCAAAGAGGCGAGGACCTTCTATGGAGGAGGAGCTTGGGGTACCATTTCCCCTCCATATCAACAGATGTCAAGCTTGTGTATCTGAAGCCTGTGCCTGAAGCTCCCCCACAGCACAAGGACACTGGAATCCCAGGACTTGGGGCCATGCCCATCTCTACCACTAATGGGGACTGTGCACCTGCCATCCTTCTCCATGGAGAGGGAGGGACCGGGGGACGGGATCGCTAAACCCCTTCACCCCCCACACTCCCCCTCACAGTCCACCAGCCGATGGAATTAATTATCAGCCCATCTGACTGGTGGCCAAGCCAATTTGTACTGAGCAAAATGTGACCCTACTGATTCTGCTGAGAAAATAAGTCTACTCGGTGTCTGGGCCAGGCTTGGCCGACTTCCTGACACTGCTAAAGAAGTACTTGTAACAGGTGGGGCTCCCCACACCTGCTCCCCTCTTCCCCCCAAGCCCTCGGTCCCCTGTACTCTTAGTGTGGCCTGGCTTCCATCGATTGGAATGCTCAAACCACCAGACTGGGGCCAGTCTGCTTCCCCTTCCAATCAGCTCCCCCGTCCTGTGTCCTTCACCCCGACTAGGGTGGGGGGAGCTGCCAGTACCAGTGGCAAGCCCCCAGCATTCCTGGGTGTCGGGGCCAGCACCTTCCTAGCAAAAAGGCAAGCTTCGGCAGAAGCCCCCAGTATCCGTAAACCTACACTCAGCCTGAGCGCAGTTCCCTCCCTGGAGGCCATGTCACCATCACCCTGCGTGCTCCGAGGGACAAGGCAGCCAGTCCGACAGGGTGGTTGGTGGGTGGGAAGTCAGGTGGGGCTGGAACAGATGCAGCCAGTCAGCAAGGCCGCTTCCCTCTCCTGAAGCCTCTTCATCAGAGGCAGGTCCCGCTGCTGAGCAGGATCCTGGCCCAGGCCCCGGGGCCGAGTCACGCGGGTTGGAAGCAGGATGGCAAGCATGGCACTTGGGTGGCCACTCTGCCTGCCCGGGAAGTCCCAGCTCAGCAGGCAGCACCCTCTCCTGCGGGGGACCTCAGGCCCCGCTCAGCTCAGAGTGGCCGCAAGGGCCCAAGGCTGGGCCTGAGTCTGGTCCAGCAGGGAGGAGTCCGAGTGCTCCGGCAGCCCCAGGCTGCCCCACCCCCACACTGTCACTGCTCTGAGTGACTGTGAGCCTACCACCTTGCCCACCTGACTCTTGTCCTTGTGGGGAAGAGGAAGAGAGTCCCACTCCCACCCGGGGGTGGCGCTACTGAACACAGCACCAGGGAGGACACACACTACTCACGAGCCCGTCTTAGCTTGCGTGAGCTGCCCGCTTCTCCTCTCCGTGACCACCCCTTCCCAAAAGGCCGGGGTGCCTGCCCTCCCAGCGGGTGGCGCCAAGGCAAGTTTGTGCTGGGTGGGCTCCCACTCCCACCCATGGGGGCTGAGCCCGCTCTGCCCCTCATCCCTGGCAGGAACAAACTCTTGTGGGTGCACAGCATCCTGGCCTTCATCTACTTCATCGCCAACGTCTTCTTCATGGCTCACCACTGCTTGGGGTTCGTGCCCAAGAACACCCAGAAGGTGAGTCCCCGAGGGCTGTGAGTCCCCTCCAAGCTGGGCCATCCCACCTCCCACCTGTAGATGTGGTTGAGCTGCATGCCTGGGGGGCAGGAGCTCACCTGAGCAGGGCAGCCTCTAACTACTGTGGTTGGTAAGCATTGGACGCACCCTGGCACCTCCAGTCCGATTGGCAAACAGCTGTAGCTCAGGTGTGCCCTGTGCACCTCTATAATGCCCTCTGGACCTCCCACCATCCAGAACCTAAAGCATCAACAAACGCCTGGTCCAGCAGGGTGGGGCAGGTAGGGGGGTGGGGAGGGACATCCTTCCAGAACGCTCACACGCTCTGCTGGACTGCTGGGGGAGTATGGAGACCCATTCCTTCACGTCTCCCCAGACTGGGTCTGGGCGCCCTGCAAAGCAGCCTCGGAGATAAGATTGGAGCAGATGCCAAACACTCAGTGCCATCAAGTCAAGGCCGGCTTAGAGCACCCCTCTGGGTTTCCAATTCTATGAATCTCTCCAGGGGGTGAAAACCTCATGATCTCCCCTCAGAGCGGTTAGTGGTTTTGAACTGCTGACCTAGAGGCTAGCAGCCCACTATGGCCACCAGGATTGGCATAGAACCCGTCTAATTGGAAGGCTCCCTGGAAGCACAGTGGTGAAGCGCTCAGCTGCAAGGTCAGAGGTGTGAACTCACCCATTAGCGTTGCGGAAGAGAAGCTCTGCCTGGCGATCGTTCTCTGTCAAGATCACAGCCCAGAAGACCCCGTGGGACCCCTCTACTCTGTCACCGGGACTCACTGTGAGCTGGAGGCCATACCATGACACCCAAGAACAAAAATCGTGGCCTTGAGAGCTGTTTTCAGCAGGGACAACAGGGCCATGGTGACAGGAGATGCAGGGAGCATTTGATGACAGCTCCCCCAGTGCAGGCAGCTGGCCCTTGACCCGACAGGGCAGCTCAGGCCAGTGTAGAGTATGTACCCGCCATCCGAGGGGTCCCAGCCCAGGGTTGAGCTGCCAGTCCTTGGTTCGGGGCTGCTCAGAGGGGCAGTAGTGCCTCGCCGCTCTGGCCAGTTCTGGACATGGGCAGGCCTTGCTCCTAAGGACGGGACACTGGCTCAGCCTGGCAGGTGAAGAGATGGTGCAGGCTGACAGAGCACCACCGAGGGGCTGAGAGGAGGGTGCGGGGTGTCACTGGATCAGCTTCCAGAGGACGGAGTCACTTACCACACCCAGGACACGAGTGCTTGTGTCCTGCCAAGTTACTGCCGGTGCTTCAGACTGCGGGTGTGGGCACCTCTGGCCCTTCTGGGCTTGGCCACTTCAGCCTCCTTCACATTACCAGACGTGCCCTTAGTGACTCCCACTTCCTGTAGCAGCTCACCAGGCTGCTCTCCTGGGGAGGGGTGATGGTTCAGAGAGACAGTCTCCACTACAGAGATGAAACCTGGCACTCAAAAGAGCTTCCCCCAAGTCCTGCTCGCCCCCAAGGCCCTTCCCCATCCACCCCTGGCTAACTGTGGGACTGCCCCTGGCAACTCGGGCGGGGCCTCTCCCTAGTTCTAGTGGGGGTGGGCAGTTCTTCACAGCCGTAGGAAGGGCAGAATGACCACTAGGGCCTGTGGGCAGCCAATGAGCAGCTCTTCCCAGTCTTGGTATCTGGCCCCCACCCTAGTGCTGACAACAGCCTTCCGGCCCTGCCTCCCTGGAGCACAGCCATCCCTGTGCCCACAGCCGGGACACAGGAAACCGCACAGGCTCAGCAGCGGACCTGCTGACCACAGGGCCACCTGGCTCAGCTGGGGCACCACTGGCCAGGGGAGCAAGTCGTTTGCTGACCAGGCAAGGCTGTGCAGGGGTGGGTGGGGCTGGTACATGACCACCTAAGCTTCGCCCTCCTGCTCAGCTGACCCCACTCTCCAGGAACGCTCTGCTCATATCTTTCTCCATCGGCCCTCCCCACCCAGGTCACAAAGACACTGATGATCACCTATGTCCCCACGGAGATCCAGGATCCCGAGCTCATCAGCAGACACTTTCAGTAAGCGGGGGCTGGGCGGAGGCAGGGTATTCCCGTGTGGACACAGGCTGGTGGAGGAGACTGGCCCAGGTGGTGGCTCTCCTTGGGCTAGCTCAGGGGCAGCCCTCCAGAACAGCCTCCGGGAATTCATTGGGGTGACACGGGTGGGGCTCACTCTCCTGTCCCCTAGTGCTCCAACCAGTGAGTCCAAGTAGCCCCTGGGCTACTTTAGAGCAGGTCCTCTTGAGACATCCGGTCCGACCCCAGTTCCTGGCCCCAGGGACACCCCACCAAGCACATGGTCTCTCAGAGAGCATCTCTCTCCTGGGGACTCTGGGGCTGTGTTGGACCATCTGGGAAGCAAGGGCAGAATCTCCCACCCCCAGATCGGGGACCACTGAGGCCTGTGGGCTGCAGAGCCGAGCAGGGCCAGAGGCAAAGGAGGCATGTCCAGCCCCCTGGGCTGACCCGAGCTCATGTGTTCGGCTGCAGCGAGGCCTATCCAGGGTGTGTCGTGACCAGAGTCCACTTCTGCTATGATGTCCGGCACCTGATTGACTTGGACGACCAGAGGTGAGGTGGCAGCAGGGCCGGGGCTCTGGGGAGAAGGGGAGGATGTGCTGGCCACTAAGCTGACCTGCCCGCTGACAGGCGCCACGCCATGCGGGGCCGGCTGTACTATGCTGCCAAGGTCAAGAAGAGCGGGAGGGTGATGATCAAGACGCACCCCTGCTCCCGGCTGTGGTTCTGCAGCTGCTGCACCTGCTTCAAGGAGGTAAGGGGCACGCACCTGGGGGAGGGGCCGTTCTCTCCACCATGTCCCGCCTCCCTGCTGAGCTCGCTCCTCCCGGACCACCTCCAGGACTGCGGAGACTTGTTCCTCGGGGCCCTCTCCCCCAGGTGGACGGCCAAGAGCCTGCCGGCTGTTGGCTGTTGGCTTTCTCCCTCGCTAGAACAAAGGGCCTGTGAAGTCCAAGGGCCTTCAGATCCCCCAGCTGCTGGCAGGGCCTTGGAGGCCATCCATCCTGCCCCAGCCAGCCCCGAAAAAAGCATCAGCCCTGCTATGAAAATCCTGCAAATGCATTCGATCCCTTTCTCGGCCGTGCCCTGCTTTCCCCTGGAACTCCTCGCAGGGCTCTAGCTTCGTCCTGCGCTAGGCCTGGGCCCAGGGCCGGAGGTTGAGGGGGCGGGTTGGGGGGGCCTCCGGGGCCCTGCCCCGCGCTGAGGGCCACATGCTGCCCCAGGTGGACGCAGAGCAATACTACAGCGAGCTGGAGGAGCAGCTGACGGACGAGTTCAACGCCGAGCTCAACCGCGTCCGGCTGAAGCGCCTGGACCTCATCTTCGTCACCTTCCAGGACGCCAGGATGACCAACCAGTGAGCGCTGCGCCTGCAGGGCCCTGAGAGGGGGCCCCTGCTCCTCTGACGCCCTCCTCCACCCCCTGGCCCCCACCCCCATTCCAGCCAAAGCAGGGAGGCGGGAGGAGGAACCCCCAGCTTGCCACCTCCTCACAGCTGCTGCCGCCTTGTCTTCCAGAGAATGGCCACAGTCATCCCCAGGGAGACCCAGGGTCTGGGCTCCTGGCTCCCCATGCCCCTGCTTCAGCAGAGGGGTCAGGGTGACCTTCGACCTCTTGCTCCTCTCTAGGACATCAGCAGGAACACATCCATTTCCTCCCTCTTGCACATGCGGGTCACCACCCCCCCCCCCCTTAGCACAGGGACAGTGGCATAGAGAGTCCCACTGGGCTTTCTTCCCTCCTGCCTCCTGAACTCATAGTTCCACGGTCTTGTCTCTCCTCAAGCCCCGAGCAGCCCAAAGCGAGCAGGGTTAGGTCCACTCTGGAAGGTTCCAGAATTCTGAGAAGGGGGTGCTAAAGAGGCGCCTGGCCCCGTGCTACCTGGAGCTTCACGTAGCCCTAAGAGCACAGACAACCTGGCTGAGGGGTACCCTGGACCCACCGAGGAGGGGCAGGGGCTGGCAGCCACTGGAGCCAGGTTCTGGCATCCTTGAGCATACTTCTGCCGGAGTTAAACCTCGGCGCTGCTTCTCTCAAATGCCAGCATGTCAGGAAACAAGCAAGATCGTGGTGTGCTATGGTGTTGCTTTGTGCATCATGCACGTTACTTAGACCGCAGACAGCCCTTCCCTCGGCCCTCTGGGAGGCGGGAGGGGTGGTATCGAACGACTCAGGGCCTTGCAGAACGGCATCTTGTGACCATGACCTAGGCGCCCCCACATTCCCGTGCAGGGCTGGGGTACTCTGTGATCAGACAGGACGGCCATGGCAAGGATGAGGCGGTGGTGCGCTTGGTTGCGGAGAGCGGGGGCTGATTCAGTCTCCCTGCTCAGTGAGCCTGATGGTTGCCGCTTGGCGCCTCGGTGGTTCCAGGGCACACCTTATCCGGGTTACCTGTGCCCGTAGGACTACTTGAAGGCCCAGGTAGCACAGGGCCAGGCCCCCAGAGGGAACTTGGTCACTGGCAGCTGTTGACACTAAGTGGAGGTTCGAATCAGCGCCTCTGATGTTAGTCTCAGGAGCCCTGCTGGCATAGTGCTTGTGCCTTGGCCTGCTGACTGCAAGGTCAGCAGTTCAAAACCACCAGCTGCTCCACAGAAAGATGGAACTTTCTACTCCCCATCTCAGAAACCCACAGGGTCAGTTCTACCCTGTCCTCTAAGATCGCTATGAGTCATCATGGACTCAGTGGCAGTGATTGTTTGTTCTTTTAATCTCACAGTGCTATAGAAAGAGCTTGCCCACATGTTGATCCAGCTAAGAGCAAAAGGCATTTGCTGAGAACCATGTGGCACCCCTTGCCTTCCTGGGTTATCAGGGCCCCCTCAAGTGGCCCCCTCCCTCCACCCCCTAGCCATTAGGAGCTACCCACCCCTAAGGTCTGAGGTGACATACCCAAGTCCTGAAAAGTCCCTGGAAAGCTGGTTACAGCAGCCCTGGGACACTGCCATGAGACCCTCCATATCCTGACGCCCTCACCCAAGCCCTCTGTCTCCCTCCTCCCCGCGCCTGCAGCATTATTGAGGATTACAGGTTCGTCCACTGCGGCGTACGCCCCCATCAGTCCTCCGTGACCACCACTGTCAAGTCATACCACTGGAGGCTCACCATCGCCCCACACCCCAAAGACATCATTTGGTAAGCCTCCCCAACGCCCCCTTCCCCTCTACTTTGAGGTCTCTGGGCTGGAAGAGAGCAACGGGGCAGGACAGGAGGAGAGACCTTCTCTCCTACGTCCTCCATGGGGACTGAGCCCAACACCATCCAAACAGGACACCCCCCAAGCAGTGCAGCCTCTTTGTACCCCTATACTCACCCTCACCACAAGTCGGAAGGCCCCTCACCTTGGGGAAAAGGCTTTCCTGCAGCAGGAACCTAGGCCTGGTTCCCCTATGCAATGTACTCAGATGGAGTCTTGGTTCTGCAGTGAACTGCGAACCGCGAGGTCAGCGGTTCAAAACCACCAGTCACTGCGAGGAAGAAAGAGGAGGCTTGCTACTCTGTAAAGAGTCACAGGCTGGGAAACCCACAGGCCCACTTCTGCCTTCAGTCCCAGAGCAGTGGGATTTCCTTTGTGCCAATAGCATGGCTGACTGGGAACTGGGCAGCCCGGCGACCGTTGGCATGCACGTGGGCTGGCTGTGAGGGCGGGCACATGGGGTCCTGAGTGCGCCCCCTCCCTCCCCAGGAAGCATCTGTCCATCCGCCGCTTCTTTTGGTGGGCCCGCTTCCTCATCGTCAACGCCTCCCTCTTCTGCCTCTTCTTTTTCCTCACCACACCTGCTATCATCATCAACACCATCGACATGTACAACGTCACCCGCCCCATCGAGAAGCTGCAGGTGCCTTCTCTGCTCAGGCCAGGCCTGGGGGCCCCAGGGAGATCAAAGAAGAACTCAGGCGAGGACGGGATGGGGGCCCGCTGGGACCCGGCTACAGAGCCCTGCCCGCACACCAGCAGCACGGTGGCGGTGGTGGTGGCGGTGGCATCTATGCTGGGGTTGTTTTCTCCAAAGCGGGTGAAACTGGGCCCACCATAGAGGGCTGGGACCGGAGAGGAAAGGTCATCGGCAGGCAGGGCAGGGGAGCAAGAGCAAGAGGCAGGTCCTAGGGGTGGACTTGGAGGCTTCCAGAGACAGGAGCACCCTGGGTCAGCAAGAGGTGGACAGGGTGTGAAAAAGGTGAGTTCTCTGGGGCTGGGGGCTCGGTTTGCGTGTGAGGTAGAGGATGAGGAAGCCCCACTCTGAGAGGGACAGGAGCCCTGCATGGTCTCCGGTTCCCTGCACACATCCATCCCCGACTCTGCCCGGGGGCCTGTGGCACCCGGCCAGGAACTGAGAGGCTGCCTTGTGCTGACCGCTGACCGGGGAGTTCAGAGGATGTCCTGGCCCGTTGCCAAGCTCTGGCATCGCCAGGTGGCACAAATGGTATTTTCAGACAGGTGGGGAGTTCAGAGCCACCCAGACGGCCCTCAGAAGGCAGACTTCCCAAAGTTCCTGGCTTTACAAAACCTGCCGGGCAGGCCTGCACTCCACGCGCCCAGCCCAGCCCAGCCTTGACAGCAGCAGCCCCGTCGGAGGCCGCTGCGAAGCTGAGCAGTCACCCCCTCTGATGGGGTCCCATCCTGTTCCTTGCAACACACACACACACACACACACACACAGTCATCACCCTGGGTACACACAGGCACGCGCCCTCACACATCACTTGCTCACACGCATGTTCACATGCACACACACTCCACGTCACACATGCTCACACACTTACCTACATGATCCCCCACCATGCAAGAACTCACACATGCTTTCCCACTGACACATTCACACAGTTGCACATGCACTCACATATGTTCACATGCGTTCACAGTCACACCATCGTACATGTTCACGCACATGCTCACACGTTCACATACTCCTTCATGCTCACACACATGCTCACACTCACCAACATACATGTGCACACACACCCACTCACATGTACACTTGCACACATGCTCACACTCACACATACACTCCCATGCATGCTTACATGCTTACATGCACATCCCATCAAACACGCACACATATATGCATGCATGTATACTCACACACATTCACATGCTAGCATACTCATACATACACTCCCATGCATTCTTTTTTTTTTCAAACAGTTCATTGAGGGCTCATACAGCTCTTGTAACAACCCACACAGCAATTGTCTCGAGCACATTGGTAAATATGTTGCCATCGTTATTTTCTGGATAGTATTTTCTATTGAGCCCTTGGTGTCAGCTCCTCTCTTTCCCCCTACCTCCCCCCTCATGGTCCCTTGATAAATTATAAATTATTGTTTCCCCATATCCTATACCAACCACTGTTTCCCTTCCCCCACATCTGGTGTTCTCCCCCGGAGGGGTGGGGGTGCAGTTATGCGTCGATCACCGTAATCGGTTTCCCCCTTCACATGTGTTCTTAGATGCTCACACACACCCTCATGTGCCATCATCCATGCTCACAGACACACACTCACCTGCATACCTTCACACGCACACACATCGGGAGCCACACCGCTTCTGCTGCTTGCTCTCGCTCCTTCTGCCACTGTCCCAATCGGCCCTGAGCAAGCTGCCCTCTGGGAGCCTCCATTACTACCCTCACCACGGCCCCTCCTCCATGATTCACAGGACATGAGTAAGGGACAGGTGGGAGACATGACTGACAGCAACTGGCTCTGAGCCCCTGGGAGACCTCACCTGGCCTCCGTGTCAACCTAGCCTGCCCCCAGCTAGACAGATGCCTGGCCAGGAAGGCCCGCGGAGTAGCCTCAGGCTGTGGGAAGCTGGGCAGAGAATCCAGGGCAGTGTGAAGGAGGAAGGGGCTCTTAGTTTGATAGTTGCCCTGGTCCCTCCCCTCTGTCCCTACAGAGCCCAATCGTGACCCAGTTCTTCCCCTCCCTGCTGCTGTGCAGCTTCACGGTGATAATGCCTCTGATCGTCTACTTTTCGGCCTTCCTGGAGGCTCACTGGACCAGGTGAGCAGGGCTCCCACCCAGCCTGCCCCCCCCCTCAACACCCACACCAGCCCGGCACTCGCTCTGCATGACGAGCGAGGGGCCAAAGCCAAGCCCTCTTTGGGCTACACGCAGCGTGTGTGCAGCCCAAGGGGGTGGCACTGCAGGCAACAGCGAGGCAGTGCCAGAGAGGGCATGCCAGTGGAGGGCACCGGGTGAGGAGAGAGGACTGGTTTTGGAATGTGAAGTGGGCTGATGTGTCCAGAGCCAAGGGAGCTGCAGGTCCACCCTGCCTACAGAGGCCCTGTGGCCACCCAGAGCCAACCTTCTGAACAGCCAGGACCTGACCCACTTGCTCACCCTAATGGTTCCCTGCGGCTCGCTAACTAGATAGAAGGACTTTGACATAACCTGGGGCAGGTGGGGCTGCCCTGGCCAGACGGCTACATGAGTCTCCAAGTGGGTTTCTGCACCAAAAGTGCCTATCTGGCAAGAAGATAGAATGGTAGTTCCAACAAAAACCCTAACCGGCCTTTATTTGGGCCGAGAGAAAAAAAGCAAAACAAAACACAAAGCTTGTGATGATTATTGAAACTCTCCAGGGATCCTGAACGTCACTGGTAATGTCCCTTGTTAACTCAGATGTCTACTATATGACATGGGTGTGCCCTCCATCCCTGTGTCCAGGGCAGACATCACCAGTCGATCATGAGCTCTCCCCACCACCTGCCTCCTGCTCTCAGGCACAGCACAGTTCACAGTGCCCCATGGAGATCAGATTGATGTGCCTGATTTTCTAGCCCAAAGCGCTGTCTCTCCCCTCATGATGTTCTTAGGCGATTGGTGATTACCACGTGGCCCTCACTGGTCAACATCTCTCTTTGTTTCCTTCTAGATCAAATCAGAACCTCACCATAATGTATAAGTGTTACTTCTTCCTGGTGTTTATGGTGGTAATTCTGCCCTCGATGGGACTGACCAGGTACCTCGCCTCCAACTCCGTCTCCTCTTCCATATATTCTATGGTGGCTGCTGCAGACCCCTTCCTCCAATAACAGTCCAGTGAATCTAGGCTTAGCTTGGGCTTAACGGTGCAGTGTCTGTCATGGGCCTAGAACTTACCATCCCGCTGGGAAAACTAAGGCGTGCCTGCCAGTTAACCGACAGGCCAAGACGGCAAGAACACGGCCAACGTGCAGTATCCGTGTAGAAGAGGCAGAGAGTATTGTGGGAGAAAAGGAAGATGAAGGTTTGCTGGAGGAAGTGTCCTTGTGCTGGAGGGCTGAAGAGTTAGGGGCAGGGGCGGCCCAGCCCCAAGGAGGAGGAGGAGCAGGATAGACTGACCAGCTAGAATACTGAGATGCAAACATCTTTGGGGTTGGGGAAGAGAGGAGGGGAAACCAGGCCAAGAGGAACTGAACCCTAGGCCTTTAGCTCGAAAGTTGACTAACGAAGGTCCCTGTCCTTGTTCTTGCCTCTAGTTTGCATGTATTTTTCCGCTGGCTCTTTGACGTCTACTACCTGGAGCAGGCATCTATCCGGTTCCAGTGAGTACAAGCCCGCCCAGCCAAGGGTTAACCCACATGCTCACCCAGGCTTCTGTGGGTGATAGTAGAGTCGCCTGCCTCTGAGTTCGGCATCCTGATTTGCTCTGTTGTTTGTCCCTTGACCAAGAGCCCTGGTGGTGTAGTGGTTACGTTATGGGCTGTGATCGCAAGGTCTGCAGATTGAATCCACCAGCTGCCGTGTGGGAGAAAGATGGGGCTTTCTACTCCCACAAACAGTTACAGTCCCAGAACCTCACAGGGGCAGTTCTACCCCATCCTGTAGGGTCACCTTGATGGCAGTGAGCGGGGCTTGGGCTTTTAAGTTTGATTTGGTTGGCCCTTTGAGAGAGCTGATAAAGCCTGGGGGCCCTTTCTCTGAATTTGTTTTGTTTTGCTTTGAAACCATTTTATTGGCACATAATTTACATACCATACAATCTAACAGTTCAGTCATGTCAAGAAGAGCTGTACAATCATTACCACAATTCATCATTAGCAGCTCCCCATTTCCCCCCAACCTCCCCTGCCACACCCTAAGAAACCATTCATCCAGTTACTGTCTCTATAGATTTTCCTGTCCTGGATTCCCCGTACAGAAACACAGACGCACAAACCCTAACAACAACAAATAACAGCGTACAACCTCAGTTGTCAAGAAAGTAGAAAACATGAAACACTGGAACAAACTTTAAATGAGTCAAAAAGGAGCTCAAATGCTAAGGTGTTAAATCGTGACCTAAGGACAGGTGTGATGATCCCGTCTCCAGTGTACTGTGCAAGACGGCTGTTCACACCTGGTCTGTGGTCAGAGGGTTCATCCGAGGCTGGATCCAGGAGTAGGTGCCCTTCACTTTTTTTTGTTATTAGAAACAACTTTGAAATGGCTCAAAAGAGAGATCAATGAATTCTCTTTTTAAATGATTACAGATTCACAGGAAGCCGAGGGGGAAGTGTCCGGGAAGGACCTGTGTCCCTCGTCCTCTTCTCCGCAGTGGTCACATCTGGAACACAGTGACCCTGGGACAATCCACAGTCCTATAAATGCACAAAACCAACCAAACTCACTGCCACCGCGGCGGTCCTGACTCCCAGCAACCCTGCAGAATAAGGCAGAACTACCCTAGGCGGGGAGAAAGTGTTCTCCTCTCTCTCTTTCTCTCTCTCTCTCTCTCTCTCTCTCTCTCTCTCTCTCTCTCTCTCTCTCTCTCCCTCTCCCTCTCCCTCTCCCTCTCCCTCTCCCTCTCCCTCTCCCTCTCCCTCTCCCTCTCCCTCTCCCTCTCCCTCTCCCTCTCCCTCTCCCTCTCCCTCTCCCTCTCCCTCTCCCTCTCCCTCTCCCTCTCCCTCTCCCTCTCCCTCCTCTGTGGCTAGTGGTTTCAGAGGCCACCAGGGCTGCATCTCTAAATGCCTAAAAGCCCATGAACTTTGAAGGAAACAGATTCTACTGAAAGATAGCCATCGAAATACGTTAGGAATCAGGTTTGTGACATCAGATTGATTGCCACGTGCCTTAACAAGGCAGAGCGTTTCCGGCCCGTGTGGCGTAGCCTGAAGGCGGACCCTAAGCCGGCGGGAGTAGGCGTCTCGGAGAAGGTATCATGCAGGTTATGGTGGACATCCAGCCAGTTTTGACTTCTGGGGTTTTGTGGTTGAATGTGTTGGAAATCTGTTTTCCCACATATCATGTTGCAAATGACATGCAAACCTACCTGGTGCTGTCGAGTGCCGTTAGGTTACTCGTAGCCCACAGCGACCCCCCCCAGTGGCCCAGGGTTTTCTAGGTCAGTCTTTCTGGGAGGAGCCTGGTGATGGAGTGGGCTGTGTGCCGGGCTGCTAACTGTAGGATTGGCGGTTCAAAATCACCAGCTACTCCACGGGCGGAAAATGAGGGTTTCTGCTCCCATGAAGACGTAGCTCCTCAGAAATCCAAAGGAGCCGTCCTCCCGACTCTGTGGGGCGCTCTGAATGAGATCCAGCCTGATAGTGTTGAGCCCCCTAACGGGAGCAGACCGCTGCTACTTTCTCTTGCAGAGCTGCTGAGTGAGTTCAAACCACCCACCGCCCAGCTGGCAGCCAGGCCCGACTTCTCGATGCCCCCTCTGGGGTTCCTGGAAGCGTCTGGCATTCTCCAAGGCTCCTGCAGCTCAGCTGTGATGGCCATGCTGTTTTCCCCATGAGGTTCATTTGTAACTCATCTTCAGGACCGTTTCTATCAGAAAGAAAAGACTGTGAATCTCCAACTCGGGGCTGATGCCATCACAAGGACTAGCTTCTTGCCAGAGCTTGAAACGCCGCCAAGTGCTCGTGGGTTCCTCTGTCTGAGGAAGCGGACAGACTTAGGCAGACATGGGCCATGGAGACACCTGGGTCACCAGCGAGAGGACTGGCCCCTCGGCTACATGAGTCCTGGAGCCCTGGTGGCACACTGTGTTCCACACGCGGCCGCTAGCTCCAGGTCAGCACGTGTAAGCCCCAGCCACTCTGCAGGAGAAGGATGAGGTGTTCTGCTCCGGTAACGATAAAGAGCTAGTCTCAGGAGCCCGAAGAGGCAGCTCCGCCCTGCCCCAGAGGGCCCCTGTGAGTCGGAATCGACTCGATGGCACTGCATTTGATTTGGGAGCTTTTCATAGCGCATGGCTCCTCGTTGAAGTGGGCCAGCCGCCTCAATAACTACCTGGCATTTAAGTGGGTATTCAAGCAGCAAGTCTACTAACTGCTGTCAGTTTTAAATTGTGACGAAGGCCAGTGCTGTTGCTGTTGTTGCTAGGTGCCGTGGAGTCGGTTTGAACCCATAGCAAATCTGTGCACACAGAAGGAAACACTGCACGCTCTGCTCCATCTTCGTAACGGCTCCTTTGCCTGAGCCCATTGCTGCAGCCACGGTGTCAGCCCATCATGTGGAGGCCCTTCCTCTCTTCCCTGCCCTTCTACTTTCCCAAACATGGTGTCCTTCTCTAAGGACGTGTCCAAGGTATTTAAATCTCTCCATCCTGGCCTCAGGATTATTCCAGCCAGCCTTCCTTCCAAGACAGATCAGCTGGCCCTCTTAGCAATCCATTGTACTTTCAATGTTCTTCTCCAGCTCCACGATTCAAATGCATCTGTTTTTCCACAGTCTTCTTTATTCAGTGTCCAATTTTCACATGCAATGTGGCAGTGGAAAAAATATCATGGCTCCGGTCAGGCGCAGCTCGGTCCTCCAAGTACATCCTTGCTCTTCAACACTCTACAGAGGTCTGTACAGCAGATCTACCTCATGCAACGCGTCCATTGATTTCTTGACTGCTGCTTCCATGAGCATTGATTACGGATCTTAACAAGACAGGATCCTCGACAACAACCTTGTCTGCATTTATCCCAATGTTACCCATCAGTCCAGTTCTGAGGATTTCAGTCTTTACACTGAGTTGTAATCCACACTGATGGCTGAAATCCTTGGTCTTCATCAAACAAGTGCTTCAAGCCCACTTCACTGTCAACAAGCAAGGTCATGTCATCTCCACAGGGAAGGTTCTTACAAGCTTTCTTCCCATCCTGATGCTCCACTCTTCTCCATATAAAACAGCAAATTTGCTCGGCATACAGTTTAAACAGGTGTGGTGAGAGATACAACCCTGACGCCCACCTGTCCTCATTTTAAACCATGAAGGATTCCCTTGTTCTGTTCACATAACTGCCTCTTGTTCCAGGTACAAGTTCTGCATGAGCACAATTAGGTATTCTGGAATGCCCATTCTTCTCAAGGTTATCCACAGTTAATTATGATTCACACAGTTGAATGCCTTGTCAGAGTCAATAAAACGCAAATAAACACCTTTCTGGTATTCTCTGCTTTGAGTCAAGATCCGTCTGACGTCAGCAATGGTATCCCTTGTTCCACGTCCTCTTCTGAATCCGGCCTGAGCCTCTGGCAGCTCCCTGTCAATGTACTCCTGCAACCTTTGTTGGATGGTCCTTCCTGTGTCTCCAACTTTTGCATTCCAATCACCAATAACTACCCATGCATCTTCATTGCATGTTTGAGCAATTGCTGGCTGATATAGGATTCTTCCATTTCTTCCTCACCAGCTTTGGTGGCTGTGCATACATTTGAATAATAGTTGTATTATTTCAACTAGGGCCCATCCTCCAGCACTATCTCCGACAATGTGCTGCTCCCATTCATTATACCTTCGGTATCTGGCAATGTTTCAAAGCCAAGCATAAAGTTTTCAGGGCTCTCTCTGAAGTGGGGATCAAAGTCTTTCTTCGCTGTCTGTCCTTAGTCTGGAAGCTCTGCTGAAACCTGTTCACTTTGGGTGACAGTGTTAGTCTGGGTACTTTAGAGAAACAAATCCACAGAGACTCATGTATAAGAGAGAGTTTTATATAAAGGTTACACGAGCATCAAGAAAACATCCCAACCCAGTGCTGCCCAAGCCCACAAGGCCAACATCAACCCATTAACCCAGATGTCCAACACCAACCCACAAAGTCCTCCTCCATCTCACAAAACAGACACAATGATGCCAACTGCAGGAGGAAAACTGAGTCAGTGAATGTGTAAGCATCTCAGTGCTGGCAGGGGTCTCCACACGGCTGCTACAGCACCCAGGGCTGCTTCGGGGTAGGTCCATGTGGCTTCTCCTTGGGGATGTCTTGCAGGCAGTGAGCCTTGCCAGCTAAAGCAGGGAACTGGCTAAGGCAGCTGCACCCTGGCCCGACCATCAGAAAGCAAGAGGCCCGAGAACTAGAAAGGCGAGGCTCACTGAGCCGTTTATCCCTCCGCCCTTCAATTAACCCCACATGTGTTTATTGACCAGGTTGGCACAATAAACTAACTGCCTCAGTGACCCTGCTGGCATCTGAAACCGCAGTGACATAGCTTCTAGTGTCACAGCAACACACCAGCCCCCACCGTACTGACAGACAAGTGGGGAAATGCTGTTGTCAGGTACAGGAATAACCAGAGGTGACATGAGCACACATGCTAAAGGCACAATTAGAGTAGCATGAAGGAGCCCTGGTGACACAGTGGGTTAAGCAGCAGGCTGGCAACTGAAAGGTTAGTGTTTGAATCCACCAGCTGCCCTGCGGGTAACAGATGAGGACAGCTGCTTCCGGCCAGAGCAGCATCGCTGTGGCTTGTTGTCTGCATTCTCAGTGGACGAAAAGGGTAAACTGCAATTAGACCTCAGTGACCATAACCAAGCTCACGGTCCTCGAGTCAATGCAGACTCAGGGTGACCCTAGAGGACAGGGTGGAACTGCCCCTGTGAGTTTCCAGACAGCAACTCTCCATGGGAGTAGAAAGCCCATCTATCTGACTTCCTCCCAGTGAAAATAAAGGTTGTTGTTTGGGGTTTTTTCCCATCCAAGGTCATGGGACGCCCCAGAGTTCTAAACTCTAGGGCCATGGACCCAGGATCGGACACCACTGCTTTGAATCACGCCAGTGTGTGTACTCCAAACACATGGCTGTCTGTAGACCTTCCCATCCCTGCTCAAGAGAGCCACCCAGAAACTTCCAATGGTTTGGGGATAGATATAAAGTTTTACCCGTCTCCTCTCTGTCTCCCCTACCTCCAACCCCTCCTCCCTAATCCTCCTTCAACCTTACGGCCCCCCTGTGCCCCCTGCCCACACTGCCCAGGTGCGTGTTCCTGCCAGACAACGGCGCTTTCTTCGTCAACTACGTCATCACGGCAGCTCTGATCGGCACCGGCATGGAGCTGCTACGTGTGGGCTCCCTCTTCCTGTACAGCGCCCGCCTCTTCTTCTCCAGGTCGGAACCAGAAAGAGTCCATATCAGGAAGGTGAGCACCAGGCCCAGAGAATGTCTCTTGGGAGGGTGTCAGGAAGGGGACCTGGAAGAAGCCCAAGGTGGCAGGGGTGGTTGGCTTCTTGATTGCTTCTTGGACTCCCCGGGCCGGGGGGCTGGGGGACATGGGGAAGCTGATAAGGAGCCACAGCAGCCAAGCCAAGGCAGCCGAGCGAGCTCAGGGCGCCCCCCTTGCCTCCTGCTCCAGAGCCAAGCCCCGGACTTCCAGTTTGGGCGAGAGTACGCGTGGATGATCAACGTCTTCAGCGTGGTGATGGCGTATAGCATCACCTGCCCTATCATTGTCCCTTTCGGTGAGTCATGCCTGAGGCCCACCCGCCAGGCGGCACATCCTCAGGTTGGGGGTGTGAGGAGGCCTGGGACCACCAGTGGGGCGGAGAGATGTCCGGTCCGGGAGCAGGAAGGGAGCTGGGGTTGGATGGCTGCGGCAGAAAATGATCTGTTGAATGGACGAAGGAATCGCCCTTCCCCAAGCTGCCCGGCTAGGGCCACTCCAGGGAGCCTGCTGGTCCCAGGGATCAGGACCCGCCCCGGGCCCGGGAAGAGCAGTGGTTGAAGTCGCTTCTGAGTGCCCTGTCCTCCGACCCCAGGGCTGCTCTACCTGTGCATGAAGCACATGACCGACCGCTACAACATGTACTACTCCTACGTGCCCACCAAGCTCAACGAGCAGATCCACATGGCTGCAGTCTACCAGGCCATGTTTGCGCCCCTCTTGGGTCTATTCTGGATGCTCTTCTTCTCCACGCTACGACTCGGTAAGTGCCAAGCCCGCCCCCGGGCCTCACCTCGCCTCTGCCTGGCCTCCGCTGCTGGGGGAGCCCCTCCTGGCCAGCTCCATCAGAGTGGCAAGAGGCCAGGAAGAGGTTGGCCAGACCGAGAGCGTCTCTGGGTCGAACAGACACGTGGTAGAGTCCCAGCAAAGTTTAAAGGCTAAGGGAAGGGCCTGGCCACATTGGTTCAGGTTGAACGGCATTTGAGCTCCAACACCCAGGGCAAGAAGCACCATGGGCCTTCCCCTGATGCCAGTCTGCCCATTCTCTGAGGGCTCCATTTCCTTGACCCTCCCAACGGGATCCTATCAAGGTCTCGTGAGCTGTGGGAAGCTGGGAGGAGTTGGCCGACTGCCCCGGCTCTGGGCCTGCTGCCCCTACCACTTGTGCCTCACACACTGCCCAGTCCAGCTCAGGGAAACCCTCACACATGGGCACGCCTCCACCGTCTCCTCACCAGGCTCAGTGGGTTCTGCCAGTCCCTCCCAGTCTCAGAAGAAGCTCACCCCGTGCCTCCTGCAACCCCTGCTCTGGACTGCTTCCCCCCACCCCACCCCGCTCCCCACCAACTGCCCTCCTCCAGTGTGTCACTGAACTTCTCAGTGGTGGGACACAGGAGAGGCCGTGCTGGGGTGTTTTCTAGCGCGCGCTCCTCACAGTGGGGTCTGTGGCTGTCAGCTCCCTGCTGTCCGGGGTGGCTTCATTCGCCCTTGCTCCTGTCCCCAGCTCCTCCCTCCGAGCCTGTCCCTGGCCGCCCAGCAGACTGGTGGTTTCCCTCGCACGGCTAAGCTCAAAGGATTACGGATGGGTTATCAAGAGTGTAATCGATAGAAAGACCAGCCTGTGACAAGTCCACCACCTCAGCCCTCAAATCCGAGCACGGGTTTCCAGGAAGGGGAGTGTGGGCTGAGTGTCGCTTAGCAAAGCGTGGCAACGTTCCGCCCAGTCAGTGGTCGTAGGGCTTGTGGCCCCAGTTTCTTCACTGAATGTGACGCGCGCACAGTGGGTGCCCACGCGCCTCCCGATGCGACACTGGTTCTACTGCATCAGCTCTCGATTGTTGGATATCAGACGACGTCAGTCGGCGCAGTGTTTTTGTTTGACGCGTTTGAAAGGACGGCAGGAAGCATCATTTTAAGGAGCCCTGGTAGTGTAGTGGCTTCACACTGGGCCGCTAACCGCAAAGTCAGCAGTTCGGAACCAGGAGCCACTCCATTTCCATCAAGTGTTTCAGCCTGGGAAGCTCACAGGGCCAGTTCTACCCTGCCCTGAGCTCCCCAGGGTTAGGGTCTCGGTGAGTCGGCCTGGACTCCATCGCAGGCAGGTCAGGTTTTGGGTGTTGGGAAGTCTCCTTATGCAACCCTCTGACTGTGAAGATGGATCAGGATTCTTAGCCACGTTAAAAAACGGCTATCTGCCACGTGGGCTTTGTTGCTGCTCAGCTAAATGGCCACTTGTTTGTCTTCAAGCCTTTAAGAGCCCAGATGCTATATCTTTTGATAGCTGGGCACCATCAGCTTTCTTCACTACATTTGCTTATGCATCTGTTTGTCTTCAGCGATCATGTTAGGAAGGTGAGCACCGTGGAATGCCAGTTTAATAGAACAAAGTGTTCTTGCATCGAGGGAATACTTTAGTGGAGGCCCAATGTCCTTCTACTACCTTAATGAACCCCCAATAAAATGATTTTTAAAAAAGAAAATGGCTACCACAACAAAATGACCCACTGGCCCGAAAGGAAAAGGGACTGTCTCATCCTGGGTGGCTTCCTGGTGTCACCAGCACACTGAGCACGAGGGTCAAAGGGATAGCCAGGGAAAGATGAGACCCAGGGGCAGTGACACAAACGGGGGGAGGGAGGGTTTCCAGGATCCACAGTGCTGGAGGTAACTGGCAGCTCAAGGTGGGTGTATTAGTCGGGGTAGACTAGAGAAACAAATTCATAAACATGCATGTGTATATAAGGGAGAGGTTTATATATAAGAGGAATTGAACATTGAGAAAATATCCTAACCCAGGCCAGTCCAAGGCCATAAGTGTGATATTAGCCCATATGTCCGATACCAATCTATAAAACCCTCTTCAGACTCATGGAACACATGCAGTGAAGCCAAATGCAGGACGATCACAGGCCAGTGGGTAGAAAGTCTTGGGTCCAGTGGCATTGTAAGCATCTCAGTGCTGGCAGGGGTCTCTCTGTGGCTTCTCCAGCTTCCAAGGTCTGGTTGTGTCCATGTGGCTTAACTTCTGCAATGTCTCCCAGGGAGTAGCAGAGAGAGAGAGGTGTTTTTCGCCTCCAAGGAGGAAGTACCAGATTTCCCAGAATTCTCCAGAGAAGGCCATGCCCACACACAAGTCTCATTGGCCATCTCTAGATTGACAGTTTAGACTCCACCCCTACACTCTTCATCCTCAAATTGACACCAGATTAGGTGACTACCACAGACTACCCTTTGTCAATTTAACACTTTCACATAACTTTTTTGCCATATGTAATTTTCAAACAATAATAAAGTCACATCTGTACCTAATAGGATAAAACTAAAAAGCATACAATGCAATATGTGCCACACTCATTGAAACATAGCGTTCTATAAGTGAACAAAACAAAAAATCTCCTAGACCTAACAATTGCAGTTACATAACACCAATACCTTAATCCTATAATCCAATGAATATATCCCCCCACCTATGAAAGTGTGTAAGCCAACCACTTCATGCCTTTATCCCCCCAATTTTGTGTATCCAATTTCTATACTGCCCACTGACATCAACCCAGTGCTCTCAGGAGACAATCATATTTTTCAACATGAATCTTCATTCCAGTTGGGACCTTGTAAAATCCACATCCATAAGCAAAGTCAAATCAGGATAGGCCATCCAGGTGGGCACTTAGGGCAGAGACATCCCTGGCTCGAAGACTTGCTGAAGGGTCAGTGGTTCAGGCCCACCCAGGGGTGCCTTGCAAGAAAGGTTTGGGGATCCCAGCACTGACAATTCCATGGGACCGTCTGACTCGGTACACCTGGGATTGCCGTGATCCAACTTGACAGCGATGGAAGGCACCTCTTTTTTTTTTAAAAAAAAAAGCTTGGTTGTTTTTTTTGTGGTCCACAAGATGCCCGGTTCTAAACTTATCAGACCAAACAGAGGTATGCCGCCCTAAGAACGAGGAAGAAAGCAAGGCAGGTCTCTCGGCCTCAGGCTGAGCAGGTCTGCAGCCCTCGGCGGGCTGGAGGCTCCTCAAGGAGCACGCTGACAGGCCCCCTCTCCTTGGCAGGCTCGGTCCACAGCATCACCTTCTTCTCCATCTCCACCCTCCTCGTCTCCATCATCATCGCCTGCTTCAGCACTCTCGTCGGGAGGTTCCGGAAGGAATCTGAGGTGAGTGCCCAGCCGGCTTGTCCTCCACTGGCTTGCCCTGCCCTTGGGGCAGGATGGGGGGCAGGGAGGGGGCACAGCTCCCGGACGTGTTTCTGACCTGGACACCTGCAGCGGCACAGAGAGGGACAGTCCTCTCCCTTCGGAGAATGGGCCGTGTGGGCACTGGCTCCCAGCCCGGCGCTACATGGGGCGGGCATGTCCAGAAGACAGCTGTCCACCCTCTCCCCTCTGACAGGTCCTCCCAACAGTGGCCTGTAGGCCTGTGCCCCACTGAGCTATGACCGCCATGCCCTCCCCCTATCCCACCCCGCCCACTTCAAGGGGTGGACAGTCAGGAGAGAGAGGGTGGAGCCAAGGAGGACCCTGGAGCCTGATCATTCCTGCCTTTAGAAATCCCAGCTGTCTGGTTTAGAAGTGGGGCCCAGCTCCCCAACCCCCCAGGGACTCCTTTGTCTCTGGCCCTGGGGCTTGGCCAATCAACAGGCCACCCGGGAGAAGAGACCAAGCCTTGCCACTTGGTGTCGTGCCAGCTGGGTTTCAGCTGGCATTGCCTGCAGTGGGTGTCTGATGAGATGCCCGAAATGGTTGTCAGTGCACCCAGACAGCATTTAAGTTCTCAGGGCTACCTAATTATGTGTTGAATTTCTTTGTATGCTCGCCAGCAGGTTTCTGCTCATGTTAGTGAATTGTTTCCTGTGTAAGTGAGTTTATCTAAAGAAAAAGAAAGCAATTTAAAATTATGATATCCCCCAGGGGTAGCATGAAGTGAGATAGAAAGTTCAGGTGGACAGCCCTGAACCTGGCTGGGACCGTGGGACCAGGTGGCAGCATCACTTTGTCACCTGGCCTGAGTGTCTCGCTAGAGAAGGGACTGGACAGATGACCCCTCTGGCCTGTCTTCCTACTCCAGTGGGGTCATGGGATTGGGCCAGCGTCCACTCTAGAAAAGAGGGTGGCAGGGGGACTGGACTGTCCAGGTTGGAGACTCGTTCTAGATGCAGAGGGGACGTCTCCGAGGACAAACAGCACCGGGTCCAGCCAAGGCTTTTCCTGCAGTCAAGGCTGACCTGTGTTGGAGCTTCAGCCCAATTCTGCTGACCTGCCCCAGGATGGCCCTTGGGGACGTAACATTCTGGAAGGGGCTCCCTAGCATCGTACCCTCTCCTCAGCTGTGTCACCTGGAAGTGAATTGAGCTCCAGAGTGGCTAGAGGCTCCTCTGTGGGTGTAGGGAGGGGACGAAGGGCCGGTGTCCCCCTTCTCGGATCGCCCCACGCACACACGCACCCTGACTCTCTCCCTCTGCAGCCTGAGGAAGATGTCCAGACGGTCTTCGACCTGGAGCCCAGCAGCTCCTCGTCCACGCCCACCTCCCTCGTGAGTCACCGCTTCACCCTGGGACAGGGCAGGAGGGGGGTGGGCTACTGCAGCGGTAGTGTGTGCACACCCTGGGTGTTGGTGGGGGGTGCCCCCCCACAGCGCCCTCCTCTGACGCAGCAGGACTTGGCCCAGGTCACATTGCTGCCGTGGCCCTGGCTGAAGGGCCGGGAAAACAGAAGATCCACCTCTTACTCGACACTCTCAGAGAGGAGCCACGCGAACGGGATGAGCAAGGCCATATCGAATTCAGTGGTGTAGACAGACAGACAGATGGACGCAGGCTCAGGTCGGAAGGCCGCCGCCCAGGGCCCAGGGGCTGGGCCGGGCGCAGACCGAGCTGCGGGGCGCTATTGGAGGTCTGCACTGCAGGGTAAGGCGAAGAGGCCGCCTCCGGGGAGGTGGCTGAGCAGGCTGGGGAGCACCCAGGGGCTCTGAGATGGTGCCGGGTCCCCTGTGGCCCTGCGCACGGAAGAAGGGCACCTGCCAGGCCTGGGGCTTCCCGGAGGAGGGAGTGAGTGTATTCTCTGCTGCCAGGATGGGGAGAGGGCTCACCCAGGTGGCAGAGGGTGTGTGGAAGAGCATCCCCAGAAGAGGACCTGCCCTGTGCAGAGACCCGGAAGAGACCCTGGATGACTTAGGGAGTTGAAGACCGTGTTCGGGCATGGCACGAATGCAGAGGGCACTAGCTGGTGGCAGAGCCGCCTCTGCTCAGGGGCAGGGTTGGGGGGATGCATCAGAAGCAGATGCTCCGAGAGAATCTGTGGGGCTTTCACCCACTGGGCACCGACACGAGGGGCAAAGCCAAGCTGCAGGTTGTTTACCTCCTGTGGGAAATGCCCCAGTGACCAGTGGTCCCTCAGGGGTCAGAGAAGGGGCTCCGGGAACGGAGGCACTACAAAGGTTTCCATGACCCCCTTCCCATGTGTCCCCTCTGGAATATTGTTAACACTCCTCCCCTGGGATCTTCTTATGAGCTGAACCTTTATGACAAAGCCGCCTGGGAGGGCTTTCTGCCTTACATGGGAGGTGAGGAGACTGAGGTTAGTGAACGTAGATACCCCCACCCCTTCCCCAGGACACTGGATCACAGGGCCCGGGGCAGAGCAGAGTTTGAGTTGGGTCCATTAGACTCCAAAGCTGTGCTTTAAAATCAGTAAACATACATATGGATTTGTAAATCTTTCGATAATCCCAAAATGGCGTCTGAACACTAGCAAATTTTGGGAGGACGTAGATTAGCAAAACTAAGAAATCGATCCCTATTCCCCATATCCAAAGATGATCGGTGGTGTCTCAACGTGGTTCTTCCATACGGAAGTAGATGTCCACAGGCACCAACGTTGACTAAATAGACTGATATCGCACAGTACAAACTATTTTTTAACCTGCTCTTTTTAGTTAGTCTGCATCCATGTACCTGCATCTTCACCTCCTCTAACATCCAGTCATACTCCCATACATCTAGTGGTTCCAGAAAAGTCTTCGTGGCGTATTCAAGCCAAGAGTCAGTCCGGTGCCTGTGCAAGATTAATGCCAGTGCACCTGGCTCTTGAGTCTCTTACGTCACCTTTGCTGGCGACTTCTTAGAGACCAAGTCAGCAGTCCTCCAGCTTTTTCTAGTTGTTTCCTTATGATGTCTTATATCAGGTTCTTCGTCGTTCAGTTAACATCTCCCCCCTTTTGATCAAGGGGAGAGTTGTCTATGGGGTTCATTTGGTGCCTTGCAAATGGATAGCTTTCCAGGGCTCTTCTCTAGGAAAGTTATTCCCTCATCGACTGGGCCTGTTGGGTCCCATGGGATGGAAGGGGCTGGTTGAACAGTAGCGCCTGAGGCTGGATGACCAATGGCCTTTCTCTGTAGTAAAGTCCCGGTTGCTTCCGCCCCGCTGCTCTCCCAGCCATTGCTGTTTGGCAGACCACACGACCAAGACTTCACAGACCGCCTAAACTTTCCACAGTGGCTCACAAGCACTTCCTTGGTGCTCCCCACGTCTCGGACGGAAGGACGGAAGCCGTGTTAGAACGTGCACTAGCTCAGGGATGGGACTTCCTGAACCCAGCTGCCATTCCCTGCTGGGTCCAGCCTGACTTTGGATGAATAGAGCAAGTTGTGAAGCGGACCTACATTAAGGACGGCTGGGAAGCTGCCGATAGCCACAGAAGGATCAAGGCTGCTGGGGAATCGGGCGATTGGAGGGGGCCAGATAGGCAAGGTTGGAGCTCCTAGGTCAGCAGGGAGGCTCTGTGGCTTGGAGGGGCCTGGGGTAACCACGTGAAGGGAAAGGGGGTACCCAGGGCATTGCTCCTCATGGGGCCACGCCCACTCCTCTCCCCTCTGTCCCAAGCAGATGTACGTGGCCACCGTGCTACAAGAGCCAGAGATGAACCTGACCCCAGCCACCTCCCCTGCTCGGCATTCCTACGGCACCATGAACGGCCAGTCGGAAGGCCAAGAAGAGAGTAGCCTGAAGGGATTTGCGGGGGATATGGACTCAGCCCAGCCCCAGGAAGGACTGGAACTGGAGAGCCAGAGCCAGTACCACTGACCGGGACCCGGGGCCTCCACCTGGCACCTCCAAGAGTGGCGACTAGGGCAGGGTCTGGCAGGAGGATGGCCAGAGCCCCGTACTACCTCCTACAGATGGTGTAGAGATGTCTACCCCCCCTGGCCATGAAGATCTTCTAGAACAGGAGGACCGGGCAGCCAGATGGACCCTGGGTTGGGCTGGGCTGGAGGACACTGACAGCCACCAAGTCTTGGGAGAGGCAGCTGAAACATTGGGCACAGAGACTGAATGTTGGGGTTCCCCTGCCTGGGTGGAGGGGATGTCAAGATGGAGACGGTGTGTGGAAGGGAGAAGCCAGAAAAAGTCCACTGGAGGCTCTCCAGGGTCTGCACCATCCCCTCCAGCTGCCTTCCGAGGAGCTTCTGCAGCTCGGTGCCCCCACCGCTAGCCCCCCTTCTCCGGCTGTCTGTAGAAGCCCAGAAATAGGCACTGTGCTCAGCTCC